>NC_059204.1:47572057-48172057 GCF_020615455.1 Coregonus clupeaformis | reverse complement strand
GGGTCCCCAGATCCTCAAAAGGTTCTAAAGCTGCACCATCGAGAGCATCCTGACTGGTTGCATCACCGTAAGGCGCTACAGAGGGTAGTGCGTACAGCCCAGTACATCACTGGGGCCAAGCTTCCTGCCATCCAGGACCTATATCCAAGGCGGTGTCAGAGGAAGGCCCCAAAAATTGTCAAAGACTCCAGTAACCCAAGTCATAGACTGTTATCTCTGCTATCGCACAGCAAGCAGTACCGGAGTGCCAAGTCTAGGTCCAAAAGGCTCCTTAACAGCTTCTACCCCCAAGCCATAAGACTGCTGAACATTTAATCAAATGGCCACACAGACTATTTGCATTGACCCCCCCCGTTTATTATCTATGCATAGTCACTTTACCCCTACCTACATGTAGAAATTACCTCGACTAACCTGTATCCCCGCACATTGACTCGGTACCAGTACCCCCTGTATATAAACTCATTATTGTTATTTTATTGTGTTACTGTTATTGTATTTTCTTAACTCTATTTTCTTAAAACTGCATTGTTGGTTAAGGGCTTGTAAGTAAGCATTTCACAGTAAGGTCTACACCTGTTGTATTCGGCGCATGTGACAAATACAATTTGATTTGATTTGATTTAATGGCACAGATACAAAGATGAATCCTCTATCTATCTCTAAGGGGGATGATTTTTCATGAACACAGTTCCTGCCCGCATTTTAAGCCCTGCCTTCCCGCACTCATGATGTCTTGGGAGGGATGACTGTCTGAAGAGGACCCACCCTGGAAATGTTTTTCCCCCCTTGTTGAAGTCGCCAAAATAATCTGTCAATGAAACCAGACCCTAGTCACTCACTGTTGCCTAGGGTCTGGTTTTCAAGACTAATTCCTACCTTTACTCATCAAACAATGCGTCGCTAACCGCATGGTCATATCACATAATCACTTATATCAGATGGTGTGTAGTATCAAAAATGTATGCACTCACTAACTGTAAGTCGCTTTGGATAAGAGCGTCTGCTAAATGACTAAAATGTAAAATGTATCAGATGGATTGAAAATGAATAATAAACAGGACCGTGAGAACCCTATATTCAATCACATCCACTGATTGGGTTTCTGATGAAAGTAGAACCCGTCCAATCCTTTTACTCTGCATGAATGCATATTGCCTACTCAATGAAACAACGTGAAATTAAATTATAATTCATATCAAATTTACTTTCTGGCTGTGTGGAATTGCTGCTTTTGACTGATCCCAGAAACCCATACAGAGAAATGAGTCACGAAAAAGCAATCAGGGGGAGGTTAAAGACAAACAACAATACAACAACAACAACAACAGCAACATCAACAAACACATGACTGGAACAACCCATACAAAACAATCCACATAATGACACATAATACCCTATATAAAACATTTTTAAACAAATTATTCAAATTCTCTTCAGAAATGGAATGAATAATTATTTATAGCGGCAGGGGTACATATTCATCTTTTGAAAGTAAGGCTACAAACGAAAGTGAAACTTTCCATGGTATAGCCTATATTATTGTACATGCCATCAAGTGCATCTACCTTAAATGTTGAAATATCTGACTAGAAGACAAGACAGGCATTTAGTGCCACCCTGTGGACACCGCAAGGTGTTCAGCATCATAGAGAGCCTAGTTCTCTACTGCACATCATTATTACCTCATTACCACTTGGGGAGCAAGAGATGGTTTAGCATTGCAGGCCTACATATTCCTGAAAATGTATTTTATTTGGTATGCAATCTTCATTATGTGGATATTAGCATTCTTTAGCATTCTTGACACAGTTCAAAAGTTAAAGGAGGACAACAGTAGTATATTTAAATTG
Source organism: Coregonus clupeaformis (assembly GCF_020615455.1). Lineage (NCBI taxonomy): Eukaryota > Metazoa > Chordata > Actinopteri > Salmoniformes > Salmonidae > Coregonus > Coregonus clupeaformis. The sequence goes on along the minus strand of NC_059204.1, from coordinate 48,170,204 downwards.
CTGTTTTATTAAATTATTAGATGATCAGGTATGAAAACATACAGCTTATATTGTTGTTTCCATTGACAAATGTGTTAGAATACTACAAGGTGATTGTGTTGCTGCTAGTCATATGAGCACATGCCTCATGCACCTGCGTGTGGAAAGCACTAAACATTTGGCATTATTTAGGCTGCGTGGTAAACACCAAGCCCACAATAAAACAGTACGAACAAAACAAAATGTATCAACTGACACTTCAATAAATATAAAAAAATAAATACATTTAGCCTTGGACATTGTGTGCTGTGTGTTGGTACTGAAAGGGTAGAATGTGTAGATAATGTAAGCTAGCCTTACATGGTTTGGATATGATTCTGGTCTCACTATATTTGGGCAAAGGGACAACCCACTGGGCACAGACGTCAATTCAACGTCTATTCCACGTTGGTTCGAAGGAATTTCATTGAAATGATGTGGAAACAACATTGATTCAACCAGTGTGTGCCCAGTGGGAACTTGTACAGTGAGGGAAAAAAGTATTTGATCCCCTGCTGATTTTGTGCATTTGACCACTGACAAAGAAATGATCAGTCTATAATTTTAATGGTGGGTTTATTTGAACAGTGAGAGACAGAATAACAACAAAGAAATCCAGAAAAACGCATGTCAAAAATTTTATAAATTGATTTGCATTTTAATGAGGGAAATAAGTATTTGACCCCTTCTCAATCAGAAAGATTTCTGGCTCCCAGGTGTCTTTTATACAGGTATTGAGCTGAGATTAAGAGCACACTCTTAAAGGGAGTGCTCCTAATCTCACCTTGTTACCTGTATAAAAGACACCTGTCCACAGAAGCAATCAATCAATCAGATTCCAAACTCTCCACCATGGCCAAGACCAAAGAGCTCTCCAAGGATGTCAGGGACAAGATTGTAGACCTACACAAGGCTAAAAGACCATTGCTAAGCAGCTTGGTGAGAAGGTGACAACAGTTGGTGCGATTAATTGCAAATGGAAGAAACACAAAATAACTGTCAATCTCCTTCGGCCTGGGGCTCCATGCAAGACCTCACCTTGTGGAGTTGCAATGATCATGAGAACGGTGAGGAATCAGCCCAGAACTACACGGGAGGATCTTGTCAATGATCTCAAGGCAGCTGGGACCATAGTCACCAAGAAAACAATTGGTAACACACTATGCCGTGAAGGACTGAAATCCTGCAGCGCCCGCAAGCTCCCCCTGCTCAAGAAAGCACATATACAGGGCCGTCTGAAGTTTGCCAATGAACATCTGAATGATTCAGAGGAGAACTAGGTGAAAGTGTTGTGGTCAGATGAGACCAAAATCGAGCTCTTTGGCATCAACTCAACTCGCCGTGTTTGGAGGAGGAGAAATGCTGCCTATGACCCCAAGAACGCCATCCCCACCGTCAAACATGGAGGTGGAAACATTATGCTTTGGGGGGGGGGGGTTTCTGCTAAGGGGACAGGACAACTTCACAGCATCAAAGGGCCGATGTACGGGGCCATGTACCGTCAAATCTTGGATGAGAACCTCCTTCCCTCAGCCAGGGCATTGAAAATGGGTTGTGGATGGGTATTCCAGCATGACAATGAACCAAAACACACGGCCAAGGCAACAAAGGAGTGGCTCAAGAAGAAGCACATTAAGGTCCTGGAGTGGCCTAGCCAGTCTCCAGACCTTAATCCCATAGAAAATCTGTGGAGGGAGCTGAAGGTTCGTGTTGCCAAACGTTAGCCTCGAAACCTTAATGACTTGGAGAATATCTGCAAAGAGGAGTGGGACAAAATCCCTCCTGAGATGTGTGCAAACCTGGTGGCCAACTACAAGAAACGTCTGACCTCTGATTGCCAACAAGGGTTTTGCCACCGAGTACTAAGTCATGTTTTGCAGAGGGGTCAAATACTTATTTCCCTCATTAAAATGCAAATCAATTAATAACATTTTTGACATGCGTTTTTCTGGATTTGTTTGTTGTTATTCTGTCTCTCACTGTTCAAATAAACCTACCATTAAAATTATAGACTGATCATGTCTTTGTCAGTGGGCAAACTTACAAAATCAGCAGGGGATCAAATACTTTTTTCCCTCACTGTATATACCATTACTATAATAGTAATATAATTTATGTAAAAAACCTGCAAGTGACAACATCAGCTTCCTTCCTTCTCACAAGTGCTGCTAAAGAAGTCTTTGTTTTATATGTATATAATATATGGGTCATTCTACAGAAGTGGTGCAAATTGGGGGTAGGAAAAAAAGTATAATTTGTATCCTATTTACCCCAAACTTTCAGCACACGTCTTCCAACTGTCACAACTTCCGCCGAGGCTGCCTCCCCTCCTTGTTTGGGCAGGCTTCAGCGTTCGTCGTCACAGGCCTTCCAGCCACTGCCACTCCATATATCATCATTCCATTTGTCTTGTCTTGTCAATTACACACACCTGGTTCATATCCCCTCATTAGTCCGTATATAAGTGTTCCCTCTGCCCCCTTGTCCTTGTGGGTGATTGTTTTATGTGAGTTGAGTGTAGCTCGGTGGAGCTACTCGTACCTTGTATTGCCGGAGTAGATTATTCCCCTGTGCCTGTATTTTGTTGTCGCTATCCAGCGCAACTGTGTACAACGGAATAAACTCTGTATTCTGTGATTTACCCTCCTGCGCCTGACTCCGTCTAATCACACTCATCACACCTACATATGGTGGGGTCTGAAATGATTGACACCATTGATAAAGATGAGTAAAAATTACTTTATAAAATAAATAATTCAAATTCTGAGATATATTGTATGCTAAAAAAGCTGGGGTAATTATATTTTATACTAATACAATTGCACAGATACATTTTGTTTAACAAGTAACAACTATTTTTTTCTCAAAAAGGTTTGGGTTAAAATGATTGACAATCCTGTTTTCAATACCTTTCAATGCCTCACCTTGCAAGGATAATGGCACTGAGCCTTTCTCTAAAATGTTTATTGAGTTGGAGAACACTTTGGGAAGGATCTTAGACCATTCCTCCATACAGAATCCCTCCAGATCCTTGATATCCTTCGTCTGTGCTTATGGACTGCACTCTTCAATTCAAACCACAGGTTTTCAATGGGTTTAAGTCTGGAGACTGAGATGGCCATTGGAAAAATGTTGATTTTGTGGCCAATAAACCATTTATTATTGGATTTTGTTGTGCGCATGGGGTTATTGTCTTGCTGGAAGATCCACTTGCGGCCAAGTTTCAGCCTCCTGGCAGAGGCAACCAGGTTTTTGGCTAAAATGTCCTGGTACTGGGTAAAGTTAATGATGCTGTTGACCTTAACAAGGGCCGCAAGACCAGTGAAAGAAAAATAGCCCCATAACATCAAAGCTCCACCAGCATATCTTACAGTAGGTATGGGGTTATTTTCTGCTTATGCATTCTCATTTCGAAGCCAAACCCACCACTTGTGTGCATGGCCAAAGAGCTTTATTTTCATGTAATCTAAGAACGCCTGGAGTTTGCTCAATGGCATTGGCACTTGGAATGGGATCGGTACTTTGGTCAGATGACATGAAAATAGAGCTCTTTGGCCATGCACACCCAATGTGTTCTCCAACTCATAAAACATCTTAGAAAATGGCTGTGCACACAATGTGAGATATTGAAAGGTATTAAAAGCCCCTACCTTTTTGAGAATTTGTTTTATAACTTTTTAAACAAAATATCTTTCTCTGAGCAATAGAATTAGTATAAAATAATATAATTTACCAATTCTTTAGCATTCAGAAAGTATTCAGACCCCTTCACTTTCTCACCATTTTGTTACGTTACAGCCTTATTTTAAAATTGATTGAATGCACATTTTTCCTCATCAATCTACACACAATACCTCATAATGACAAAGCGAAAACAGGTTTTTAGACCTTTTTGCAGTATTCAGACCCTTTGCTATTAGACTCGAAATTGAGCTCAGGTGCATCCTGTTTCCATTGATCATCCTTGAGATGTTTCTACAACTTGATTGGAGTCCACCTGTGTTAAATTCAATTGATTGGACATGATTTGGAAAGGCACACACCTCTCTATATAAGGTCCCACAGTTGACAGTGCATGTCAGAGCAAAAACCAAGCCATGTGGTCGAAGGAATTGTCCTAGAGCTCTGAGACAGGATTGTGTCGAGGCACAGATCTGGGGAAGGGTGCCAAAAAAATTCTGCAGCATTGAAGGTCCCCAATAACACAGTGCCCTCCATCATTCTTAAATGGAAGAAGTTTGGAACCACCAAGATTCTTCCAAGAACTGGCCGCCCGGCCGAGCAATCGGGGGAGAACAGCCTTGGTCAGAGAGGTGACCAAGAACCCGATGGTCACTCTGACAGAGCTTCAGAGATCCTCTGTGAAGATGATAGAACCTTTCAGAAGGACAACGGAAGCCACTCCTCAGTAAAAGACACATGATAGCCCACTTGGAGTTTGTCAAAAGGCACCTAAAGGACTCTCAGACCATGAGAAACAAGATTCTCTGGTTTGATGAAACCAAGATTGAACTCGTTGGCCTGAAAGCCAAGCGTCATGTCTGGAGGAAACCTGGCACCATCCCTACGGTGAAGCATGGTAGTGGCAGCATCATGCTGTGAGGATATTTTTCAGCGTCAGGGACTGGGAGACTAGTCAGGATCGAGGGAAAGATGGAGCAAAGAGATCCTTGATGAAAACCTGCTCCAGAGTGCTCAGGACCTCAGACTGGGGCGAAGGTTCACCTTCCAACAGGACAACAACCCTAAGCACACAGCCAAGACAATGCAGGAGTGGCTTCGGGATAAGTCTCTGAATGTCCTTGAGTGGCCCAGCCAGAGCCCGGACTTGAACCCGATTGAACATCTCTGGAGAGACCTGAAAATAGCTGTGCAGCGACGCTCCCCATCCAACCTGACAGAGCTTAAGAGGATCTGCAGAGAAGAATGGGAGAAACTCCCCAAATACAGGTGTGCCGAGCTTGTAGCGTCATACCCAAGAAGACTTGAGGCTGTAATCACTGCCAAAGGTGCTTCAACAAAGTACTGAGTAAAGGGTCTGAATACTTATGTAAATGTGATATTTCTGTTTTTTATTTGTTATAAATTGCCAAAAAAAAATTAACACCTGTTTTTGCTTTGTCATTATGGGGTGTTGTGTGTAGATTGATGAGGGAAAAAATACGATTTCATCCATTTTAGTATAAGGCTGTAATGTAACAAAATGTGGAACAAGTCAATGGTTCTGAATTCTTTCCGAAGGCACTGTAGCTCAATATTTTGATTATTTATTTGTTCATCTTTATCAATGGTGTCAATAATTTCGGACTCCACTGTATGTCAGGTATATAAAATATATTGGCACCCTTGCAGTTTTCTTAAATAATTCCCTATTTCTTCTAAAATAAGTTAAAAATATTTAATTGGTCTCCACACCTTGTTATTGAATTTTCAACATTGCAGCACCAGCTCTCGCCATCGGTTATGGATGTGATTCAGATTTGGACTCTTAACTGGTCACTTTAGAACAGTCCAGCATCTCTTCTTGAACCATTCCTGGGGGGATTTTGATGTGTGTTTGGGATTAATGTCTTGCTGGAAGACCCAGAATCTTCAACAGAGACAGTTTTTGGACCCTGTGTTGAATGTTGCACTCCAAAACAGCTTGATCATCTGCTGATTTCATGATGTATTGCACATATTCAAGGCCCCCAGTACCAGAGGGAGCAAAGCAACCCCACAGCATTATCGAACCTCACCCATCTTTCATTGCGGGGATGTTTTTTATTTATTTTAATGTTTCATTTGGTTGATGGTAAATTTAAATTGTAAACTTAAATTGAAAATCCAATAAAATAAAAAATATTAGGCCACAACTGTATATACAGTATAGGGTTGTGGCCAAATAATATGCAAAGTCAATAATGTGACCAAATATTTTAATGGAGTCTGTAAAGAAAGAAACCACATGGAAAAAGTGGTCAGCAAGTTCGGTCCTAAACCTAGCATTAAAGTGAGGTCCTAAACCTAGCATTAAAGTGCATCCTTGGAGCTTTGTGGGCTAATATAATCAGAATGTTTGCCTCAGGGTAAGTTGAGCCAATGGCCATGGAGTAAGTTGAGCCAATGGCCACCATACCCCATACAAATTATGATAACATTTAGTCCGTTTTATGCATAATATGCATATTATTTTTGCAATCTGTCATGCATATGAACTCAAGTGCATTTTTATTATTACAGAGCAGACATCATCATGCCCTGTGTATACCAACTTAAAACAAGCGGTGGTCTAGCCCCCCTTGAGGTTCTTGAAAAAGCAGCCAAGGAAGTGAGAGAAGGGAAAAAGTCAATTTGAGCAACAGCAAGGAATGAAAAAATAGACTCAAATAACACTGAAGAGGTACATTGACAAAAAAGAACATGTAACTGTGTGAAAGAGAGGCTATGATAGAGTAGCAGAGGACCACAACCCAGCGAACAATTCTAGGGAGAGAGAACATTTTTGTAATGTTATCCATAATGTTCCCCTAATGTTTGAGTGTCCAGTTTTCCCTTAGTTAGGGGAACATTCTATCTATGTTAGCAAAAACCTTCTGAGAACCTTTTTAGCACGTTTTGGTGTTAAAGTTAGGAGAACATTCCCTTAATGTCAAACAGAAATGATCTAGAACGTGGTTACAATGTACAATATTAATGTTCTAGACACGTTTCATGAGAACGTTGCAAGAACTTTCCTGTGTCCTGTTTTCTGAAGGTTAGGAGAATATTCCATCAACGTCCCAGCAAACACACAGAACATGGTTGCTATGTTCTCAGAATAGAAGATACAATGGCTTGCGAAAGTATTCACCCCCCTTGGCATTTTTCCTATTTTGTTGCCTTACAACCTGGCATTTAAATGGATTTATGGGGGGTTTGTATCATTTGATTTACACAACATGCCTACCACTTTGAAGATGCAACATATTTTTTATTGTGAAAGAAACAAGAAATAAGACAAAAAAACAGAAAACTTGAGCGTGCATCACTATTCACCCCCCCCCAAGTCTCTTGGGGTATGTCTCTAGAAGCTTGGCACATCTAGCCACTGGGATTTCTGGCCATTCTTCAAGGCAAAACTGCTCCAGCTCCTTCAAGTTGGATGGGTTCCGCTGGTGTACAACATTCTTTAAGTCATACCACAGATTCTCAAATGGATTGAGGTCTGAGCTTTGACTAGGCCATTCTTTGACTAGGCCATTCCAAGACATTTAAATGTTTCCCCTTAAACCACTCATGCTCTTCAATCGAACGCTGCTGGCACCCTCCCACCCGACTAGAATCACCACTCTCGACGGGTCTGACCTAGAGTATGTGGACAACTACAAATACCTAGGTGTCTGGTTAGACTGTAAACTCTCCTTCCAGACTCACATTAAGAATCTCCAATCCAAAGTTAAATCTAGAATCGGCTTCCTATTTCGCAACAAAGCCTCCATCACTCATGCTGCCAAACATGCCCTCGTAAAACTGACTATCCTACCGATCCTTGACTTCGGCGATGTCATTTACAAAATAGCCTCCAACACTCTACTCAGCAAATTGGATGTAGTCTATCACAGTGCCATCCGTTTTGTCTCCAAAGCCCCATACACTACCCACCACTGTGACCTGTACGCTCTTGTTGGCTGGTCCTCACTACATGTTCGTCGTCAAACCCACTGGCTCCAGGCCATCTATAAATCACTGCTAGGCAAATCCCCGCCTTATCTTAGCACATTGGTCACCATAGCAGCACCCACCCGTAGTCTGCGCTCCAGCAGGTATATCTCACTGGTCATTCCCAAAGCCAACACCTCCTTTGGCCGCCATTCCTTCCAGTTCTCTGCTGCCAATGACTGGAACAAATTGCAAAAATCTCTGAAGCTGGAGACTCTTATCTCCCTCACTAACTTTAAGCATCAATTGTCAGAGCACCTTACCGATCACTGCACCTGTACACAGCCCATCTGAAATTAGCCCACCCAACTACCTCATCCCTATATTGTTATTTATTTTGCTCTTTTGCACCCCAGTATCTCTATTTGCACATAATCTCTTGCACATCTAGCATTCCAGTGTTAATACTAATTGTAATTATTTTGTACTATAGCCTATTTATTGCCTTACCTCCATAACTTGCTACATTTGCACAAACTGTATATATATTTTCTGTTGTATTTTTTTTGGACTTTATGTTTTTTTACCCCATATGTAACTCTGTGTTGTTGTTTTTATCGCACTACTATGCTTTATCTTGGCCAGGTCGCAGTTGTAAATGAGAACTTGTTCTCAACTGGCTTACCTGGTTAAATAAAGGTTAAATAAAATAAATAAATAAAACTCAAGTGTTGCTTTAGCAGTATGCTTAGGGTCATTATCCTGCTGGAAGGTGAACCTCCGTCCCAGTCTCAAATCTCTGGAAGACTGAAACAGGTTTCCCTCAAGAATGTCCCTGTATTTAGCGCCATCCATCATTCCTTCAATTCTGACCAGTTTCCCAGTCACTGCAGACTAAAGACATCCCCACAGCATGATGCTGCCACCACCGTGCTTCACTGTGGGGATGGTGTTCTCGGGGTGATGAGAGGTGCTGGGTTTGCGCCAGACATAGCGTTTTCCTTGATGGCCAAAAAGCTCAATTTTAGTCTCATCTGACCAGAGTACCTTCTTCCATATGCTTGGGGTCTCCCACATGCCTTTTGGCGAACACCACACGTGTTTGCTTATTGTTTTCTTTAAGCAATGGCTTTTTTTCTGGTCACTCTTCCATAAAACCCAGCTCCGTGGAGTGTATGGCTTAAAGTGGTCCTATGGACAGATACTCCAATCTCAGCTGTGGAGCTTTGCAGCTCCTTCAGGGTTATCTTTGGTCTCTTTGTTGCCTCTCTGACTAATGCCCTCCTTGCCTGGTCCATGAGTTTTGGTGGGCGGCCATCTCTTGGCAGGTTTGTTGTGGTGCCATATTCTTTCAATTTTTTAATAATGGATTTAATGGTGCTTTTGTCTGTTGGCAAGGTTAGGGATACTCACACATAATGCTTTTAATATAGTGTTTCTAACATACATATTGATTACATTGTACATGTTCATTTACACAGTAATTATTATTCAGCATGTCCTCACCTGGGATTTGAACTCATAACATCTTGGTTCACAGCATTCAAAGCTTCCTGCTATGCCATCATGTCTGTATCAGTTAATTTGACTATTCTCTCATCATTGATTTAATTTACTTATTTCAACAATTTAAGGGCTTTCTGTATAGTTGTCTAATGTTAGTGGGGCATATTAACCTGTTTTAATTATACTCCTGAATCACTATGATCAATAAAAGCTTTTCTTGAGTGTACTTTTAACAGAGCTGAGATTTGCTTCAAAGTGCATTCACCCTACTGCTTACACCTATCCTAGGGAGGAGGGGTTAGGGTTTCTTCTGGACCGGGCCTAACTATACTAGCCTAATAAGCACATGCTCTAGAGATATCCCTTATTGGGACAGTGGTTAGGTTGTTTGATGCTGGTGGCCTGGGTTCAACACCTGCTAGGGCAGTTACCCTACGCTCACATTCTTAGCAGTTAATGTCATTTTTTGGTAGAATTCTAAATAGCTGAGCATCTTGGAGTCATGACTCTGTAGCTCAGCTGGTAGAGCACAGCGCTTGTAAGGCCAAGGTAGTGGGTTCGATCCCCGGGACCACCCATACACAAAAATGTATGCACGCATGACTGTAAGTCGCTTTGGATAAAAGCGTCTGCTAAATGGCATATTATATTTATTATTTATATTTTAAAGAGAATTCTCGATTGTCTTTTTGAAATCCGCACCACATACTGTATACCTTGTAGAACAAACATGTCTCTGATTAGGAATCACATCAGCTCTCGTCATTGCATTTCTATCTGTAACATTCCTAATTTGTTTGCCGAAACATGGCCCAGATGGTAGTGTTGTTTCTGCTAGAAACATACCCAGAACATGGTTGCCATATTCTGAGAATATCAGAAATGTGTATATTTACACATTCTCACATTTGCCATTTAAGCAATGATGATGCCAGTTATACCAAAACAGTACAAAACACATAGTTCCATCTCCAAGTTTTAATGTGGAAAAACAGACAAATTGCAACAGAATCACTTGCCACAAATCATATGTTAAAGGTGCAATCTGCAGTTGCTACATCAATCTTTGAACGGTGTGGATTTCAAGAAGACTTTGCAGCTGTATAGAATTAATAAATACTAATAACATATGAGAGGTAGTGGAAATATGGTCATAATTCTTGTGCAAAGGGTAATCCTACAGATTCCCATCTTTCAATGAGAAACTCATTTTAATTAGATCAGATAAGTGTGTTGTAACTGTTGCCAAATAATGACATTAACATACAGTGGGGAGAACAAGTATTTGATACACTGCCGATTTTGCAGATTTTCCTACTTACAAAGCATGTAGAGGTCTGTAATTTTTATCATAGGTACACTTCAACTGTGAGAGACGGAATCTAAAACAAAAATCCAGAAAATCACATTGTATGATTTTTAAGGAGTTAATTTGCATTTTATTGCCTGACATAAGTATTTGATCACCTACCAACCAGTAAGAATTCCAGCTCTCACAGACCTGTTAGTTTTTCTTTAAGAAGCCCTCATGTTCTCCACTCATTACCTGTATTAACTGCACCTGTTTGAACTCGTTACCTATATAAAAGACACCTATCTACACACTCAATCAAACAGACTCCAACCTCTCCACAATGGCCAAGACCAGAGAGCTGTGTAAGGACATCAGGGATAAAATTGTATACCTGCACAAGGCTGGGATGGGCTACAGGACAATAGGCAAGCAGCTTGGTGAGAAGGCAACAACTGTTGGCGCAATTATTAGAAAATGGAAGAAGTTCAAGATGACGGTCAATCACCCTCGGTCTGGGGCTCCATGCAAGATCTCACCTCGTGGGGCATCAATGATCATGAGGAAGGTGAGGGATCAGCCCAGAACTACACGGCAGGACATGGTCAATGACCTGAAGAGAGCTGGGACCACAGTCTCAAAGAAAACCATTAGTAACACACTACGCCGTCATGGATTAAAATCCTGCAGCGCACGCAAAGGTCCCCCTGCTCAAGCCAGCGCATGTCCAGGCCCGTCTGAAGTTTGCCAATGACCATCTGGATGATCCAGAGGAGGAATGGGAGAAGGTCATGTGGTCGGATGAGACAAAAATAGAGCTTTTTGGTCTAAACTCCACTCGCTGTGTTTGGAGGAAGAAGAAGGATGAGTACAACCCCAAGAACACCATCCCAACCGTGAAGCATGGAGGTGGAAACATCATTCTTTGGGGATGCTTTTCTGCAAAGGGGGCAGGACGACTGCACCGTATTGAGGGGAGGATGGATGGGACCATGTATCGCGAGATCTTGGCCAACAACCTCCTTCCCTCAGTAAGTGCATTGAAGATGGGTCGTGGCTGGGTCTTCCAGCATGACAATGACCCGAAACACACAGCCAGGGCAACTAAGGAGTGGCTCCGTAAGAAGCATCTCAAGGTCCTGGAGTGTCCTAGCCAGTCTCCAGACCTGAACCCAATAGAAAATCTTTGGAGGGAGCTGAAAGTCCGTATTGCCCAGCGACAGCCACGAAACCTGAAGGATCTGGAGAAGGTCTGTATGGAGGAGTGGGCCAAAATCCCTGCTGCAGTGTGTGCAAACCTGTTCAAGACCTACAGGAAACGTATGATCTCTGTAATTGCAAACAAAGGTTTCTGTACCAAATATTAAGTTCTGCTTTTATGTCATGCAATAAAATGCAAATTAATTACTTAAAAATCATACAATGTGATTTTCTGGATTTTTGTTTTAGATTCAGTCTCTCACAGTTGAAGTGTACCTATGATAAAAAATTACAGACCTCTACATGCTTTGTAAGTAGGAAAACCTGCAAAATCGGCAGTGTATCAAATACTTGTTCTCCCCACTGTATATTGCTAAGATCGTAAGAGTAGGGCGACCCCACTAGCGAGTCTCAAACCCAGGCCACCAGCATCAATGACAAACACCCTAACCACTGTCCCAATAAGGGATATCTCTAGGGCATGTGTTTAATGAGCTAGTATAGTTAGGCCCTGTCCAGAAGAAACCCTAACCCCTCCTCCCTAGGTACTTGTGTATATCTGAAACAACTTGATAGGTGTAAGCAGTAGGGTGAATGCACTTTCAAATAAATCTCAGCTCTGTGAAAAGTATTTTATTGATGATAGTGATTCAGGAGTATCAGTAAAACAGGTTAATATGCCCCACCAACATTAGACACCTATACACAAAACCCTTAAATTGCTGAAATAAGTACATCAAATCAATGATGACACAATCGTCAGATTAATGGATATCTGATACAGACATGGCCACCATGACCGTGTCCGATATCCATTAGTCTGACTATTTAGGGCAGGAAAATCAGAGTACCATGGACCAAGAGGTTGAGTTCAAATCCCAGGTGAGGACATGTTGAATAATAGTTAGTGATTAATTGAACTTGCACAATGTAATCATGTGTGTCAAATATGTAAGCTAAAAGCACTGTGTGTGTGTGAGTATACCTAACTATGAATGGATCAGTGGTATACCGATCAGGGCCTTGATCGGCTCAGCAACAAGATGTGTAATGGATATTTTTTGACGTTTTTGCAATGTTTCCATGAAACGTTTCTAGAACATTAATATCTTATGTTCTGAGAACATGGCAACCATCTTCTGTGTATGTTTGGTAGGGCGTTGATGGAATATTCTCCGAACCCTCAGAAACCTGGACACATGAATGTTCTTGCAACATTCCCATGAAATGTGACTATAACATTAATATCTTATGCTCTGAGAACATGCACCAGCACCAGCACCCACTGTCACAGGACACCATCACCCACTTACCCCAAGGTGGCTCAACTTACCCCGTCCCTATACTCAACTTACCCTATACCCGGGGTAAGTTGTGCCAAGATACAGTACCACTTATGTTATGTTTTCAAAACTGTTGTTTACATGAATTCTGATTATTTCCAGGGATAAACAAGAAAGAATAATATATGTAGATATCTTTATTAGAAAGAATACTACAGTATATTTCCCTTGAGACTGAATGTAAAAAATGAATCAACATACTCCACTCTCCCCTATATATACTGTATACTGTGTATATATACTGTGTGTGTATATACATATGTGTGTGTGTGTGTGTGTGTGTGCATACATTCTTTATGTATGGGTGGTCCTGGGAATCAAACCCACTACCCTGATGTTGCAAGCACCATGCTCTACTAACTGAGCTACAAAGGTCCAAATTGTAAATTGTAAACTGTAAATTGTTTACAATCTAAACAAAAGTATAATATGTATTGACATCAAAGCATAAAAGACTATTCAATTTCTCTTCATTGCCAAGCAGCGAGTACAAATGTGCAATTATCACTCAAGAGAATGGATTTACAGAAGAGTAATTATAGAGTTAGTATATTCATTTCTCAATATTGTGTCTGTTTAGTCCATTTCTGTCCCCTTTCCTCATTGGATAAAAAAGCAAAGCAGGCCAAATTCCAATCTTCAAGCCACAAGTTTTAATTTCTACATGACTGACAGTCTCTGAACTGGAATGAGTGGTTTCACTTTGGTTCCATTAAAACGGAATTGTTTGCAGGTGTTCAATAGGAATATCCCCATATAGAGCACTAACAAAGATGACTTGAATGACTGACTATCAAGGTTTTCTTTTTGCTCGTCTGAGAAGTAAGTCTTGCCTCCTTTTCTCGGCTAGGAGTTCTTGTATCCTTTTGTTTCGTGTCGTTTCTCGGAATGGAGGCCGTATTCTAGGAACAAAGTGGTTTTGAGAGACCTCATTGTCTACACCAACGATCCTGTACGGCACGTCCACCGAGTTGTTTTCTCTCTTGTCCCCTGTCCGGTGGGGGGCTATGGTGGAGGGCATGAGTGTCACAATGACCCTACGCTGTGTTGGAATGGTTTTCCGTCTCTTGTCTCCTTTAGGTCTGGAAGTGGATGGAGCCAGGGTCATCCAGGACTTCCTCTCAATAACATCAACCCAAGCTGTGGTGGACTTGGGGACATTTGTAGTTCTGAGAGGTAATGGGTCCTGATTGGTGGGGATTGTGGTGGGTTCCGCGGTAGTGACGGTGATGACGGTGGTGCTGGGAACCGTAGTCTCCTCAGTGGTGGTGGGTGGAGATTTAGGACTTCTGGCAGTAACCGGGGGGGTGGTTACTCTTCTGGGCCGTCTAGTGGTTAATACAGGGGTGGTGGTAGGACTATATTTTTTTGTTGTGCTGTGTTCGTCGGTTTTGGTTGTATACTCCCCATAATCATCATACTCGACATAAGCAAAGTCAGTACTATATATCCCAGTGGTGGATTTGGGTCTGAGGGTTATTGTGGGGGTTGTTGAATAGGTGCTGTTGGTGGGGGTGGGTAGTGTGGTGTACCTCCAGGGCCCAGTGGTGAAGTTCTGGCCCATAGTGGTGAAGTTCCCCTCGGTGCAGGACTTGCAGCACATCTGTCTGTACCCAGGGTTGGTGCAGTACATGCTCAGCACCGCCATACGACAGAACGCTGACCTATCCCCCTTACACTGCCCTGAAACACAAAGCAACAAACATTTCAGAAACAAAACACAACCGCTACAAACATAATAAACCATAAACTACCTCAAAGAAAGAAAAAGTGAGAAAGTAACAGAAAAGGCTACTGTGATTAATCAAGCATAAAGGAAAGGAATGCTTTGTTTGTCATGCTTAATCAGATGTAAGGATGTAAACGGTAAGCTACAGTTGTTCTTCATCTTATTAGTCATCACTCTAGGTGTATAATCTGTGAGACAAAAAGTTGAATCATTTTAGAATGAGTTTATTTGTTGGGTTTGGGCTGCACTACTGAAACAATCTAGAAACCAAAGTCATATAATACACTCTCCCTGTCAAATATATGAAGCTGTCTATGCAGTTCAGAATGGAGCTGTTTGTCTTGATTGAGTACATTAAATCAGAAGGTACTGTACACAGTTAACAATTTGGTAAACACTTTGGTTAAGAACTGCATAACACCAGTAAGCCAAAACAGATTAACAATAACTGATATAAACACTGGTTGTCAAGGGAAACAATAAATGTGTTCTTCTTTGTGTAAAAGGAACAGCACATTTAGTGTCTCCTGATAAGCATAAAAACTCTTAATCCAGTATCTCTGATAAAAATAATTTTTGACCAATATATAGTAAGGAACACATACTTTCAGGCCTTACAAGTTGGCTGGTAAAAGCACACAATTCATTGTTGTCACCAAGTTGAGAAACTTGCTCCTTAATACAGGCAACACAATTTGATACACTGTAGATACTCCCAAGTCACAGTTCAAGTCTTGTTGACACAGGGTTTTCCCCATGGCGGTCAGAATATAGCTTGTCACAATAATGATACAATGATAATAAATGATGATATCTGTGTTGTCCATGAAGGTGCTGTGAATAGAATCCATTTGGTTGTAAACATCAAGTTCAAGTTATTTTTTCATCCTCTGCTGTATCACACAAGAAAAAAACATACTTTTTTTATTTCTCTCAACAGCCTAATAAGGCAAAGCTATTCTCCAGATGTTTATGACAAAATCATTGCATGAGGTATCTGAGTATCTTTTTGACTAATGCCTTACAATTACACACAAACAAACAAGCATTTAGAGATGTAAGGACACATTTCAGTTTCCTTGGTCTTACGCACAAAATGTGTTTTGAGTAAAAGTCACAGTACTTTCTGAAAGTGAGAATGAACCATACTCACCTCCCCATAAACATTCTGGCCTCCTTACTTAATTTCCATACTGTTTAATGATCATTAAACATTTCACTTAAATATTTAGGTAGAATTTATACAAAAATACATATATGGTACGGTAACAGTCAGTAATGGAGAGACTTATTTTTGTGGAACTATTTCTGTTGATAATCGTGTATACATATTGTATAACTATAATGAGCATGAGTCTGCTGCACCTTTTGTGTTAACAATCATGGAAGAAATGTCTCTCCCAAAAAAAACTTTCCAGCTTCTTGTTATCAAATCCACTGCATAACTCCATATTCACTTCCATGGAGTGTCCCAGGTTGAAACCCAACAACACGCAACCAGTGAGCGACTCCATAAACAGAGGCTAGGCCACGACCATAGTCCTGCATTCAGGCATTAATAGAGCCTTATCAGGGTGGGAACTTCCATTTCTCTCTTCAGTGAGTGTTCAAGGCCAGCTCTGCAGCCTACAGTACAGTAAGACTCGTGAAGGAGAGAGTGTATGTGTGTGAGAGAAAGAGCCAAAGAGCCAGAGACCACGGTACAAGAAGACTCCATCCCTCAGCCAGACAGAGAAGCCACAGTCAGGCAGGAGCTTTCAGAGCCATCCTCCAGTGTAGAGGAGAACAGGAGAAGAGGAGAAGAGGAAAAGAGCCACTATCAAGGCAGTCTGCCCCGCAGAGAGAGGCAGAGAGAGAAGGGTAGAGCCCAGGTAAGCAGAGGCATGCAGCGGACCCCGCGCTCAGCGCTATAGAGGGGACGTTTACTTGAGGAGATCTTGGGTACAGGAAACTCTGGGTTGGACCGTGACAGCCACTGGATCAAAAAGTTTTTTCCGTCACCTGAGAACAAAACAAACAGAAAAGGATTGTGCACGGTGTGAAAATCAAATAATATTGTATCAGTAATAAAAAATGTTATGTACTTGTGTTCAATAACTTAAGCTTTGTGATTGGACAGTCACCTGTGCAGGGGACTAGCTGGCAGGTTCTGAGTGTGATGGGTTTGGTTTCCATGCAGAGTCCCACTGAGTTATCAGGAGTGTTACACAGAACCTGGCGCTCCTGGGTCCCGTTGCCACACGTCACCGAACACTAAAACACACACACACACACACACACACACACGACACTCCTCTGAGTTAAAGATTTCAAGGAAACAAGTGTTTTCCTGTCAATCTTATATTTGCTGTCGGTAATGGTGGAGAACTATTCACATTTGTCTTTCAACATCTACGTACCTGGGACCAGGGTCCTACTCTCCACTGGGCAGGGCAGAGCTGGCGGTTGCAGGGTCGTCTTCCCTCTGGCCTGTCATCATTACAGTACTTGCTATGGATGGAGCGTTGGCCACCGCCAGAGAGGGGCTGCTGACAGCGTACAGAGCGGCTCTGGTAGCCAGTCTTCCCACAGGATGAACTGCACTCCTCCCAGTCCCCAGTGATCCAACTGGAGAATAGAGTAGACACACACATAACCATACAGGTAGAGTGAGAACAGAAATGACTTACTGAGACATAACAGGAATATGAATAGCTTATATACAGACATAGTAATACAATAGTTACATAGAACATTCACAGCACACATATCAAACAAACACACACATAAATGCATTCACATACACTGGCTGGGAGCACTCTTTCTGGTTGCAATCCCTGCTGATAGCTCTGAGATTGTCGATGTTCACACAGTGGGTGCGGTGGACCATCTTCCCATCTGACTTTCTCCTGCAGCCAAACCTTGTGTACTGCTTACCTATAGAGGGTACAGAGTGTACACAATACCACTCACATCAACAATGTCGGTCAATATCCAATGTTATTTGACAGGTAGCACTTTCCTGCAGTCAATGACCAAAAGAGCCCTCTGGCTTCATGGGTGAAATGTTATTAATAATTTTCCTAATTTCCTAATTAATAATGATGAATAAATCCAGTGTTTCTATGTCAAACAATTGTGTTATATTTCAGTCTTCTGTGATGTACAGTATATAAAGTGTAATATTGGGATGCAAACTCACAATTGAATACATTTCAACTCTATATCTGATATGGTACAGGTGTCTTCTTTTTTAAAGCCCATAGCCATGTGTGTGAGGTTTATACTTTTGTTTCAATGTAGATGTGTTTAAGACTACCCAGAATCACTTTGTGTGACCCTGATTCAGCCCAATGCAGTAAAGGTTTTTAATAGCCGATTTATTGACACTTTTAAAGACTGCCTACCTCCTCCACAGGGTTTAGAGCACTGAGACCACTTCTTCAGAGCCCACTCAAAGTAGGCTGTGTCCTCCTGCACCAGGTTGCTCTCTATGGATGACTGCAGCTTCTCGTGGAGAATGTATTTGTAGGAGAGGGTCACTTTGGAGTCACCGTGGGAACGGATCTGTGGGAGGAAAAGATACAGTAAATGCCATAAATGACAAATTGTAAGTTATAGAGCAGCTTGAGATGTGGCAAACATGACAGTGACAATGATATGGTACGTTTTCTTTAACTACTGTGCATTTTCTTTAAAGGCCCACACTATTAGGTTGGAATAATACTGTGAAATTGTGAAAATGATCAATTTCAGCCTGTTTTGGTGGGATGTAGTTTTGGCCTTCCATAGAGACATCACCATGCGATAAAGTAGTTAATAAATCAATAAGAAAGAGAGGTCCAAACCTCTTTGCCAAAACCAGCAAATTTTTCATTTTCTCCTCCACACTCAGACCACTCCTAGACAGTCCTAGCAAGATTCTTGCCTGAGAAATTGCTCTTTGCTAAGAAGCTATTTTTTAATTGAAAACAATCACAGTAACGTTGTGACCCAAAAATGATTTGATATTGAGATAAAAACAGCTGCATTGGACCTTTAACTAACTCCACATGAGGCAAACAGATGCTCTGAGGTTTTTTGCCAATGATATGGCTGGATAGTGGATACTCACTGCACAGAGAACATTTCAGGTTAAATGATTTCCTGAAGCTACTCCTACTATATCCGTTGGTGAGGTGATTTAACTAAAAGTGGGTAAGGACGAAACAATGACATTAAAAACATTGCTCTGTGACATGTAGACTACACATTAATACAGGTAATCTCAGCAATTTTTACTTGTCAGGGACCTGAGTATATTGACTCACCATGACCAGAACAGCATATCCGAGAGGTCCTGTGGTCTGGACGGTCTCCATGTCGTCATGGTTGTGGTACTCCCACTCCACCCCCTTCTCTATCACCGTACGGGACTCTGGAAACTCATCCTCATCATTCAGAAACAGATGACCTGTGGCCTGGTTCTTCACCGCTGACACAAGGAGAACAAGGAGAAAAGGAAATATTAATGTTTGGTTTCTTTTCCCTCTCAGAATTACACTTTTGGTTATTCATAGCAGGAACAAACCAGAGACATTTGGCAGGATTATGATGATGAGCATTAGAGCAGTGTAAATCAGTATCTGCAGGTGATCTCTTCCCAGCAGTCCAGAGCCACTATTGGCAGTCAACTACAGTTGTCTGTACTCTCAGCCAAAATCTGACTGAAGCAGCAATTAATAACAACCCTCCTTACCCAAGCTAGTCACTGATTACTGATTTATAGAGGCCAACGTCCAGGATATTAACGACCCACTCTGATATTCACAGAACCGTTATTAAATAAACCTACCGAGGATGTGAGGGGTCCCCTTGAACTCCTTGATCAACAGATGCCTGGCCCCTCGGGGGATTTCAAGTATCTTGAGGAAACCTGAAACATACCGCAAACAAAATAGATGTGTGATGACGAAGAGGCTCCTTGGTATCAAAACAGCTTTAGATACCGAGAAGAGCATCCCTAGACTCCCATTAAAAAATAACAACTAGTGAAGTTGAGGAGGGGCTCACCTTGTTTTTTAGCACTTCTAGTGAAGTTCCCCTTGATGATCTTACAGCTGGAGTTGTCTCCACCACATATCCCACATTTGTCCTCCTGCGTGTCTGAGGCTATCTGGTTATCACAGCCCACGTGCTGTAGAGAGATAAGCTGAGTCAGTGTTTGGGAGTATGGGATCAGGCTCAGGAGTGGACCTGGATGGGTCAATCAGGACAAAGACATTCTTTCGGACAAAAAAAATTCGGACAACCTCCTCCCCCCCTCCCATTGCACATTCAACATTTAAGAGTTGTACAGTGCCGTCCACCTCATTACTCCTTCCTCTAAGCTGTGCGCGGGCGTGCAGTGGCACCGAAACTGCTGCGCACCTCCCCAGGACTGCCTTGCAGAAGAAATATCAGCCCACAGAGAGCAGCACAAGATTGAACTTCACTTAACTTTCTAGAGCAGTGGTCACCAACCGGTCGATCGCGAAGGTACAAACTCTGCCTCCCCAGCGGGCCCGGAGAGCAAATCAAGTGCACTATAGGACTACCGCTGGCCAATCGGATGGCTCAGATGTAGCGGGCATAAAAGAAAGCTAGAGAAAAGTTGATACTGTGAGATTTCAAAATGTTTAAAACCATGGCTAGAGAGAGACTGTCAACGAATACAGCAAAGAGCTGCTGTTTTTATGAGTGAGTTTAAGTTCTTACTCAGCACTGTCAACACTTTGTATTCAACACTTTTATAAGCCATAAAATGTGCGTTTTTACTATTTCCATTCAGAGCTACAACAAGCACTGCAGCAGTAATGAATGAGTAGGAAAGTGTATCTATAGGCTTACGTTGTTATTATTAGCGGCTTGGGTCTTTTTTAATATCGAGGAATATTTCAATTTCTCTGTTCATAGGAGTAACAACATGAATTTGTGCATGAGGCAGAAATAATGCGGTGTGACTCGAGTTTCACCATCAGCTGGAAGACGGTGTCCCTTTTTGGTCAGTGTCAGTAGGGGAAAGGGATCGTAGAGGGACGTTGAGAGGCGGACCCTCAGATGCAGGCGCCATCAGCCCAGTAAAATAAAAAACGATTGATTTAAATGTATGCTCACTCAGCTGTGCCTCACAAGTAATACAACAACGGATCTATTACCGGTGTGATCATATAGCCGACCTCAAATAATAATAATAAATAATAAGTCCCGTGTAGCTCAGTTGGTAGAGCATGGTGTTTGCAATGCCAGGGTTGTGGGTTCGATTCCCACGGGGGGCCAGTATGAAAATGTATGCACTCACTAACTGTAAGTCGCTCTGGATAAGAGCGTCTGCTAAATGACTTAAATGTAAATTACTCATTCTACTCTAATAAGGTGGACAGACAGTATAATATAATACATTATATTTCAATATTTATTCCATGGAAAGGGAAAGTAGGGGATAAAGGATTCCATACACATGAAAAGATGAGAGAGAGAGAGAGAGAGAGAGAGAGAGAGAGAGAGAGAATGAATATGCATGTGGGTGCAATGGTTTTCGTCAGTATGGATAAACAGTGAGTTTGGCAAACCCACATGGAAAACGGTCATAACTTAAAATGCACCAGACCAGAGAAAATACCCAGTAGCAGGAAGAGATTTATGGGATTGTATAAGGCATCGTAATGTTTATGGCCATATTTAATAATGTCCCTTCATGCATGACTTCTGTAGACCTGGGCGATGCCTACCTCACAGTCCCCCCGCACACAGACACTGTAAGGGTCTTTGTAGGAGCAGCGTGTGCCATCGTGAACCATCCTGTTCATGGCCACCACGTCTCCTGTCTCCTTGGACTGGCAGTAGAGTTGACATCTCTCATCAGCTACAGTACAGAGAGGAAAGGGGAGGAGAACAGGATATAGGAGTTAATGAAGAAATTATAGTCATACAGTACATGTTTTCAGCTTTCTTTGATTGTGCCTGTATTCCTGTCCATATCCCACCAGCACAAATGAAACAATTTGAACAAACAATATTTTTAATTCTATATCATACTATGTCTGCATTATTTTGTTTTAGTCATGAGGATACACATTTATGGCAGAAACAACATAATAATACAATAGGGCACTGTAAGGGTGTGTAATGAGAACCTTCATATATAAAGCTAATCAAATAACACAATAACAATATTTCACCCCGGAGGAAAGCAGGAGGGATATTCCTGAGTAATGACAATTCCATGTGTCCTTACTTAAACACTAGCCTGACCGACGTTCCCCCGACATGTGGAGAGGCATGGCCTGTCTGTCTGAGGGCCTCTCAGATTCCCAAGTAAACCAATCATTCCCCAGTGACCCAACTCAGAACAATCATTATAGTCGCCAAGAGACTTGAGCTGCTGGGTCATAAACTGAGCTGATACAGCCTTCAAATCAAAATCAAATCAAATGTATTGGTCACATACACATAGTTAGCAGATGTTATTGCGAGTGTAGCGAAATGCTTGTGCTTCTAGTTCCGACAGTGCAGCAATATCTAGCAAGTAGTATCTAACAGTCCTACAACACAAACCTAATACACACAAATCTAAGTAAAGGAATGGAATAAGAATATATAAATATATATGTCATTATCATTATCAGAGTGGCATAGTCTAAGATGCAATAGATAGTATAGAATACAGAATATACATATGAGATGGGTAATGCAAGATATGTAAACATTAAAGTGGCATTATTAAAGTGACTAGTGTTCCATTTATTAAAGTGGCCAGTGATTTTCAAGTCTGTATGTAGGTAGCAGCCTCTCTGTGCTAGTGATGGCTGTTTAACAGTCTGATGGCCTTGAGAAAGAATATGTTTTTCAGTCTCTCGGTTCCAGCTTTGATGCACCTGTACTGTCCTCACCTTCTGGCAGATAGCAGGGTGAACAGGCAGTGGCTCGGGTGGTAGTTGTCCTTGATTATCTTTTTGGCCTTCCTGTGACATCGGGTGCTGTAGGTGTCCTGGAGGGCAGGTAGTTTGCCCCCGGTGATGCGTTGTGCAGACTGCACCACCCTCTGGAGAGCCATGCGGTTGTGGGCTGTGCAGTTGCCGTACCAGGCGGTGATACAGCCCGACAGGATGCTCTCAATTGTGCATCTGTAAAAGTTTGTGAGGGTTTTAGGTGACAGGCCAAATTTCTTCAGCCCCCTGAGGTTGAAGAGACGCTGTTGCGCCTTCTTCACCACACTGTCTGTGTGGGTGGACCATTTCAGTTTGTCAGTGATGTGTACGCCAAGGAACTTTTCACCTTCTCCACTGCTGTCCCGTCGATGTGGATAGGGGGGGTACTCCTTCTGCTGTTTCCTGAAGTCCATGATCATCTCCTTTGTTTTTTTTACATTGAGTGAGAGATTATTTTCCTGGCACCACACTCCCAGAGCCCTCACCCTCCTCCCTGTAGGCTGTCTCATCGTTGTTGGTAATCAAGCCTACTACTGTTGTGTCGTCTGCAAACTTGATGATTGGGTTGGAGGCGTGCATGGCTACGCAGTCATGGGTGAACAGGGAGTACAGGAGGGGGCTGAGCACACACCATTGTGGGGCCCCAGTGTTGAGGATTAGCGAAGTGGAGATGTTGTTTCCTACCTTCACCACCTGGGGGTGGCCCGTCAGGAAGTCCAGGACCCAATTGCACAGGGCGGGGTTGAGACCCAGGGCCTCAAGCTTGATGATGAGCTTGGAGGGTACTATGGTGTTGAATGCTGAGCTATAGTCAATGAACAGCATTCTTACATAGGTATTCCTCTTGTCCAGATGAGATAGGGCAGTGTGCAGTGTGATGGCGATTGCATCGTCTGTGGACCTATTGGGGCGGTATGCAAATTGAAGTGGGTCTAGGGTGACAGGTAAGGTGGAGGTGATATGATCCTTGACTAGTCTCTCAAAGCACTTCATGATGACAGAAGTGAGTGCTACAGGGCGATAGTCATTTAGTTCAGTTACCTTTGCATTCTTGGGTACAGGAACAATGGTGGCCATCTTGAAGCATGTGGGGATGGCAGACTGGGATAGGGAGAGATTGAATATGTCCGTAAAGACACCAGCCAGCTGGTCTAAATGTCTTACTCACGTCGGCCACGGAGAAGGAGAGCCCACAGTCCTTGGTAGCTGGTGCGTCGGTGGCACTGTGTTATCCTCAAAGCGGGCACAGAACTTGTTTAGCTTGTCTGGCAGCAAGATATCGGTGTCCGCGACGTGGCTGGTTTTCCTATTGTAGTCTGTGATTGTCTGTAAACCCTGTCACATACGTCTCGTGTCTGAGCCGTTGAATTGCGACTCCACTTTGTCTCGATATTGACGTTTTGCCTGTTTGATTGCCTTGCGGAGGGAACGACCATATTCCCCGTCACCTTGCCATGGTTAAATGCGATGGTTCGTGCTTTCAATTTTTCGCGAATGCTGCCATCTATCCACGGTTTCTGGTTAGGGTAGGTTTTAATAGTAACTTGTGAAGTAGTGTGAATATCAGTGCAGCCAGATGCTTCTCCTCCTTCTCCTCCTTCTCCTCCTCCTCCTCCTCCTCCTCTTCTTCCTTCTCCTTCTCCTGCTCTTCCTCCTCCCTTTCCTCCTCCCCTGCTCTCCACTTAGAGCTCAGCTGTCTGTTTTAGCTATGGGCCACCTTATGTAACTTCAGATTTTTATGATGGTTTGCCATGGAAATTGGTCCTGGCCTCACAACGGAAGAATGAGAGCAGTGGTGTAAACTTTTTCCTCTCTCTGCCTCTACAAAGCCTCCAGGTCAACTTCTGAGTAAAAAAGCCATCTGGCCTCTGAACAGTCAATGGGTGGAGAAGGCAAGCACACCACAGGAGGTTGGTGGCACCTTAATTGGGGAGGATGGGCTCGTGGTAATGGCTGGAGCAGAATAGGTGGAATGGTATCAAACACATAGTTTCTATGTGCTTGATGCCATTCCATTTGCTCCATTCCAGCCATTATTATGAGCCGTCCTCCCCTCAGCAACCTCCACTGATGCACAAGTACCAATCAAAGAGGAGAGGTGTTAGGATGGAGAAAGTCCAACTCTTATTATACCCTGCTTATATTCTAGGTATTTTTGTGTCCATTTTGTGAGTGTACTTGTGTAGATTATGATATTTTCACGATGAATAACTAATCATCAAGAAAGTGGTAGTTATGCTATAACACAGTCCACATGTTTAAGAATAGTGCTAAAGGAAATTAACGTCAGTCTGAACCCTTCTCTTGTCCCTCTGTCTTTTTCCAAGCCTTTTGATTCCCAGGCAGCGCTGTGGACTTACGGTCAGGATGCTCATAGGGCAGCCAGTGGTGCTTGGTGTTGTCATACTCAAAGTATGGGTCCCACATCTTGCACTGCTCCTCCCTGAAGTCAGCGAAGGGCTTGGAGCACTCCTCTAGGTTGCACAGCTGGAACTCATAGCTGTTGCCATAGCAGGTGCGTCCTCCATTGGCAGGGCTGAGTTATGGCAAAGGAGAGAGACAGCGGGTATTCCTTACATTTGAGACATTTTAGACATCTTCCTATCATGAGGAGAGCGTAAATGCATACATATCAGTCTTGTGTTGTACTCACATTGGGTTGTCACACTGACGGGTCCGGAAGCGCACACCACCCCCACAGGTGCGAGAGCAGGAGCCAAAGTTACTCCACGTGCCCCAAGCACCATCCTGCCTTAGAATGTCTGGGGTCAACTTGATGCAGTAACCCTTGAAGCAGTGCTGAAAGAGAGGGAGGGAGGGAACGAGAGAGAGATAGAGAGAGAGAACCAGGGTGAGAGGAAGATAGTTGTTACTGCTTATGTTTACACAAACACTGTAGCAAAGCATTAACATGTAAAGAGGAATCTTTCTCACCTTCCCCGGTGCACACTTAGTGCCGTCGATGGGCGGACCCTTCTTGGTTTTGCAGAAGAATGGGTTTTCTGGGTGACTGCACCAGAGCTGCTTGCAGGGGTCATAGGTGCTGTACTAAAAGAAACAGATTCATGCTCTCTCTCACACATGTAGCTGAAGAAAGCTTCCCACAGCCTTGACATGTCAACCAAGAAAACATCAACAGTATTGTGTGTACACAACCGTCCAACATTGTCATTGGTGGTATTAACTTAATACTATACCAGTCCAATATATCTCTAATATTTTTAATAGATGTAAGCTTACACAAGATATGGTTTACTCAGGTCAATAAATAATACAGACCTATAAGCTTGCTGCCAGCTCTTAGCAAACTGTTGGGAAAAATGGTGTTTTACCAAATACAATGCTATTCCTCTGTAAACAAATTAACAACAGCCTTTCAGTGTCACGACTTCCTCTGAAGCTGCCTCCTCTCCTTGTTTGGGCAGGCTTCGGCGTTCGTCGTCACCAGTCTTCAAGCCACTGGCGCTCCTCATCTCATCATTCCATTTGTTTTGTCTTGTTTATTACACACACCTGGTTCATATCCCCTCATCAGTACCTGTATAAGTGTTCCCTCTGCCTCCCATGTCTTTGTGTGTGATTGTTTATTGTGGAGGTTACTATAGCTCGGTGGAGCTATATTGTATTTTGTATCGCCGGGATATTCACCCGTGTGCCTTGTTTTCTCCAGTGCGCCGTTTTACCGCACTGTAGCGTTTCACGCATTGCTGTGTACCGCTGTATTGCCGAATAAACCATTTATTCTGTGATTTACCCTCCTGCGCCTGACTCCGTCCAAAATCACCCGCTACAGAATCACACACCCAACAGAGTCAGCAGGAGCTGGGAATATGCCTAGAGTCGTTGAGCGGGTCCGGGAGCATTCCAACATGTTAGCCAGCTTGGGCTAAGCGATGGATCGGGTTCTCCAGGTCGACCAACGCCTGGAGAGGAGAGGACCCGACCCTTCGGGACCAGCTGAGCGACCGGATCCAGCCACCCACACCCCAGCGCCCAGAGATATTCAACTATCTCGACCAAGGGAGCACGACGGGACAGCGGCCCGCTGCCAGGGATTCCTCCTGCAGCTGGACCTCTACTTTTCCACCATCAGCCCGGCACCATCGGAGCGGGAGAAGGTGTCCACCCTCGTCTCCTGCCTCTCGGGGAAAGCCCTGGAGTGGGCCAACGCGGTCTGGAGTGAAGGAGGAGACGCGTTGGACAATTACGGGGCGTTCAATCGCCTCTTCCGGGCAGTCTTTGATCATCCCCCTGAAGGTAGAGAGGCAGGCGAGCGTCTGGTCCATCTGAGGCAGGGGACGAGGACCGCACAAGACTTTGCCCTGGAGTTTAGAACTCTAGTGGCTGGGTCCGGGTGGAACGAGCGGGCCCTCATCAACCACTTCCGCTGCAGCCTGCGTGAGGACGTCCGAAGGGAGCTAGCCTGCTGGGATACCACGTTGACTTTCAACCAGCTGGTGGACATGGCCATCCAGTTGGACAACCTGCTGGCTTCAAGAGGACGTCCTTGAAGGGGCCTGCCCATTTCACCCCCCTTCAACCCGGATTACGTTCCGATGGAGCTGGGTGGTGCAGCGATCCGGGAGAACAGAGGACGACAGATCCAGTGTCACTCCTGTGGCAAGAGAGGACATTCTGCTGCACGCTGTCGTCCGAGTTCTTCTGGGTCTGGAGGCGGCAGGTAGGGCACTCTTGCATCACCCCAGGTAGAGTAAACCCACACTCGTTCAGAGCCCTCTGCTGCGTACTTCACCATACACGTCAACTTTCCTGATTCCCCAGTGTAAGGCGCTGGTCGATTCAGGCGCAGCTGGGAACTTTATGGACAGATCTTTAGCTAATAGTCTAGGTATTACATTGGTTCCCCTACCCATTCCATTGCCCATCAAAGCACTTGACAGTCGACCATTAGGGTCAGGTTTTGTTAGGGAAGTTACAGCACCAGTCACAATGATTATGCAGGAGACCCATAGGGAGCAAATCACCTTTTATATTATTGCGTCCTGTGATTTCCCTGTTGTGTTGGGTCTTCCCTGGCTCGCACTACATGACCCCAACTTTTCATGGCCGTAGAGGGTTATCACGGGGTGATCGCGAGAGTGTCAGGGTAGGTGTCTAGCTGTTTCAGTATGTGCAACCACGGTGGAAAGTCCAGACACTACCTCCACCGTGCGCATTCCCCCCAAATACCTCGACTTTGCGCATGCGTTTTCCAAAATGCAGGCGACCAAATTACCACACCATCGGTTAGACACTGTGCCTCCCAGGAGTCATGTATATCCCCTGTCGCAGGCTGAAACGGAGGCTATGGAGACACACGTCTCCGAGTCCCTGCGCCAGGGGTTCATACGTCCCTCCACTTTGCCCGCCTACTCAAGTTTATTTTTCGTGAAGAAGAAAGACGGAGGTCTGCGCCCTTGCATTGATTACCGGGCACTTAATCAAACTACCATTCGCTATAGTTACCCTCTACCCCTCATCTCCTCTGTTATCGAATCAATGCATTGGGCACGCTTCTTCACAAAATTAGATCTCCGGAGTGTGTACAACCTGGTGCGTGTCCGGGAAGGGGACGAGTGGAAGACAGCATTTAGCAAAACCACGGGGCATTATGAATACCTGGTGATGCCGTACGGGTTGATGAATGCTCCATCAGTCTTCCAGTCCTTTGTGAATGAGGTGTTTCGGGACATGCTTGGTCGCGGTGTGGTGGTCTACATTGATGACATTCTGGTATATTCCGCTATGTGCGCCGAGCATGTGTCCCTGGTTCGCAAAGTGCTGGCCCAACTGTTGGAGCATGACCTTTATGCCAAGGCAGAAAAGTGTCTGTTCTTCCAACAGTCCGTCTCCTTCCTCGGATACCACATCACCACCTCAAGTGTGGAGATGGAGGGAGACCGCATTTTAGCTGTGCATAATTGGCCGACTCCAACCACGGTAAAGGAGGTGCAGCGCTTTATTGGTTTTGCCAATTACTATCTGGGGTTTATTGGGGCTTTGGCAAGGTCACAGCTCCCATAAACTCTCTGTTGAAGGGTGGGCCGTCCCGGCTCCGCTGGTCTGCTGAGGCTGACAGGGCTTTCAGTAACCTGAGGTCTCTGTTCACCTTAGCCCCGGTACTGGCCCATCCCAATCAATCATTACCGTTTGTGGTGGAGGTGGATTCGTCCGAGGTAGGGATAGGCGCTGTCCTATCCCAACGCTCGGGCACGCCACCCAAGCTCCGCCCCATGCCTTCTTCTCGAAGAAGCTCAGTCCGGCGGAGCAGAACTACAACGTTGGGGATAGGGAGCTGTTGGTGGTTGTCAGAGCCCTGACCGCGTGGAGGCATTGGCTCGAGGGGGGGCGAAACACCCTTTTCTCATCTGGACTGACCACCTTAACCTAGAGTACATCCGGGCAGCGAGGAGGCTGAACCCTCGCCAGGCCAGGTGTGCCTTGTTCTTCACCTGGTTTATTTCCTGCTGTCATACATACCAGGCACTAAGAATGTGAAGGCAGACGCACTGTCACGGCTGTACGACACAGAGGAGAGGCCCATAGACAACACCCCCTTACTCCCGGCCTCCTGCATTGTGGTGCCGGTAGTGTTGGCGGTGGACGCGGACATAGAGCAGGCGTTACGCACAGAGCCATCTCTACCTCAGTGCACAGCTGGGCTGCGGTACGTGCCGTCTCTTGTCCGTGATCGTCTTATCTATTGGGCACACACGTCCCCCTCTTCTGGTCACCCAAGTATTGGCCGTACAGTGCGCTGCCTGACCGGGAAGTACTGGTGGCCTACCTTGGCTAAGGACGTGAGGGTGTATGTCTCCTCCTGCTCGGTGTGCACCTAGAGTAAGGCACCTAGGCACCTTCCAGCGGGTAAGTTACATCCCTTACCAGTTCCACAACGGCCCATGGTCCCACTTATCAATTTACTTGCTCACTGATCTTCCCTCTCTCAGGGTAACACCACCATCCTGGTCGTTGTGGACTGCTTTTCTAAAGCCTGCCACCTCCTTCTTCTGCCCTGTCTCCCCACGGCCCTGCAAACTGTGGAAGCCCTGTTTACTCATGTCTTCTGGCACTACGGGGTGCCAGAGGACATAGTGTCTGACCGGGGTCCCCAGTTTACATCAAGGGTCTGGAAGGCGTTCATGGAACGTCTGGGGGACTCGGTCAGCCTGACCTCTGGTTTTCACCCCGAGTCTAATGGGCAGGTGGAACGGGTGAATCAGGATGTGGGTAGGTTCCTGTGGTCCTACTGCCAGGACTGGCTGGGGGTCCTGGCAGTACGACCATATCTCAAACTGGCCAATAAAAAGAAAAGATTAAGATGGGCAAAAGAACACTGGACTTTTTCTTTGCAACTCTGCGTAGGTCAGCATCCCGAAGTCACCTCTTCACTGTTGACGTTGAGACTGGTGTTTTGCGGGTACTATTTAATGAGCTGCCAGTTGAGGACCTGTGAGGCGTCTGTTTCTCAAACTAGACACTCTAATGTATTTGTCCTCTTGCTCAGTTGTGCACCGGGGCCTCCCACTCCTCTTTCTATTCTGGTTTGAGCCAGTTTGTGCTGTTCTGTGAAGGGAGTAGTACACAGCGTTGTACGAGATCTTCAGTTTCTTGGCAATTTCTCGCATGGAATAGCCTTTGTTTCTCAGAACAAGAATAGACTGACGAGTTTCAGAAGAAAGTTATTTGTTTCTGGAAATTGTAAGCCTGTAATCAAACCCACAATTGCTGATGCTCCAGATACTCAACTAGTCTCAAGAAGGCCAGTTTTATTGCTTCTTTAATCAGCACAACAGTTTTCAGCTGTGCTAACATAATTGCAAAAGGGTTTTCTAATGATCAATTAGCCTTTTAAAATGATAAACTTGGATTAGCAAACACAACGTGCCATTGGAACACAGGACTGATGGTTGTTGGTAATGGGCCTCTGTACGCCTACGTAGATATTCAATTTTGTTTAAAATCAGCCATTTCCAGCTACAATAGCCATTTACAACATTAACAATGTCTACACTGTATTTCTGATCAATTTGATGTTATTTTAATGGAAATTACTAAGTGACCCCAAACATTTCAACGGTAGTGTACATTACCAAGGCCCTTAAACAAGAAATTGAACTTGGTCAAATCTGATTCACCAAGACAAAACATAATGTTTGAATTACATACAGTACATAGAACCACACATACTATGAATCTATTGCTGTCCCTCACAGCACAGTACAGTCAGATACAGTTGCAGGAGTATGTTTCACGTATAACGCCTTAACTCCAGTAGTTTAGACTGTAGGTTAAAATCACCCCATCTTTGCTTTCTCCATCACCATCAAATAAACTAACAACCTGCGTGCGAACATTCAGTACATGTAACCTGACCCTAAGGACATGGAACACATCATGAAGGTATGTGTGTGTGTGTGTGTGTGTCTGTGTGTGTGTATGTTTCTGTGTGTTTCTGTACACACGAGGACAGGTCTGTAAAATACATTATCTTACACCAGACAGTCCACCAAGCTTATAAAATACTAACCCTGATCGAAACGAATGTACATGAATGTCACGAAGGATAGACAGTGACATGGTTGACCACCCTTACAGACACCTTAACAGCTACATGGTTTGTGGACAACATTAAACAAAGAAGTTATGGACACACTTCTCTGACCTAGGCTTATCCCTTCCCTGCTTTGCTGAACGGGCCACCCCTTCACAGCTAAGGAAATAGTTTGACAAGAAAGGGAAGCAAAGTGTCCAATAGGCACTCCCTCCAATTTACGCCTGAATGTGATCTAAAAACCTGCTGTCACAGCTGTCTTTATTCTCTTTTTCCCACATCAAACAAAAACCATCTCTCCAAATAGTTCAGCCTTTTCAATATAACTGACTCTGAAATGTTGTTTTCCTCTTCAGAGGGGCAATTAAACAAACCCGTTATTGTTTTGTAGTTCTTTTCATCCAAAGACTCACATGACACTGAAACATAATGAGGTCATACTGCAGCAAAATATCAAGTTAGCCTGCTTTGAACTCATGAGTTCATAAAAATCGGATTTGTTCCCCTGGATGCTTTAAAAGCTAAGAAGGCTCCAGTTTTATGGTCACGCCCTGACCTAGACCTAGACCTAGTCAAGGAGTCAAGGAGGAAGTCAAGGACGATGGTCATTAGAGAGACCCTGGTGTGAAGCTCTATTGAATTTGACCAGCGTAGGCCCCAGATGGTGGCCTTTCTAAGGGATGGATATTCAATTAAATTGGTACCACCACTAGATGCTGCTGGTGTGGCGACTAGTAATCTTGTTGGGCATGTGGGTGCGTATGGGTGTGGAGTTGATGAAGGACTCACCGCCGTACACATGGTGTAGCCGGCGCCAAAGTCAAATCGACACTGCTCGTCCATGGAGTAGTGTATCCCTGGTAACTGTGGCAACGCCGGCCAGTCATGGTCAAAGGGGTCGTCACGGAGACAGTCATAGGAGCTATGAGAGAAAAACATGAATTGGAGTTGAAGACTTTGGTTTCGATCTAACAGTTGAATAAACATTTCAAAATCGAACCCTTCACTGTAATCACATAAGGAATGAGCCACATGACTGCAAGACAGAAGAGAACAAGACAGAGAAACCTCCCTAACTAACCTGATCTAATCTGTATAAGACCATTAGACAACATAAAGCCATGTTCTATTGGGGATTGAGATGTGTCGGTTCTGACTGTGGGAACAGAGAGAGGTCAGAGGTCAGGGTTGACCTGAACTCACTTCAGGTACTTGCTGAGCTCCGCCTGGCTGCATCGGGACCAGTGGAAGCGATGGAAGGCAGCCTGCACCAGAGGGGCCATGATGCTACCCATGGGCACCTCATCACCACACTCATTACCAGGGGGGCCATCATGCTCCATACCCAGCCTGACAGGGGAGGACAGGATGGCTTCAAATAAACAGCAGGCACTAATACATAGCTGTGAGTATGCGTGCATGTGTACATTTTTTTTAATAGAGTTTCTTGTTATCCTACAAAATGTAAATGCATAGTAGTAACTGCAGTAATAAATGTATTTGTGTATACTATGTGTTGAACGGTGTGAATAAGTGTGTCTCACACGTGTCCAGTCTCATGTGCCACGACAAAGGCAGAGGAGAAGCCGTCCTCGTGGTTGAGAGTGCAGCTCCGCACTGGGTGGCACATACCCGTCACAGGAGCGTAACCTAAGCAACGAGAAAGAGAAAGAACGAGAGAGAAAAGAAGAAAGGAATATGTATACAGTGTGCACACACGTGACGTGTATACTGTATGAGAGCACATTAAGTATCTCCAGTACCTTGCATGCCGGAGGGACCAAACTCCTGTCGGGTGAGGAAGATGGCGTGGTCATGGTACTCTGGATCACTCCTGTCTTCCTTCTGCTGCAGGAAGGCCCAGCGACATATGTTCTCTAGACTCTGAGATGGGTTCCCCAGCTCTATCAGACTCATAGACTTGAGACAATACAGGAAAGGACAAACTGTCACCACATTACCTCAGTCCATTCTTACAACATTGTTATGCTAAAACACTAGATCAGTTATTGATGAGGGCGACTCATCAAGAGGATGTCGACAACTTATTTTTGTATATTTCCCTGTGTGTCTGCAATGCATTGAAAAGGCTTTTTTCCAAAGTATTTCTGGCATATCCTGCTAGCCAGTAGGTGGTACTCTTGAAGTGACAAATGCACAAAGATGCCATGACAGCAAATGAGGAATTCTCTCATATAAACGGACAATCACAGGCAATCCATAATACAATTGATGAAACAACACAACAAAATGCTTTTTGCACACAATAGATAATGCCTCATTCTGTCACTACAGTAATGGGGTTCTACTATTAAATTTACTTAACCAAAGTAGATACAGTAAAGGACTATTCTTTTTTTGATCAAGGTTTTTTTGTTTAAAGATTATACAGACAAACACACACACACACACACACACACACACACAACACACACACACACACACACACACACACACAAACTGATCCTCTACCGCATCACCGACCCACATGCTCCAACAGAGCCTCACTGCAATACCAGAGTACAGGAGTATTCTGACATGGGGATCAGTCTATCTCCTACAGGTTACATCTGCTGACCATGTGAGTGAATGACTTAAGCCTATTGTCTCTTACCTTGGCAGGACACAGCATGATGATACGGACCAGAACCACGTTGATGTGAGCACCCAAGGTACGATCCTGGTAAATCTCATTCACCTGCAGAGACAGACAGACAAACTGACGGAAGCACGTGGCCTGCGACTACAGTACATAATCATAATGCATATTACTTGGCTGACTTATCTGAGAGAGGTTGGATATTGTGCAGGAAGGGGAGCAGTTAACAGGACCTGGTATGTCTCCATCTGACATTTATATGTTGGAATTCTATCAATGCATCATGTGCACCTATTCCCCAGAAATGCACCTCTTGCTAGGAATGCTCTTCTCTCTCTAAGAGGAGGTCTAATTAAAAATGTATCCACCCATATTTTATGTCTTCTGTCACTATTCCAGTCCTAACTGTCAGAGATTAGTAGGAGAGGCAGGGGTGTCCCAGTTACCATCTGAGTGAGCATGTCCCAGAGAGGGATGGGCTCCTCTGGCCCTGTCTGGCCCGTCTGGCCCTGTCTGTCTGTCACACCTTATTCATTTACACACCTCACCTGTCCTGGCCCAGGGGAGGTGGCCCATGACGGTGCAGGGAGAGTGAGGGGTTATCTGTGTGTGTGTGTGTGTGTGTGTGTGTGTGTGTGTGTGTGTGTGTGTGTGTGTGTGTGTGTGTGTGTGTGTGTGTGTGTGTGTGTGTGTGTGTGTGTGTGTGTGTGTGTGTGTGTGTGTGTGCGTGTGTGCGTGCGTGCGTGCGTGCGTGCGTGCGTGCGTGCGTGCGTGCGTGCGAGTGAGTGAGTGAGTGTAGAGGTATAGAGGGAGGACAGTCCCCTGTCAGATAGACTGAGCTAATGAGGCCAGGGGAGGAGAATAGAGAGCTGACAGAGACCAGAACAGACACGCACACTGACAGACTGACCGACATGGGATAATGGAAAAGGTAACTCTGATGGAAAATCTTTAGCTGTATTATCATATCAGATTTATGCTAAAGGCTAAAAGGACAATATTATTCAATGTGCGTTGGAGTCTAGATACCTGATACACCGAATCCTT
This sequence comes from Coregonus clupeaformis, assembly GCF_020615455.1. Taxonomy (NCBI): domain Eukaryota; kingdom Metazoa; phylum Chordata; class Actinopteri; order Salmoniformes; family Salmonidae; genus Coregonus; species Coregonus clupeaformis. The sequence continues at coordinate 48,135,369 of NC_059204.1, read as the reverse complement.
TATGTATTATGCAATTAAATGCAGTTTAATTGGCACCAATGCACAATAATCCAAACGAGCCTATTAGAGCTAAACAGAGCCATTAAGGACTAGTCCCCAGTCAGGAGAACACTGCCTGTCTCCCTCATGCTCTCTATCTCAATCAATCAATTTTATTTTATATAGCCCTTCTTACATCAGCTAATATCTCGAAGTGCTGTACAGAAACCCAGCCTAAAACCCCAAACAGCTAGTAATGCAGGTGTAGAAGCACGGTGGCTAGGAAAAACTCCCTAGAAAGGCAAAACCTAGGAAGAAACCTAGAGAGGAACCAGGCTATGAGGGGTGGCCAGTCCTCTTCTGGCTGTGCCCGGGTGGAGATTATAACAGAACCATGCCAAGATGTTCAAAAATGTTCATAAGTGACAAGCATGGTCAAATAATAATCAGGAATAAATCTCAGTTGGCTTTTCATAGCGATCATTAGAGTTTAAAACAGCAGGTCTGGGACAGGTAGGGGTTCCATAACCGCAGGCAGAACAGTTTAAACTGGAATAGCAGCAAGGCCAGGCGGACTGGGGACAGCAAGGAGTCACCACGGCCGGTAGTCCCGGCGTATGGTCCTAGGGCTCAGGTCTCTCAGTTGGCTTTTCATGCGCGATCATTTAGAGTTGAAAACAGCAGGTCTGGGACAGGTAGGGGTTTCGTAGCCGCAGGCAGAACAGTTGAAACTGGAATAGCAGCAAGGCCAGGCGGACTGGGGACAGCAAGGTGTCATCATGCCCGGTAGTCCTGACGTATGGTCCTAGGGCTCAGGTTCTCAGAGAGAAAGAGAGCAGAGAGAATTAGAGAGAGCATACTTAAATTCACACAGGACACTGGATAAGACAGGAGAAGTACTCCAGGTATAACCAACTAACCCCAGCCCCCGACACATAAACTACTGCAGCATAAATACTGGAGGCTGAGACAGGAGCGGTCCGGAGACACTGTGGCCCCATCCGAAGAAACCCCGAACAGGGCCAAACAGGAAGGATATAACCCCACCCACTCCGCCAAAGCACAGCCCCGGCACCACTAGAGGGATATCCCCAACCACCAACTTACAATCCTGAGACAAGGCCGAGTATAGCCCACAGAGGTCTCCACCACAGCACAAACCAAGGGGGGCGACCAGCCGACAGGAAGATCACGTCAGTAACTCAACCCACTCAAGTGACGCACCCCTCCCAGGGACGGCATGAAAGAGCACCAGCAAGCCAGTGACTCAGCCCCTGCAACAGGGTTAGAGGCAGAGAACCCCAGTGGAGAGGGGAACCGGCCCGGCAGAGACAGCAAGGGCTGTTCGTTGCTCCAGCCTTTCCGTTCACCTTCACACTCCTGGGCCAGACTACACTCAATCATATGACCTACTGAAGAGATAAGTCTTCAGTAAAGACTTAAAGGTTGAGACCGAGTCTGCGTCTCTCACATGGGTAGGCAGACTGTTCCATAAAAATGGAGATCTATAGGAGAAAGCCCTGCCTCCCGCTGTTTGCTTAGAAATTCTAAGGGACAATTAGGAGGCCTGCGTCTTGTAGCCGTAGCGTACGTATTGGTGTGTACGTGCAGGACCAACTCGGAAAGATAGGTAGGAGCAAGCCCATGTAACGCTTTATAGGTTAACAGTAAAACCTTGAAATCAGCCCTTGCCTTAACAGGAAGCCAGTGTAGGGAAGCTAGCACTGGAGTAATATGATCAAATTTCTTGGTTCTAGTCAGGATTCTAGTAGCCGTGTTTAGCACTAACTGAAGTTTATTTAGTGCTTTATCCCGGTAGCCGGAAAATAGAGCATTGCAGTAGTCTAATCTAGAAGTAACAAATGCATGGATTAATTTTTCTGCATCATTTTTTATCTCTCTCTCTCCTCTTCTTTGCATAAGAGTTGCTAAGCAACCTTCAGAAGATGTCCTTGGTAGAAACTCCCTGGGGCCTGTGTCTGTCTGGGCCCCTCCCTCCTGATGGGCCAGCTGCACCTGAGCCCCTGATCCCTGAGGCCGCCTGGCCCTGTCTGTCTGTCTGTCTGTATGTCTATCTGCCTGCCTGCCTGCCTGACTACCTGCCAGTCTGCGTGCCTGCCTGTCTGCCAGTCTCATCATCTTTCTGTTGACCTGTCTGTCTCTCTGACTGCCTGTCTGTCTGTGAGAATTGATTTAGTTGGATTCATCCTCTTGCTCTGCTTCAGAGGATCAAATGTAAAATGGCTAAATGACTCCCCTTACTGAGGAATAACACAACTGTGCCACAGTGTGTTTCTGGGCAGCGCGTTTGATCTTGTTTTTCTTCTGTGTGTGCCTTGTATTTTCCAGTGCACCTGTTTTGCGCACTGGAGTGTTTTGAAACGTTACTGCGTAACTCTGTGGTTGCGGAATATAGCCTATTATTCTGTGATTTACCCTCCTGCGCCTGACTCCTTCAACATCACCTCATCACAGAATCACACACCTAAGACATGGAGTCAGCAGGAGAGGAGCACATGCCCGGAGTCGTGGCATGGGTCCGGGAGCATTCGACGATGCTAGCCAGCTTGGGAGAAGCGATCTTTCGGGACCAGCTGAGCAACCGGATCCAGCCACCCACACCCCAGCACCAAGAGGGATTTCGACGGGACAGCTGCCCTCTGCCAGGGATTCTTCCTACAACTGGAGTTATACCTCTCGAGCATCAGCCCGGCTCCATTGGAGCGGGAGAAGGTGTCCGCCCTCGTCTCCTGCCTCTCGGAGAAAGCCCTGGAGTGGGCCAAAGCATTCTGGAGTGAAGGAGGAGCCTACGGGGAGTTTGCTCACCTCTTTCGGGCCGTGAGCGGCTGGTCCACCTGAGGCAGGGGACGAGGACCGCGCAGGACTTCACCCTGGAGTTTCGTACTCTAGCGGCTGGGTCCGGGTTGAACGAGCGGGCCCTCATCGACCACTTCCAGTGCCATATACGAGAGGACATCTGAAGGGAGCTAGCCTGCCGGGACACCACGTTGTCCTTCAATCAACTGGTGGACATGGCCATGCGGTTGGACAATCTGATGGCTGCTAGAGGACGTCCTGGAAGGGGCCTGCCTCCCCACCTTTTCATGGCCGCAGAGGGTATTCACAGGGTGGTCGCGAGAGTGTCAGGGTAGGTGTCTAGGTGTTTCCGTAGGTGCAACCACGGTGGAAAGTCCAGACACTACCTCCACTGGAGATGGAGATGGAGGGAGATCGCATTTCAGCCGTGCGTAATTGGCCGACTCCAACCACGGTTAAGGAGGTGCAGCGTTTCATTACTGCCAATTACTAACGGAGGTTTATCCGGGGCTTTGGCAAGGTCGCAGCTCCCATCACATCTCTGTTGAAGGGTGGGCCGTCCCGGCACCGCTGGTCTGCTGAGGCTGACAGGGTCTTCAGTAACCTGAGGGTTCTGTTCACCTCAGCCCCAATACTGGTCCATCCTGATCCATCACTACCATTCATAGTGGAGGTGGATGCATCCAAGGTAGGTATAGGCGCTGTCCTATCTCAATGCTCGGGCACGCCACCCAAGCTCCTCCCCTGTGCCTTCTTCTCCAAGAAGCTCAGCCCGGTGGAGCAGAACTACGACGTTGGTGATCTGGAGCTGTTGGCTGTTGTCCGAGCCCTGACCATGTGGAGACACTGGCTCGAGGGTGCGAAACACCCTTTCCTCTTCTGGACGGACCACCGTATCCTGGAGTACATCCGGCAGCTAGGAGGCTGAACCCTCGCCAGGCCAGGTGGGCCTTGTTCTTCACCCGGTTTCAATTTACACAATCTTACATCCCGGTTACGAAGAACGTAAAGGCAGACGCACTGTCATGGCTGTACAACACAGAGGAGAGGCCCATAGACAACATCCCCCATACTCCCGGCCTCCTGCATTGTGGTGCCGGTAGTGTGGGCGGTGGACGTGGACATAGAGCGGGCGTTACGCACAGAGCCATTTCCACCTCAGTGTCCAGCTGGGCTGCAGGACGTGCCTTCTCTTGTCCGTGACCGTCTGATCTATTGGGCACACACGTCCCCCTCCTCTGGTCACCCAGATATTGGTCGTACAGTGCGCTGCCGGAATGTACTGGTGGCCTAACTTGGCTAAGGACGTGAGGGTGTATGTCTCCTCCTGCTCGGTGTGCGCCCAGAGTAAGGCACCTAGGCACCTCCCAGCAGGTAAGTTACAGAATTTACCAGTTCGACAACGGCCATGGTCCCACCTGTGTATTGACTTTCTCACTGATCTTCCCCTCTCTCTGAGTAACACAACCATCCTGGTCGTTGTGGACCGCTTATCAAAAGCCTGCCGCCTCCTTCCTCTGTCCAGTCTCCCCACGGCCTTGCAGACTGCGGAAGCCCTGTTTACACACGTCTTCCGGCACTACGGGGTGCCAGAGGACATAGTGTCTGACCAGGGTCCCCAGTTTACATCCAGGGTCTGGAAGGAGTTCATGGAACGTCTGGGGGTCTCAGTCAGCCTGACCTCTGGGTTTCACCCCGAGAGTAATGGGCAGGTGGAACGGGTGAATCAGGATGTGGGTAGGTTCCTGCGGTCCTACTGTCAGGACCGGCCGGGGGAGTGGTCGGTGTTCTTGCCATGGGCAGAATATGCCCAGAACTCTCTCCGCCACTCCTCCACTAACCTATCGCCCTTTCAATGTGTTTTAGGTTATCAGCCGGTTCTGGCACCGTGGCATCAGAGCCAGACCGAAGCTCCTGCGGTGGATGACTGGTTTCGGCTCATGTCCACCTCCAACGCTGACCGCCACCGCAGTGTGGCCCCGGTCTTGGTACCGGGTGATCGGGTCTGGCTCTCGACCCAGAATCTGCCCCTCCGTCTGCCCTGCCGGAAGCTGAGCCCGTGGTTTGTGGGGCCGTTCAAAGTCCTGAGGAGGATAAACAAGGTTACATATAGGTTATTACTCCCTCCAGATTATCGTATTAACCCCTCGTTCCATGTGTCTCTACTCAGGCCGGTGGTGGCTGGTCCGCTCCAGGAGTCTGAGGTGCGAGAGTTTCCTCCGCCTCCTCTGGACATAGAGGGGGCCCCGGCATACTCCGTCCATTCCATCCTGGATTCGAGGCATCAGGTGGGGGGCCTTCAGTACCTCATGGAGTAGGAGGCGTACGCTCCTGAGGAGCAGTGCTGGGATATCCTCAATCCCTCCCTATTGCGCGATTTCCACCGTCGCCATCCAGCTCGCCCAGCTCCATGTCCTCCTGGACGGGGACCGAGGCCGGTGTTGGCGCGCTGCTGGAGCTGCGTGTCAGGGGGGTACTGTCATGACTTCCTCCGAAGCTGCCACCTCTCCTTGTTCGGGCAGGCTTCGGCATTCGTCGTCACCGGCCTTCTAGCCACTGCCGCTCCTCATCTCATCATTCCATTTGTTTTGTCTTGTTTATTACACACACCTGGTTCATATCCCCTCATCAGTACCTGTATAAGTGTTCCCTCTGTCCCCCTTGTCTTTTTGTGTGATTGTTTATTGTGGAGAGTAGTGAAGCTCGGTGGAGCTCCTTGTATTTTGTATCGCCGGGATATTTTCCCATGTGCCTTGTATTTTCCAGTGCACCTGTTTTGCGCACTGGAGTGTTTTGACACGTTACTGCGTAACTCTGTGGTTGCGGAATAAAGCCTATTATTCTGTGATTTACCCTCCTGCTCCTGACTCCTTTAACATCACCTCATCACAAAAGGAAGGCTCGCTAGCACAGATACAGCTGTGAAGCCATTTCCTCCCTTGGCCAAATAAAACAAGCATATGTTCAATATTCACCAGTCTCCCATCGCACACTTCTCCCCCTTCCTCACACACACACTCTTTTGCCCTCACCCTTATACGTATCTACCGTCCCCTGTTTAATTCCTCCCCTCTCTATATATCTCTTCCTGGTCCTACCCCATGCCCCTGCCCCCCAGCCCATCCCTAACCCTGTGTTAATAACCTCATTAGCACTGGCCCCTGTCCTGACCCACCGGAGGGCATGGGCTGGATTCTATTTCACTGGCCAGGTAGCTGGCTAATTGAAGCCAGTGAGGCCAGAGTACCAGAAAATCATTAGAATCAAATTAATAATTCTGCAAGGTCTCACACAGGAGCTACTGTACATTCAACTGAGGGGAGATGGGTGGTGGAAGAGACAGAAATGAAACAAGGGAAAACACATGGAAACGTGAAGCACATAAAACAGGTTACAGAGTTTAGGTTAGAGAATGATTTTGTGGTAGAAAATCACCTCAGAGGTGGAAATGGTTGGGTGTGTGAAAAAGGTTTAGTGTAGTGTCGTGTAGGGTAGCGTAGTGTTGCGTAGTGCAATGTAATATATGGCACTAACTATGTTCATGAGGGTGAGGAGGTACTTCTGGATGTGCTCTCTGCCATGGAAGTTGACCACAGAGGAGTCCACCCCCAGTAGGACCTCGATGTTGAACAGCTCGTGTTCCTCGTTGGCCTGGCGTCGGGCCCGAGCCCGCCTGGTCCTGTTCCGGATCAGGTTGTGATGCTGCTGCTTCACCCCTCTGGACAGGGCCTGCAGGTCCATCAGACCACCTAGAACTGACCCTGAACAACATAGACAGACAGATACAGTATGTGTGGAAGAAGGCCTTAGAGAGGAGTCACAGTAGCTAATGGCATTGTATAGAAAATGATTTAAGCTGGATGATATTAGCCAATAAAACATTAAACAAAGTGCTGACTCAAATAGGATTCTTCTCCAAAATGTTTTGGTGCTGTATCCTTGTAATCCAGCATGTGCATGGTGGTAAAAATGTGTTTTTACCATTTAATGTTCTATATTAGTCAATAGCCATTTTTGGAACATACAGACAAATTAAATGTGTCTAATTCACAGCAGGGTTTGGCTAAATTCAGAATTGAATGAGAATGCCTATTAAATTCCAGTTCAATTCTTGAATTTGAATTGAAGTAGTAAACAGGATACAGAATTGCAATTCAAATTTGAATGAACGGAAATAGAATTGAATTCAGTGAAATTGAAATGCCTCTTCTATTCTATATTACATGTAGGTGTATTTTATACAAATATACATATTGTATTTAAAACATCAAACATGTCGTTATATACATATACCTGTATATGAAATATTGTTGAAACAATTGATTTTCAGGACATACTCTTAAAATGAATGATCAAGGAAAACAAAACCTGTATCCGAAAATTCTAAGTTATTATATTTCATTAATCACCAACATTTTGTTCAATATGGGAAAGTACTACATTTACCAGAATGCATTAGTTTAACCCTCACTTTGACCTTGAGGCCTTCAGAAAGAAGTCAAACAAAGTAAATGGTTGGTGGAAATATAATTGGCTATTCTAAGCACTACGGTTAAAAGAGCACAGTTTATGAACATTGTTTTCCGAGAAAAGTGATATATTCTTTGGTATCTGAAAGTGTGACCTGTCAGATTCAATGAAACTCTCATGTTCTATTGCTGGCTTCACATGCTTGTGGGAAATGGAAAACTGGGAAGTGGGAAGTCGTAAATCCAACATGATTGTGTTCAAGTGCTTTTGAAGTCAGAACAGTTCTTCATCCAATAAGATTTTAGCTAGCTAGCTTAATAATAAAGTTAGCTAGCTTGCTTAACATTGACTATATTGTCAAAAACTGATTTGTTGCCATCTTTTGTTTGAAAAGGTAAAAGGTCAGTGGTGAAACGTCACAACTTGGCAACTCAGGCAACAACATTTTCTCTGAGTTTCACACTTGTAATTCCGACATGGAGGGTCGTTCAAGTGAAACTTCCCAGTCGGGAACTAGGAATTTCCAATAACTACGATAGCATGTGAATGCGGCACATGACTGAGTGGAATTTCTTTGAATTGTACTGAATTAAATTATACTTCCTGTCACTCAAACTCACATTCTACATCCTGTGGGGTGTGGCCAATTCAATTCAAATGTCAACTCATGAGCTGAATTGGAGTCAACCTTGATTCACAGTGCATAACCTTTTCTATGCCGTTTCGAAGTCTTGTGGTAAAATAGGTTGAACTGACAGCTTGTTAAAAAGTATAATCCTCTCGACTGTTTACATGCACATCTCCATCCTGCCAGAGAACATTATCCCAGCGCTCTACGAACCATTTTCAGCTTGGCTGAGCATAACTTTTCTCCAGCCGGGGAGAGAGATTCGTTAAGACAACCACAACATTTCAGGTTTGCTCCTGAGAATAACTTCTCTCTATCCATTGGTGAAATGAAAAGCATTCTAACATCCTCCCCTGCAAATCTGTCTGAAACATATGGCTCTCTTCGCCTTGGATGGATTCACGAAACCAAGGAGCCTTGGCACTCAACCTTTCTGTACACATGCAAAATCTCAATGTCTCAATGACGGCAGGAGGAGACGGGTGGAGAAACACACAGACACTGAGAGACAGATTCATAGATAGAGCAGGTCCAACAACACAGATGGCACAGTTCAGCAACAACTATTGTCATCCTTGGTTGTGGGCTAGACCCCCAACAACCCATGCCATAGAATAATACTATTATGCAAGTTACTGTAGAGATGAATTTCAGCTGTGATAAATTACCTAATCTGATCTAGCAGGGCATCTATTTAGTATGATTGTTGTCTTTACCATGTAAATGGTTCAAATACAAAGTCCAAAATGGGCTTTAGGTACTTCAGGCATAAATAGCTTATATCTCAGAGAGAATTCACATTTCTTCAGGAACACCACTTGGCTAAACAACCAGAGAACTGAACCTTGAAATATGTAAAGTGCATCTGTGATTAACATAGTCCTGCCCTGGGGAAAAAAGAGAGGGGAATACAGTGCATTCGGAAACTATTCAGACCCCTTCCCTTTTTCCACATTTTGTTACGTTACAACCTTATACTAAAATGGATTAAATTAAACATTTTCCTCATGAATCTACACACAATACTCCATAATGACAAAGCAAAAACAAGTTTATAGATATTTTTGCAAATGTATAAATTAAAAAAAAGAAATACCTTATTTACATAAGTATTCAGACCCTTTGCTATGAGACTCGAAATTGAGCACAGGTGCATCCTGTATCCATTGATAATCCTTGAGATGTTTCTACAACTTGATTGGAGTCCAGCTGTGGTATTCAATTGATTGGACATGATTTGGAAAGGCAACCCCCAAGACTCTTCCTAGAGCTGGCCGCACAGCCAAAGTGAGCAATTGGGGGAGAATGGCCTTGGTCAGGGAGGTGACCAAGAACGCAATGGCCACTCTGACAGAGCTCCAGAGTTCCTCTGTGGAGATGGGAGAACCTTCTAGAAGGACAACCATCTCTTCAGCACTCCACCAATCAGGCCTTTATGGTAGAGTGGCCAGACGGAAGCCACTCCTCAGTAAAAGGCACATGACAGCCCACTTGGAGTTTGCCAAAAGGCACCTAAAGGACTCTCAGACTATGAGATACAAGATTTTCTGGTCTGATATTGTTTGTAGATTGATGAGGGAAAAAAATAATTTTAATCAATTTTAGAATAAGGCTGTAACGTAGCAAAATGTGTAAAAAGTCAAGGGTTCTGAATACTTTCCAAATGCACTGCATATCTTCATACTAGCGTTAGCACAATGACATGCTAGCTGTTCCCATAGACTTCCAGTCATTGCGCCAACTAGTATCCATTTAAAAGCGCATCCCAGCAGGAATGTATATATGTGACTTATTTCAGGAAATGCGTCACTACTTCACAGGAGAGGCATTTGAATGTGCTTTTTTTTTTTATCAAAATGCGTTATTTGGCAGAAATGCTTTATGGAACATATTCATTTTAATGTGTCTTAATAACAAACTTGTATGCCATCTGTAAACATGAATACAATTGTTAAATTACGAACCTAATTGGTTTAGCCACAGAAAACGACAGGAACCTTCCTGCTAGCCATGATTGGCTGAGATAATGGATGTGCTGGACATACCGAGAGATGAGTTCGGATTGGTCTGCCATGTTACACGCTTCTGTCTATAACATAGACTCAGTATGTGTAGGTAATTCTTTCTAACGCAGCTTTTTTTTTTATATCACGAAGAGTACCGAGTTTTGAAATCAGTGGAATGCCCGGTGGAAGCAGAGAATGATAGCTAAGGAGAAGGAGAAAATTGAGGTGTTTGATTGCAAATGCGGAGGGAGTCGAAAAGAGAACACAGAAGGCTGTTGTATAAAACACCTGTCTCCGGAATACATCTTCAAACTAAGGGCAACCATGGCATCCGTGGAAGAGAGGGAGAAGCGTTCATCCATGTATACGGGTAAGAGAGTTTAACTAGCTACATTTTCAGATATTATACGTTTCTAATTTGGTCAGAAAGTTGTTTTCATTACAAGTTAAAGCGTAGTGTTAGCTAGCTAGCTAACGTTAGCTGGCTGGCTGGCTATATTAATATTATTGTTTTCATTGCTAGTTATAGCCTAATGTTAGCTAGCTATATAACATTTAACCTAGTTGGTGGTTAGCATTAGCTACCTGTAGATTAATGCAGGGTAGTAACGTTAGGAGTTGGGTTTATAGTTCATTGTTTAGCTAGCTAGCTACAGTTGAAGTCGGAAGTTTACATACACCTTAGCCAAATACATTTAAACTCAGTTTTTCAAAATTCCTGACATTTAATCCTAGTAAAAATTCCCCGTCTTAGGTCAGTTAGGATCACCACTTTAATTTAAGAATGTGAAATGTCAGAATAATAGTAGAGAGAATGATTTATTTCAGCTTTTATTTATTTCATCACATTCCCAGTGGGTCAGAAGTTAACATACACTCAATTAGTATTTGGTAGCATTGCCTTTTAAATTGTTTAACTTGGGTCAAACGTTTCGGGTAGCCTTCCACAAGCTTCCCACAATAAGTTGGATGAATTTTGGCCCATTCCTCCTGACAGAGCTGGTGTAACTGAGTCAGGTTTGTAGGCCTCCTTGCTCGCACACGCTTTTTTAGTTTTGCCCACATATTTTCTATAGGATTGAGGTCAGGGCTTTGTGATGGCCACCAATACCTTGACTTTGTTGGCCTTAAGTCATTTTGCCACTAATTTGGAAGTATGCTTGGGGTCATTGTCCATTTGGAAGACCCATTTGAGACCAAGCTTTAACTTCCTGACTGATGTCTTGAGATGTTGCTTCAATATATCCACATAATTCTCCTTCCTCATGATGCCATCTATTTTATGAAGTGCCTCAGTTCCTCCTGCAGCAAAGCACCCCAACAGCATGATGCTGCCACCTCCGTGCTTCACGGTTGGGATCGTGTTCTTCGGCTTGCAAGCCTTCCCCTTTTTCCTCCAAACATAACAATGGTCATTATGGCCAAACAGCTCTATTTTCGTTTCATCAGACCAGAGGACATTTCTCCAAAAAGTAAGATCTTTGTCCCCATGTGCAGTTGCAAACCGTAGTCTGGCTTTTCTATGGCGGTTTTGGAGCAGTGGCTTCATCCTTGCTGAGCTGCCTTTCAGGTTATGTCGATATAGGACTCGTTTTACTGTGGATATAGATACTTTTGTACCTGTTTCTTCCAGCATCTTCATAAGGTCCTTTGCTGTTGTTCTGGGATTGATTTGCACTTTTCGCACCAAAGTACGTTCATCTCTAGGAGACAGAACGCATCTCCTTGACGGCTACGTGGTCCCATGGTGTTTATACTTGCGTACTATTGTTTGTACAGATGAACGTGGTACCTTCAGGCGTTTGGAAATTGCTCCCAAGGCTGAACCAGACTTGTGGAGGTCTACAACTTTTTTTTCTGAGGTCTTGGCTGATTTCTTTTGATTTTCCCATGATGTCAAGCAAAGAGGCAATGAGTTTGAAGGTTGGCCTTGAAATACATCCACAGGTACACATCCAATTGACTCAAATTATGTCAATTAGCCTATCAGAAGCTTCTAAAGCCATGACATCATTTTCTGGAATTTTCCAAGCTGTTTAAAGGCACAGTCAACTTAGTGTATGTAAACTTCTGACCCACTGGAATCATGATACAGTGAATTATAAGTGAAATTATCTGTCTGTAAACAATTGTTGGAAAAATTACTTGTGTCATGCACAAAGAAGATGTCCTAACCGACTTGCCAAAGCTATAGTTTGTTAACAAGACATTTGTGGAGTGGTTGAAAAACGAGTTTTAATGACTCCAACCTAAGTGAATGTAAACTTCCGACTTCAACTGTAGCTTCATGTCTAAACAAAAGACTCCACTATGCAAGTAACCATTTCACTGTATCGTTAACACCTTCTGTATCCTGCGCATGTGACAAATAAACATTGATTTTATTTGATATAGTGTGTATTTACCAGAGACAGTAATGTTGTATAATAGCCCCTTAAATATTAATTTAGAATCCTCTAACTTTTATTAGATCTACAAGGACATTTTATTGATCTGCCAGCATTTTCATTTAGAGATTCCGGTAAACTCTTTGATGTTTCCTTTCACGTGTCCTACCAATTATTATTGGATTATTCACCATGGCAACCACTTGTTAGTATAAAAAGGAAATTTATTTCTCAGTTCGGTTGGCTTTCGTGCAGGGATATTTGTGCGTTTTTGACCAAATATCACATGTAAATTATATTGTTTCATCATTAAACTCCTACACTGGACTTCTGTGTCTGTCATCACTCTTTGACCAGAGTGCAGTCCGGGATCCGTTTACTCCCAGTGGCCTATCCACACATTAGAGAGCACCAGACTCCATTTTATGGTCCTTCAAGCCAGATTATTGACATCAAGAGCAAACTGTTGAGCCCAGGCCAGCCAGAACAAAAGGCATTAAAAGCACAGCCCCTCCAAGGAAGGGGGTCGCCAGCCCGCAGTCAACAAAGCAGTAATGGCGACAACAGAGATCACTTATATATTCAAGTTCATCTTAAGAAGATAGAACCTAAAGAACTGGAACACCAGTTAGCTGAAGAGAGAGAGGCAGCACGGTTCAATTCCGAAATAGAGATGGAGAGACTCCAACTCACCATGGAGAGAATATACCAGGAGAAGCAGCTGGAGAGTAGAGAAAGACAAAGGAGAGAGCAGCAATGCCTTCACCAGGCCCAGAACGAGCTGACGAAGGCGCAGCGGCGCCACTCCCTCCTAGAAAAGGGTGAAGGTTACTCTACCCCTCTATGCACCCCTAGCCGTATCTTGCCCAGTCAGCCGACAAAGAGTGGCACCAAGCAGGAGTCAACAACTCAAGACGCGATCGACCACCAGGCAGGATCACGTGAGGGGCACTCCTGGTGGCCCCAGACCAGCCACCCGCTCATATTAGGGCAACCTCCAGCAACTTCCCATGTCTCCTGGCATGACACCAACCAAGGACTTACCTCAGGTCCAGGTGTCCACAACCATGATCTAGTCAACCAGAGCGATGCCTCCTCCTTGCTGCTAATCCCACGCCATTGGACTGATCAACCTCCATTGTTTAATCAGTCATCCCAGCTCTCAGCATCAACTGCTGGGCCACCTTTGAGCATGCCATCACCACGCCCGCTCTTATCCTACAAAGGTCACGGGCGATGAAACCACACAGGCCCAATCCACACCGGCAGCCAACACCTGGGGTGCTTCTAGCACTTGTGACTCCAGGCCCAAACCTAATGGACCTAGTTATATCCTCCTCCTTTGTGATCCCAAAGCCAAAACTCCCACACTTCAGCAGGGGTCGCGAGAGTGACTTTGCCCTACTGAGGATGGCCCTGGACAGCCTGCTTGGCCCCCATCCTCATCTGACAGAGCATTACAAGTACCATGTTCTGCTAGAGCACCTCAAGCTTCCAAGTGCTTAAAAACTGGCCCAGTCATGTACGCATGATCCAAATCCCTAATCCACTGCCATGAGCACACTCCAAGACAAATATGGACAGCCAAGGCAGTTAGTGCAGAGCGAGCTTGGAGCCATCCTGAATGCGACATCTATCAAGGTGGGACATGCTGCAGCATTCGACGAGTTCGCTCTCTCAGCCCATTCTCTCGTGAGTATGCTCCAGACACTAGAGGGTGCCAACGGATTCGAGTTGATGTGTGGCTCACACGTGGATCGCCTTCTCAACAAGCTGCCAGGAGCCTACAGAGACGGTTTTGTGGAGTATTGCCTTACCAAAGGTATTCTTCAAACAGGAGTCGATAGAACCTACACCCTACCTGACATGACTGCATGGATTGCAAGTTGGGCCGTTGAGTTGTACCAAAAAGAGGAAAAAAGAACTAAAGAACAGCGCCCGCCTTCCCACAACAAGAACAAGTCTGCCATCGTCCTCTACAACACAGACCAGACTACTGAGTCTTCACCAAAGTCCAAGAAAAAGTCCTCAGCTCCGCAGGAAAGGAAGGCATCCAAGGGAAAAGAGAAGCCTAAACCGTACTGCCCTTTCTGCAAGAACCAAGAACACTACCTCAATTTTTGTGAGGAGTTTAAGAAGCTCTCCAAAGACCATATAGCTCAGTGGGTCAAGAATAAAGACCGGGGCTGGCGGTGTGGGCGAGGACACCAGCCAGATTCCTGCACCCTAAAGAAGTGGTGCAACATCTGCAAAGAGAAACACCTGACTATCTTTCACTATCCTCGCTGAAGAAGAGGATATGAGTCAATCAATCAAATGTATTTATAAAGCCCTTTTTACATCAGCAGATGTCACAAAGTGCTATACAGAAACCCAGCCTAAAATCCCAAACAGTAAGTGATGCAGATGTAGAAGCACACCTCAACACATCTCCGAACTACAGTCTACCTGGACCGACCAAATCACTCTGGCCATGTGATGCTAAAGGTGGTCCGGCTACACAATGGTAACAAAAGGTCTCCCGAGTGGCGCAGTGGTCTAAGGCACTGCATCGCAGTGCTAGCTGTGCCACTAGAGATCCTGGTTCGAATCCAGGCTCTGTCGTAGCTGGCCGTGACCGGGAGACCCATGGGGCGGCGCACAATTGGCCCAGCGTCGTCCAGGGTAGGGGAGGGAATGGCCAGCAGGGATGTAGCTCAGTTGGTAGAGCATGGCGTTTGCAACGCCAGGGTTGTGGGTTCGATTCCCACGGGGGGCCAGTATGAAAAATAAAAAATAAATGTATGCACTCACTAACTGTAAGTCGCTCTGGATAAGAGCGTCTGCTAAATGACTAAAATGTAAATCGCTCGAAACTTATGCAGTCCTAGATGATGCCTCAGAGCTTACCATTGTCCTTCCCTCTGCTGTTCAGCAGCTGGCATTGCCAAAGAAAGCAGAGTCCCTGATGCTTAGGACCGTACATCAAGAGGTGGTGCAGTTAAAAGGCCACTCAGTCACTTTTAAGCACTCACCAGTGTGCAACCCGTCCAAGCAGTCCAGTATCACCAAAGACTTCACTGCTGATGACCTAGGCCTCGCAGAGTACTCCTACCCAGTGGAGGTTTTGCAGAAGCATTACCAACACCTCCGAGGTCTTACCCTCAAGACCTTCACCAAGGCCAGTCCCCTGGTCCTGATCGGTTCAGATTACATTTTAGTCATTTAGCAGACGCTCTTATCCAGAGCGACTTACAGGAGCAATTAGGGTTAAGTGCCTTGCTCAAGGGCACAGACATATTTTTCACCTAGTCGGCTCGGGGATTAGAACCAGCGACCTTTCTGTTACTGGCACAACGCTCTTAGCTACCTGCCGACAGGTCACCCCACTTGCTGACATCAATGGAACCGGTGCACATGGGCCCTCAAGGTGGGCCTGTTGCAGTCAACACAAGACTTGGTTGGGCACTCCAAGGGCCTTTCAACTTCCCGTCCAATTCCGGCAATGAACAACAGTGCCTGTTCACTTCCACCATCTCCCATTCAGATGACTTCTTCCGCCATGTGGAGAAGCTGTGGCAGATTGATACCCTGCCTTACCGTAACAAGAAGATGGTGACCCAGTCCAAGCAAGATCATGAGGCTATCCGCACCCTTGAGACTGACACTGTATGTGTGACTGTAGGAGATGTTGCATGCTACGCCACTCCTCTACTCTGAGTTAAGGTCTCTCCACGATTGAAAGCACCCAAGGAGGTAGTCTTGGCTCATCTGAGGAGCACCAAGCGGCATTTAGCCAAGAACCCAGAGCAGACAAAGATCTACTGCCAAGAAGTTCATAAGCTAGAAACTGCAGGCTATGTGATCAAGCTCCCCCAAGAAGAGGTTGACTCGGCAGAGGAGTTCTGGTACATACCGCACAATCTGGTGCACCACAACGGAAAGAACATGTTAGTGTTCAACTGTTCCTTCACGTACAAGGGCCAAGTTCTTAACAAACTCCTCCTACCAGGACCCACCTTGAGTCCTTCCCTGCTTGGTGTCCTCCTGAGATTCAGGCAGCACACAGTGGCTATCTGTGGAGACATCAAGGCCATGTTTCATCAAGTGCGCCTGCTGCCCAAAGACCGAGAACTTCTCTGATTCCTGTGGAGGGATCTGAAGAGTGACCAAGGTCCAGACGTCTACGAATGGCAGGTTCTTCCTTTTGGCACGACCTGCAGCCCCTGCTGCACCACATTCGCCTTGCAGCAAGATGTGCGAGATCACAAGGATGCTAACGAGGATGTGCTACACATGGAACATGCCTTTAACGTCGACAATTGCCTGCATAGCCTCCCTGCATCCCAGGAAGCATGCCAGCTGGTGAACAAGATAAGGACTCTGCTTGCCACAGGAGGATTCGAGATCCGTCAATGGGGTACAAGTACCGCCCTGTGGTGGAGCCGATGCCCACCATGAGGACCATCTACCGTACTCTTGCCAGCCAGTATGACCCCCTGGGATATATCATCCCATACATGACAAGAGCAAATATCCTGGTACAGGAGCTCTGGAAGAAGGAGAGGGGATGGGACGACCCCCTCTTATCGGCACCCCTATTAGACCAGTGGAAGGAGTGGGAGCGCGAACTTCCGACATTGTCAGAGGTTGCCATCCCTAGGTGTTATGTCCCTCCAAATATAGACAGCGCCACAGTGACCACCGACATACACATCTTCTGCAATGCATCAGAGAGAGCATACGGCTCTGTGGCCTATCTCCACACCGAGGACGACCAAGGACAAGTACATGTCTCATTCCTTGTGGCAAGATCTCGAGTGGCACCCAAGCGGCAACTCTCAATGCCCGCCTGGAGCTCAGTGATGCCCTGACTGGAGCCCAACCAGCTTGTCTTCTGCAAACTGAGCTTACTTTGGAGGTACGCAGGAACACCCTGTGGTCAGATTAAATGACCGTCTTGAAAGGCTGCAATCGGAGTCGTGTTGTTACAAAATGTTTGTCGGCACCAGAATCACTGAGATACAAGATCTCACAGATGTTAGGGAGTGGAGATATATCAACACCGCTAACAATCCAGCAGACGACATCACGAGGGGGAAAACTCTGGTTGAGCTAACCCGAGTGAACCACTGCACTCAAGGTCCACCCTTCCTGCAACAGTCACCTGACACCTGGCCTGTGATGCCCAGTACTGCTAGAGAAGAGGACACTGCTGAATGTTGCAAATCTACTTTCTGCGGTCAGGTCAACCTTACTCCTAATCCGGTAAAGATAGACTGGAGCACGTCACAGTTGGAAGGAGCTCTGAGTCTGTGTACCAAACTATGATTCCAACTGTTGGTGATCCGAAGCCCTCAAAGCACGACGTGGAGACTTTTCTGCTTAAAGAAACCCAGAGGGAGAGTTTCACAGAGGAGATCAAGGCCCTTGAAGCCGAAAAGCCAGTACCGAGGAACAGCAGACTCTGTTTATTGTCTCCTGAGTACGACCAAGCCCTAGGTCTTATTCGGGTCGGCGGCCGGCTTCGTCAAGCTGAATCCCTGCCTCCTGACGTTCTCCATCCTGTCATGTTGGACCCACAGCATCCCATAGTCAAGTTCCTCATCCAGGACTTTGACAACCATCTGCTTCATCCATGACCGGAAAGAGTGTTTGCTGAGATTCGTCGGACCTTCTGGATACTACGAGGCCGGGAGGCCATTTGATGACATCAATGCACCTGTCTGGAGTGTAGGAAATGGCGAGCAAATCCTGTCGTCCCAAAGATGGCGGACTTACCTCCATCCCACCTCCGGCTTTACCAGCCGCCTTTCTGGTCTACCGGGGTAGACTGCTTCGGTCCGTTTACAGTGAAGATAGGAAGACATACGGAGAAGAGATGGGGAGCCATCTTTAAGTGACTCACCACTCACTGCACCCACCTCGATCTTCTGACCAGAATGGACGCAGATACCTTCCTGATGGCTCTCCGCCGCTTCATTGCCTGACGAGAAAAACACTTTGAGATCCTGTCGGACAAGGGGACCAATTTCCGAGGGGCAGACAGAGAGCTGCAAGAGGCCTTCACGGCCCTCTGGCCTGCTCTCGAGAAACAGCTGGCTGAAAAGAAGATCACCTTTCGGTTCAACCGCCTGAATGCACTGCATTTCGGAGGCGCCTGGGAGAGGGTGATAAGATCTATGAAGAATGCTCTTCGTGTAGCAGTCGGAGAAAAAGCACAACATGAAGATGTCCTCCTGGCAATCCTTACGGAGGTGGAAGGCATTCTGAACTCCAAGACCTTTGGTTATGTTTCAGCGGACGTAGCAGACCCCGATCCAGTTACGCCTAATCTGCTCTTGATGCCGCGGCATGGGAGCACAGAGACCTTCTTGGACGACACCGTCGGAAGCATAGTCAGGTCCTGGTCCCACTTCATGTGGAATTATTTGCAAAGTTGAAGGACACTCCAGACATGAAGGTTGGACAAATGGCCATGATAGTGGATCCTCAGCCCATCGGACAGATAGCGAAGACGATACCAGGTGCAGATGGAAGGATCCAGACTGCGGTGGTCAAGGTCAAGGACTGAGTCTACCTGCGTCCGGTTGCCAAATTGGTGGAGCTTCCCGCTGTGTTAAACATTTACATTTAAGTCATTTAGCAGACGCTCTTATCCAGATCAACTTACAGTTAGTGCATACATTATTTTTTCCATACTTGCCCCCCGTGGGAATCAAACCCACAACCCTGGCGTTGCAAACACCATGCTCTACCAACTGAGCTACATCCCTGCCGGCCATTCCCTCCCCTACCCTGGACGACGCTGGGCCAATTGTGTGCCGCCCCATGGGTCTCCCGGTCGCGGCCAGCTACGACAGAGCCTGGATTCGAACCAGGATCTCTAGTGGCACAGCTAGCACTGCAATGCAGTGCCTTAGACCACTGCGCCACTCGGGAGTACGACACAGACTTGCCTTCGTAGGAAGATGGAGGCTTTTACTAAGTTTGAATTAGTTACACTAATTCTGGGGCGGCTGTATAAAAGCCCCTTAGATATTAATTTAGAATCCTCTAAATGTAATTAGACATTTTATTGATCTGCCAGTATTTAGAGATTCCGGTAAACTCTTTGATGTTTTCTTTCATGTGTCCTACGAATTATTATTGGATTATTCACCATGGCAACCACTTGTTAGTATAAAAAGGAAATGTATTTCTCAGTTCAGTTGGCTTTCGTGGAGATCAGACCATTTTAATTTGCAGGGATATTTGTGCGTTTTGACCAAATATCACATGTATACTCTGTTTCAATGTTAAACTCCTAGACTGGGCTTCTGTGTCTGTCATCACTCTTTGACCATAGTGCAGTCCGGTCAAATTAGGATGTAACGTTAGGCCAACAAGACAGTCTCCAAGTTCTAAAATTCTCGGGTATGCCCTGCTTTTATTTCGTCACACTCACACTCACAACCGTAAGGTATTTTCTGTAATTAGCTCACCATTAACTTGTAAATAATGATCTTGTTGTGAGTTTATTTTCCTGTAATAATGAATACAAATTAGCTAAAGTTAAGACGTTGTCAGCTAAATGATATGGTCATTATTTGAACTGGCTAGCCAGCTAATTTAACGTTAGGTAGCTAGCTAACAAGCTAGAAATGACCCAAAACATTGTTTAGAAAGTTGTTTTTAGTTGGCTGGTTTGCTAGATTGATATATACAAAATGCATTTTTATGCGGATGAGTTTATTGGTTTTAAAATACACCAGTTATGCTATTTTGGACCACCAGGCTACTGATGTCATGGAGCCTGTAGTTTTTGTGTTTATAGCTACTTTTTCATAATGACAAGTTTGATGTCGCATGACAATAGAATGTTCATGATGTCACTGTGACAACTACATACAGACGTGTCGATAGACGTAATATAAACCAGCCTTTAGTCTTGAAATCTTTGGTTGTTTAGTACACTCACTACCGTACACAGTCTGTTTAGCACATGGCCTCACATGTGAATCTTTAAAGAGATGGGTGGGGCTAAGGCTTAAGACGGTGTGAACGATGCTAATTGGGTGTAGACAAGAAGAGCTCTTCAGTAGGCGTACCAAAACATTCAAGGGCCATTTTCTCAAAAGTGAGGTTACAAGTTTATCAACTTTCAAAGCAGAATTACTTTCCCATTGTTCCTCAACTGTAGTGTATGACATACCATTTTCTCGCTCTGAGTCTTTACTTTTATCCAATGTAAAAAACACAATTTCAAATTTTGCTACATAAGACCGAATCGAGCCGATCAGTCACATATACAGTACTAGTCAAAAGTTTGGACACACCTACTCATTCAACGGTTTTTCTTCGTTTTTACTATTTTCTACTCCATCACTTGGTCAAATAGCCTGGAGGTGTGTTGGGTCATTGTCCTTTTTAAAAACAAATGATAGTCCCACTAAGCGCAAACCAGATGGGATGGCGTATCGCTGCAGAATGCTGTGGTAGCTATGCTCGTTAAGTGTGCCTTGAATTCTAAATCAATCACAGACAGTGTCACCAGCAAAGCACCCCCACACCATCACACCTCCTCCTCCATGCTTCATGGTGGGAACCACACATGCAGAGATAATCCGTTTACCAACTCTGCGTCTCACAAAGACACGGCAGTTGGAACCAAATATCTCAAATTTTGACTCATCAGACCAAAGGACAGATTTCCACCGGTCTAATGTCCATTGCTTGTGTTTCTTGGCCCAAGCAAGTCTCTTCTTATTATTGGTGTCCTTTAGTAGTGGTTTCTTTGCAGCAATTCGACCATGAAGGCCTGATTCATGCAGTCTCCTCTGAACAGTTGATGTTGAGATATGTCTGTTACTTTAACTCTGTGAAGCATTTATTTGGGCTGCAATTTCTGAGGCTGGTAACTCTAATGAACTTATCCTCTGCAGCAGAGGTAACTTTGGGTCTTCCTTTCCTGTGTCAGTCCTCATGAGAGCCAGTTTCATTATGATGGTTTTTGCGACTGCACTTGAAGAAACTTTAAAAGTTATTGAAATCTTCCACATTGACTGACCTTCATGTCTTAATGTAATGATGGACTGTCATTTCTCTTTGCTTATTTGAGCTGTTCCTGCCATAATATGGACTTGGTCTTTTACCAAATAGGGCTATCTTCTGTATACCACCCCTACCTTGTCACAACACAACTGATTGGCTCAAACGCATTAAGAAGGAAATAAATTCTACAAATTAACTTTTAACAAGGCACACCTATTAATTGAAATGCATTCCAGGTGACTACCTCATGAAGCTGGTTGAGAGAATGCCAAGAGTGTGCAAAGCTGTCATCAAGGCAAAGGGTGGCTACTTTGAAGAATCTCAAATATAAAATATATTTTGATTTGTTTAACACTTTTTTGGTTACTACATGATTCCATATGTGTTATGTCATAGTTTGGATGTCTTCACCATTATTCTACAATGTAAAAAATAGTAAAAATAAAGGAAAACCCTGGAATGAGTAGGTGTGTCCAAACTTTTGACTGGAACTGTATATAAAAAGAAAATTACATCATCATTTTTGCAGTGGTGGCAACAATAGGGGAAACAATGATGCTCTACTGTACTGCAATTGCCAATACAATTTCAATGACACAAAAAGCATGTATAAATCCTGCACATTTAAATAGAGCCTGGATGATGACAGGGGTGCTCTTGAATTTTCTATTATGATAAAGTAAATTCCATTGGCTCAGAAGTGACATATAAAACTCAGACTAATAACAAATTAATAGGGTTCACATAAGGCCAGTCATATTTTTTAGAAAGCTCCCCTTTCAAGCGGTAAACATCTTTATTTGATCATTTATTATGTGTCCTTCTCAATAAACAATCTCCTCAGGTTCATTACAGGATCAGATTTATGTCTGATTCATAGACAGACAGGGTGGTTAGAGGACAGAGAGCTGGAACAGCCCTACTGCTGCCTGGCCACCGTACAGGAACTCATATGCTGTAGGCAGTAAATCTCATTAATAAATGGGAGATTTATATTTTACGAACTTCTAATAGGGAAACTGGAGGAGATACATCAGGTCACTGTAAAAAAATATATATATATATCTCTGGCCAAACATGTAGAAGATGTATCTAGATTTATAAAATATGAAAGATAATATTAAGGGTGAAGAAAAAGGTAATACATTCCACAAAATTTATTTATTTATCTATATTTAAAATGACATTATTGCTCCTCAATATTACAATAATACATCTTAAAGCATTGTGTCTTTGTACGCACTTCCAGGCTGTCCTGCCATAAAACAATGGTATGAGTTCTCTCTTCGTGAACTCTTGATCGAAGCATTGGAATAGATGGAGCAAACCTGGCAATCCAAGCAGCTTGGGAAGTGAAGCGTGGGAACAGTGGAAAAAACACCCATTGCTCAGGTTACCTTCTCACACCTGGGCCCCATTTCTATTCCAGCCCATCAAAAACAGAACTCAGCATGTTCGAACACAGGCACCCTGAGCTAGAATGGACGCTGCTGCTCACCCATTATAGAAAGTATCACAATGTCAGCTGACACGGACTTAAAAAAAACAAAGTCATCATATTTCAAGGGTATAGCCTTCGAAGAACAACAATGTTCTCTGCCAATGACTATAAATAGATTGATACAAAGGCGGGTGGGTCACGTGCTCTGGGTTTCTATACTGACTGTGGACATTGACTCCTCATTAGTGTTGATAGATACTGTGTCGATGCTGGTGAGCTTTAATACTGGGCTTCCCAGTAGCAGTCCTCAAGGACCCCTCATATTACACACAGATGAGAAGTGTGAATTGAGACATGATAACGCTTTCAAATGATAAAACGGTTGAATAGAAAGCATTCAACAACAGGTGTTTTTTATTGGAGTGTCTAGGCTACTTACATTTAAGTCTTTTATCAGACACTCTTATCCAGAGTGACTTACAGTAGTGAGTGCATACATTTTTATAGTTGTTCGTACTGGTCCCCCGTGGGAATCAAACCTACAACCCTGGCGTTGCAAGTGCCATGCTCTACCAACTAAGCCACACGGGACAAAAGTCTATACTTCAAGTATAAATAGTATGGTGCCTGGTGCAGTTCTAATGCTGTTAGCTGTAACCCCAGGTGGGACTATGGAGGTTGTGCCCTTGAGGCAGGTACTTAGCCTTAGGGGCCTCTGGGAACATTTCAGTGACAATGCAAAATCTAAATGGTACACACACCACAAAGGTCACCCTGGATGAGGGTGGTCTCATGAGGTATGCTGGCTCAGCTGCTTTCAATCTGAATGTGAAGTGAAAGGATTCAGGTGCAAGGGAAAAGCATTTCAAGATCACGTCTACGCAAGATGAAGTGATTCTTGATGTTGTTTTCTCTCTGAGCGGATCTTAAAACAAGGCATCAGTCTGTGGTCACACTATCCTTCCCCTTTCCGTTGCTGCCCGCAGCCAAATCCCATCCAGATGTGTTTAGAATCCTAAACCTTCTCTGGGTTACCCAAGGTCCCACCTCTGTCACTCAACTGATCCTCCGCATCAGACACAGGCTAGCTCCACATTCAGGGGACAACGCCTCCAATGTGATTTGAACACTGACATGACAGCCAAATACAAAAATGTATGCTGCAGTGAAATAAAGGAAATGTGTTATGGGATGCAGTATACAAAACCCAAACGACTAAACAAGATGTAGTCAGATCATTTAAGACAGCACAGCACTTTGTACAGACAGAGAGAACCAGGGACGCCTGTAAAAAAACACGTTCACCATCCAACATTAGTGAAAAAACAAACGGAATGTTTTTATTTCAGGGGATGACTTTCAATGAAAAACGTGTGGGGTGGTGAAACAAAGACATACAGACACATGAAGACATACACATACACGTGCAGGCATGCACATACACACACATGTACACACTCTTAGCTACACACACATTTTACATTTACATTTTAGTCATTTAGCAGACGCTCTTATCCAGAGCGACTTACAGTTAGTGAATACATATATATATATATATATATATTTTTTATACTGGCCCCCCGTGGGAATCGAACCCACAACCCTGCCGTTGCAAACACCATGCTCTATCAACTGAGCTACATCCCTGCCGGCCATTCCCTCCCCTACCCTGGACGACGCTGGGCCAATTGTGCGCCACCCATGAGTCTCCCGGTCGCGGCCGGCTGCGACAGAGCCTGGATTCGAACCAGGATCTCTAGTAGCACAGTTAGCACTGCGATGCAGTGCCTTAGACCACTGCGCCACTCAGGAGACTACACACAGTACGTAGAAGTAATGCAAGGTCTCCGCCACCTCTAGTATGAGGCATGACTATGTGTTTGTAGGGTAACTGGATATTAAGGGTGACCAGGATATACAGCAGCACTTCTTTGACGCATTCAAAATCACTCCCTGCTGCATGGCTATTACAGGAGAACATTACTAAACCCTCAGAAATAGTTCACCTACTCTTGCCATGAATGAGTTCACTCTGTCTTGCATCAGATAGGAGTGCCGCCACCTGACGTAAGACAATGCACTCAAGTTAGAAGGCTTGAATCACCTCAGCAGTCTACAGAGCAATGGTATGCAGAGATATGCAATGATAAGCAATTCGGAGATTGTCTATGGAAGGGCCACTGCTATATGGAAAGTCAAAGGGGAATCCCTCTGCCATGAACAGGACCTCTTCCTCAGATCAGAATGAATACTGTGAAATGTTGTCATTGTTTTTGAGTGATTATGAAATGATGTTTATGAATGTTTCAGTCTGCCTGAAAATTTGTTATTCATTTGAGGTGATGGAAAATAATCCTTGATTAGTTAGTGAAATCTATGTGCATGATGTAAAATGGAAGGCATCCCAGAAAATGAGAAATACAATCTAATAGTAAACATCCTTGGACAATGGCTCCTCAAGATAGCTATGTCACAAAATGTTACACCTCAAATAAAATGTGCCTGTTTCCTTTTAGTTTATTTTAATTAGGAACAAACTTTTAGGCGTAGATTCAATCAGATCAAGCGTTAACCGGCGATAGCAGACACCCTTATAGCGGATGTTTTGGTGGTGTCGGAGGTGTCGGAGGTGTCGGAGGTGGAACTGCTTTGGAGCAGCTGCTCTTGCGATCATTGTCACGAAGCCCGCCCCTCTTGCGTTAGAATGAAATGAAAAAAAGGCCATATAGAAATAATTACGCTCAAATTGAAAAATCATTCAACTAAATAATGAGGATTTCTATCATCCTATTCGAGGTGTAGATTACATCTCACATTCCAGTGTTCAAACATGTAAACAAGGCCGCATGGGATTTCTCTTAATAAGACTCCGTGCAGCCAATGGCAATGTCCGCTTTAGGTATAATAATTTGACAGTTCTAACGCAGTTCCACCTCCGACACTGCCAAAATAACCGATATGCGGATCTGATTGAATAGCGCTCTTAATGTTAATTTTTACTTAATGTCCTTATCATTCTCTTGAACTACAAGGTCCATCTAGATTCTGCTCTAGATCAACCATGCTCTCCTCCACTGGAGGAGTTTAGTTTACTGTGGGCTAATATCCCATCAGCACTCAGTCCTGCCACATAGGAGTAGCCTGGCTGCAGCTCGTCTTGGCTGCAACCGAACCGCCTCTGATGGATTTGTGCGACTACATCTGAGCTTTTAATCCAATCCACACATTCCAGCTGATGTCGCCAAAGTCCATCATGAGGGTGTCTCTCCTGTATCTCTACCAGTTCCCCCTATAGATGTTCATACAATTATGTGTGTACTGTATGTGTGTGTATTGGTGCTCTTTACGTTTATATAAATTGTGTGAGAGTGTGTGCATTTGTGTTACGAGAATTTGTATATAACAATCCAAGTGGAATACATCTGCCTTTCGTATCATCTTTTAGAGTAGACAGTAGAACTACTCTGACAAATAAACTACAAATTTGAAGTGACTGAGAAGCAAGTCTAGCCTCCCAATATCTTCAGGCTGAGCTCCGCTGCTGGAACTGAAGTGACATGTGATTCCCTTTTATAACTTTATTGCTTGTCTTCATCCACCCACGCAGTGTATCTTCCTGCTCTGTCAGTGGAGTTTTGGGACACTTTAGGAACGGACAGGGTCAAATGGGGGGGACTTGAGAGAAAGGAACATTGCACCATACTGTACTGTTTCCATCCAGTGAGAATGCTTTATCACAATTTTACAAAGTCCAATGGCTGTACACTGTAGAGAGACAATAGAAAGTAGGACATTTGGTTCATTCGAGTTTAGTAGCCTTTGCTTTGTCAAACAAGGGTGTTGAACTATCCTCCAGTTTGATTTGCTTAGTAGAGGCATGCCAGAGAGCGCACGCTTTTGTGTATTTACATGTGGAGTCATGACAGGTTATGTATACAGTGAACTAAATATTAGATTATAGAATCAGGAAACACAAAAAATCTGAATAAACAAATGTGGAATAGGATGCTTTCTCTGGATAGCATCCATAGTGTTCATCAGGCTGGACCAGGAGAACTTGGAGGATATGGAGATTTATACATTTGTTTTCTCTCTGCACAATAAAGCAAAGTTCACTGCCATTTCAACATACAGTATATCCCAAGAGGGATACAAATGGAATGTCTAGGAGACAAGTCTTTCATAACTGTTTCATATTTCAAAATGAAGGACAATAATCTGACAGAGCAGCTCATATATTAAACCCAGAAATCCCATAAGGTTTATCTGCATTCAGCACTCTAAAGTTACAGATGATAATGACCTATGAAGGAGTTTCATCATGTCTCCTGACAGTCAGGAAAATCATGTGGATTCTGTAGAGGTGTATCTGAAGTTCCTTTTACCTCTGGGGTGAGAGTCTGCTGTTTGATTGACAGGGGGCCTCTTAATGGCAGAGGAGCGATAAACAATGTGATGTCGTCCGTCTCCGCTCTCCTCCCCCGTCAGACCCCCTCCACGCACCAGGGGCTCGATGAAGAACTCCTCCTTCCCCATACGGATCATTCCTGCCTGAGAGAGAGAAAGATGAGAAGGGAGGGTTTGAACTCTACAATCACAAGCTTCTAACATGAAAAACTAACTGGCGCCAGAGGGGATGGCTGCCGCTTTACGGGCTCCTAACCAATTGTGCTATTTTGTGTGTTGTTTTGCATTGTTTGTAACTTATTTTGTACATAATGTTGGTGGTACAATCTCTTACGACCAAAAATAGCTTCTGGATATCAGAACAGCGATTACCCACCTCGAACTGGACAAAGATGTTTTATTTAATGAGTTGGACGCGAAGAATATAATGTTGCTCCCAGACAAGGTAAAAATCCCTGTCATTCGCATGAAGAAAATAAGGAAACACAGTGGGCGGAGATCAGGGTACCTTGGGAGAATTCGTCAGCGAGTGGGTAACCTGCATCTACCATCTGTTCTATTAGCCAACGTGCAATCACTGGAGAATAAACTGGATGAGCTCCGTTCGAGACTATCCTACCAACGGGACATTAAAAACTGTAATATCTGGCTGAACAACGACATGGATAATATATACAGTTGGCTGGGTTTTCTGTGCATCGGCAGGACAGAACAGCTACGTCTGGTAAGACGAGGGGTGGGGGTGTGTGTCTATTTGTCAATAACAGCTGGTACGCAATGTCTAAAATTAAGGTAGTCTCGAGGTATTGCTCACCTGAGGTAGAGTACCTCATGATAAACTGTAGACCACACTATCTACCAAGAGAGTTTTCATCTATATTTTTTGTAGCCGTCTATTTACCACCACAAACCGATGCTGGCACTAAGACTGCATTCAACGAGCTGTATAAGGCCATAAACAAACAAGAAAATGCTCATCCAGAAGCTGTGCTCCTATTGGCCGGGGACTTTAATAAAGGCAAACTTAAATCCGTTTTACTTAATTTCTACCGGCATGTCACATGTGCAACCAGAGGAAAAAAACTCTAGACCACCTTTACTCCACACACAGAGACAGGTACAAAGCTCTCCCTCGCCCTCCATTTGGCAAATCTGACTGTAATTATATCCTCCTGATTCCTGCTTACAAGCAAAAACTAAAGCAGGAAGTACCAGTGACTCGCTCAATACGGAAGTGGTCAGATGACACGGATGCTACGCTACAGGACTGTTTTGCTAGCACAGACTGGAAAATGTTCCGGGATTCATCCAATGGCATTGAGGAGTATACCACCTCAGTCACCAGCTTTATCAATAAGTGCATTGACGACGTTGTCCCCACAATGACCGTACGTACATATCCCAACCAGAAGCCATGGATTACAGGCAACATCCGCACCGAGCTAAAGGCTAGAGCTGCCGCTTTCAAAGAGCAGGATGCTTATAAGAAAACCCTGCTATGCCCTCAGACGAACCATCAAACAGGCAAAGCGTCAATACAGGACTAAGATTGAATCTTACTACACCTGCTCTGACACTTGTCGGATGTGGCAGGGCATGCAAACTATTACGGACTACAACGGGAAACCCAGCCGCGAGCAGCCCAGTGACGCGAGCCTACGAGACGGGCTAAATGTATTTTATGCTCGCTTCGAGGCAAGCAACACTGAAGCATGCATGAGTACACCAGCTGTTCCGCACGACTGTGTGATCACGCTCTCTCCGTAGCCGATGTGAGCAACACCTTTAAACAGGTCAACATTCACAAGGCCGCGGGGCCAGATGTATTACCAGGATGTGTACTCAGAGCATGTGCAGACCAACTGGCAAGTGTCTTCACTGACATGTTCAACCTCTCCCTGACCGAGTCTGTAATACCTACATGTTTCAAGCAGACCACAATAGTCCCTGTGCCCAAGAAAGCGAAGCTCACCTGCCTAAATGACTACCGCCCCCTAGCATTCACGTCGGTAGCCATGAAGTGCTTTGAAATGCTGGTCATGGCTCACATCAACACCATCATCCCGGAAACCCTAGACCCACTCCAATTCGCATACAGCCCCAACAGATCCACAGATGACGCAATCTCAATCGCACTCCAAACTGCCCTTTCCCACCTGGACAAAAGGAACACCGATGTGAGAATGCTGTTCATTGACTACAACTCAGCGTTCAACACCATAGTGCCCACAAAGCTCATCACTAAGCTAAGGACCCTGGGACTAAACACCTCCCTCTGCAACTGGATCCTGGACTTCCTGACGGGCCACCCCCAGGTGGTAAGGATAGGCAACAACACATCTGCCACGCTGATCTTTAACACCGGGGCCCCTCAGGGGTGGGTGCTTAGTCCACTCCTGTACTCCCTGTTCGCCTACGACTGCGTGGCCAAGCACGACTCCAACACCATCATTAAGTTTGCTGATGACACAACGGTGGTAGGCCTGATCACCGACAATGATGAGACAGCCTATAGGGCTGTCCAAACACACCAAGATAGTCGTGAAGAGGACACGACAATGCCTTTTCCCCCTGAGGAGACTGAAAAGATTTGGCATGGGTCCCCAGATCCTCAAAATGTTCTACAGCTGCACCATCGAGAGCATCCTGACCGGTTGCATCACCGCCTGGTATGACAACTGCTCAGCATCCGACCGTAAGGCGTTATAGAGGGTAATGCGTACAGCCCAGTACATCACTGGGGACAAGCTTCCTGCCATCCAGGACCTATATACTAGGCGGTGTCAGAGGAAGGCCCAAAAATGGTCAAAGACTCCAGTCAGCCAAGTCATAGACTGTTCTCTCCGGAGCGCCAAGTCTAGGTCCAAAAGGCTCCTTAACACCTTCTACCCCCAAGCCATAAGACTGCTGAACAATTAATCAAATGGCCACCCAGACTATTTGCAGACCCTTTGTTTTTACACTGCTGGTACTCGCTGTTTATTATCTGTGCATAGTCACTTTGCCCCTACCTACATGTAAAAATGACCTCGACTAACCTGTACCCCCGCACATTGACTCGGTACCGGTACCCCCTGTATATAACCTCATTAATGTTATTTTATTGTGTCACTTTCTTTTTTTCTTTTTTCTTTAGTTTATTTAGTAAATATTTTCTAAAACTCTATTTTCTTAAAACTGCATTGTTGGTTAAGGGCTTGTAAGTAAGCATTTCACTGTAAGGTCTACACCTGGCGGCAGGTAGCCTGGCAGGTAGGAGTGTTGGGTCAGTAACCGAAAGGTTTCTGGATTAAATGTCTGAGCCGACAGGGTAAAAATATGTCGGTCTTCCCCTGAGCAAGGCAGTTCATTCACTATTCCCCGGGTGCCGTGGATGTCGATTCAGGCAGGCCTCCGCACCTGTCTGATTCAGAGTGGTTGGGTTAAATGCGGAAGACACATTTCAGATTAATGCATTCAGTTGTACAACTGACTATGTATCCCCCTTTCCTGTTATATTCAGTGCATGTGACAAATAACATTTGACTTTAAAGGTACACTATGGAGAAAAATCACTCCGCCATTTCCTTGTTGCAAAAATTCTAAC
Organism: Coregonus clupeaformis; assembly: GCF_020615455.1. NCBI lineage: Eukaryota > Metazoa > Chordata > Actinopteri > Salmoniformes > Salmonidae > Coregonus > Coregonus clupeaformis. The sequence continues at coordinate 48,104,636 of NC_059204.1, read as the reverse complement.
AGTTTGCCTCATTTCAGTTTATGTGATAAAACAAGCAAATATAGTGTAGAGAATCATTGTATCATCTACACCGCTGTGAAATATATTTTCCATAACTCAAAATATTGTATTTCAAGCTGTTTGAAGCTGGTGTACAAAACCAAAAGTAAAATACACAAAAACGAAACTGAAGAACGGGAAGCATAGAAATAGCACACATAGAACAGATCTACCACTTCTTAGACTTGCTTTCAATGTGAATTTGGTCGGGTCGCCCAAAAAGTTACCTATTGCAGCTTTAAAAAACACTTTGAGAATAACTTTGAGAAAGGGAAATACACAATAATCAATATCTCAACCACTTTGAAGATCAGCCAGAAGAAAGGACAGCATTGACAAGTAGAACTGACATGAGACTGAAAGGGAAATGAGTTGATCAATATGGGGCCATTTAGATCAACCAACAGAAGAAAAAAACACAAAAGCACTAATGTTTCCATAAATGCAGACAGCCAAAATGTGGCGTGACAACGCAATCCAAGTGGCCCCCTATCATGTGTCTGACCTGGAGAATGGGGAAGACAAGGAGTGTGAAATGCTCCTCTCTCTCCCCCCGACCGCAGAGCTAGAGTGGGGCCGCTGATGCTGCCGTTTAGCCACAGCCTCCTGGGAAATATTACATAAGGAGCTGTCACATCCTCCCGAGGTTTAATTACCAAGGAAAGATCTGGACGCAGCATAAATTGACACCAGCGGTTACACCTCGATTAGCCAGCTCTCTGAGCCACTGTGAAGTCAAACGTAACCTGCCTTACGATGCAGCAGGGCTAAATACACACACATCCTCCACTCAGAAAGGCAGTTGCTCACCTCATCTCAGGAACTCTAGAACTCTAATAACGGATCAAATCAAATCAAAATAAAATAAAATGTTATTGGTCACATACACATATTTAGCAGATGTTATTGTGGGTGTAGCTAAATGCTTGTGTTCCTAGCTCCAACAGTGCAGTAGTGTCTAACAATTCACAACAATACACACAAATCTAAAAGTAAAATCATGGAATTAAGAAATATATAAATATTAGGACGAGCAATGTCGGAGTGGCATTGACTAAAATACAGTAGATTAGAATACAGTATATACATATGAAATGAGTAAAACAGTATGTAAACATTATTAAAGTGACTAGTGTTCCATTATTAAAGTGACCAGTGTTCCATGTCTATGTACATAGGGCAGCAGCCTCTAAAGTACAGGGTTGAGTAACCGGGTGGTAGCCGGCGAGTGATGGCTTTTTAACAGTCTGATGGCCTTGAGATAGAAGCTGTTTTTCAGTCTCTCAGTCCCAGCTTTGATGCACCTGTACTGACTTTGCCTTCTGGATGATAGCGGGGTGAACAGGCCGTGTCTCGGGTGGTTGATGTTCGTGATGATCTTTTTGGCCTTCCTGTGACATCGGGTGCTGTAGGTGTCCTGGAGGGCAGGCAGTGTGCCCCCGGTGATGCGTTGGGCAGACCACACCACATTCTGGGGAGCCCTGCGGATGCGGGCGGAGCAGTTGCTGTACCAGGCGGTGATACAGCCCAAGAGGATGCTCTCAATTGAGCATCTGTAAAAGTTTGTGCAGGTCTTAGGGGCCAAGCCGAATTTCATCAGCCTCCTAAGGTTGAAGAGGTGCTGTTTGGTGTGTGGGTGGACCATTTCAGATTGTCAGTGATGTGTACGTCGAGGAACTTGAAGCTTTTCACCTTCTCCACTGTGGTCCCGTCAATGTGGATAGGGGCGTGCTCCCTCTGCTGTTTCCTGACGACCACGATCAGCTCCTTCATTTTGTTGACGTTGAGGGAGAGGTTGTTTTCCTGTCACCACTCCGCCAGGGCCCTCACCTCCTCCCTGTAGGCTGTCTCGTCATTGTTGGTAATCAGGCCTACTACTGTTGTGTCGTCTGCAAACTTGATGATTGAGATGGAGGCGTGCAGTCATGGTTGAACAGGGACAGGAGGGGGCTGAGCACGCACCCTTGTGGGGCCCCTGTGTTGTTTCCTACCTTCACCACCTGGGGGCGACCCTTCACGTTTCCTAAGTCATGCTAGGGAATAAAGGAGCTAACAGGAAAGATTCTACCCTGGAGGAAAGAAGTACACACCTCAATGCACAGAAGACAGAAGTATTTTAATATTTTTGTATTTTACCCCCTTTTTCAATCTTGTCTCATCGCTGCAACTCCCCAATGGGCTCGGGAGGCGAAGGTCGAGTCATGCGTCCTCCAAAACATGACACGCCAAACCGCGCTTCTTAACACCCGCCCGCTTAACCGGAAGCCAGCCGCACCAATGTGTCGGAGGAAACACCGTTCAACCGATGACCGAAGTCAGCCTGCAGGCGCCCGGCCCGCGAAAGGAGTCGCTAGAGCGCGATGAGTCAAGTAAAGCCCCCCGGCCAAACTCTCCCCTAACCCGGACGACGCTGGGCCAATTGTGCGCCGCCTTGTGGGACTCCCCATCACGGGCAGTTGTGATACAGCCTGGGATCTAACCCAGGTCTGTAGTGACACCTCTAGCACTGCGATGCAGTGCCTTAGACGGCTGCGCCACTCGGGAGGCGAGAAGACAGAAGTCTTGAAAGCAAGAATTCCCATTCTTCTACGTGTTAGGGAAGGCTACTTGGAAATGAAACTAAGTCAAGTTATTTCTTATTAAACAATGGTGCAAGACTGGGGTTTTGCAGACTCATTATTTCTGGTTTCACTGTGATAGACATCCAAACTCCCAAATCTGAAATCAAACTCCGTCTTCAACAACAAAGAACATTGCCATTTGGGCTAGAAAATCTCAAACTAACATTTGAGGGATCAACTTCACCTAACAATCACAATTATATCACTCTGTCACCAGCTTTACTGTCTGAAAAAGGTCTACAGTGTCAAGACAGTTGGATCACAACTCTGGTATTATCACCGTGAGACCAGAGCACAATAGATCTGTAGCTGTAAATTGGCATAGAAATTGTAAACCTTGACAGGAGCAATGATGGATAAGTCAGCAAAAACTATGCTGAAGTGCAGCATCTTATTGAAGATGGGATCCAGCTCCACTGTAACAGTGAGCCTGCCTGGCCTGCCAAGACTGAAATGGGAGAGCAGAGCCTGAGAGAGCCTGAGAAGCCCTGTCCCGTCTGGGTTTCCAGCTCAGAGTCAGGCCTGACTGGCAGTGTGTCTGAGGCAGAGAGTTCTGATGGAGAGAGCAGTACTGTGCTGGCGTTGGATCGTTGGATCTGGCCAGGAGGGTCAGCCTGCTGCCTTGTTAAAGGAAAATTCCACCCAAAACCACTCATTCCTATAATTTACTGTGTTAAAGCTGCAATATACAGTATAGCTTTTTGGGATCCCTGATAAAATGCACATAGAAATGTGAGTTATAGATCTGTCATTCTTATTGAAAGCAAGTCTAAGAATTGGTAGATATGTTCAATGTGCACTATTTCTATACCTCTTGTTTTTTATTTCAGTTTTGTACACCAGCTTCAAACAGCTGAAAATACAATATTTTTGGTTATGGAAAATATATTTCACAGTGGTTTAGATGGTACAATGATTCTCTACACTATACTTGCTTGTTTTGTCACATAAACTGAAATTAGGCGAACTATTAGAATTTGAGCAACCAGGAAATAATAATACCCAAGTCAACATCAGCCTGTGAAGTAGCTAATTAGCTGTAAAATCACCTAAACAAACTGCACTATCAATTTAAGAAGTCTACAATCTCACCATGTTGAACCTGCAGATCGATGTGCCTCGCAGAGTGGAGTCTGACATTCGCAACGGCCATGCAACGGCACCATGCAATGCACCCTGGACTGAAGAGGCAGACAAATAGGAAAAATGTTGTGGACTCTCTTAAATTACACTTTTCCCGAGGTAGTAATATTGCAAAAATATGACCAATGGTTCATTCAAGAGAAGACAACCTCCCGCATTATGACATCGGCCAGTATTGAAATCTGACATGTATGATAGACGTTTACCTGATCTAAAAGTCGTATTCCTATTACCTTCCAGTGTAGTGAGAGCAGCTTTATAACAGTGCTACGTCATACCGGCTGAATTTCTGCTGCTTGAACTGCAATAGTTCAGATACACATGAGAACATGAAATGACCCTGGGAATCGATAGAACATCGCTCAGAGATGCACAAAAAACAATTTAACATTCAAAATCTTTCCTTTAAGAGATTGGTTGCCCGGGAGACCCACTGTTCCCAAGGCTCTAATGAGGAAGCCACAGCAACAGCAGCAGTCAGAGGTTAACTCCTGTCTCCGAGGCAGACCCTCTGTGCATACCATAACTTCAGTGTTCACTGATCACTGTGCAGTGTGTGTGTGTGTGTGTGTGTGTGTGTGTGTGTGTTTGACTCTGTGTGCCTGATTGCATATTTTCAGGGACTGCAAAATACCAGGCCATAGAACGGGCCTAAAACAACAATGCATTTCCAATAAGACAACAAACTCATCTTTGGTACAGGGGAATAAAAAATTCAAAGTAAAGATGAGAGCTAATTCCGTATGACTGAGAAGGGCAGGTTTTAATCTATTTTCAAACCAGAGAAAATAGCTGAGAAGTCAGGAGAGGAGAGGTAGGGAGAGGGGGCAGGAAAATGAATTAATAGAGGTATTCATGTCTGTAGGGAGAAGGGAGAGGAGCACATAGCCTGCCTGACACGTTCCAAATGAGAGGCAGGCAGAGCAAGAGCTCTCACTCAGAATGACTTTGCCTTGCTGCCTTGCTATTAAGAACCAGACAGCTGTCTGTCTGTCTGTCTGTCTGTCTGTCTGTCTGTCTGTCTGTCTGAACAGGGGTGGAATCCCCTGAGCACTCCCTTAGCTCTCACAATGGACAGCTCTGTGTGGAATTACAGATACTGTATACTGCAGCTAAGTACACCTCAAAGAGTTAATGGCAGGTTTTATAGGGTTGACAATAGTAATCTTGTCAAGTTGATATGAATGAAAGAGCCATTGTAATAACTCCAGCCCTGTAGCCGTTTACACTCACAGCCCCTGTCATCCCGTATACGAGTTGAAAAAGGCAGATTTGGTCATTGATAAGTGCCTCAATTGGAATGCAGTGGCTGTATAGTAACATACTATATACAACTCCAGAGCTCATATACAGTGCATTCGCCTTGACCTTATAAACTTTTTGTTACGTTACAGCCTTATTCTAAAATGAATTAAATCGTTTTTTTTCCTCATCAATCTACACACAATACCCCATAATGACAAAGCAAAAACAGGTCTTTAGAAATGTTTACAAATGTATATATATATATAAAAAATGAAATATGACATTTACATAAGTATTCAGACCCTTTACTCAGTACTTTGATGAAGCACCTTTGGCAGCGATTACAGCCTTGAGTCTTCTTGGGTATGACACTACAAGCTCGGCACACCTGTATTTGGGGAGTTTCTCCCATTCGTCTCCTCAGATCCTCTCAAGCTCTGTCAGGTTGGATGGGGAGCGTCGCTGCACAGATATTTCCAGATCTCTCCAGAGATGTTAGATCGGGTTCAAGTCCGGAATTTTGGCTGGGCCACTCAAAGACATTCAGAGAATTGTCGCAAAGCCACTTCTGCGTTGTCTTGGCTGTGTGCTTAGGGTCGTTGTCCTGTTGGAAGGTGAACCTTCTCCCCAGTCTGAGGTCCTGAGTGCTCTGGAGCAGGTTTTCATCTAGGATCTCTCTGTACTTTGCTCCGTTCATCTTTCCCTCGATCCTGACTAGTGTCCCAGTCCCTGCTGCTGAAAAACATCCCCACAGCATGATGCTGCCACCACCATGCTTCACCGTAGGGATGGTGCCTGGTTTCCTCCAGACGTGACGCTTGGAATTCAGGCCAAAGAGTTAAATATTGGTTTAATCAGACCAGAGAATCATGTTTCTCATGGTCTGAGAGTCCTTTAGGTGCCTTTTGGCAAACTCCAAGTGGGCTGTCATGTGCCTTTTACTGAGGAGTGGCTTCCGTCTGGCCACTCTACCATAAAGGCCTGATTGGTGGAGTGCTGCAGAGATGGTTGTCCTTCTGGAATGTTCTCCCATCTCCACAGAGGAACTCTGGAGCTCTGTCAGCGTGACCATCGGGTTCTTGATCACCTCCCTGACCAAGGCCATTCTCCCCTGATTGCTCAGTTTGGCTGTGCGGCCAGCTCTAGGAAGAGTCTTGGGGGTTCCAAACTTCTTCCATTTAAGAATGTGTTCTTGGGGACCTTCAATGCTGCAGACATTTTTTGGTACCCTTCCCCAGATCTGTGCCTCGACACAATCCTGTCTCGGAGCTCTACGGACAATTCCTTTGACCTTATGGATTGGTTTTTGCACTTGTCAACGGTGGTACCTTATATAGACAGGTGTGTGCCTTTCCAAATCATGTCCAATCAATTGAATTTACCACAGGTGGACACCAATCAAGTTGTAGAAACATCTCAAGGATGATCAATGGAAACAGGATGCACATGAGCTCAATTTCGAGTCTCAAAGCAAAAGGTCTAAGTTTTTTAAATAACCTGTTTTCACTTTGTCATTATGGGGTATTGTATGTAGATTGATGAGGGGAAAAAATTACTTAATCCATTTTAGAATAAGGCTGTAACGTAACAAAATGTGGAAAAGTCAAAGGGTCTGAATACTTTCCGAATGCACTGTATACGGTACAGTGCCGTCAGAAATTATTCACACCGTAATGTCAAAGTGGAATTATTATTATTATTTATACACAAAAAATGGAAAAACTGAGTCTAAACGTATTCCTAAAGTTCAGGAGTAAACATTTGCTTAACAAGTCATTTAATAAGATGCATGGACTCTGTATGCAATAATAGTGTTTAACACGATTTTAAAGGACTGCCTCATCTCTGTACCCCACACATACAATTATCTGTAAGGTTCCTCAATCGAGAAGTGAATTTCAAACACAGATTCAACCACAAAGACAAGGGAGGTTTTCCATTGCCTCGCGAAGAAGGGCACCTATTGGTAGATGGAGAAAAAAACGACTAACATTGAATATCCCTTTGAGCATGGTGAAGTTATTAATTACACTTTGGATGGTGTATCAGAGACTGATAAACTACTTTTATCTCAAGGCCATCAGACTGTTAAATAGTCATCACTAGCTGGCCTCCGCCCAGTACCCTGCGCTGAATTGTCACTAGCCGGCTACCACCTGGTTACTCAACCCTGAACCTTAGAGGCTGCTGCCTATGTACATAGACATGGAATCATTGGTCACTTTAATAATAGAACACTGGTTACTTTAATAATGTTTACATACTGCTTTACCCACTACATGTGCATACAGTGCCTTGCAAAAGCATTCATCCCCCTTGGCGTTTTTCCTATTTTGTTGCATTACAACCTGTAATTTAAATGGATTTTTATTTGGATTTCATGTAATGGACATACACAAAATAGTCCAAATTGGTGAAGTGAAATGAAAAAAATAACTTTTTTCAAAAAACTAAAAGAAATTAATAACGGAAAGTGGTGCGTGCATATGTATTCACCCCCTTTGCTATGAAGCCCCTAAATAAGATTGGTGCATCCGATTACTTTCAGAAGTCACATAATTAGTTAAATAAAGTCTACCTGTGTGCAATCTAAGTGTCACATGATCTATCACATGATCTCAGTATATATAAACCTGTTCTGAAAGTCCCCAGAGTCTGCAACACCACTAAGCAAGGGGCACCACCAAGCAAGCACCATGAAGACCAAGGAGCTCTCCAAACAGGTCAGGGACAAAGTTCTGGAGAAGTACAGATCAGGGTTGGGTTATAAAAAAAATCCGAAACGTAGAACATCCCACGGAGCACCATTAAATCCTTATTTAAAAAATGTAAAGAATATGGCACCACAACAAACCTACCAAGAGAGGGCCTGCCAAGAGTGAACCATGGTGGTGGCAGCATCATGCTGTGGGGATGTTTTTCATTGGCAGGGACTGGGAAACTGGTCAGAATTGAAGGGATGATGGATGGCGCTAAATACAGGGACATTTTTGAGGGAAACCTGTTTCAGTCTTCCAGAGATTTGAGACTGGGACGGAGGTTCACCTTCCAGCAGGACAATGACCCTAAGCATACTGCTAAAGCAACACTCGAGTGGTTTAAGGGGAAACATTTAAATGTCTTGGAATGGCCTAGTTAAAGCCCAGAAAGCAATCCATTTGAGAATCTGTGGTATGACTTAGAGATTGCTGTACACCAGCGGAACCCATCTAACTTGAAGGAGTTGGAGCAGTTTTGCCTTGAAGAATGGGCATAAATCCCAGTGGCAAGATGTGCCAAGCTTACAGCCACATACCCCAAGAGACTTGTAGTTGTAATTGCTGCAAAAGGTGGCTCTACAAAGTATTGACTTTGGGGGGGCGGTGAATAGTTATGAATCATTCAGATGTTCATTGGCAAACTTCAGACGGGCATGTATATGTGCTTTCTTGAGCAGGGGGAGCATGCGGGCGCTGCAGGATTTCAGTCCTTCACGGCGTAGTTTGTTACCAATTGTTTTCTTGGTGACTATGGTCCCAGCTGCGTTGAGATCATTGACAAGATCCTCCCGTGTAGTTCTGGGCTGATTCCTCACCGTTCTCATGATCATTGCAACTCCATAAGGTGAGATCTTGCATGGAGCCCCAGGCTGAGGAAGATTGACAGTTCTTTTGTGTTTCTTCCATTTGCGAATAATCGCACCAACTGTTGTCACCTTCTCACCAAGCTGCTTGGCGATGGTCTCGTAGCCCATTCCAGCCTTGTGTAGGTCTACAATCTTGTCCCTGACATCCTTGAAGAGCTCTTTGGTCTTGGCCATGGTGGAGAGTTTGGAATCTGATTGATTGATTGCTTCTGTGGACAGGTGTCTTTTATACAGGTAACAAATTGAGATTAGGAGCACTCCCTTTAAGAGTGTGCTCCTAATCTCAGCTCGTTACCTGTATAAAAGACACCTGGGAGCCAGAAATCTTTCTGATTGAGAGGGGGTCAAATACTTATTTCCCTCATTAAAATGCAAATCAATTTATAACATTTCTGACATGTGTTTTTCTGGATTTTTTTGTTGTTATTCTGTCTCTCACTGTTCAAATAAACCTACCATTAAAATTATAGACTGATCATTTCTTTGTCAGTGGGCAAACGTACAAAATCAGCAGGGGATCAAATACTTTTTTCCCTCACTGTATATACAGTTGAAGTCGGAAGTTTACATACACTTAGGTTGGAGTCATTAAAACTCATTTTTCAAACACACATTTCTTGTTAACAAACTATAGCTTTGGCAAGTCGGTTAGGACATCTACTTTGTGCATGACACAAGTAATTTTTCCAACAATTGTTTACAGACAAATTATTTCACTTATAATTCACTGTATCACAATTCCAGTGGGTCAGAAGTTTACATACACTAAGTTGACTGTGCCTTTACACAGCTAACATTCTAGAAAATTATCATGGCTTTAAAAGCTTCTGATAGGCTAATTGATATCATTTGAGTCAGTTGGAGGTGTACCTGTGGATGTATTTCAAGGGCTACCTTCAAACTCAGTGCCTCTTTGCTTGACATCATGGGAAAATCAAAAGAAATCAGCCAAGACCTCAGAAAAGATTTTGTAGATCTCCACAAGTCTGGTTCATCCTTGGGAGCAATTTCCAAACGCCTGAAGGTACCACGTTAATCTGTACAAACAATAGTACGCAGGTATAAACACCATGGGACCACGCGGCCGTCATACCGCTCAGGAAGTAGACGCGTTCTGTCTCCTAGAGATGAACGTACTTTGGTGCGAAAAGTGCAAATCAATCCCAGAACAACAGCAAAGGACCTTATGAAGATGCTGGAGGAAACAGGTACAAAAGTATCTATATCCACAGTAAAACGAGTGCTATATCGACATAACAAGAAAGGCCGCTCAGCAAGGAAGAAGCCACTGTTCCAAAACCGCCATAAAAAAGCCAGACTACGGTTTGCAACTGCACATGGGGACAAAGATCGTACTTTTTGGAGAAATGTCCTCTGGTCTGATGAAACGAAAATAGAACTGTTTGGCCATAATGACCATCGTTATGTTTGGAGGAAAAAGGGGAACGCTTGCAAGCCGAAGAACACCATCCCAACCATGAAGCACGGAGGTGGCAGCATCATGATGTGGGGGTGCTTTGCTGCAGGAGGGACTGAGGCACTTCTTTATGTGGATATATTGAAGCAACATCTCAAGACAGGAAGTTAAAGCTTGGTCGCAAATGGGTCTTCCAAATGGACAATGACCCCAAGCATACTTCCAAATTTGTAGCAAAATGGCTTAAGGACAACAAAGTCAAGGTATTGGAGTGGCCATCACAAAGCCCTGACCTCAATCCTATAGAAAATGTGTGGGCAGAACTGAAAAAGCGTGTGCGAGCAAGGAGGCCTACAAACCTGACTCAGTTACACCAGCTCTGTCAGGAGGAATGGGCCAAAATTCACCCAACTTATTGTGAGACGCTTGTGGAAGGCTAACCGAAATGTTTGACCCAAGTTAAACTATTTAAAGGCAATGATACCAAATACTAATTGAACTTCTGACCCACTGGGAATGTGATGAAAGAAATAAAAGCTGAAATAAATCATTCTCTCTACTATTATTCTGACATTTCACATTCTTAAAATAAAGTGGTGATCCTAACAGACCTAAAACAGGGAATTTTTACTAGGATGAAAAGTCAGGAATTGTGAAAAACTGAGTTTAAATGTATTTGGCTAAGGTTTATGTACATTTCCGACTTCAACTGTATATATTTAAACTCCGGACTCAGATATTGCTCGTCCTAATATTTCTATATTTCTTAATTCCATAATTTTACCTTTTAGATGTGTCACGGATTCTGCCGAGGCTGCTCCTCCTCCTGGTTTGGGCAGGCTTCGGCGTTCGTCGTCCCCGGAGTACTAGCTGCCACCGTTGAATGTTTCTATGTTTGATTGCTTTTGTCTGTCTTTTACACCTGTGTCCGTTTGTGTCTGATTACGTGTCCTATAAGTTGCCTGTTTTGTATTGGTTAGGTTGTGTGTTGTTTTTCGCCTGTCCGTAGTGCTGCGTGTTTTTGTATCTGTTTCGTTGTTTAGTGTAATACGCATAGTTTGCGTATTGCTCGCCTCTGTTTTGTTTTGAGGCCGTTTACTGTATCTTTGCCTAGTGGTTTCACAGTAAACTTTGTTGGACTAAGCTTCGGTGTCCTGCGCCTGACTCCCACACCACATACACCTCAGCCTTGACAGAACAACACACCAGTATGGAGTCAGCAGGAGCAGTGGCGGCACCCAAGTCGCTGGAGGATCGGATCAGCGACCAAGACATCATGATCCGGCAACTTGGGGCCGCCATGAACGAGGTGTCCAACACTCTGCGCCGGTTGGTTACGGGAGAGGTGCCCACGCCTTCTCACACCATCCCATCACCAACGGCCAGTCCTCCTCTCTCAGCACCGGAACCCAGTGGCATTCGGCTCTCGCTCCCGAGGGCATATGATGGTTCTGTAGCCGGGTGTCAGGGGTTCCTCCTGCAGGTGGAACTCTACCTGGCCACCATACACCCAGCGCCCTCGGGATATGAGAGCGTCTCCGCCCTCATCTCCTGTCTATCCAGCAAGGCGTTGGAGTGGGCCAACGCCGAATGGAGGGGAATAGACGCCGCTACCATCACCTACGCGGAGTTCTCCCGCCGCTTCAGGGCTGTCTTCTATCATCCACCTGAGGGGAAGGCGGCGGGGGAGCCTCTGTTCCACCTCCGACAGGGGAAGAGGAGCGCACAGGAGTTCGCCCTGGAGTTCCGGACTCTAGCGGCGGATGCGGGGTGGAATGAGAGGGCCCTCATCGACCATTACCGGTGTAGCCTACGAGAGGACGTTCGTCGTGAGCTGGCCTGCAGGGACACCAACCTATCCTTCGACCAGTTGGTGGACATCTCCATCCGTCTCGACACCCTGCTGGCTACCCGCGGACGTCCCGAATGGGGGTCGTCCATTCCACCCTCCAGCACCTCCGAGCCGATTCCCATGGAGCTCGGAGGTGCTGGCGCTAGAGAGAGGAGGAGAGAGAACCCGAGGGGGGCCATCCCCTGCACCAACTGTGGCCGTGGAGGACACACCGCGGCCAGGTGCTGGGGAGGGTCTCCTGGGAGAGGGGACAACAGGTCACGCACTGGGGAGTCATTTCAGGTGAGTAGGCGCCACCACTTACCCAGAGCTCTCTGTTGGTCACATGTGTATACCTGTGAGATTTCCACAGGTGGCACCTCATTCCCAGCATAAGGCGCTAGTAGATTCAGGCGCAGCTGGGAATTTTGTTGATCGTGCATTTTGTTATAGGTTAGGAATTCCCCTTCGGCCGGTAGAAGCCCCCTTTCCTGTTCATGCCCTAGACAGCCGGCCGTTGGGGTCGGGGTTGATCAGAGAAGTCACAGCACCACTTAAGATGACGACGCAGGGGGGTCATGAGGAGATCATTCAGTTTTATCTGATTGACTCTCCTGCGTATCCCGTGGTGCTGGGGCTTCCCTGGTTAGCGCCCATGATCCTACCATTGCGTGGCAACAGAGGGCTCTTATGGAGTGGTCTGCCCAGTGTGTAGGGAGATGTCTAGGGGTTTCCTTAGGGCGACCTCGGTAGAGAGTCCGAACCAAGTGCCCGCAATGCGCATTCCCCCTGAATATGAGGATTTAGCACTGGTGTTCAGCAAAACGAGGGCAACACGGCTACCACCTCATAGACAGGGGGATTGTGCGATAGATCTCCAAACAGGAGCGGCACTTCCGCGGAGCCGTGTGTATCCCCTGTCTCAAGAGGAGACAGCGGCTATGGAGACTTACATAGCCGAGTCCTTGACACAGGGATACATACGGTCCTCCACTTCCCCGGTTTCCTCGAGTTTCTTCTTTGTGAAGAAGAAGGACGGGGGTTTGCGCCCGTGTATTGATTACCGTAGTCTCAATCAGATCACGGTTAAGTACAGTTACCCTCTTCCACTGATTGCGACTATGACAGAATCATTACGCGGGACGCGGTTCTTCACAAAGTTGGATCTCAGGAGCGCGTACAATCTGGTGCGCATTAGGGAGGGGGGATGAATGGAAAACAGCATTTAGCACCACCTCGGGTCATTACGAGTATCTCGTCATGCCATACGGGTTAATGAATGCTCCTTCAGTCTTCCAATCCTTTGTTGACGAGATTTTCCGGGACATGCATGGGCAGGGTGTGGTAGTATACATCGACGACATCCTAGTGTACTCTTCTACGAGCCGAGCATGTAGCCCTGGTGCGCCGAGTGTTGAGGAGACTGTTGGAGCATGACTTGTATGTCAAGGCAGAAAAATGCTTGTTCTTCCAGGAGTCAGTCTCCTTTTTGGGTTATCGGTTGTCCGCGTCTGGTGTGAAGATAGAGGTTGACCGTGTGTCGGCCGTGCGTAATTGGCAAACTCCAACCACTGTAAAAGAGGTGCAGCAGTTTTTGGGTTTTGCTAATTACTACCGGAGGTTTATCCGGGGCTTTGGACAGGTTGCAGCTCCCATTACGTCCCTGCTAAAGGGGGGTCCGGTTCGTTTGCAGTGGTCAGCTGAGGCGGACAGGGCATTTGTCAAACTGAAGAACCTGTTCACCTCGGCTCCGGTGCTGGCGCATCCGGATCCCTCTTTACCATTCCAAGTAGAGGTAGACGCGTCCGAGGCCGGTATTGGGGCAGTCCTGTCACAACAGTCCGGCACGCCACCTAAGCTCCGCCCCTGTGCGTTCTATTCCAAGAAGCTCAGCTCGGCGGAGCGTAATTATGACGTAGGGGACAGGGAGCTGTTAGCTGTAGTCCAGGCCCTAAAGGTGTGGAGGCATTGGCTTGAGGGGGCACAACACCCTTTCCTCATTCTGACTGATCACCGTAACCTGGAGTACATCCGGGCAGCTAGGAGATTGAACCCTCGTCAGGCTAGGTGGAACATGTTCCTGACCCGGTTTGTTTTTAAGATCACATACATCCCAGGGTCCCAGAACGGTAAGGCAGACGCCCTGTCCCGGTGGTATGACACAGAGGAGAGGTCCATTGAGCCTACTCCCATACTGCCGGAGTCTTGTCTGGTGGCTCCGGTGGTGTGAGAGGTCGATGCGGAGATCGAGCGGGCACTGCGTACCGACCCTACTCCCCCGAGTGTCCTGTGGGGGCGGACGTACGTTCCGCTCGAGGTTCGTGATCGCCTTATTTATTGGGCTCATACATCACCCTCCTCTGGACATCCAGGTATTGGCCGGACAGTGCACTGCCTTAGCGTGAAATACTGGTGGCCAACGTTAGCTAAGGATGTGAGGGTTTATGTCTCCTCCTGCTCGGTGTGCGCCCAGTGTAAGGCGCCTAGACATTTGCCCAGGGGAAAGTTACATCCCCTGCCCATTCCATAACGACCATGGTCCCACCTCTCGGTGGATTTTGTGACCGACCTACCCCCCTCCCAGGGGAATACCACCATTTTGGTCGTTGTGGATCGGTTTTCCAAGGCCTGTCGTCTCCTCCCAATGCCGGGTCTCCCTACTGCCCTACAGACCGCTGAGGCCCTATTTACCCACGTGTTCCCGGCACTATGTGGTCCCCGAGGATATTGTGTCTGACCGAGGTCCCCAGTTCACCTCCAGAGTCTGGGGGCGTTCATGGAACGCTTGGGGGTCTCGGTGAGCCTTACCTCGGGGTACCACCCAGAGAGCAATGGGCAGGTTGAACAGAGTCAACCAGGATGTGGGTAGGTTTCTGAGGTCCTATTGCCAGGGCTGGCCGGAGGAGTGGTCTAGGTATATCCCCTGGGCAGAGATGGCCCAGAACTCTCTCCGCCACTCCTCCACCAATTTAACACCTTTCCAGTGTGTTTTAGGGTATCAGCCGGTCCTGGCACCATGGCACGAGAGCCAGATCGAGGCCCCTGCGGTGGATGAGTGGATTCGGCACTCGGAGGAGACGTGGGACGCTGCCCATGTCCATCTGCAGCCGGGCCATCCGTCAACAAAGGCGAGCGCCGATCGCCACCGCAGTGAGGGACCGGTATATGCACCGGGAGATCGAGTCTCGCTCTCGACTCGAAACCTGCCCCTCCGCCTGCCCTGCCGGAAGCTGGGTCGGCGGTTTGTGGGAGCCCTTTAAAGTCCTGAGAAGATTGAACGAGGTGTGTTACAGGTTACAACTGCCTGTGAGTACAAGAATATTAACCCCTCGTTCCATGTGTCTCTTCTCAGGCCGGTGGTAGCTGGCCCACTCCAAGAAGATGAGATAAGAGAGACCCTCCGCCCCCTTTGGACATCGAGGGGCCCCCGCGTACAGGGTCCGGACCATCTTGGACTCGGGCGCCGGATGAGTGGTCTCCAGTATCTCGTGGAGTGGGAGGGGTACGGTCCGGAGGAACGGTGCTGGGTGCCTAGGAGGGACATCCTAGATCCATCCCTCCTGACTGAGTTCCACCGTGGGCATCCCACGCGCCCGGGTCCGCGTCCTCCTGGCCGTCCCCGAGGCCGGGGTCGGCGCACGGCTGGAGCTGCGCGTCAAGGGGGGGGTACTGTCACTGATTCTGCCGAGGCTGCTCCTCCTCCTGGTTCGGGCAGGCTTCGGCGTTCATCGTCCCCGGAGTACTAGCTGCCACCGTTGAATGTTTCTATGTTTGATTGCTTTTGTCTGTCTTTTACACCTGTGTCCGTTTGTGTCTGATTACGTGTCCTATAAGTTGCCTGTTTTGTATTGGTTAGGTTGTGTGTTGTTTTTCGCCTGTCCGTAGTGCTGCGTGTTTTTGTATCTGTTTCGTTGTTTAGTGTAATACGCATAGTTTGCGTATTGCTCGCCTCTGTTTTGTTTTGAGGCCGTTTACTGTATCTTTGCCTAGTGGTTTCACAGTAAACTTTGTTGGACTAAGCTTCGGTGTCCTGCGCCTGACTCCCACACCACATACACCTCAGCCTTGACAAGATGTGTGTATTGTTGTGTATTGTTCGATATTACTGCACTGTTGGAGCTAGGAACACAAGCATTTCACTACACCCGCAATAACATCTGCTAAATATGTGTATGCGACCAATACAATTTGATTTGATCAATACACACAGTCATTACAAAGATACAGGCGTTCTTCCTAACTCTGTTGCCGGAGAGGAAGGAAACCGCTCAGGGACATTAAAAAAGTTACAGAGTTTAATGGCTGTGATAGGATAAAACTGAGGATGGATGAACAACATTGGAGTTACTCCACAATACTAACCCAATTGACAGAGTGAAAAGAAGGTAGCCTGTACAGAATAAAAAATATTCAAAAATATGCATCCTGTTTGCAACAAAACACTAAAGTAATACTGCAAAAATGTGGCAAAGCAATTAACTTTTGTCCTGAATAAAAAGTGTTATGTTTGGGGCACATCCAATCCAATACATTACTGAGCACCACTCGCCATATTTTCATGCATGTTATGGGTATGCGTGTAATCGTTAAGGACTGGGGAGTTATTCAGGATATGAAATAAACAGAATGGAGCTAAGCACAGGCAAAATCCTAGAGGAAAACCAGACACTAGGAAATTAATTCAACTTTCAGCAGGACAATAACCTAAAACACAAAGCCAAATCTACACAGATGTTGCTTACCAAGAAGACAGTGAATGTTCCTGAGTGGCCGAGTTACAGTTTTGAATTAAATCTACTTGAAAATCTATGGCAAGACCTGAAAATGGTTGTCTAGCAATAATCAACAACCAACTTGACAGATCTTGAAGATTTCTTTATTTTTTATTGGCAAATGTTGCACAATCCAGGTTTGGAAAGCTCTTAGAGACTTACCCAGAAAGACACACAGCTGTAATTGCTGTCAAATGTGCTTCTACAAAGTATTGACTCAGGGGTGTGAATACTTATGTAAATGAGTCTGGGTAGCCATTTGATTAGGTGTTGAGGAGTCTTATGGCTTGCTGGTAGAAGCTGTTTAGAAGCCTCTTGGACCTAGACTTGGTGCTCCGGTACCTCTTGCCGTACGGTAGCAGAGAGAACAGTCTATGACTAGGGTGGCAGGAGTCTGACTATTTTTAGAGCCTTCCTCTGACACCGCCTGGTATAGAGGACCTGGATGGCAGGAAGCTTGGCCCCAGTGATGTACTGGGCCGTACGCACTACCCTCTGTAGTGCCTTGCGGTCGGAGGCCGAGCAGTGATGCAACCAGTCAGGATGCTTTCGATGGTGCAGCTGTAGAACCTTTTGAAGATCTGAGGACCCATTCCAAAACTTTTCAGTCTCCTTAGGGAGAATAGGTTTTGTTGTGCCCTCTTCACCACTGTCTTCGTGTGCTTGGACCATGTTAGTTTGTTGGTGATGTGGACACCAAGGAACTTGAAGCTCTCAACCTGCTCCACTACAGCCCCGTCGATGAGAATGGGGGCGTGCTCGGTCCTCTTCTTTTTCCTGTAGTCCACAATCATCTCCTTTGTATTAATCACGTTGAGGGAGAGGTTGTTGTCCTGGCACCACACGGCCAGGTCTCTGAGCTCCTCCCTATAGGCTGTCTCGACATTGTCGGTGATCAGGCCTACCACTGTTGTGTCATCGGCAAACTTAATGATGGTGTTGGAGAGTTGTGCCTGGCCATGCAGTCATGAGTGAACAGGGAGTACAGGAGGGGACTGAGCACGCATCCCTGAGGGGCCCCCGTGTTGAGGATCAGCGTGGCGGATGTGTTGTTACCTACCATTACCACCTGGGGGCGGCCCGTCAGGAAGTCCAGGATCCAGTTGCAGAGGGAGGTGTTTAGTCCCAGGGTCCTTAGCTTAGTGATGAGCTTTGTTGAACGCTGAGCTGTAGTCAATGAACAGCATTCTCACATAGGTGTTCCTCTTGTCCAGGTGTGAAAGGGCAGTGTGGTGCGCAATAAAGATTGCATCACCTGTGGATCTGTTGGGGCGGTATGCAAATTGGAGTGGGTCTAGGGTTTCTGGGATAATGGTGTTGATGTGAGCCATGACCAGCCTTTCAAAGCACTTCATGGCTACAGACGTGAGTGCTACAGGTCGGTAGTAATTTAGGGAGGTTACCTTAGTGTTCTTGGGCACAGGGACTATGGTGGTCTGCTTGAAACATGTTGGTATTACAGACTCAGACAGGGAGAGGTTGAAAATGTCAGTGAAGACACTTGCCAGTTGGTCAGCGCATGTTGGTAATCCGTCTGGCCCTGCGGCCTTGTGAATGTTGACCTGTTATAAGGTCTTACTCACATCGGCTACGGAGAGCGTGATCACACAGTCGTCCAGAACAGGTGAAGCTCTCATGCATGTTTCAGTGTTACTTGGCTCGAAGCGAGCATAGAAGTAATTCAGCTTGTCTGGTAGGCTTGTGTCACTGGGCTGCTCGTGGCTGTGCTTCCCTTTGTAGTCTGTAATAGTTTGCAAGCCCTGCCGCATCCGACGAGCGTCGGAGCCGGTGTAGTACAATTCGATCTTAGTCCTGTATTGACGCTTTGCCTGTTTGATGGTTCGTCGGAGGGCATAGCAGGATTTCTTATAAGCTTCCGGGTTAGAGTCCCGCTCCTTGAAAGCGGCAGCTCTACCCATTAGCTCAGTACGGATGTTGCCTGTAATCCATGGCTTCTGGTTGGGGTATATACGTACAGTCACTGTGGGGACGACGTCATCGATGCACTTATTGATGAAGGCAGTAACTGATGTGGTGTACTCCTCAATGCCAACGGAAGAATCCCGGAACATATTCCAGTCTGTGCTAGCAAAACAGTCCTGTAGCTTAGCATCTGCTTCATTCAACCATATACGTGTCAACAACCACAGCTAATGAAGTCGCTGAAACCCTTAACAAGGAGTTGCAGTCAGTTTTGGAATTGGTGGCCAGTAATAAACTGGTCCTGAACATCTCTAAATCTAAGAGCATTTTATTTGGTTCAAATCATTCCCTAAGCTCTAGACCTCATCTGAATATTTTAATGAATGTTGTGGCTATTGAACAAGTTGAGGAGACTAAATTACTTGGTGTTACCTTAGATTGTAAACTGTCATGGTCAAAACATATAGATTCAATGGTTGTAAAGATGGGGAGAGGTCTGTCCGTAATAAAAATATGTTCTGCTTTGTTGACACCACACGCCACAAATCAAGTCCTGCAGGCTCTAGTTTTGTCTTATCTTGATTATTGTCCAGCCATATGGTCAAGTGCTGCTAAGAAATATCTAGTTAAGCTGCAGCTGGCCCAGAACAGAGCGGAACGTCTTCACTGTAATCAGATGGCTAATATAAATACTATGCATGCCAGTCTCTCTTGGCTAAGAGTTGAGGAGAGACTGACTGCATCACTTGTTCTTTTTATAAGAAACATTAATGTGTTGAAAATTCCAAATTGTTTGCATAGTCAATTTACGCACAGCTCTGACACACACACTTACCAAACCAGACATGCCACCAGGGATCTTTTCATGGTCCCCAAATCCAGAACAAATTCAAGAAAGCTGTATATACAGCCATTATTGCATGGAACTCCCTTCCATCTCATATTGCTCAAATGAACAGCAAACCTGGTTTCAAAGAAGAGATAAAGCAACACCTCACAGCACAACGCATCTCCCCTATTTGACTTAGATATTTTGTGTGCATGTATTGATATGTAGGCTATGTGTGCCGCTTTTAAATATATGTACTGTAGTTCTGTCCTTGAGCTGTTCTTGTCTATTAATGTTATGTCTTATGTCATGTTTCATGTTCTGTGTGGACCCCAGAAAGAGTAGCTGCGGCTTTCGCAACAGCTAATGGGGATCCTAATAAAATAACAAACAAAAAAGATCGTATTTATAATTTAGCTAGCCATGTTGGCAACAACAACAGTAATTGTGTGATGGTGGAGACGCAGGGCTGTGTTCCAAACAAAAAAGTGTGCTTGCTTCAGTTCCTCAATGGAAAAGCTAGGACAGCTAAAAAAAAGCACCTTATATTTGAAGGCTATTTCCTTGTGTCATAAAAGTGCATTGAAATTACTTAGGAATTGCTGTTTGGAGAGGTGTGTGGCCACTTGGAGACACCAGTTAGACCTCTCACTCAAACACTTTTTTTTTTCCTTATGTTGCACCTACCCCAAAATGTCCATGAATATTATTTGTATGTTATTGAATGTATTCAGAGTATTTTCAGATCTCGTTATTGACAAACACTGTGAAAAGTACAGTTAATGTAAAATGCACATGAAATCAACAGTTTAATGTTTGGATTCAGTCTTGTGTCAGGTCAAGTGTTGTGTCCTCACCTTTGGTCTCATAATTTCCCCATCATCTCCAAAGTGTTCTCTTTCAATTGTTACCTTGTCATGCATATGCTTTTTATAGTTCTTCTGTAAGAAACATTTCATATTGTCCCTATCCATATTGGCCAATTTCCATTAGTGTAAAAGGTTAAGCCGGGGTAAGTGATAATTATTATAAACTCTCCATTTTCACTGCTGGAGTTATACTTCAGTGGAAGGGCAATGAAAATGATAAAATACAGTGTTTACACTGTAAGTGTTGGAAAGGGAAGATTGGGGCCATATCCATAATAGTCCTTTAAGAAACATATTTCCATTGCACAAAAAGCATGACCTTATTCCATAGCAATTGTTCTCATTGAAAAAAGGCCAAAAGTGTTTTAAAACTTTTGCTATGTTGACTCACTGTATTCGGTGTTAGTTGCCATTCGAAGGGTTGTTGGGTTTACGTGACCCTCACTCTACAAAAAAAAAAAGCTATTTCTAAACTTCCTCAAACTTCCTTTCAACCTTTAATTGAATCATATTACAACATTTATTTTCAGCCTTTTCAACATAATCTTACACATTATAAATTACATTTAGCCAAATCTGAGATTAGACGTTTTGCTGAATTTTGGAAGTGAATTCTGCCAGTTGTTATTATGGCAAGTGCAATATACACCCAGATTGTGTCAATCTGACAGTGTGACACCAAATCTATGGGATTCAAGGATTAATGAGTCCTGCATCAAACTTGATCTTGGTCCTGAGTTGCATACAGTATAAAATCCTGAATTTACAAAAAAAGTTTTAAATTAGTCAAATACAGTGTATCATCAAACAGGCTCATTTTCAAGCCTAGCAAGAATCGTTATGATGTGCGGGCCAAAGCTACTTGTGATTTGAGTTGGATTGTTGATGTTCATTCTAGTAATCCTTTTAATTTCTGAAGGGGGGCATGGGCTCTGGGGACCCCAAACAGGGGTTGGAGCCCCCCCTCCCCAGATAGCATATGAACACATCATAAGCCATGGCAAAAATGTTTAGAATTACAGGAAATTAGCTGTAAAACTGCACATTCTTCTCTCAGCCTCATGGCAAAATTTGTAGAATAGCAGGAAATTAGATTTTAAAATGCTAAATTCTCTCAGCCTCATTGCAAAACATGTAGAATAGTATCTATAAAACTGCACATTTCTCTCTCCATGATAATGTGTAGAATTGCAGGAAATTAACTTTAAAACAGCAACATTTTCTCTTTGCCCCATGGCAAAATGTGTTGAATTATAGGAAAAGCTCAGACCTTGCTGGGGGGTTGCGAAAGTGCTGTACGCCACTGACGCTGTGCACACACATTAAACTGTCCTGGATCATCGGGTCAGATCCCACATGTATTGCCTCCATTCTGAACTCTCTTGACTAACATCCACGCCACACTGCTGTTTTCCATTTGGACACTCCTACAGGGACTGGCCGAGCCAGGTGGCTGAGATCACATTGCATACTGTAACTACATACAGGACCGGAGGGAACTATCAAGACCCAATCTCCTCTTTTTCATTCCCACCCATCACTTTAACATTGCATTTGGATAGAGTCACACTCAACCCTTTGTCTGTGTGTGCCCTGACACACTTTTCCTTTAAAAAGTTTTCCTATGAAACATCTACTGTACGTATCCCGGTCATGCTCCTTCACACCATGACATCCATAGACAACTCTAAATGCTAAGGTGTCAGTCATGGAATTCTTCAAGACGTTCCATATTTTTTCCATCTACATAATTGGACCGAGTCTCATGGCCATGAAAGAAAGCTGACACAGAATTCAAATTAAAACAAAACATGACAAGACATTTATTGGCTTCCATGTTTGTGATGAGACAGTTGTGTTCTCTAAGGAGGTCAACTGTATTCATGTGTGTAGACCTGTTCTCTACAGCAGAGGCATTGTGTCTTCAGGTTCAAAAATCCTCTTTACACTCCAGTTGGGCTTGTTATCTCAACTATAAATCCTGATAAGAGCGCCAATATGTCACTTTGAAACGGTAATGTAACACACAGCCTGCTGGACTGGGCATTCAGCCAGATGGATGAGAGATGGAGAGAGGGAAGGCGGACACTAGACAGACAGACAGTGAGAGACAACCTGATAGACAGACAATGTGGTAGACAGACAGACAGACAGGCCACATTAGCGCTTAGTGGTGGAAGAAGAAGAATGCTTTCTTTTATCCTACAATTAGGACTGAGGTTTTCATCCATACATATATAGAAACAGATCTAAACTCTGGTGAGAGGAAATTAAATGTGCCTGTGCAGTGGGCTCCTCATACTATCATTCAATGCTGCTTCCTCCAGCTTGTAGCAATGGTAAGTGTGGCTTGTGGAATGTTAATGGAATCATCAAAGGCCACAGATACTACATAGACACCAGATCCAGGGGATTCTGGAATGGCCCTAGCTGACAAGTGTGTTCCTCTTTAACCCCTCTCCACTGCCCACTCAGCTCCACAAAAGAGAGTGTCTCCTATTGGCCCAAACCAGAGAGGGGAGCGACAGATGGATGTATCCTCTGCCGAGTACCCAACAACTGATGTTCCGGTTTTCACGGGAAATGGAAAAGAGAGCCTGTGACGCGACTTCCGCTTTTGGAAGTTAACAAGGCGACACTTCATCTTAACTCCTCCTCCACATTTACTGGATTGGTTGAACAGTGCAGAAGAGGACCTCCCCCGACAGTGTTTTTCCTTCTCGTCAAGACCAGTATGTACGGGATCTAGTTTCAGGCGTTTCTTTTACGCCTGCTACGTTCGGTTTTATGGCTGAAACAGTGAGCCCTGGTCCAATTTGGTGCCTTTGGCTCAACATTGATTTGAGAAGGCTCAGAGGTCATACAAATCACGACACAGCTCCAAACACACCAGCCCCGGCCCAGCCAGGGGAGCAACATGAACAAGACTCATACAACTTGATTATGTTATACCACAAACCTGCACCTAATTAAATATGTGTGACATGACATCCAAAGCTTGTGTTCAGAAGATTAAAGAC
This sequence comes from Coregonus clupeaformis, assembly GCF_020615455.1. Classification (NCBI taxonomy): domain Eukaryota; kingdom Metazoa; phylum Chordata; class Actinopteri; order Salmoniformes; family Salmonidae; genus Coregonus; species Coregonus clupeaformis. The sequence continues at coordinate 48,081,302 of NC_059204.1, read as the reverse complement.
CACTGGGATGACAGAAACTGTAGAGACGTTGCAACTTCATTAGTAGGTTACACACAGCTGACATACACTGCGTATACAAAACATTATGAACACCTTGAGTTGCACCCCCCATTTTGCCCTCAGAACAAGCCTCAATTCATCGGGGAATGGACTCTACAAGGTTTTCAAAGTGTTCCACAGGGATGCTGGCCCATGTTGACTCCAATGCTTCCCACATTTGTGTCAATTTTTGCCAGCCTGAGATCTGTATGGGATAATGCTTCTTTGGTGGCTTGATTACAAGCTGGATAAGACTACAAGCTACAGGACCACTGTATGTAGTAGAGGATTTATTTATCTGTTATCATAACACAGAGAAAGCACACAAATTATAATTTCAGCCACAACATGCATCTCTGGAACAAGGTGACACTGGACATACCAAACAGAGAAAGGAGGAGGAGAAAAACAGATAGATATCACGCACGCGCACACACACACACACACACACACACACACACACAGACGAAGCAGACAGGCTGACCCCTTGGGACAAATTGCATAAGAGGATGGTTTCCATGACAACTGTCTGTAGCATAGGCCACAACAGATTTGCTCATTTGCTCATTTGGTGGATGTCACTTGCTCCAATTTCCGTTACCTATAGATACTGTGGCAATGGCAACAGCTTGTGCCTCTGCTGGATGTCTGAAGCGGACACTTGTAGTGCACCTCCTACTCAGTTCTCACTTAGCAGGGGTAGCGGCCTGCTCTGCTCTGGCATGGTGCAGTCTGCTAATGATGATACTCATGCCTGGCCTGCAATACCATGGCCATGCAGAGTGATGTGTGGAGAACATAGAGCTGATGATGAGAAGACCTGGGGCCTTAAAGCCAGACTCAGTAAGTCCCAAATTAAATGTCAGTTTTTTTTCTGGTTTAATATATCTCGAAGTGTATAGATGAAAGATTAATTTGCTATTTGCATCACTTCAAAGTGATACATATTAAGGTTTTATTCATTATTGTTTACAAACTGCAGGTAAGGTTTCTCCAGGTAATTATGACGCATAGGCCTATTGATAATTTATCTCGCGCACGTTCTATCTGTCCCTCTGATACATCCACGACTACAGCAACACATCAACAATACATATCTAGCTATATCCCTCTCAATTCAAACGAGACACATAAATGAGAGTTGAGTGATACAGAATAAATGTGTAATTCAGCTGACAAATAAATGTGGTAACAGTTAATAATATTGGCTGCTGGCTGTCAGTCCGTCTGTGCATCTGCTTGTCTGTGCAACAGCTGACGATAGGCAAGAGCACAGATTTGAAAACACTGGTGGGTCTGTCGTTACAAAATTGCTTTGATGTTGCTAGCTTGAGCTTCTGAATGAAAACTGGAATTGTGGGCGATTTTCATTCATCAAGGGATTGAGAATATTTTACTAGTGCAACACTTGCTAGTTGGACCATATTCCAGACTTCTCAGCACGACCAGTGCCAGCATGCTGGACACTATGGATAATAATAGCTAGCAAATATAGCTGGCTCGCAAACAGATAGATCCACATACGCATTGCTTGCAAATCGACATAGCCTACCGGTGGGTGATTAGCCTACAGCTAAACAAACCTTCATGCACTTGCAAACTTTGCTGGAGTTGCTAGCTGGCTAATTGTTTTCCTCTAGGATGTGGAGTTTACTATTGCAACCTTTTGATGGCAAATTTATTCAACCCTATAGTTGCTGAGGGTCGATTTTTCCAGGCAATTACATCTTACTTCTGTAATGTTCATAGCTGACTCCACTTGTAAATCATAATTTGTATACAGTAGAGTAACCTACACTGAACAAAAATATCAACGCAACATGTATAGTGTTGGTCCCATGTTTCATGAGCTGAAATAATAAATCCCCACAAAAATTCATACGCACAACAAGCTTATTTCTCTCAAATGTTGTGCACAAATTTGTTTACATCCCTGTTAGTGAGCATTTCTCCTTTGCCAAGATAATCCATCCACCTGACAGGTGTGGCATATCAAGAAGCTGATTAAACAGCATGATCATTACATAGGTGCACCTTGTGCTTTGGACAGTAAAAGGTCACTCTAAAATGGGCAGTTTTGTCACACAATGCCACAGATGTCTCAAGATTTGAGAGAGCATGCAATTGGCATGCTGACTGCAGGAATGTCCACCAGAGCTGTTGCCAGACAATGTATTGTTAATTTCTCTATCACAAGCCGCCTCCAACGTTGTTTTAGAGAATTTGGCAGTACCTCTTACCGGCCTCACAACTGCAGATGTATGGCGTTGTGTGGGCGAGCAGTTTGCTGATGTCAACATTGTAAACAGAGTGCCCCATGATGGCAGTGGGGTTATGGTATGGGCAGGCATAAGCTACGGACAAAGAACACAATTGCATTTTATCAATGGAAATTTGAATGCACAGTGATACAGTGACGAAATCCTAAGGACCATTGTCGTGCCATTTATCCGTCACCATCACCTCATGTTTCAGCATGATAATGCATGGCCCCATGTCGCAAGGATCTGTAGACAATTCCTGGAAGCTGAAAATGTCCCAGTTCTTCCATGGCCTGCATACTCACCAGACATGACACCTATTGAGCATGTTTGGGATGTTCTGGATCGACGTGTCCGACAGTGTGTTCCCGTTCCCGCCAATATCCAGCAGCTTCGCACAGCCATTGAAGAGGAGTGGGACAACATTCCACAGGCAACAATCAACAGCCTGATCAACTCTACGCAAAGGAGATGTGTCGCGCTGCAGGAGGCAAATGGTGGTCACACCAGATACTGACTGGTTTTCTGATCCATGCCCCTACCATTTTTTTTAAAGGTATCTGTGACCAACAGATGTATATCTGTATTCCCATTAATGTGAAATCCATAGATGAATGAATTTATTTCAATTGACTGATTTCTTTATATGAACTGTAACTCAGTAAAATCTTGAAAATTGTTGCATGTTGCGTTTATATTTTTGCTCAGTATACATGCTTGTTGTAGGCTACAAGCAAACGAGAACACCATCTGTCTGGTACTGACTGTTGGAAGGGTGGCTGTCCTAGCGGCCGCTTGAGAACTCTCTGATAGAGCACGTTATGACGTCTTGCCTAGGTTAGTTAACATTATGTCTTGCCTGGGTTTGTTTTGTCACCGCGACAGTTTGATATTTTACAATCACAAATTAAGTAAATGAGACTTACTGAGTCTGGCTTTAAAGCATTGTACTAGAATCTCATAATCATTCAACACTGATCAAATACCTTTTAGGAGAAGCTTGGTGAGTGTAAAGCTTGGAAGTGCAACTCATCAAAAATATTCTTGAAAACACTTTGAAGTTTGTGGAAATGTGAAACTAATGTAGGAGAACACATTAGATCTGGTAAAAAATTATACAAACAAAAAAACATGTGTTTTCTATTATTTTTTTGGTTCCATCATCTTTGAAATGCAAGAGAAGGGCCACAATATAATATTGCAGTTTAGGCGCAATTTAGATTTTGGCCACTAGATGGGAGCAGTGTGTGTGCAAAGTTTCAGATTGATCCAGTGAAGCATTGCAATACAGGACTATTTTGTCTCAAGTCTGCCCAAATGTGCCAAATTGGTCAATTGATACATTTTCAAGTACATAACTATAGAGAACATACAAAAATGATATGGTAATACAAAATGTAAGTTTACACACTCCCAGGAATGTCATACATGATAGATCATTAGCTTATACACTAACTTTCACACATCTAGACGGCCGGGTGGGGTGGGTGTTGAGCCAGAGACAGCAAGGGTTCAAACTGTAGAACCCAGTTCCTACATTTGAATATAAAAATTGATTTTATCAAACAAAACTATGCTACAATTTATCTCTAGGTCCCTTAGGATGACAAATCAGAGCAAGATTACTGAATGTAAGTACATTATTTACCTTCAGAGGAGAATGTATCAAACCAGTTGCCGTGATACGTTTTTTATTGTTGTGCACTCTCCTCAAACAATAGCATGGTATTTTGTCACTGTAATAGCTACTGTAAATTGGACAGTGCAGTTAGATTAACAAGAATTTAAGCTTTCTGCCCATATAAGACATGTCTATGTCCTGGAAAATGTGCTGTTACTTACAACAGTCATGCTAATCACATTAGCGCACGTTAGCTCAACCGTCCTGTATACGGGACACCGATCCCGTAGAGGTTAAAATAGAGAACCTACACTAGTCTGTCACAACACAGACAGTACTGTGTATGGACATGCTCTGGTGCTATGTGCTCCAAGCAGAGAAATGTAACACTCCTCACAGAGAGGAAAGAGTAATACAAGTCACTCACAGTCACAGACAGACAGAAACTCACCAATGAGACTGTCCATGTTTGAAGACTGGTCTTTCTCTTGACAGTTGTTTTCTGACACTATAATCTGGACATGTTTATTGGACAGGTCTGATCATAACACTGCAAGTGTGATTTGTCCAGATGACATGGGAAACCACAGGGGGTAAAGAGAGAAAAACAGTGGTGTCTTTTAACAAATTGTTTACTTTATCGCTAATTCTAAATTCAGACCTGTCTGAAACCCATCCTTGAGAGAGTAATATTCTGTAATGAGTGCTCTGTCTCTGTGTATCTTTAAGGAGCACATTTAACTAGACGGGGTGGGGGCTTTGGCTAAACTATTTCATGTGATCATTAAGGAGATGTGGTTTTATTGCAGCAGGGTGGGAGGGAGAGAGGAGGGATGAAGTAGCTGTCTGAGATATGAAGCGTATGCCTCCAGGGACTTACAGCTCCACTGGGCCTCCCTCCCTCCCTCAGCACAGAGACCTGCATACTGAATACTGCCACCCTGCCTGCTGGAGGCCAACCAGCAATGCCAAGCAGGGAAAGAGAAGTTTGTTTTATTATGAGATTACGTATGCTGCTTTTGTTTTTTACAATCCTCTATTTTCATGCAGACCATATGAAAAACATCTGCCTACATCGAAAATAACTTCAGTCCTTCTGTGCAGAGATACACAACCACAACAATGTGCCAGAGGTTAAACTCTCCAACCTCTCCTGTCTTTTGGATGTAATAAGTCTAGCCAGCTTTACTACTATGGTATTGCACTTTGTCTATCAACTGTACCTAATAAAGTTCTACAGGTGCAATATCAGTGTAACAACAATACGTGAGGGATACATTTCTCAACGGTGCAGCACTTACCAGACCATCACAGTTGCTGATAGCGACGGATGTGTCCCTGACGTTGGTGACCTCTCCTACATAAAAGCAGTCGCTGTCCCGTAGAGGCTCGTAGCGGGTCTGGTTGCCCTCCTCGTGCCACTCCACTTTAGCTCCGGGGGCCACCAGCCTGGAGTTGAAGTGCAGGCGCAGGTGGAGCTCCTGGCCAAATACAGTGACATTGTAGAAGAGTGTCTCCCTGTGCCTGGCTGTACCCTCTCCCTCCTCCAGGTCTCCATGGCTGGGGTCTGAGGCAGCTGCAGCCTCTCTTCTCCAGCGTCTATGGGCCTGCTGGTGCTGGCTGTCCAGTTGAGGTGCAGAGACAGCACCTGAGAGGAACCGGCCCTCTGCGTCAGTGTTCACAGGCTTAGCCACGCCATACTCCCTCAGGACATGCTGCAGAGACTCTGTATGCACGGGGAGAGACAGTCACACACTGATCAATACACACATAATCATGCACAGAAGTAACAGATGCAAACAGAGTCCCACACACACGCACGCACACATGCACAAGCACACACACATGCTTTAGTAACTATAGCACAGTGGAGGCTGGTGGGAGGAGCTATAGGAGGACAGGCTCATTGTAATGGCTGACATGGAATGGAGTCAAACATGTGGTTTCCATATGTTTGATGTGTTCGTTTGATAAGTTCCATTAATTCCATTCCAGCCATTTCAATGAGCTCATCCTCCTATAGCTCCTCCCACCAGCATCCACTGCTATAGCATGGGTAAAAACATATGCTGGGTCTAACTTTATAAACACATATACAATGTGAATCTATAGCTGACACATTTTACAACCACAACTGACTTTGGCATATTCCCTACCTTATCAATAAACCACAGGCAATAATAAGCCTAGACTAATAGGCCTATCAAAAAAAGAACACGTCGGTGATGTGCCCTTGAGCAAGGCACTTAACCCTAATTGCTCCTGTAAGTCGCTCTGGATAAGAGCTTCTGCTAAATGACTAAAATGTAAATGTATGCCCCAATGTTCACGTCCGTTCGCGCAGATGAACACGCTCGACTACACTTCTTTGTGAACCATAACAAACACGTCCACGTTCAGAGCAGATACAGCAATTTATATGCATGACTCCATCCATTGTCAACTTGCGAGTTGCGACTTCAGTTTTGGTAGGAAGCTGTGACCCAGCACGCAGACAAGCACGTCAAGACGGGGTGATGATTAAAGCTGTCAACTAGGAAGAATAACTAAGGTCGATATTCATGAAATCAGGTAATTACAAATGTCAAATTAAATTGAATGTCAAATTAAAGTTTAATTTCATTCCAACCATTTATTTTACTAGTCAAATGGAATGGCTTATTTGGAGACGGTCGTTGTTAGTTTAATTTAAGCTATAACTGCTGTAAAAACTTCAACAATATTTGTGCTAATTCACATGACTATATATATAACCAATTTCAATCAATAGTGCATGATCAATGTTCCATTGGAATGTTCTTCAGATGCTGAACTTGTGCGCACGTAAATTATGTTTGAATGAAAAACAAATGTGGAAAAAGTTGGTGTCATGCAAAAGAAAGGGAAACGTGCAGACACACTGCATAAACATACTACCATTCGTACTCAACGATATTTCTGTTTATGCAAAATGTAATTGAACTTGTATGGGCTACGAAATAACCTGTGTGAATTTGACATGCTTCAAGATCGATTCGTGATCAGATCATTTTCGCAAGGGTGGTAGCCTACCTAGGTTATAGCCTAAGCTTTACACAATTGTATAAAATGTATAAAATCATAAATCACACATACCTATGCCATTGGAGATATAAAGTCCATTCGCGAGAATTAAATGCAGTAAAATAATAAAGAATGCAAATCCAGGCGTAACATCCATTGCTGGTCTGAAGAAAAAGACCGCACATCAGAGAGGCAGACTTTGAAATTCTAGATAATGCGATCTACCAGCCCCGAACCCCCTCCGGAACAGATCGCAAAGTTCTCTCTCTCTCTCTCCCTCTCTCTTTCTCTCTCTCTCTCTCACACACACACACACACACACACACACACAAACCCACATACACACACAAAACGTAATAAAGTCATTTGCAGAAATTTAGCCAACTTGGTCTTTGACAGTGTTCACACAGTGACAGCTGAATAATAGAAATGCCCAGTTGCATATTCTTATGGCTACCATGGCTAGAAGAAGATATCTCAGTGACTTTGAAAGAGGGGTCTCAATGGAGCATAGGGGGTTTAAAGGGTATGTGTGTGTGTATGCGTGTGCGTGTATGTATTTACAGTATGTATGTATGTATGTATGTATGTATGTATGTATGTATGTATGTATGTATGTATGTATGTATGTATGTATGTATGTATGTATGTGTGTGTGTGCGTGTATGTATGTATGTACAGCATGTATGTGTGTGTGTGTGTGTTTCTCATTCACCAGATCTCAACCCAATTGAAACCTTATGGGAAATTCTGGAGCGGCGCCTGAGACAGCATTCATCAACAAATCAACAAATTATGGAATTTCTCATGGAAGAATTGTGTCTCACCCCTCCAATAGAGTTCCAGACACTTGTAGAATCCATGCTAGGCCATTTAAGCTGATCTGGCGGCTCAACACCCTGTTAAGACACTTTATGTTTAGTGTTTCCTTTATTTTGGCAGCATAGAAGGGTTGACTGACAACGTCATGAAAATGATGCTCGCGCATCGATGAGGCAGAAGGCCGTGTGGTGTTACGATTCTGAACGGTCAGATAGCTAGCAACAATGACAAGAATCTGCCATGTGGGGAATCTTAGGTGGCTAATTTCAGCTTGTTGTATCTTGTTATTGATACCATGTCTTGTTTTGAGATGTTTTGACTGATGTAATGTCTATGTTAATATGGCAAAAATTCGCTAGCTAGCTAAGCAACAACTGTAACGATGTATTTGAGAGACAACAAGTGCTCATTGTGCAAAAGTATTTATGTTTTTGATAAAAATTTGGAGACTAAATATAGTTTACATGTTGTCAAGGATCTAAGCCAGCGCAGGCAGGCTCTAGCACATTTTGCCATGACTTACATTATGCCATGATATCTGAGTGAGAGTGACTAACAAAATCAAATGGGGGCCTCCTGGAGGTCAGGGCCCCTGGGCACGTGCCCTGTGTGACCGGTTGGTATTCGGCCATGATTACTACAAGTTTAGATAGCTCACTAGACTAATTTACCAATCTAAAAATTGTTAGCTGACATGGCTAATTGAGTGACTGTCAGTGACTTACATACAGTGGTGTAAAGTACAAATACTTTAAAGTACCACTTAATACTATTTATATTTTTATATTTTTGACAACTTTTACTTTCACTTCACTACACTCCTAAAGAAAATAATGTACTTTTTACTCCATACATTTTACCTGACACCCAAAAGTACATTTTGAATGCTTAGCAGGACAGGAAAATGGTCCAATTCATGCACTTATCAAGACAACACATGGTCATCCCTTCTGCCTCTGATCTGGCGGACTCACTAAACACAAATGCATCTCTTGTAAATGATGTCAGAGTGTTGGAGTGTGCCCCTGGCTATCCATAAATGTATTTTACTAGAAAATGGTGCCTCCTGCTTTGCTTAAGGAATTTGAAATGATTTATACTTTTACTTTTGATACTTAAGTATATTTTAGCAATTACATTTACTTTTGATACTTAAGTATATTTAGAACCAAATACTTTTAGACTTTTACTCAAGTAGTATTTTACTGGGTGACTTTTACTTTTACTTAAGTAACTTTCTATTAAGGTAGATATACATTTACTCAAGTATGACAATTGGGTACTTTTTCCACCACTGTTTACATAACAAGAAAAAAATAGCTGATGCACAATTAAATGTCGAACTTGAACCTTGTGCATTCTACTATTCTATCTCTCAACAGTAAGTTGAGACCCCGACTGAGTTCCCCCCCCCCCCCAAAAAAAAAAAAATCAGAAAGATTTTTTGACAGGGGGTGCAGTCGGGTAGACTGTTTTACGGTTTCAGCCAGCTGGATTTAGGACTACACGGACGCCAAAGAGCGCGCTCATAGGCTGTGTGAAGGCAAAGCTTCTGAAAGGCTGGCGTATAGGACCAGCACGGGAGAGATGATCATAGGCAGCTGCTGTCTGTGTTGCGCTTTTTCTCAGAGTTGTAAAAGCAAGCAGAGCAGAAACTGGCTACTCTTTAGTTGACTGATCTAGCTGACAAGGTAACTGCTGTTTGACAGAAAAAAAAGTATTTATTCCCAGTGCTGAGCTAGTAGTGTAACTGAAATGTTGCGTTAGCCAGTTTTTCTTCCCCTCTCGACTGACGTGAATGAACTACTAGCAGCTAGTTAGTGAGCTAGTAGCTACCACAGCCAGTTCTGCTCAAGCTAGCCTCTAGTTATCTGTCAGGTAGCAGCATCTAACAGCTGTTGTGTATATGGAAATGTTTTGTAGCCTTTGTTTTGTCCCGTTTCATCCAAAGTAAATTTGATGATGTACCATTAGCTAGAGCTAGCCAAAAGTTGGCTAACGTTAGCTAGCCAGCTCACTAACTTTAGCTATTATTTTTGCCTCAATCCCACTAGACCTGAATCAAACAATGAAACCAGCGGCCAAACGATTGAAGATCAATATATTCAGACATTTCTTCAGCGTAATGTGAGTTTTTATTAGTCAGTATTGCAATGTAACGTTATTGATCTGTCAGATTCCTTAGCTAATTCCTTGTCCTTCAATGTCATGGTGCACAGTATGCTCATTATGTCTTAGCAGGATCAGATGGTGACAGGTGTCCCAGCATGGTCAGACAGCCAGGGAAGACCAGTCTACGGAGCTCAGGTGAATTTTGCAATATATTATAACAATCAGTAAATGGATACAAAGTTCCATCTTCAGTTGATGGGTAGGCTACAGTCTGGGATCTGGGAATTATGGTCATATCAATTATTGAACCATTGATTCTATTCTTGGATAATATAATGTATAAATGTACACCAAGGTAATTCTTTGTCATGCCTCATCTGAGCAGGATCAGATGGTGACAGGGGTCTCATCAGGGTCAGGCAGCCAGGGAAGTCCAGTCTGTGATGGCGCAGAGGTGAACTTTTGCCACACTTTATTCTCTCTGTGCAGCAAACACTGGACAAGCCAGAAGCTTTAAAGATTGAAACTATTTTAAGGCAGCCTGACAAACCTCTGAAGTTGATTTCCAAACTGTATCAAGGGTTGATAGTGGCTTTCCCCGATGACACAAAACATGTAAAACAAAAATGTGAGGAAGACCTTGGAGACGCTATTGATGATGATGAATGGATACAGATATGTTAGAATGCCCAGTCATGTTCATATAATCTCAGACATAAATTACTGCAGTTTAAGACCATCCATAGAACACATCATATGCCAGTTAAACTGAATATCATGCACTCAGAAATGTCATTCTTCTGCCGGAGGTGTAAAACACAATACGGGACATATTTGCATATGTTATGGTCTTGTGAAGGCTGGCTGAATTCTGGCAAAGAGCATGATCTTTTATCTCAGCTTGTCTACAGATTCTCCCTGTTTTTGTTTGCTTGGATTTGTTGATACTGGAGACTGTTATCAGAAGAAACTGTATAACCTAGCACTTATAGCGGCTAAGATATGCATTGCCATTAATTGGAAAGTTGATTATCCTCCCATAATGTCACAATGGATGGCAGAAATATCAAGTTATGTATCACTAGATTTGATTTATTACCAGATTAAGGGTATACTGTGCAATTTTCATAAGGTCTGGATTCCTTATATGGAATACTGTAAGACAAAAGGAGTCTGTATTGAAAATATGCCCACGTCAGGAGAGATACCTATTTAGGCAATCCCTAGCTGCTGGGCTGCTCAATCCTGGCCTTGGGGGTCTGACATACTGTTGGTTGTCACTCTGGCCTTAGCCTAACACACCTGAAACCAATAATGAATGATTCACTAAGATCCTAAAGCTGAGTAGGGTGTTGGGTTGGGGCGCTGCAGGGCCGTGGACCTCTAGGGGCAGGACGGGGTGACCCAGCTACAGTGGGGGAAAAAAGTATTTAGTCAGCCACCAATTGTGCAAGTTCTCCCACTTAAAAAGATGAGAGAGGCCTGTAATTTTCATCATAGGTACACGTCAACTATGACAGACAAAATGAGAGAGAAAAATTCCAGAAAACCACATTGTAGGATTTTTAATGAATTTATTTGCAAATGATGGTGGAAAATAAGTATTTGGTCAATAACAAAAGTTTCTCAATACTTTGTTATATACCCTTTGTTGGCAATGACACAGGTCAAACGTTTTCTGTAAGTCTTCACAAGGTTTTCACACACTGTTGCTGGTATTTTGGCCCATTCCTCCATGCAGATCTCCTCTAGAGCAGTGATGTTTTGGGGCTGTCGCTGGGCAACATGGACATTCAACTCCCTCCAAAGATTTTCTATGGGGTTGAGATCTGGAGACTGGCTAGGCCACTCCAGGACCTTGAAATGCTTCTTACGAAGCCACTACTTCGTTGCCCGGGCGGTGTGTTTGGGATCATTGTCATGCTGAAAGACCCAGCCACGTTTCATCTTCAATGCCCTTGCTGATGGAAGGAGGTTTTCACTCAAAATCTCACGATACATGGCCCCATTCGTTCTTTCCTTTACACGGATCAGTCGTCCTGGTCCCTTTGCAGAAAAACAGCCCCAAAGCATGATGTTTCCACCCACTTGCTTCACAGTAGGTATGGTCCCAAATTGTAAAGTGGTTATCCCACTGGCTATAGGGTGAACGCACCAATTTGTGAGTCGCTCTGGCTAAGAGCGTCTGCTAAATGACGTTAATGTGCCCTTGAGCAAGGCACTTAACCCTAATTGCTCCTGTAAGTCGCTCTGGTTAAGAGCGTCTGCTAAATGACTAAAATGTAAAAATGTAAATGTAAAATGTGTTCTCTGGATGCAACTGAGCATTCTTTGTCCTCCAAACACGACGAGTTGAGTTTTTACCAAAAAGTTCTATTTTGGTTTCATCTGACCATATGACATTCTCCCAATCCTCTTCTGGATCATCCAAATGCACTCTAGCAAACTTCAGACGGGCCTGGACATGTACTGGCTTAAGCAGGGGGACATGTCTGGCACTGCAGGATTTGAGTCCCTGGCGGCGTAGTGTGTTACTGATGGTAGGCTTTGTTACTTTGGTCCCAGCTCTCTGCAGGTCATTCACTAGGTCCCCCCGTGTGGTTCTGGGATTTTTGCTCACCGTTCTTGTGATCATTTTGACCCCATGGGGTGAGATCTTGCGTGGAGCCCCAGATCGAGGGAGATTATCAGTGGTCTTGTATGTCTTCCATTTCCTAATAATTACTCCCACAGTTGATTTCTTCAAACCAAGCTGCTTACCTATTGCAGATGCAGTCTTCCCAGCCTGGTGCAGGTCTACAATTTTGTTTCTGATGTCCTTTGACAGCTCTTTGGTCTTGGCCATAGTGGAGTTTGGAGTGTGACTGTTTGAGGTTGTGGAGAGGTGTCTTTTATACTGATAACAAGTTCAAACAGGTGCCATTAATACAGGTAACGAGTGGAGGACAGAGGAGCCTCTTAAAGAAGAAGTTACAGGTCTGTGAGAGCCAGAAATCTTGCTTGTTTGTAGGTGACCAAATACTTATTTTCCACCATAATTTGCAAATAAATTCATTAAAAATCCTACAATGTGATTTTCTGGATTTTTCTTTCTCAATTTGTCTGTCATAGTTGGCGTGTACCTATGATGAAAATTACAGGCCTCTCTCATCTTTTTAAGTGGGAGAACTTGCACAATTGGTGGCTGACAAAATACTTTATTTCCCCACTGTATATTGTGTGCAAGTAAAAAGAGCTCTACAGTACTATTAGGTCTATGAAATGAATTATATGGAGGATGTACTGCTTCTGTGTGTTAATGTGTAGGAGGTGAATTTGTATTTTTATTAAACTTTTGATTTCCAAACCTTTCCCTTGAGACATAAAAAAAAGATGGGAAGGAAGTTGAGTTATTGACTAGACTGGTGGGGGTCGGGCGTGCAGGTGGCTCAGGGCAGCTGGGTGGTCTGGCTGAAATTTGATAGAGGATGTCTTAATAAAGACAATCAAAAGTTAGGTCTTTGTACTTTATTTGTAAGAGTTGTTCATTTGTTAGGCTATTGGTTAAAGGTGCAACACAATATTGATTAATGAATTATTATTGATCTAGTTTAGTCTTATCAATCACTTAAACATATTTAATAATGGTATCTTTACTAGCTTGATGACTGTGGGCATTTTTGCTCCCTTTTTGTTGTTCTAAAGGGAGAAGGCTAGAAGGTCCATGGGTCATATTAGATTGTGTAGAAATGCAGGAAATGAGCTTTAGAAGCCCCCCAAAATGGGAGGACCCTCAGACCCCCCGCCAAGTTATGTCAATTGATTGGACATGATTTAGAAAGGCACACACCTGTTTATATAAGGTCCCACAGTTGACAGTGCATGTCAGAGCAAAAACCAAGCCATGAAGTCGAAGGAATTGTCCGTAGAGCTCCGAGTCAGGATTGTGTCGAGGCACAGATCTGGGCAACGGTACCAAAACATTTCTGCAGCATTGAAGGTCACCAAGAACAAAGTGGCCTCCATCATTCTTAAATGGAAGAAGTTTGGAATCACTCAGACTCTTCCTAGATCTGGCCGCCCGGCCAAACTGAGCAATCGTGGGAGAAGGGCCTTGGTCAGGGAAACCTGCTCCAGAGCACTCAGGACCTCAGATTGGGGCGAAGGTTCACCTTCCAACAGGCCAACGACCCTAAGCACACAGCCAAGACAACGCAGGAGAGGCTTCGAGACAAGTCTCTGAATGTCCTTGAGTGGCCCAGCCAGAGCCCGGACTTGAACCCGATCTAACATAACTGGAGAGACTTGAAAATAACTGTGCAGCGACGCTCCCAATCCAACCTGACAGAGCTTGAGAGGTTCTGCAGAGAGGAATGGGAGAAACTCCCCAAATTCAGGTGTGCCTAGCTTGTAGCGTCATACCCATGAAGACTCGAGGCTGTAATCGCTGCCAAAGGTGCTTCAACAAAGTACTAAGTAAAGGGTCTGAATACTTGTAATAAATGTGCAAAAATGTCTAAAAACCTGTCATTATGGGGTATTGTGTGTAGATTGCTAAGGAAATTTGTTTTTTAATCCATTATATAATAAGGCTGTAATGTAACAAAATGTGGAAAAAGACAAGGGGTCTGAATACTTTCCGAATGCACTGTATGTTGCCCTAGAATACTAAATAAACACTTGCTCAACAGAAGAATGTAATAGATCGATAGAATGAATGCTTCAATCTAGTTGACATCGGTAAAGTTTTCTCTGTAATCTTTTGCGGAGCAAAGACGTTTTGGGACTGGGGAGAAAATACAATAATGCGAAATGTCCAAATTACATCAGTTTGACCGGTTGTAAGGAAAAAGAAAGCTGTGAAAACAACCCAACTTGTTTCTAATTAGATTTCAGTTCGGTTTCCATGCATATTTTATGTGGTTGAAATTCTACAGTCACAAGACGGGACTTCAAATAGGCCTATGGCATGTCAAGGGAACTGTAGCCTACTGTTTAGATGGGTTAAATGGAAACGGAAATCTGGACACTGACTGTAGGTCTATAACCTCTCTCATAGCCTTAATAATAACTTCTGCAAAATTAAGCATTTCTTGCAGTAAAACTATACACCAAATGTAGACAAAATGTTGACTTGGGAACAGGAGTGGAGAAATATGATTTCTTTCTTTCTGCATCTTGAGAGAATGCAATGCTCAGTTAGATACCACCTGTAGAGGTGCTGTCTTCATCATAAAAGCATCATAAAAGACAGCACCTCTACCATGACAAAGACCGAAGCCGGCAGGAGTACCTTTGAGGACAGTGGTGTCTCTCTATCACAGGTGAAGGATCTTTTAAACAAACAAAAATAGTTCTACAAGCAGTTATGACAACACAAAGAAAATAGCTCAAGGTGTTTTGTCCAAATACAGGTGGAGTCAACTAATAAAATAATGGACGACCTGACCAGAGAGGTCCAGGACCTGAAGAACAGTTTCAGTTCTCCCAGGGTCAGCTTGATGAGTTTAAACAGGAGAACGGCAAGATGACAGCAATCTGTAAATCATTGAGAGAGGGCATCAGTTCTGTGTGTGAATCCATGATAACAATGACAGAGAAATCAGATGATCTCTTAGGGACAATCAAGGCAGAACAACATTGTTGTGGACAGAATTGCAGAATCTCCACATGAGACCTGGACGGTGTCTGAGGACAAAGTGAGGGAAATGATCTCGGAGAAATTGAAGATGGACCACAGGAAGATTGAGGTGGAGCGCGCCCACAGAACTGGAAAACCCACCCCCGGCCCAGGTGACAGGTCCAAGCCGATAGTGGTTAAGTTCCTGAGGTTCAAGGACAAGATAGCTGTTCTGGAAAGAGACAATAACTTGAGAGGAACGTATATCTTCCTCAACAAGGACTATCCTGAAGCTGTGTGCGCCAGAAGAGGAAATAACTTATCCCAGCCATGAAAGCTGCCAGAGCACGTGGGGACATTGCTTTACCTCCTCTATGATAGACTCGTTGTCCACCCTCCCTCCCAAAAGCCTGGAAGGGATGAGATAGCCAAGCCTATGGGTTCGTAGCTTCAACCCCGCAGCACACACACACACTTACACACACCAATTGATTAATGAACAGCTGAATGTATATCTTTTCCATATTATGTCTATCTCTGATAAGCTACCCAGGATATGGCTCAAACTAGCCCATATGAATATATGTAGCCTTAGAAATAAGGTTAATGAAATCAATAACTTGCTAACATCAGATAACATTAATATATTAGCCATTTCTGAGACTCACTTAGATCATTTGTATGATGATACAGCAGTAGCAATACAAGGATATAACATCTATAAAAGAGACAGAAATGCTTATGGGGGAGGTGTTGCTGTATATATTCAGAGCCATATCCCTGTAATGCTTAGAGAATATCTTATGTCAGGTGTTATTGAAGTGTTGAAGTTGCAGGTTCACTTGGCACATCTAAAGCCTTTTTTGGGGGGGTGTTGCTATAGGCCGCCAAGTACTAACAGTCAGTATCTAAATAATATGTGTGAAATGCTTGATAGTGTATGTGATGTAAAAAGAGAGGTCTACTTTCTTGGGGACCTGAATATTGACTGGTTTTCATTAAGCTGTCCACTCAAGAGGAAGTTTCTCACTGTAACCAGTGCTTGTAATCTGGTTCAGGTTATTAATCAACCTACCAGGGTGTTTACAAACACTACAGGAAAAAGATCATCCACATGTATCAATCACATTTTTGCTAATACTGTAAAACTTTGTTCTAAAGCTATATCCGTACCCATTGGATGCAGTGATCACAATATAGTGGCTATATCCAGGAAAGCCAAACTTCCAAAAGCTGAGCCTAAAAGAGTGTTGACTTATGTGGATGATGATACAAATATTTGTTGGTCTGATGTGACTAATAAGGAGCATCCAGACGCTGCACTTATGAAATTGCTTCTTCCAATTATTGATAAACATGCACCTGTTAAGAAACTGACTGCTAGAACTGTTAAGGCTCCATGGATTGATGAGGAATTGAAAAACTGTATGGTTGAAAGAGATGAGCAAAAGGAGTGGCTAATAAGTCTGGCTGCACATCTGACTGGATGACTTACTGCACATTGAGAAATTATGTGACTAAACTCAACAAAAAGAAGAAGAAACTGTAATATGAAGCCAAGATCAATGACAAAAAGAATGTTAGAAAAAATACTTTGGAGTACTTTAAATGAAATTATGGGCAGAAAGACTAATTCAACTCCATCTTTCATCGAATCAGATGGCTTATTCATCACAAAACCATTTGATGTTGCCAATTATTTTAATGATTACTTAATTGGCAAAGTGGGCAAACTTAGGCAGGAAATGCCAACAGCGAACAGTGAGCCATTGTACTCACGCATAAAAAAACTAATAATGAAAAAAAAGCATTGCAAGTTTGAATTTTGTAAAGTTAGTGTGGGAGAGGTGGACAAATTATTGTTATCGATCAATAATGACAAACTTCCTGGCATTGACAACTTAGATGGAAAGCTACTGAGGTTGGTAGCTGACTATAGCCACTCCTATCCTGAGCCTAGAGTAAGGTGTTTGTCCTCATGCCGGGAGGGAAGCCAAAGTAATTCTGCTACCCAAGAGTGGTAAAGCGGCCTTTAATGGTTCTAAGAGCAGATGTATCAGCTTGCTGCCAGCTGTTAGCAAACTGTTGGAAAAAAATTTGTTTGACCAAATACAATGCTATTTCTCTGTAAACAAATTAACAACAGACTTTCAGCATTCTTATAGAGAAGGGCACTCAACATGTACTGCACTGACACAAATGACTGATGATTGGTTGAAAGAAATTGATAAGAAGATTGTGGGAGCTGTACTGCTAGATATCAATGCAGCCTTTGATATTATTGCCCATAACCTGTTGTTGAGAAAACACATGTGTTATGGCTTTTCAACCTCTGCCATATCGTGGATTCAGAGCTATCTATCTAATAGAACTCAAAGGGTTTTCTTTAATGGAAGCTTCGCTAATGTCAAACATGTAAAGTGTGGTGTACCGCAGGGCAGCTCTCTAGGCCCTCTACTCTTTTCTATTTTTACCAAATGACCTGCCACTGGCATTAAACAAAGGATATGTGTTAACAAAGAGTTGCAGTCTGTTTTGGAATGGGTGGCCAGTAATAAACTGGTCCTGAAAATCTCTAAAACTAAGAGCATTGTATTTGATACAAATCATTCCCTAAGTTCTAGACCTCAGCTGAATCTGGTAATAAATGTTGAACAAGTTGAAGAGACTAAATTACTTGGTGTTACCTTATATTGTAAACTGTCATGGTCAAAACATATAGATTAAATTGTAAAGATGGGGAGAGGTCTGTCCGTGATAAAGAGATGCTCTGCTTTTTTGACACTACATTCGAAAAAGCAAGTCCTGCAGGCTCTAGTTTTGTCTTATCTTGATTATTGTCCAATTGTGTGGTCGAGTGCTGCAAGGAAAGACCTAGTTAAGCTGCAGCTGGCCTAGAACAGAGCGGCATGTCTTGCTCTTCATTGTAATCAAACGGCTGTAATAAATACTATGCATGCCAGTCTCTCTTGGCTAAGAGTTGACGAGAGACTGACTGCATCACTTCCTATTTTTATAAGAAACATTAATGTGTTGAAAATCCCAAATTGTTTGCATAGTCAACTTACACACAGCTCTGACACACACACACTTACCCCACCAGACATGCCACCAGGGGTCTTTTCATAGTCCCCAAATCCAGAACAAATTCAAGAAAGCATACAGTATTATATAGAGCCATTATTGCATGGAACTCTGTTCCATCTCATATTGCTCAAATGAACAGCAAACCTGGTTTAAAAAAACAGATAAAGCAACACCTCAGGGCACAACGCCTCTCCCCTATTTGACCTAGATAGTTTGTGTGTATGTATTGATATGTAGGCTACGTGTGCCTTTTTAAAATTGATGTAGTTCTGTCCTTGAGCTGTTCTTGTCTATTCATGTTCTGTATTATGTCATGTTTCATGTTTTGTGTGGACCCCAGGAAGAGTAGCTACTGCTTTTGCAACAGCTAATGGGGATCCTAATAAAATGCCAAATACCAAAATATAACTGAGCATTGCATTCTCTCAAGATGAAGAAATAAATACATCAAATTTCTCCACTCCTGTTCCCAAGTCCAAATTTTGCTTACATTTGGTGTATAATTTTACTGCAAGAAATGCTTAATTATGCAGGAGTTATTATTAAGGCTATGTGAGAGGTTATAGACCTACAGTCAGTGTCCAGATTTCAGTTTCCATTGAACTCATCTAAACATCCTGTCATGAGCCCTCTCACTCCACCGGGTTACCACCTTAATGTGTTTCCACTATCTTCCACTCTGCTCATCTCTCTCTCTCTACTCAGCCTAACGAGCTCCACCTGTTCCTGCTCTGCTCGGCTCTAATTACTCTGCCAGCTGCGCTGCATTACCCACTAACCTCTCCCAGTATTTAAAGTCCCGTCTTTCAGCTCTCCTTTGTCAGATCGTCTGCAAGGCTCACACCCGGAACCTGTGTGCTCGCGCTTCTGGCTCACCCTTGTTTTGTGACCCCGGACCTGCCTGATTCTTGGATACTCTTCTGCCCCAGGAAAACCAGACCTGCTCTCTGCCATTACGACTCCTGACTACTCTTCGACCCCGGTAACTCTGACCAGCCTTCTGCCTTGCTACAACGTATTTGGATTTCCCTTGAACTGTACTTCTGCCTTGTTTCATCCGCCCGTTGTGTCTGTGTTTCCTCCCCCAGGACTTCTGGACCACCAACCACCGGCGTCATCGGACGCATCGCTGCCACTGGGGGGCACAGACCCAGCACATTGGACGGGATAACCCCTGGAGCCTTCACTCACTCCCTACTTCCCTTTTCCCTTAAGTTTTAATAAACTTTCTGGTGTGACGCAATTGTGGTCCTCTTGTCGTCTGTCTGAACCGTGACAGTACGATCTGACCATCATGGACTCAGCGCACACTTCCCCGACATGGAAACCGAAGAACCTGAGCAACCCACCGCCATGCTACGCCTGGAACACACTGAGAGAGAGCTAGGTCGCATGAGCGGCGACATCACCTCTCTGCTTCAGGTCGGCCACCAACAGCATCAGCAGTTCCAGCAGCACCAGCAGCAGTCCCAGCAGCAGCAACAACAACTCGCCAGGATCATCCAACTCCTCACCAACCTTACCCCAGCCAGTCTGCCCACCAGCCCTGCCTCCGAGTTACCTGCCCCGGTCATTTCAGCCGCTGCCCCGGAACCCAAGATTGGAAACCCCGAGCGGTTCAACGGCGATTCTACCCAGGTCCGGCCATTCCTGACTAGCTGCCGACTTCAGTTCTCCTTGCAGCCAAGGACCTTCGCCACGGAGGGGGCTAGGGTCGGGTATGCCATCACTCACCTGACGGGCCGAGCTCGACTCTGGGGAACAGCAGAGTTCGAACGTCAAACCCCCGCATGTGCAACCTTCGACCTGTTTGCTGAGGAGATGCTGAAGGTGTTTGACCTGGATTCACCAACCGCAGAGGCGTCTCGTGAACTGTTCAGTATTCGACAAGGCAGACGTACAGTCGCAGACCATTCCATCGACTTCCGAACCCTGGCAAGACGAAGTTCTTGGAACACACCATCGTTGGTGGACGCGTTCTTCCATAGCTTGGCTGACTATATCAAGGACGAGTTGGTCTCCCATGAACTGCCTTCCACTCTTGATGAAGCCATCGCACTGACTGTCCGGATCGACAGAAGGATACAGACCCGTCGTCGTGAGAGGGGGCGCCAAGGTCCACCAACTACCGGCATTCGGAGAGATCCGACTGGGCTCCTGTCAGCTACTGCCACTCACCCAAGTCAGCTTGATCAGTCTGAGCCTATGGAGATTGGGCGAGCCTCTCTCACTCCTGCAGAGCGCCAGCGCCGCTCACCTCAAACCTCTGCCTCTATTGTGGAGGTGATGGACATCGTGTGGTAACCTGCCCTTTAAAAGCCGAAGCTCACCGGGCATAGGGGGAGTCCGGTTGAGCTCAATGACCATCCAGTCCTCCGACCGCAAACCCTTGCTGCAAGTTCACCTCCGCCTCTCTGACTCTACTCACACCCTGGCTGCTCTGGTGGATTCTGGCGCCGAAGCCAACATAATGGACATCAAGCTGGCACGCCAACTGGGACTGGAGAACCTCCGTTTGACACCTCCTATTCCTGCCCGGGCACTGGACGGACACTTACTCGGATCGGTCACTCATGTCACGGCCCCGGTCTTGATGGGTCTGTCCGAAACCATCAAGAGACTATCCAGTTTCACCTGCTCCCCTCTCCAGGCCAACCCCTCATCCTGGGTTACCCATGGCTCCGCCGGCACAACCCTCAGCTCGACTGGGTGACCGGGGTGATCAGGGAGTGGGGGAGAGGACTGCCACCGAACCTGCCTGCTTGCTGCCGCACTACCCCCTCGGCCAGTACCTACTAACTCCGCCCCTGACCTCTCCCATGTCCCAGAATGCTACCATGGTCTCAGAGAAGTGTTTAACAAAGCAAGAGCCACATCTCTGCCCCCTCACCGACCGTACGACTGTGCCATCGACCTCCTCCCTGGAACAGCCCCTCCAAGGGGCCGTCTTTATTCGTTGTCTGCTCCTGAAAGAAGGTCCATGGAGGACTACATCAATGACTCTCTGTCCACAGGATTGATCCGTTCATCTTCATCTCCGGCTGGTGCTGGCTTCTTCTTTGTGGGGAAGAGGGAGGGATCTCTTCGCCCTGCATCGACTACAGGGGACTCAACGACATCACAGTGAAAAACCGTTACCCTCTCCCTCTGCTCACCTCTGCTTTTGAGTTGCTCCAGGGAGCCACTGTTTTTACCAAGTTGGATCTCAGAAACGCTTACCACCTAGTGCGGATCCGGGAGGGAGATGAATGGAAGACCGCATTCAATACACCAACAGGCCACTACGAGTATCTGGTTATGCCTTTTGGCCTCACCAATGCTCCTGCTGTGTTCCAGGCTCTAGTGAATGATGTACTGCGGGACATGTTAAACAAGTTTGTCTTCGTTTACCTGGATGACATCTTAATCTACTCCAGAAACCTGTCTGAACACACCCGCCATGTCCAGCAAGTCCTTCATCGTCTTCTGGAGAATTCCCTCTACGCCAAGGCAGAGAAATGTGAGTTTCACGTCAAGACAGTGGCCTTCCTGGGGTACATAGTGGCAGAGGGAAGTATCCAAATGGATCCTGCCAAAGTATCAGCAGTCACGTCATGGCCAGTTCCGGAGAACAGAAAGAAGCTGCAACAGTTTCTGGGGTTTGCTAACTTCTATAGAAAGTTTATCCGGAACTACAGTACCGTTGCTGCCCCTCTCACTGCTCTAACCAGCACCAAGCAACCCTTCACCTGGACCCCAGCAGCCGACAAGGCCTTCAGTACCCTCAAGGTAAGGTTCACCTCCGCTCCCATCCTCCAGATGCCTGACGTGGACCGGCAATTCATTGTGGAGGTGGACGCCTCGGATGTGGGAGTTGGTGCTGTGATTTCTCAGTGGGCTGCGGAGGATAGGAAGCTCCATCCCTGTGCCTTTTTCTCACGTCGGTTGTCCCCCTCTGAGTGCAATTACGACATAGGGAACCGAGAGCTGCTGGCTGTGAAGCTTGCCTTGGAGGAGTGGCGTCACTGGCTGGAGGGGTCCACCATTCCATTTCTCGTTTGGACCGATCATAAGAACTTGGAGTACATCCGCACGGCCAAACGGTTGAACTCCAGGCAGTCCCGCTGGGCCCTGTTCTTCACCAGGTTTAATTTCACTCTGTCATACCGGCCTGGATCACGCAACACCAAGCCAGACGCCCTCTCCCGTCAATTCCAGAAGGATGACAACCCCTCCAAGGATCCTGTGTCGATTCTGCCAAGTCCCTGCATCGTAGCAGCTCTGACCTGGGCTGTTGAGGAACAGGTGCTGGAAGCTCTCCGTAACCAGCCCGGTCCCAGCACTTGCCCAGCTGACCGCCTTTTTGTCCCCGAAAACCTAAGGTCCCAGGTCGTTCAGTGGGGACATGACTCCCGCCTAGCTTGTCACCCGGGCTCCACCCGCACTTACAACCTGCTCGCCCAGAGGTTCTGGTGGCCCGCTCTGAGAAAGGATGTACGGGAATTCGGTCCAAGCCTGCCCCATCTGCAACCAACACAAGTCGTCCTGCCAGCCCCCAGCCGGATTGCTGCAGCCCCTGCCTGTGCCCAGACGTCCCTGGTCTCACATCGCCCTTGACTTTGTCACGGGGCTGCCCCCTTCAAGGGGCAAGACCGTCATTCTCACCATAGTTGACCGATTCAGCAAGATGGCACACTTCATTCCCCTCCCCAAGCTCCCAACCGCCAAGGAGACCGCCCAGGTGGTCCTGGAACACGTCTTCCGGATCCACGGACTGCCAAAGGATGTAGTTTCTGACCGTGGTCCACAATTCTCCTCCGCTTTTTGGAAGGAGTTCTGTCACCTGCTGGGAGCCACAGTCAGTCTGACTTCCGGATTCCATCCCCAATCCAATGGGCAGTCAGAGCGGGCAAATCAGGAGCTCGAGAAGGCACTGCGATGCATGACTTCACGCAACCCCCACTCCTGGTCGCAGCAATTGACATGGGTGGAGTACGCACACAATTCTCTGACCTGCTCTGCCATCGGTATGTCCCCTTTCCAATGTGTTTATGGATACCAGCCTCCTCTATTTGCCAGTCAGGAAGGGGAGGTTACTTGCCCATCTGCACTTGCGTTTGCCCGTCGATGTCGCCGCACCTGGTCACAGGCCCGAGCCACACTTCTCAGATCCGTTGCCAGCTACACTACCGGGGCCAACCGTCGGAGAATCCCTGCTCCCACCTACCATGTTGGTCAAAGGGTGTGGTTGTCATCAAGGAACCTGCCACTCAGGGTGGAGTCGCAGAAGTTGGCACCTCGGTTCATTGGCCCATTCCCTATCATAAGAGTGATTAGCCCAACTGCTGTCCGGCTCCAACTGCCTAATTCCATGAGGGTGCACCCCACTTTCCATGTGTCTAAGATTAAGCCCATTCATGAGAGTCCGCTGGTCCCTGCTGCGCCTTGTCCTCCTCCTCCACGGCTCGTCGATGGTGGTCTGGTTTACACCGTCCGCCGCCTGCTTCGGTCCAGACGGAGGGGTAGGGGTCTCCAGTACCTCATTGACTGGGAGGGCTATGGACCTGAGGAAAGGACCTGGGTGCCAGCTAGTCGGATTGTGGATAGGACTCTCATCACCGCCTTCCACCAACGGCATCCTGATCAACCTGCAATCCGTAGGGGCCGCCCCAGAGGGATCCCTAACCGTCCTGCCCGCTCGGCTTCCTGTCCTGTGCCTGATCCTGTCTCGGGACCTGTCCCATCTCCCGACCACGGCCCTCCGGCTTCCTCCGAGGATGAGGGCGTTCGCTCGGGACCGTTCGGAGGAGTTCTAGCCCTCCTCCGGCTCCCCTCCTCCCGCCCGGCGTGGTGTTGCTCTTGGGACTTCTGGGGCCGTCCCTTGGGGGGGTTCTGTCATGAGCCCTCTCACTCCACCGGGTTACCACCTTAATGTGTTTCCACTATCTTCCACTCTGCTCATCTCTCTCTCTACTCAGCCTAACGAGCTCCACCTGTTCCTGCTCTGCTCGGCTCTAATTACTCTGCCAGCTGCGCTGCATTACCCACTAACCTCTCCCAGTATTTAAAGTCCCGTCTTTCAGCTCTCCTTTGTCAGATCGTCTGCAAGGCTCACACCCGGAACCTGTGTGCTCGCGCTTCTGGCTCACCCTTGTTTTGTGACCCCGGACCTGCCTGATTCTTGGATACTCTTCTGCCCCAGGAAAACCAGACCTGCTCTCTGCCATTACGACTCCTGACTACTCTTCGACCCCGGTAACTCTGACCAGCCTTCTGCCTTGCTACAACGTATTTGGATTTCCCTTGAACTGTACTTCTGCCTTGTTTCATCCGCCCCGTTGTGTCTGTGTTTCCTCCCCCAGGACTTCTGGACCACCAACCACCGGCGTCATCGGACGCATCGCTGCCACTGGGGGGGGGCACAGACCCAGCACATTGGACGGGATAACCCCTGGAGCCTTCACTCACTCCCTACTTCCCTTTTCCCTTAAGTTTTAATAAACTTTCTGGTGTGACGCAATTGTGGTCCTCTTGTCGTCTGTCTGAACCGTGACACATCCCTTGACATGCCATGGGCCTATTTAAAGTCCCGTCTTGTGAATGTCAAATTTGTTTAGCGCCTCACAATCATCACAAGTAACATAACAACACTGTTATCATCCTCTTTTACCACTTCACCAAATATTTTCCAAACATTACTTTTCTGGCCCTCCCCTTACTCTTTATTTTCAACTCTCCTTTCGCAGCTTTTGTCTTATTGAATTAAACTTCGACAATGTCCTTTTTGCCTCAATGGATTGACTAACTTTTTCTGCCCGTTCCCAAAAGCATTATTGGGCGATTGGCTGTAGGCTATTTGGCGTGCGTACAGTTAAGCCCTTAAAAATAAAAAATAAAATAGTATTTACAATGACGGCCTACACCGGCCAAACCCGGACGACGCTGGGCCAATTGTGTGCCGCCCTATGGGACTCCCAATCACGGCCGGTTGTGATACAGCCTGGAATCGAACCAGCGGGTCTGTAGTGACGCCTCAAGCACTGAGATGCAGTGCCTTAGACCGCTGCGCCACTCGGGAGCCCTAAATCTTAGGCTTATGCACTAATACCAGATAGCCTAAAATAATTAAAGAGAAACCTCAATGTAGCCTATAGATATAAATTGCACAAGAATGAAACATTTATTGATTTGTTAAGGTATTGTTTCTCTTTATTCAACCCGCCTGCCACCCAGCCGCCCTTCACCCACACAACATTGAATTACCCTAAACCCCTCCGCCCGCGGATATAACAGTGGGGACCGTGGGTTATGGGTCAACCCGCGCATCACTAGTAAACATAACCCGAAAATCTAACCCGTCTATATACTCACATGGCAGGCCGTATTCAGTCTTCCACCGTAGATCCTTTTCTATGGGCCCCTGAAAGGGAATTCATTAAAACATGCTGATACAGAGTTCATGGAATGATAAGATAAATTACTTATTGACTTTGACAATTGGATGGTTGTAAATAAGAAAAAGGGACTTGAATGGTATTTCAAATGCATCACAACTGTTCTGAGGGAAGTGGACTGAACGCTATGTATTTGTCATTGCCTCTCCATCCCAGCCATGTCCATAGGATCTGATGTGTGCTCTTGAATAGAAATTGCAGGCTTTTCCAGCCTCACAAAATTCTAGGAACCCCAGGTTGTCTGGTTGCCACGGCTATGTTAGCCTGCTGAGCTAAAGCCTTGGGCATTTGCTCATGGAATTAACTTAAGTTTACAGGTCTCAGGAACGGTTAGTCATTATACAAGCATGGTTCATCGAACCACCTTATTACACAATGATGAGCTACAACCAACAAGAACACCACGCCATAAGCCTCCATATGATGTGCAGGACCTCATGTGACTCATCCTGCCACAAGAGGGCCTGGTGTCTGTCTAGTCTAGTGTACATCCCAGATCTCTCTGTGCAGTATCATATGCCAAAGCCAAAAAACACACATTACCACACAACGTCATTCAAATGTACAGCTAAGCAACTTGCCAGTTTAACAACATAAAGGAATACAATTCTTAGTATTCAACCCCAAAAAATGTTTTAGGAAGAATATTTTACACCATGGCCAGTTGTCTGACTGCCTCTAACAGTATGTTAGTTGAGTGAATGAATCCACAGAACTGCTGAAAAGTGAGTTAGTAAAAACAGATGGTGATGTGTATTAATTCTTGTCATGATACCAAACCCCAGAGGCATATTCCCGTATGTAGGAATATTTTGCTGTTGCCATTCTACTCATAGCCCCTGTCATCCCGTATACAGGTAGAAAATGGCAGATTCTGTCATTGATAAGTGGCTAAATTGGAACGCAGTGGCTGTACAGTAACATGTTATACATTAAGTTAGAGCTCCAGGTCTCCGCTTCACAGCTCTGTATGGGTTTTGACAGACAGCAGTTATAAACTTGAGCACCGCGTGCGACAAGAAGCTGCCCCCATCCCTCCCGCTAACTGGGCTATTTTTGCACATTTGTTGTTGTCTGAGTGAGGGAAATGCTGTAAACCATGAGGAGTCGATGTGTTCTGAAAGATAGATGAGACATTGAGGATTATAATAAATACCGCTTTGATGTCATACAAGCAAACCACACACCCATGAGTCCAAATGTGCACTTCACATTTCTATATTTGAAAACTCATGTCATTTACAGTATCAACGTTTACGATCGCTATGTTTGATCCACAGTTACAAGGATGACGTGTTATACCCTGGGTTGTCCTGGATAGAATGAGCGTATGTTTGTCATATTGTGAAGAAAATTTGCCATGTAACATGCACTTGAATGCACTCATGACTCCATTCTATGCGCACCAAAATTACAATCTGATTGTCTGAAGTGCCTTTTGAAAGGATAACACTGTAAGTTTGAATTTTATAACTTAGCTAACCATGTTGGCAATATAATAAGCTTTCAAATGATGCCAACCTGACTCAATTTCCACAAATGTAAGGGGTTAACCCCTATATAGCCCCACAGTGGATGGGTCATAATACCCCTAAAATCTAGCTGTCAAACATGGAAATGGTTCCAATAAAAAAAAAGTAAATTCATTTTTTCCCCATATGGGATTTTAGAACCACTTCAAACAAAGTCTGTGTTTCATGTAGGCTTTCCCTAGCGTGACGTTTTGATAATGTCACATAAATCTCTCTCGGACAAGGTGACTTTTATCAATATATTTGGTTCTATTCAAAACTGCTAATTAGCATAAAAGTAGACCTCATGCAAGACTACAAACCCCTGCAGAGATAAAATGGAGAGTTCCAAAGTGTCCGAAGTTGAGGGACTATGGGGCATAAAAGGCATAGTGTGGAATAATGGATAGCTAGAGGGATGGTTGGCCATGGAATAAACATAAAATGGGGTACTGGTGTGCTTCTGCACCCCTTTTAGGTCATTGTCACAAATATCCGGCCCCTGTCCAGTCATCCTCGGTTTCTGCTGAGAACACGCTGGTGTGTCCCTCGACGTCATTCCGTCTCAGTTGCAGCATTCAAATCGTGGTCATCGTGTGTCTGTGAATCACAACATTAAAGACGATGAGTAATTAAAGCATTTCCAGAAATTGAGCCATACTCAATACAACTTAAGCACTGAGGACAACATTTTGTTGACAACATGGTGGTTTACACTATGTCTACTGTATGTGAATAATGGATCTTAACCCAGCTGTAAGTCCATTTGAGTGTGTGTGGTCACTTAGGCCTGCGCATCAACCAGTACTGGGACCATTAGAGACTTGGGATGCTTGCTCCCAAGTGGAGGAAGTGTAGAAGCTTAGATTGACTTCAAAGTTGACACAAATGATAAACTAAGCAATAGGATGCAACAAACTACTACACATGAAAGACTGTAATACACAGGCCAGTACAATAGCTTACACATGGAGAGGAACCTAAAGGCATATACAGTACCAACCAATACTACTCACCTGACAAACAGGGCAGGTGTGGACCAGTGGCGCCTTGGCTGCAGTCTTCTGGTCTGCAGCTGCTCCCTTCTTGTTAGCAGCCGTTGCCTTGGCATCAGTCAGCAAGTTCAACTTCAACTTGAGAGTAGAGCATGCGTTATATATCATTACTGTACATTGGTGAAAATCCACTTCGACTGAGGATGATAGAGAATTAGTGTAGGAGGAATTTGACCATAATATAATATTTGTGTGAATGCTATAGGCCTATAAGTGTATCCAATGGGTCTAGTTAAGGTAGCAAGTCTTGCATCACCACTTGGAATACTAGAAGTTACATGTGTCCACGGCAGTGGCGGCTCCTGAAAAAATTCTCAGGGGGGGCAATTTTTCTGATGATTTAGGTGACCTACACACATTTCAAAAAAGATATGTCCAGCAACAACATGAAGACAGGGGCAGCATATAAGTCAATACCAGAAGCATTTATTGACTGATCTCAAAAGTGTTGGCTTACAAAAGCAAAATAAGTTATCACAGTAAAAATAATCAAGGGTGTTCTTTCACATTCCTCAACACTGCATAAACAATATGCATTTCCATAAAACACCTCATCTAATTGTGCCACAAAGTTGACAAGTCCAAGAGAAATACCAGGGTTGGTGGAGCCCTCAGTTTCATCTTTGCCTCGCAAAGCTAACTCAAACACTCCGCAAAACTTCACACACTGGATTAGCCGGCTGAGGATGTGGCGGTTCTTGCTAACCTCATCGTTGTGGCGGCGGACAGCTAGCCTGTATCCCTCATCCAGTTGAGTGGCAATGTTCACTCTCCCCAAAGCAGACAATCTCAAACAGCTATCCATGTGGGTCTTTGACAGCTCATGTTTCTTAATCTTTTCTGAAAGATGGTGCATGTCCGTTACACCAGTCGCTGTCCAAGCGGTGCTGTCTGCCGTGCCGCCTTCAGGGTGAAAGAGTAAGCAGGGGTAGCAGAAGACTGCATTAGCTACATCGCAGCCTGCTAGCCAGGTTTTTCGTTCGTACCAATTTTTGGAAAATCCTCGGGTGTAGGACTTTCCCCCTTTAGTAGAAACCTGTTGAATTATTAAATTTGGTCTGGGAGGTCCTAATTGTTTCGTTGCCAATTTATCTTGATTTGTTCGCCGACAAAAAGGAACTTCTTTCAAAGAGACAATCGAGTTGCACTGAACGCTAGCCATCTTGACAGTTGTACGTGAATTGATTGACGCTGCTACCCGCTCTTTTCTTAGTTATGTTCATGGTTACTTATGTTACGTATGACGAAAGCGCGTAAGTGCAAGCCCTCCCGGAACCCATAGAGATTGTATTGAAAGCTCTGATATTTGAAAAAAAAATATTTTCCATGAGAGTCTATGAGAGACTTCTGGGGCGATTTTCAACCTGACTGAAATCGCCCCAAAAGGGGCGGGGCCATTTGAAGCACGACTTTAGCCTGATTGGACATTTAGTGGCAGATCAGACGTCTAGATTAGAACACTGATAACTACTGTTGCCGTGATATAATTGATTAGAAAAAAAATCCCTTCCTTTTCCCGTTTGGCAGTGCGTCGCCCATATCGCCCTAATGAACACACCGCCCCTGGTCCACGGTAACCGTTATGCAATTATTAAGAGGCTGAGGGACAAGAAGCTAATATCTTGCAATCAATTTCCTAGCATTAAATTATTGATTTAACCGTAGCTCAGAGCTGCACAGTTAGAGGCCAAGCATACACTGTATGCAATGTCTAGTGTGAATAACATTTACCATTAGACCATTCACCAAATAATAATACAAGGATCATTACTCAGAAATATGAGGACTATGGTTCGTATCCATTTCAAAGTAATACGATGTATTTCAGTTATGCAATAAGAATACAATTATCAAATGGTACATACCAGACATGTCTTCCATGTCAAAAGATACAAAATATCTAAAAGTCTAAACATAGAAAAGACACACTATAGTATAGGGTCTATTGACGCACCCGTGCATCAATCTAAGTAACATAATTTTAACAATCCCTATCAAAATATGTCAGTTTAAGCTAGAGCTACTGTATGTTTTTATGCATGGGCTGCGTCTCAATCCACCACATCCGCCTATGTCGGCCTTCCGCAACTGCGGTGGAAGGTGGCCGAGCTACAGCGGTGTTTGTCATACCATGACATCCCGAAAATTGGTCTTCTCACGAAACCGTCTGTAGCGTCCAAGCAGTGTCACGGGACTCGTCTGAAGTCGGTAATGCTGATGTGCTAACTTCTGTCTGTAGCGCCTGAACCGTTTGGGCTACAAACTAATACAATGGTGTTCTCCGTTTTGCTCTACGACCCCCACAAGTGTCAAGGGACTCGTCTGAAGGTAACCCATACAAATGAATGGAAGTATGGAGGTAGTTTTGTGCCAACAAAAATAAGGGGTTAAATATGTGTCCAAAAAAGAAAAATATTTCCTGAGCTTGCTTATATCTCCTAGATATAAGACAGAAACGTCAAAACCTTATTCCTTATGATTTATTTATTGACTCTCTTTTATTCATGTGTTATTTAATGTGTTTCTATGGGCTACAGTAGTAAAGGCCAAATTCAATATTTTATTAAATGTATTATATATAAAGGGGTCCTAAAATTCAAAGTCAAATAGCTAAATGATCCATATGGTATGACCATCTTAAAGAAATTCCATATGTTAGCGCAGTAACCATGAGCTAGCTAGATAACAGGTATTGTGTAAATGTTTTACTTGCCCAAGACAGTTCACAGAATTGTCAATTTAATTTAGCCAATTTATTCATTACTAAATTTAGCTAACATTAGATAGTTAATCCAGAGATTCTTACCTTGGCCTCGATTCGGCAGTCTCGTCCAGATCATCATGGCCCTGGTGAGTGACATGAAGCCAGGCACTTGTAGTTCTGAATGACAGCCACATTAGCAGCTAATTAGCATCTCATTTTTGGGGGGTAGCTACAGGTGAATATATTGATGAAAGTCACCTTGTCCGAGAGAGATATACACTGTTATCAAAACATCAAGCGAGGGTAAGCCTAGACGCAACACAGCCCTTATTTGAAGTGTTTCTAAAATCCCCTATGGGAAAAACAAATGGTGGAAAAACGAATAATTTCTGTGTTTGACCACTAGGTTTTATGGGTATTATTGCACTATGTAATAGTTCTAGCTAATCTTAAATGAGTGCGCTAGAAAAATGTTTTGTTATAATATGTCCATTAATTTGCTCATAATATTCAAATGTTGGCAATTATGTCCTCAAATTATGACGTTTGAAATGCAACCATATCAATAAACTAGACCCAAATAGTTGTATTTTTGCTGCATGTGCTCATTTCTAATTAAGCCCCAAACAAATTGTTTCAGGAAATGTTTGTGTTTTTCATAAAACAGCTACATTTCAAATCAAATCAAATGTTATTTGTCACATACACGTGTTTAGCAGATGTTATAGCGGGTGTAGCGAAATGCTTGTGCTTCTAGCTCTGACAGTGCAGTAATATCTAACAAGTAATATCTAACAATTTCACAACATATACCCAATACACACAAAACTAGTGAGGAATGGGATTTAAGAATATATACATATATGGACAAGCAATGACAGAGCGGCCTGGACTAAGATACAGTAGAATATTATAGAATAGAATGCAGTATATACTGTACATATGAGATGAGTAGTGCAAGATATGTAAACATTATTAAAGTGACTAGTGTTCCATTTCTTAAAGTGGCCAGTGATTTCAATAGGCAGCAGCAGCCTCTAATGTGCTAGTGATGGCTATTTAACAGTCTGATGGCCTTGAGATAGAAGCTGTTTTTCATTCTCTCGGTCCCAGCTTTGATGCACCTGTACTGACCTCGCCTTCTGGATGATAGCGGGGTGAACAGGCAGTGGCTCGGATGGTTGAGGTCCTTGATGATCTTTTTGGCCTTCCTGTGACATCGGGTGCTGTATGTGTCTTGGAGGGCGGGTAGTTTGCCCCCGGTAATACGTTCAGCAGACCGCACCACCCTCTGGAGAGCCCTGCGGTTGTGGGCGGTGCAGTTGCCGTACCAGGCGGTGATACAGCCCGACAGGATGCTCTCAATTGTGCATCTGTAAAAGTTTGTGAGAGTTTTAGGTGCTAAGCCAAATTTCTTCAGCCTCCTGAGGTTGAAGAAGCTCTGTTGCGCCTTCTTCACCACGCTGTCTGCGTGGGTGGACCATTTCAGTTTGTCGGTGATGTGTACGCCAGGGAACTTGAATATGGTTTCATGGCCATGCTTTTACATGGCTTTGCTTGATAGTGTATAACTGAAGACTTCACTGCAGTTATTTCGACCAAATCTTCTGCATATGTGTTTCCTAGTAGTGTCCTTTGAGTAGCCCAAGCTCTGTACTTGAATACCAAACATCACAAAACAAATTATTGTCCTCAGACTGGATGGATTTAAAAATCAGGAACATCCATCCCATCAATGTTCTGCCTTGATTGACCACCATCCACTGTGACTGTAAGTCGCTTTGGATAAAACCGTCTGCTAAATGGCATATTATATTATATTATTATTATACTTGGTCCCAACTGGGGGATGGATGCCTTAGTTACA
This sequence comes from Coregonus clupeaformis, assembly GCF_020615455.1. Classification (NCBI taxonomy): domain Eukaryota; kingdom Metazoa; phylum Chordata; class Actinopteri; order Salmoniformes; family Salmonidae; genus Coregonus; species Coregonus clupeaformis. The sequence continues at coordinate 48,048,149 of NC_059204.1, read as the reverse complement.
GTACTATGGAGAGAGAGAGACCCTCTAGTGGGACTTGTAACTGCTGTGACCTCTTTATTAAGGAGAGCGGCTGCAGTGGCGTCACTGCTGGCCCACAACTGGAGCATGGCCTAGTCTGAATGCCCCGCCAGGCTGTGTGTTTCCCATTTACTCCCCTCCTCCCTCCATCTCTCCATCCCTGCTCCACCAGAGGAGCTCAGCGCTTGGCTGGCACGGCCCTACACTTCACATCCCTGCAGCAGCTGCTGCTGGTTCACCTGCGTGGGCGGGCCGGCAGACTAACTGACAGACACATACATGTGCACAAACACTGGAGAATGTGCACACACACCCACAGATACATACATATGTGTGCGAATGGACACACATGCACTTCCTATTATGTTTATATGGTGTTTTATTCTGTTAGAATCACGAGGCAACATTTTTTCATACATTGTCTAAATAAAATGAAAGAAAAGGAAATGTCAACATTTGATAGATTTCAATAAGCCAGTATTAATCACAAGAACGTTTTCATTGGCATGTCTTGCTCTCCTATTTTGCGTGTGAGTTCAGACCTTTTAAAGTTAATAAAATTGTACAGCTCACCAGGATCTGACATTTGAAGACCTGTGTCGTCAGTGGAGCTCTGCCGAGAGGTGGGAGATGACGGGTCCTATAGTGACATTTACAGGGCCAGAGGGGAGCCAGGGGTCAGCAAAGAGATCACACTGGCATCCTTATGAGATGTGCAGCTGAGCCTTCATACCGTGTGATTTATAAAGCCCCTCACTCACATATAATATCTACATCATAGAGCACAGAATCGTGTTGAAAGGCACATCTGATTCCCAATGTAAAGGAAATGAACCTGTCCAAGATGCAACATGTGTGTGCTGTCTAGATTGTTGATGACAGTGCTATATTGTTTATCTTCTCCCTAAATTGAATGCAGAAGCCAAAACAGAATCAGGGAAAACAAGCCACTGTATGTTGTCATAGAGAAAAGCTTTTCAAGTGAAGGCAGACCACTGCAGGTCTGAGCAGAATTTACGGGGCATGCATACCACAGTAAAGCATGGCACAAGCCACGCAGCCATTACCTCATAGTAACACCTTGATAATGTAATCAAGACCAAGTTCAGACAGAGGCTATCCGCTATTCCTCTGTCAGCTCACTAGACTGATTGGCAAACTCCCAGGAAGCAGTCGTCTGCTGCAGTATGTAATTGTTTCTCACTGTAGGTCCAGAAGGCCCACAGGGCTCCTCTGGTGTCTGTTGTGCCTCCATGCTTGGCTAGTTAATTATTCTTCGTGCAGATATAGAGTAAAGGTAGAAAATAACATTGCAGAGGGTGACAACTGCCCAAGTAGTGGAGGACATGACATCACAGACACCTAGATGAAGTTGGTGACAACAAACGTTGTCCTCCCTCTCTCCACTCAGGCCTGATCAAGGACCAGGAAGTGGAGTTGCAGATAGAGTCAAAGAGATGTCGGTGACCTCATAACTCAACTGCAGGATGGATGAACTCAGTAATACTGTGAGTCTATAACCGTCGAGGCAAAGCCCTCAGATAATGGATTGGATTTATATACCACCTTTCTACCAAATGAGGTACTCAAAGCACTTTACATAGTAAGGGGGAACTCACCTCATCCACCACCAGTGTGTGGAACCCACCTGGCTGATGCACTGCAACCATTTTGTGCCAGAATGTTCACCACACATCAGCTAGCATGGTAGAGAGGTGAGGAGTGATATAGGCCAATTGGGAACTTAGCCAGGACACCAGGGTTAACACCCCTACTCTTGCGATAAGTGCCATGGGATTTTCTATGACCACAGAGTCAGGACCCCCGTTGACGTCCCAACCGAAAGACGGCACCCTACGCAGGGCAATGTTCCCTCCACTGTCCTGGGGCATTGGGATTTGATCTTAAGACCAGAGAGAAGAGTCCCCCTACTGGTCCTCCAACACCGCTACCAGCAGCAGCTGGTCTCCCATCCAGGTACCGACCAGGACCGACCCTGCTTAGCTTCAGAGGCAAGCCAGCAGTGGAATGCAGGGTGGTATGCTGCAGATGTCACACACATCCCACAAGAGCCATATAAAGAGAAGAAAACAAGACTTACTCTAGTACTCTAGTTCAGGGTTTCCCAAACTCGGTCCTGGCCCCCCGGGTGCACATTTTGGTTTTTGCCCTAGCACTACACAGCTGATTCAAATAATCAAAGCTTGATGACTGGTTGGTTATTTGAATCAGCTGTGTAGGGCTAGGGCAAAACCCAAAACGTGCACCCAGGGGGGGCCCGGGACCGAGTTTGGGAAACCCTGGTCTAGTTAAACAAGCTGTATTAACAGAGTTGATAGACCACAGAGTGATTTATTCTGGTTCCATCCTGGCACACTCATGTAATGATCATTCCTTTCTGATCAGAGAATTTAAGTGTTTTAATCTGTGAAACACAAGGCTTTTCCAGCCTGCTGCAGCCTCCTCTCCTCTCCCCCTCTCTTTTCTCCTCGTGAAGATGTAATGAATTGTGATAGACTGAGAGCTAAGCAGAAACAGCCTGTGATCCTTGCTGGGAAAAGGTTGCCACGTATGCTGTCTCCAATTCCATGATCAAAAGCAGTTGAAATGTTGGACAGAAATAAAGTGGAATGGAAAGGGTATGTTCCAATAAAGAATTGAACAGTCACCAGGATATACCAAAACAGTTTGTTTTCACAGCTAGTTTTAACACCAGAGCAGACCTGTGAGGCCAAATTGAAGAAGACAAAAACATTAAAAAAACACAGAATAACTTCTTATCACTTCTAACATAATGATAAACACCTTCTCTGATCCAAAATGCCCTCCATCAATAGCTTTGGCCACTGAAAAACAAGACCTGCATCTAGAGATGATATACAGTGCATTCGGAAAGTATTCAGACTCCAACATTTTGTTATGTTACAGCCGTATTCTAAAATATATAAAATTGTTTGTTTTTTCTCATCAATCTACACACAATACCCCATAATGACAAATCAAAAACAGGTATTTAGAAATGTAAAAAAACCTGGAAATATCATGTTTACATAAGTATTCTGACCCTTTACTCAGTACTTTGTTGAAATACCTTTGGCAGTGATTACAGCCTCAAGTCTTCTTGAGTATGATGCTACAACCTTGGCACACCTGTATTTGGGGAGTTTCTCCCATTCTTCTCTGCAGATCCTCTCAAGCTCTGTCGGGTTGGATGGGGAGCATCGCTGCACAGCTATATTCAGGTCTGTCCAGAGATGTTTGATCGGGTTCAAGTCCGGGCTCTGGCTGGGCCACTCTAGGACATTCATAGACTTGTCCCGAAGCCACTCATGCGTTGTCTTGGCTCTATGCTTAGGGTCGTTGTCCTGTTGGAGGTCCTGAGCACTCTGCAGTAGGTTTTCATCAAGGATCTCTCTGTACTTTGCTCTGTTATTCTTTGCCTTGATCCTGACTAGTCTCCCAGTCCCTGCCGCTGAAAAACATCCCCACAGCATGATGCTGCCACCACCATGCTTCACCGTAGGGATCGTGCCAGGTTTCCTCCAGATGTGACGCTTGGCATTCAGGCCAAACAGTTCAATCTTGGTTTCATCAGACCAGAGAATCTTGTTTCTCATGGTCTAAGAGTCCTTTAGCTGCCTTTTGGCAAACTCCATGCGGGCTGTCATGTGCCTTTTGCTGAGGAGTGGCTTCTGTCTGGCCACTCTACCATAAAGGCCTGATTGGTAGAGTGCTGCAGAGATTGTTGTCCTTCTGGAAGGTTCTCCAATCTCCACAGAGAAAGTCTGGAGCTCTGTCAGAGTGACCATCGGGTTCTTGGTCACCTCCCTGACCAAGGCCCTTCTCCCCCGATTGCTCAGTTTGGCCAGGCGGCCAGCTCTAGGAATAATCTTGGTGGTTCCAAGCTTCTTCCATTTAAGAATGATGGAGGCCCCTGTGTTTTTGGGGACCTTCAATGCTGCAGACATTTTTTGGTACCGTTGCCCAGATCTGTGCCTCAACACAATCCTGTCTCAGAGTTCTATGGACAATTCCTTCGACCTCATGCCTTGGTTTTTGCTCTGACATGCACTGTCAACCGTAGGAACCTTATATAGACAGGTGTGTGCCTTTCCAAATCATATCCAATCTATTGAATTTACCACAGGTGGACTCCAATCAAGTTTTAGAATCATCTCAAGGATGGTCAATGGAAACAGGATGCACCTGAGCTCAATTTTGAGTCTCATAGCAAAGAGTCTGAGTACTTATGTAAATAAGGTATTTCTGTTTTTTATTTTTAATAAATTTGACAAATATTCTACAAACCTGTTTTTGCTTTGTCATTTTTGGGTATTGTGTCTAGATTGATGAGGGAAAATAAATATTTAATCAATTTTAGAATAAGGCTGTAACGTAACAAAATGTGGCAAAAGTCAAGGGGTCTGAATACTTTCCGAATGCACTGTAGTTCACCATTCTGCTATCATTATTGTTATACATAAGCAACACAGAGCACCCTATCTAGACGCAAACCACTTCCCCTGGTAAATATCCATGTCACTTTCCATGAAAATCCATGAGAATTATTTTCTCATTCCGTTGGAAGTTCATTTAGCGGCGAATCCTAACTTTCACTGAAATTGACATCAATATATGCCAAAGCGAACATTTGTATCGCAAAATGTAAGGGGTGAATCCTTCCACTGAAATTGACATCAATGCACTTGCATTTTATTCAAGTGGAAGTTAGGATTCGCCCCTTAGATTTTGTGATAGTCGCTCCACGTTCTCTGCAGTCTGTGCTGAAGATGTCCTTTGCTGTCAGCAGGGACATGGGCCCACTGTCACACTGGATTCTACACTACAGCCTCTCCCTCCAGGTGTCCCTGACTGACCTAGCCTGCCATCTCCACTGACCCCAATGTCCTGGAGGGTCCTACGATGAGTCTGTTAAAATGGAAGAATTCAACTGAAGTGACACATAAACAGAAACTTCAGTAACTTTGAAACTCAAACTGATCTGGCTCATTGGAATGTTATAGCTGCTCTGCAGTGGTGGAGATTAATGTAGAAGGGAATCAGTGGTGACAAAAACAGGAGCAATACAGAGGTGGGCATAACCTAATCAATGTGCTACCTAAAAGGGAGCTTTCTTTCTAAAATGAGTTTCGGGTGATATTGAGAGAGGCGTAAGCCTGATTATTGTATAGTGGATGCAAGGAAAAGCAGGTGGAGCTGTCTATGGTCATTTACATCAAAGCCTATCCCGACTGCGGCGACCCTCGCCAGGATCCATCTGTGACTCAGTCTGTGTGTGTGTGTGTGTGTGTGTGTGTGTTTGTGAGTGAGTGTGAGTGTGTGTGTGAGTGAGTAGAGAGAGAGAGACACTGTTGCCTCCAATGTAGGCTGTCCTAGGGACAACAGTCAAACATGAAAAAGCACAGAGCTCCAAGACCTGGGCAAACACATACAGTGGGGTCCGAAATTATTGACACCCTTGATAAAGATGAGCAAAAATTACTGTGTGAAATAAATAATTCAAATACTCAGCTACATTGTATGCGTGTGTGTACTGGCCAAACCCACCACTGGTGTGCATGCCCAAAGAGCTCTATTTTCATGTCATCCAACAAATGTAAACACCTAGAGTTTGATAAAAGGCATTGGCACTTGGATTGGAACCGGTGCTATGGTCAGAGGGCATGAAAATAGAGCTGTTTGGCCACGCACACCAGTGGTGGATTTGGCGTCGAAATGACAATGCATGATGAGCATAAAAGAACCCCATACCTACTGTAAAATATGCTGGTGAATCTTTGATGTTATGGGGCTATTTTGCTTCCACTGGTCCTGGGGACCATGTTAAGGTCAACAGCATCATTAACTTTACCCAGTACCAGGATATTTTAGCAAAAACCTAGTTGCCTATGCCAGGAGGCTGAAACTTGGCTAAAAGTGGATCTTCCAGCAAGACAATAACCCCAAGCACACATCATAATCCACAAATAAATGGTTAATTGGTCACAAAATCAACATTTTGCAATGGCCATCTCAGTCTCCGGATTTCAAACCCATTGAAAACCTGTGGTTTGAACTGAAGAGGGCAGTCCATTAGTGCAGACGAAGGATATCAAGGATCTGCAAGGATTATGTATGGAGGAATGGAGGTCTAAGATCCCTCTCAATGTGTTCTAAAACGTTTGAAAAAGGCCCAGTGCCATTATCCTCGCAAGGTGAGGTATTGAAAACAGGGCTGTCAATAATTTTTCCCCCTACCTTTTTGAGAATGTCTTTTTTTATAATATTTTTTTTTACAAAATGTATTTCTCTGAGCAAGTTTATTAGTATAAAATAATATAATTTCAACAACAAAATTAAGCATACATTATAGCTCAGTATGAATAATTTATTTTATTCAGTCATTTTTGTCATCTTTATCAAGGGTGTCAATAATTTTGACACCACTGTACATACAGTGAGGGAAAAAAGTATTTGATCCCCTGCTGATTTTGTATGCTTGCCCACTGACAAAGATATGATCAGTCTATAATTTTAATGGTACGTTTATTTTAACAGTGAGAGACAGAATAACAACAAAAAAATCCAGAAAAACGCATGTCAAAAATGTTATAAATTGATTTGCATTTTAATGAGGGAAATAAGTATTTGACCCCTCTGCAAAACATGACTTAGTACTTGGTGGCAAAACCCTTGTTGGCAATCACAGAGGTCAGACGTTTCTTGTAGTTGGCCACCAGGTTTGCACACATCTCAGGAAGGATTTTGTCCTACTCCTCTTTGCAGATCTTCTCCAAGTCATTAAGGTTTCGAGCCTGACGTTTGGCAACTCGAACCTTCAGCTCCCTCCACAGATGTTCTATAGGATTAAGGTCTAGAGACTGGCTAGGCCTCTCCAGGACCTTAATGTGCTTCTTCTTGAGCCACTCCTTTGTTGCCTTGGCCGTGTGTTTTGGGTCATTGTCATGCTGGAAAACCCATCCACGACCCATTTTCAATGCCCTGGCTGAGGGAAGGAGGGTTCTCACCCAAGATTTGACGGTACATAGCCCCATCCATCGTCCCTTTGATGCGGTGAAGTTGTCCTGTCCCCTTAGCAGAAAAACACCCCCAAAGCATAATGTTTCCACCTCCATGTTTGACGGTGGGAATGGTGTTCTTGGGGTCATAGGCAGCATTCCTCCTCCTCCAAACACGGCGAGTTGAGTTGATGCCAAAGAGCTCGATTTTGGTCTCATCTGACCACAACACTTTCATCCAGTTCTCCTCTGAATCATTCAGATGTTCATTGGCAAACTTCAGACGGCCCTGTATATGTGCTTTCTTGAGCAGGGGGACCTTGCGGGCGCTGCATGATTTCAGTCCTTCATGGCGTAGTGTGTTACCAATTGTTTTCTTGGTGACTATGGTCCCAGCTGCCTTGAGATCATTGACAAGATCCTCCCGTGTAGTTCTGGGCTGATTCCTCACCGTTCTCATGATCATTGCAACTCCACGAGGTGAGATCTTGCATGGAGCCCCAGGCCGAGGGAGATTGACAGGTCTTTTGTGTTTCTTCCATTTGCGAATAATCATACCAGCTGTTGTCACCTTCTCACCAAGCTGCTTGGCGATGGTCTTGTAGCCCATTCCAGCCTTGTGTAGCTCTACAATCTTGTCCCTGACATCCTTGGAGAGCTCTTTGGTCTTGGCCATGGTGGAGAGTTTGGAATCTGATTGATTGATTGCTTCTTTGGACAAGTGTCTTTTATACATGTAACAAGCTGAGATTAGGAGCACTCCCTTTAAGAGTGTGCTCCTAATCTCAGCTCGTTACCTGTATAAAAGACACCTGGGAGCCAGAAATCTTTCTGATTGAGAGGGGGTCAAATACTTATTTCCCTCATTAAAATGCAAATCAATTTATAACATTTTTGAAATGCGTTTTTCTGGATTTCTTTGTTGTTATTCTGTCTCTCACTGTTCAAATAAACCTATCATTAAAATTATAGACTGATAATTTCTTTGTCAGTGGGCAAACGTACAAAATCAGCAGGGGATCAAATACTTTTTTCCCTCACTGTAGCTCCTGTACAATACCTTTACAAGACCTGTAATGGGCACCATCTTACCCCTACCTCTGTTACCAGATGGCCAACCAATTGACCCATGCATCTGAATAAATTGAGATGTAAAGACAACCTAACAATTTGAGACAGAGTTTAATTTTATTGAAGCTTTAGAGTTGAGACTTTTTTCATCCATACTACATGCTACAGCTTCACATGCTTCCCATTAAGGTCAGCTTGCATAGTGAGGAGCTAGCAGCTTTAGCTAACTGATGTTTGGTTCAGGCGCACAAAAGACGGACCAGATGGTCCAATTTCCAGTCCAGTTGTTAGTTTCCTGCAAGCGCTCTCCTTGGGTACTCCAGGGCAGGGCAACAGAGACGAAGCTGTATTGATCACAGATGATATCCCATCAAATTAATCTGGCTACTCCATGAAATGGATCTAGCAATCCTATAACTATTCCCAGGTTTTCCAGAAATCCCAGTTGGAAGATTCCTGGAATCAGGGGGGAATAAGCAGAAAATCCAGAATCCTCCAACCACGATTTCTGGAAAACCTGGGCATTTTGGGAAAGCTACCAGAATTGTGCAACCCTGGTTGTAATGATGACGGTGAGTTCTTCTTATTGGCTCTTGTTTTGAGCTGGAGGCAGGATAGAGGGAAGACAGAGAGAGATGGGTTGAGATTTTCCATTCAGTTCACTAATTTAAAAGAACACATCTGCTACTGCTGGTGGGTTTGATTCGTCAGGGGTTTACGGTTTACTTTTAATAAGTCAGATAGCCTTGTTTTTCCTACTTTTACAGACAACAACAACAGAGAAGCATGAGGCAGAAGACTAGATGACGTAGTCAAGTGTGATAAAACACACATCCTTTAGTGGGGTGCAAAAATAAGGTATCAAGAAATAGAGCCCACTCACTCATAAGCTCCACCATGTACCTTTATTCACAAACAAACAACGTCAGGTTATTTAATTGGAAGTGTACCACACACATATTTAGAGACATAGGACAAACACAAATTAGGGAGGTCTATACATATTTAAGTTGAAAAGGTCAACACACAATATATAAAGTCTATATATATATATATTTATATACAGTACCAGTCATAAGTTTGGACACACCTACTCATTCCAGGGTTTTTCTTTATTTTTACTATTTTCTACATTGTAGAATAATAGTGAAGACATCAAAACTATGAAATAACACATATGGAATCATGTAGTAACCAAAAAAAGTGTTAAACAAATCAAAATATATTTTATATTTGAGATTCTTCGAAGTAGCCACCCTTTGCCTTGATGACAGCTTTGCACACTCTTGGCATTCTCTCAACCAGCTTCACGAGGTAGTCACCTGGAATGAATTTCAATTAACAGGTGTGCCTTGTTAAAAGTTAATTTGTGGAATTTCTTTCCTTCTTTAATGCGTTTGAGCTAATCAGTTGTGTTGTAAGAAGGTAGGGGTGGTATACAGAAGATAGCCCTATTTGGTAAAAGACCAAGTCCATATTATGGCAAGAACAGCTCAAATAAGCAAAGAGAAACAACAGTCCGTCATTACTTTAAGACATGACGGTCAGTCAATCCTGAAAATGTCAAGAACTTCAAGTGCAGTTGCAAAAGCCATCTAGCGCTATGATGAAACTGGCTCTCATGAGGACCGCCACAGGAATGGAAGACTCAGAGTTACCTCTGCTGCAAAGGATAAGTTCATTAGAGTTACCAGCCTCAGAAATCGGCAATTAACTGCACCTCAGATTGCAGCCCAAATAAATGCTTCATAGAGTTCAAGTAACAGACACATCTCAACATCAACTGCTCAGAGGAGACTGCATGAATCAGGCCTTTATGGTCGAATTGCTGCAAAGAAACCACTACTAAAGGAGAAACAAGAGCAATGGACATTAGACCGGTGGAAATCTGTCCTTTGGTCTGATGAGTCCAAATTTGAGATTTTTGGTGCCAACCGCCATGTCTTTATGAGATGCAGAGTAGGTGAACGGATTATCTCTGCATGTGTGGTTTTTACCGTGAAGCATGGAGGAGGAGGTGTGATGGTGTGGGGGTGCTTTGCTGGTGACACTGTCTGTGATTTATTTAGAATTCAAGGCACACATAACCAGCAAGGCTACCACAGCATTATGTAGCGATACGCCATCCCTTCTGGTTTGCGCTTAGTGGGACTATCATTTGATTTTCAACAGGACAATGACCCAAAACACACCTCCAGGCTGTGTAAGGGCTATTTGACCAAGAAGGAGAGTGATGGAGTGCTGCATCAGATGACCTGGCCTCCACAATCACCCGACCTCAACCCAATTGAGATGGTTTGGGATGAGTTGGACCGCAGAGTGAAGGAAAAGCAGCCAACAAGTGCTTAACATATGTGGGAACTCCTTCAAGACTGTTGGAAAAGCATTCCAGGTGAAGCTGGTTGAGAGAATGCCAAGAGTGTGCAAAGCTGTCATCAAGACAAAGGGTGACTACTTTGAAGAATATAAAATATATTTTGATTTGTTTAACACTTTTTTGGTTACTACATGATTCCATATGTGTTATTTCATAGTTTTGATGTCTTCACTATTATTCTACAATGTAGAAAATTGTAAAAAATAAAAAAATAAACTTGAATGAGTAGGTGTGTCCAAACTTTTGACTGGTACTGTATATATATAAAAATATATATATTATTACTGAACAAAAATTTCAACGCAACATGTAAAGTGTTGGTCCCATGTTTCATGAGCCTAAATCAAAGATCCCCGAAATTGTCCATACGCACAAAAAGCTTATTTCTCTCAAATGTTTTGCACAAATTTGTTAACATCCCTGTTAGTGAGCATTTCTCCTTTGCCAATATAATCCATCCACCTGACAGGTGTGGCATATCAAGAAGCTGATTAAACAGCATGATCATTACACAGGTGCACCTTGTGCTGGGGACAGTAAAAGGCCACTCTAAAATGTGCAGTTTTGTCACACAACACAATGTCACAGATGTCTTAAGTTTTAAGTGAGTGTGCAATTGGCATGCTGACAGCAGGAATGTCCACCAGAGAATGTAATGTTCATTTCTCTGCCATAAGCCGCCTCCAACGTTCGTTTTAGAGAATTTGGCAGTACATCCAACCGGCCTCACAACATGTAACCACGCCAGCCCAGGACCTCCACATCCGGCTTCTTCAGCTGCGGGATCGTCTGAGACCAGCCACCCGGACAGCTGAAGAAACTGAGGAGTATTTCTGTCTGTAATAAAGCCCTTTTGTGGGGAAAAACGTATTCTGATTGGCTGAGTCTGGCTCCCCAGTGGGTGGGTCTATGCCCTCCCAGACCCACCCATGGCTGTGCACCTGCCCAGTCATGTGAAATCCATAGATTAGGGCCTAATGAATTTATTTCAATTGACTGATTTCCTTATATGAACTGTAACTCAGTAAAATCATTGAAATTGTTCAATGTTGCGTTTATATTTTTGGTCAGTATGTATAACCATTCATATCAGGTAGACAAAACGTATGTTACAATAACCAATAGTGGTTGTCATAATAATAAATGAATTAGATGGTGTTCACAGTAAATGGCTAATGGGAAGGTCCTCATTAACTCCATTTGGAGACATGGTTTCCAATCGGAATATCCAGTAGGAATATCTTTGCAACTGAAGTCTATCGATGTCCCCCCCTCGCTTCAGGACTTTGACATGTTCGATACCCATGTACTTCAATGAGGCAACATTGTGTTTGGCAGTCAAAAAGTGCATAGTGACTTGACTTTTGGGGTCTTGGTTTCTGATGCTGCTCCTTTGTTTGGATATGCGTGTCTTGAGTGCTTGTGTTGCAAAGAGAATCCTACTGGAGAATCCTACTGGATATTCTGATTGGAAACCATGTCTCCAAAAGGACTTAATGAGGACTTTCCCATTAGCCATTTCCTTTGAACGCCATCTGATTAATACAGTTGAAGTCGGAAGTTTACATACACCTTAGCCAAATACATTTAAACTCAGTTTTTCACAATTCCTGACAATTAAACCTAGTAACAATTCCCTGTCTTAGGTCAGTTAGAATCACCACTTTATTTTAAGAATGTGAAATGTCAGAATAATAGTAGAGAGTGATTTATTTCAGCTTTTATTTCTTTCATCACATTCCCAGTGGGTCAGAAGTTTACATACACTCAATTAGTATTTGGTAGCATTGCCTTTCAATTGTTTAACTTGGGTCAAACATTTCGGGTAGCATTCCACAAGCCTCCCACAATAAGTTGGGTGAATTTTGGCCCATTCCTACTGACAGAGCTGGTGTAACTGAGTCAGGTTTGTAGGCCTCCTTGCTCGCACACACTTTTTCAGTTCTGTCCACACATTTTCTATAGGATTGAGGTCAGGGCTTTGTGATGGCCACTTCAATACCTTGACTTTGTTGTCCTTAAGACATTTTGCCACAACTTTGGAAGTATGCTTGGGGTCATTGTCCATTTGGAAGACCCATTTGCGACCAAGCTTTTACTTCCTGACTGATGTCTTGAGATGTTGCTTCAATATATCCACATAATTTTCCTTCCTCATGATGCCATCTATTTTGTGAAGTGCACCAGTCCCTCCTGCAGCAAAGCACCCCCACAGCATGATGCTGCCACCCCCGTGCTTCACGGTTGGGATGGTGTTCTTCGGCTTGCAAGCTTTCCCCTTTTTCCTCCAAACATAACAATGGTCATTATGGCCAAACAGTTCTATTTTTGTTTCATCAGACCAGAGGACATTTCTCCAAAAAGTACGATATTTTTCCCCATGTGCAGTTGCAAACCGTAGTCTGGCTTTTTTATGGAGGTTTTGGAGGAGTGGCTTCTTCCTTGCTGAGCGGCCTTTCAGGTTATGTCGATATAGGACTCGTTTTACTGTGGATATAGATACTTTTGTACCCGTTTCCTCCAGCATCTTCACAAGATCCTTTGCTGTTGTTCTGGGATTGATTTGCACTTTTCGCACCAAAGTACGTTCATCTCTAGGAGACAGAACGCGTCTCCTTCCTGAGCGGTATGACGGCTGCGTGGTCCCATGGTGTTTATACTTGCGTACTATTGTTTGTACAGATGAACGTGGTACCTTCAGGCGTTTGGAAATTGCTCCCAAGAATGAACCAGACTTGTGGAGGTCTACAATTAGTACTTGGCTGATTTCTTTTGATTTTCCCATGATGTCAAGCAAAGAGGCACTGAGTTTGAAGGTAGGCCTTGAAATACATCCACAGGTACACCTCCAATTGACTCAAATGATGTCAATCAGCCTATCAGAAGCTTCTAAAGCCATGACTTCATTTTCTGGAATAGTCCAAGTTGTTTAAAGGCACAGTCAACTTAGTGTATGTAAACTTCTGACCCACTGGAATTGTGATACAGTGAATTATAAATGAAATAATCTGTCTGTAAACACTTGTTGGAAAAATTACTTGTGTCATGCACAAAGTAGATGTCCTAACCGACTTGCCAAAACTATAGTTTGTTAACAAGACATTTGTGGAATGGTTGAAAAACAAGTTATAATTACTCCAACCTAAGTGTATGTAAACTTCCGAAATCAACTGTATATTATTATGACAATCACTATTGCGTATTGTAACATACGTTTTGGGTGTTTCTCAATATGCATACTACCGTGAGCCACACTCTCATGCTCCAACTGCATACTCCGAGGATGTTCTCTTGAGTACATTCTTGTGAGGACGATAGTGTGGAGAACGCATAAAACATTACACTTGAGAAGCACTTGCACTCCCCCTACCGTATTACCTCATGCTGCATCTCTGAACCTTCTTCCAGCCAGAACAATGGCAACAATAGAGACGAAACAAGATATACACAAAGCAAACATTTTACTTCATAATTATCAGCTAGATACATGTGAATCGTAATAATGTAACTAACCAGATAGTATAACAGGCAAAAATGACCTAAAACCAATGTTATCCAAGGTAGCTAGCTAATAATTATTTGTGGCTATCTGGCTAGCTAACAGTAGTAGCTAGCCAGTTAGATCTATAGACTTACTATGGGTTTGCGTCCTACGCACACTACAGTGGGTATTGTAGGCAGGTAACCATGCCAAAATTAACACAGCATGTATTTATTAATGTAACAAGATAAAATATTGTAGTCAGGCAACATATGAGATGTGAATAGGCAACATTTCATTCCGAAGTCGGAGTGTATTTTCTCTCGCTTCAGCTCAAATAATGGCCGCCATTGATTTAAAAAAGATTTGCATACTTTTTTACATGGCTGGTCATATTTCTTTGCATACTTTCCGTTGAAGCTTGCATCGATGCATGCTTAAAAATATGTACAAATGGAGTACGCATTTTAAAAGCGCACTCTGTGCTCCATTTCGCATACTTTGATTTGGACTCATACGCAGACCCTCCCGTGCTCCAATTTGCGTGCTCGGAGCACAGTAGTATGCATTTTGAGAAACACCCCATATCTACCTGATATGAATGGCTATATAGTTATAATATTCTAAACGTAACAAAGATCTCTACATACACTTAGTATACAAGACATTAAGATCTCTTTCCATGACATACAGTGAGGGAAAAAAGTATTTGATCATCTGCTGATTTTGTACGTTTGCCCACTGACAAAGACATGATCAGTCTATAATTTTAATGGTAGTTTTATTTGAACAGTGAGAGACAGAATAACAACAAAAAATCCAGAAAAACGCATGTCAAAAATGTTATTAATTGATTAGCATTTTAATGAGGGAAATAAGTATTTGACCCCTCTGCAAAACATGACTTAGTACTTGGTGGAAAAACCCTTGTTGGCAATCACAGAGGTCAGATGTTTCTTGTAGTTGGCCACCAGGTTTGCACACATCTCAGGAGGGATTTTGTTTTTTCCTCTTTGCAGATCTTCTCCAAGTCATTAAGGTTTCGAGGCTGACGTTTGGCAACTCGAACCTATGGGATTAAGGTCTGGAGACTGGCTAGGCCACTCCAGGACCTTAATGTGCTTCTGCTTGAGCCACTCCTTTGTTGCATTGGCCGTGTGTTTTGGGTCATTGTCATGCTGGAATACCCATCCACGACCCATTTTCAATGCCCTGGCTGAGGGAAGGAGGTTCTCACCCAAGATTTTCGTCCCTTTGATGCGGTGAAGTTGTCCTGTCCCCTTAGCAGAAAAACACCCCCAAAGCATAATGTTTCCACCTCCATGTTTGACAGTGGGGATGATGTTCTTCGGGTCATAGGCAGCATTCCTCCTCCTCCAAACACGGCGAGTTGAGTTGATGCCAAAGAGCTCGATTTTGGTCTCATCTGACCACAAAACTTTCACCCAGTTCTCCTCTGAATAATTCTGATGTTCATTGGCAAACTTCAGACGGCCCTGTATATGTGCTTTCTTGAGCAGGGGGACCTTGCGGGCGCTGCAGGGTTTCAGTCCTTCACGGCGTAGTGTGTTACCAATTGTTTTCTTGGTGACTATGGTCCCAGCTGCCTTGAGATCATTGACAAGATCCTCCCGTGTAGTTCTGGGCTGATTCCTCACCGTTCTCATGATCATTGCAACTCCACGAGGTGAGATCTTGCATGGAGCCCCAGGTCGAGGGAGATTGACAGTTATTTTGTGTTACTTCCATTTGCGAATAATCACACCAACTGTTGTCACCTTCTCACCAAGCTGCTTGGCGATGGTCTTGTAGCCCATTCCAGCTGTCACGATCGTCGGTGAGAGAGGAGGACCAAGTTGCAGCGTTGCAGGCAAACATACTCTTTATTTAGCGTCAAATGACCAAAACGATATCGTGACAGTTCACACTTGACGCACACCACTGGCTTGGTGTGGGGAGCAGGAACGGCCCGAGCCGGGCTGACGAAACGCACCCCTGACTTGGTGCGGGGAGCAGGAGCGGGCCGAACCGGGCTGACGAAACGCACCACTGACTTGGTGCGGGGAGCAGGAACGGGCCGAGCCGGGCTGACGAAGCGCACCACTGACGTGGTGCGGGGAGCAGGAACGGGCCGAGCCGGGCTGACGAAGCGCACCACTGACTTGGTGCGGGGAGCAGGAGCGGGCCGAACCGGGCTGACGAAACGCACCACTGACTTGGTGCGGGGAGCAGGAACGGGCCGAGCCGGGCTGACGAAGCGCACCACTGACTTGGTGCGGGGAGCAGGAACAGGCCGGACCGGACTGGCGACGCACACCACTGGCTTGGTGTGGGGAGCAGGAGCGGGCCGGACCGGGCTGGCGACGCACACCACTGGCTTGGTGTGGGGAACAGGCACGGGCCGTGCCGGACTGACGACGCACACCACTGGCTTGGCGTGGGGAACGGGCACGGGCCGTGCCGGACTGACGACGCACACGACTGGCTTGGTGTGGGGAGCAGGAGCGGGCCGGACCGGGCTGGCGACGCACACCACTGGCTTGGCGTGGGGAACGGGCACGGGCCGTGCCGGACTGACGACGCACACCACTGGCTTGGTGTGGGGAGCAGGAGTGGGCCGGACCGGGCTGGCGACGCTCACCATAGGCTCGGTGCGGGGAGCAGGAACAGGCCGGACCGGGCTGGCGACGCGCACCACAGGCTCGATGCGAGGAACAGGAACAGGCCGGACCGTACTGGGGACACACATCACTGGCCCTATGCAGGGATCAGGAACGGGCCGGACCGGACTGGTAACACACACCAGTACCTCTCGCCGTGCCTCCACACTTTCCCTCTCCTCTGTGACCAGTGGCCCCCTTAACCTGGCGGCCTCCCTTGCACACCCGCTGGACCGCTCCATCGCGGCCTCCTGCTGCCCCCGTCGTCCCCGGCGTGAGCCCCCCCCTAAAAAATTTCTGGGGGTCTCTCCTCCCCGTGGGCCAGGCCTCTATAGTTCTCGCCCAACTCTCGCTCTTCTGCCTCCAACTCCAGCCATTCTGCTCTTCATTAGGCTTGACCCAGTCGAGACTCTTCCTCCACTGTTCCCAAGTCCACCCTCTCTGCTCTTCACTCGGCTTGACCCAGTCGAGGCTGCCACGGAGATCTGCTAGGGATTTCCCTGGCGATGGCTCCTCGACTCGCTGCTTGGTCCAGTTCTGGTGGGATTTTCTGTCACGATCGTCGGTGAGAGAGGAGGACCAAGGCGCAGCGTTGCAGGCAAACATACTCTTTATTTAGCGTCAAATGACCAAAACGATATCGTGACAGTTCACGGTCTAACACAAACCGACTGGAAACAAAATCCCACAAACACGAATGAAAACAGACTGTTTAAATATGGCTCCCAATCAGAGATAACCAGCAACACCTGACACTCGTTGCCTCTGATTGGGAGCCACTCTGGCCAACATAGAAATAGCACCCATTGAAACAAAACACATTGATCTACACACCCTGGCTCAACATAACAGTGTCCCCAGAGCCAGGGCGTGACACCAGCCTTGTGTAGGTGTACAATCTTGTTCCTGACATCCTTGGAGAGCTCTTTGGTCTTGTCCATGGTGAAGAGTTTGGAATCTGATTGATTGATTATATTCGGTGGACAGGTGTCTTTTATGCAGGTAACAAACTGAGATTAGGAGCACTCCCTTTAAGAGTGTGCTCCTAATCTCAGCTCGTTACCTGTATAAAAGACACCTGGGAGCCAGAAATCTTTCTGATTGAGAGGGGGTCAAATACTTATTTCCCTCATTAAAATGCAAATCAATTTATAACATTTTTGACATGCGTTTTTCTGGATTTTGTTGTTGTTATTCTGTCTCTCACTGTTCAAATTAACCTATCATTAAAATTATTGACTGATCATTTCTTTGTCAGTGGGCAAATGTACAAAATCAGCAGGGGATCAAAAACTTTTTCCCCTCACTGTAGACTGACCAGGTGAATCCAGGTGAAAGCTATGATCCCTTATTGATGTCAGTTGTTAAATCCACTTCAAACAGTGTAGATGAAGGGGAGGAGACAGGTTAAAGAAGGATTTTTAAACCTGGAGACAATTGAGACATAGATTGTGCATGTCAAAGCAAAAACCAATCCATGAGGTCGAAGGAATTGTCCGTAGAGCTCCGAGACAGGATTGTGTCTGTAACGATCCCGGCAGTCTGAGTCGGGTCCTGTCTGTGGACTAGTTTTTTCTGCTCGTGATCTCCAGTTTCCCGAGGGTTCTGGAACGCTCCGGGGAGCTCTCTTGATTTCCGCACCTGCATCCCATCAGCAATCTGCACACCTGGTCCTGATCATCACCCTTCTTAGGCTCTGGCCTAACATCCATTCCCTGCCGGATCGTTAGCCATGAACAGTAGGTTTACCAGAGTATCAGTCTTAGAGCCTAGCGTTAGTTTTGTTGTTTTTGCACCTTGTTGGTTTGTTGCTTACTTACCCCCGTTTTGTTCCATCTGCAGTCACCCGTCCGGAACCTTCATCCAACCTCTGCCTGGTGGTCGGCGGCTGCCGACCCAGGATGGGATCCACCACTGCACCCCCAACAACTAATCAACGCCGCCCGCTCTGTTCCCTGGAGTATTCAGCATCACTCTTGAATTTGTAAATAAACACTCACCTTCGTTTCAACTTACCTTGTCCTGGTCTGCTTCTGGGTTCTGGCTTAGCAACTCGTGACAGAACGATCCGGCCAGTAATGAACCCAGCGGACCTGGACTCTGTTCGCCATGCCATTACCCAGCAGGAGAAGATGTTGGGCCATCATAGCACGGTACTACAGGAGATCGCGTTGTCAGTTCGGAACCTTTCTACCGGTCTGACGGAGGTCCAGAACCAACGCAAGTTTCCGGTGGAGGATCCACTACCGGTTTCACCCATCTCGCCTGCCGCTTCTGGAGCTGTGTCCTTCCGTGAGCCCAAGGTTCCGACGCCGGATAAATATGAGGGGAGCTGGGAAGATGCCGTTCCTTCCTTATGCAGTGTGGATTAGTGTTCGATCTACAGCCCTACTCTTATGCCACAGACAAGGCTAGGATAGCCTTTATGATTGAGTTGCTGCGTGGTCGAGCGCTGGAGTGGGCTTCAGCCGTTTGGGAACGACAGGATCCCTGCATGGCTTCATACCAGGGGTTCACGGCCGAGATGAGGAAGCTCTTCGACCATTCCGTCCGAGGGAGGGACGCAGCTAGGCGCCTGTTTTCGCTTCGCCAAGGAACTCGCAGCGTGGCCGACTTCGTGATCGAGTTCAAGACGTTGGCTGTGGAGAGTGGGTGGAATGAGGAGTCTCTGCAAGCGGCCTTTTACCAGGGTTTGTCGGAGCAGCTCAAGGATGAGTTGATCTCCTATCCGGAGCCTAGTGACCTGGACAGCTTGGTAGCCTTGTCTATTCGGGTGGATAATCGAGTCCGAGAGCGAAGGAGGGAGAAGCAATGGGTTCCGTCCAACCGATCAGCTTCTCAGGTTCCAGTCGGGTGCGTCAAACTGCGCGGCTCGCTAAAGTTGGGAGGACTTTTAGCGAGCCAGTTTCGACCTCTCAATACCTCTGTCAGACCCCGTTTCCCGGCTACCCTTATGAACAGGAATCAGAGCTTAGCGATTAACGCTTTTATCGATTCAGGTGCCGATGGAAGCTTTCTAGATGCCGAGTTGGTGGAACAGCTGGGGCTTTCCAAGGAGCAATTGCCGGAAGCCATTGAAGCTACCACTCTGGACGGCAGTAGTCTGGCACGTATCACGATGAGGACTGAACCGGTTAAGATGCTGTTGTCGGGGAATCATTCTGAGATGATTTCATTCTTCATTCTGCCGTCTTCCCATGTTCCTCTGGTCCTTGGATACCCCTGGCTGAAGGAACACAATCCCACGTTCGATTGGGTGACGGGCAAGGTAACGAGTTGGAGCCTTGATTGTCATGCTAACTGTCTCAAGACTGCCTGTCCCCATTCGGTTCCCAGTCAGGTGATTGAGGCTAAACCCCCAGATTTGTCCCTGGTTCCCGAGACATATCACGATTTGGGGGAAGTTTTCAGTAAGCAGAAGGCTCTGTCACTCCCTCCCCACCGACCATATGATTGTGCCATCAACCTGTTCCCTGGAGCTGTCTACCCCAAGGGAAGGTTATACAGTATCTCCCGACCTGAACGTGAGGCGTTGGAGACCTACATCAAGGAGTCCCTAGCTGCTGGTCTCGTTCGTCCCTCGTCATCACCCCTGGGGGCAGGATTCTTCTTTGTGGGTAAGAAGGATGGCTCTCTTCGACCGTGTATTGATTATCGGGGGTTGAATGACATCACGGTCAAGAACAAGTATCCCCTGCCCTTGATGAGTTCTGCCTTCGACTCCTTACAGGGTGCTACGGTGTTCACCAAGCTAGACCTACGCAATGCGTATCACATGGTCCGGATCAGAGAGGGGGACGAGTGGTTGACGGGTTTCAATACACCGATGGGTCACTTCGAGTATCAGGTGATGCCGTTTGGACTGACCAATGCTCCAGCGGTATTCCAGAGTATGGTGAACGACGTCCTGAGAGATATGATCGGTCTCTTTGTGTTTGTTTACCTGGATGACATTCTGATCTTCTCGAAGGAACCTTCCGACCACGTCCAGCATGTCCGGCAGGTTCTGCAGCGATTGTTGGAGAATCGCCTGTTCGTGAAGGCCGAGAAGTGCGAGTTTCACGCCCACACGACATCCTTTCTCAGGTACATCATCTCCAGGGGAGAGATTAGGATGGACCAGGAGAAGGTTAGAGCGGTTCTGGAATGGGCCCAGCCCGGTACGAGATTGCAGCTCCAGAGATTTTTGGGGTTTGCGAATTTCTACCGCAGATTCATCCGGGATTACAGCCGTGTGGCCGCTCCGTTAACTGCCTTGACTTCCAGTATCAGGACCTTCAAGTGGAATCCGGAGGCGGATCGAGCGTTTCTGGATTTGAAGAGGCGATTCACCAACGTACCGATTCTCTCTCAACCGGACACGGCCCGTCAGTTCGTCGTTGAAGTGGACGCGTCTGATGTGGGAGTTGGCGCCATCCTGTCGCAGCGATGCTCCACGGACAGTAAACTCCATCCCTGCGCCTACTACTCGTCGCCTTTCGCCTGCGGAGAGGAATTACGATGTGGGTAACCGGGAGCTTCGCGGTGAAACTTGCCTTGGAGGAGTGGCGCCACTGGTTGGAGGGGGCGGAGCAACCGTTTATTGTCTGGACTGACCACAAGAATCTTGCTTACGTGCAATCGGCTAAACGTCTCAACTCCCGTCAGGCCAGGTGGGCGTTGTTTTTCGGACGATTCAAGTTTTCCCTGACGTTCCGACCTGGATCTAAGAACGGCAAGGCGGACGCCTTGTCCCGGATGTTCTCCAAGACGGAGGAGAGTGGGTCCAAGACCGAGACAATTCTCCCCGGAACTGCGTCGTGGGAGCAGTGATGTGGAAGATTGAGGAGGAGGTGCTGGCGGCCCTTCGGACTCAGCCCGGTCCCGGTAACGGTCCACCCGGTCGGTTGTTTGTGCCTGAGTCGGTTCGTCCTGCTGTCCTCAAATGGTCCCACGCCAGCAAGATGGCTTGTCACCCTGGCGTGGCTCGGACAATGGCGTTTCTTCGCAGACGTTTTTGGTGGCCTGCCATGGCCGAGGATACTCGGGGTTTTGTTGCTGCCTGTCCAGTGTGTGCGCAGAATAAGAGTACCAATCGGCCCAGCTCTGGACTACTTCACCCCCTTCCTATTCCCCGGCGACCATGGTCGCATCTGGCCCTGGACTTCGTCACTGGGTTGCCCGCTTCTGAGGGGAACACGGTCGTTCTGACTATCGTGGACAGATTCAGCAAGTTCGCCCACTTTGTGCCAATTGCCAAGCTTCCCTCTGCCTCGGAGACGTCCGAGATCCTGGTTAGGGAGGTTTTCAGGGTCCACGGGTTGCCCAGTGATATCGTTTCCGACCGTGGCCCTCAGTTTACCTCTGCTGTCTGGAAGTCCTTCTGTTTGGCCATTGGAGCTACAGTCAGTCTCACATCTGGTTTTCACCCCCCAATCCAATGGTCAGGCGGAGAGAGCCAACCAGAAGATGGAAACCACGCTACGCTGCCTGGTCTCTTCCAACCCCACCTCCTGGGTCTCTCAGTTGCCTTGGGTTGAGTATGCCCACAATACTCTCCCTACATCTGCCACTGGGATGTCTCCCTTCCAGTGCCTGTATGGCTACCAACCTCCCTTGTTCCCTTCTCAGGAGAAGGAGCTCTCAGTGCCCTCTGTTCAGGCCCATATTCGTCGTTGCCACCGGACCTGGCATCGGGCCAGAAAGGCACTCCTTAGAGTTTCGGACCGGTATCAGCTCCAGGCGAATCGTCGCCGGATCCCCGCTCCCACCTATACCATCGGAGATAGGGTCTGGTTGGCCACACGGGATCTTCCGTTACGGACTGAGTCTAGGAAGTTGTTACCGAAGTTCATTGGTCCGTTTGTGGTGGAGAAGGTGATCAATCCAGTGGCAGTTCGACTCAAACTACCGAGGACGCTCAGAGTCCATCCCACCTTTCATGTCTCCTGCCTCAAGCCTGTTTTCCTCAGTCCTCTGTTGCCTCCTCCGCCTCCTCCTCCTCCTCCTCGGATGATCGGAGGTGGTCCTGCCTACACGGTGCGACGCATCATGGATTCCCGACGGCGGGGCCGGGGTTTCCAGTATCTCGTGGACTGGGAGGGGTATGGTCCTGAAGAGAGGAGTTGGATTCCGCGGCGACAGATCCTAGATGCTGACCTCATCCGTGACTTCTACCGCCTCCATCCTGGCGCTCCGGGAGTCCGCCCGGTGGCGTTCGTCGGAGGGGGGGTACTGTAACGATCCCGGCAGTCTGAGTCGGGTCCTGTCTGTGGACTAGTTTTTTTCTGCTCGTGATCTCCAGTTTCCCGAGGGTTCTGGAACGCTCCGGGGAGCTCTCTTGATTTCCGCACCTGCATCCCATCAGCAATCTGCACACCTGGTCCTGATCATCACCCTTCTTAGGCTCTGGCCTAACATCCATTCCCTGCCGGATCGTTAGCCATGAACAGTAGGTTTACCAGAGTATCAGTCTTAGAGCCTAGCGTTAGTTTTGTTGTTTTTGCACCTTGTTGGTTTGTTGCTTACTTACCCCGTTTTGTTCCATCTGCAGTCACCCGTCCGGAACCTTCATCCAACCTCTGCCTGGTGGTCGGCGGCTGCCGACCCAGGATGGGATCCACCACTGCACCCCCAACAACTAATCAACGCCGCCCGCTCTGTTCCCTGGAGTATTCAGCATCACTCTTGAATTTGTAAATAAACACTCACCTTCGTTTCAACTTACCTTGTCCTGGTCTGCTTCTGGGTTCTGGCTTAGCAACTCGTGACAGTGTCGAGACACAGGTCTGGGAAAGGGTACCAAAACATGTCTGCAGCATTGAAGGTCCCCTAGAACACAGTGCCCTCCATCATTCTTAAATGGAAGAAGTTTGGAAAACCAAGACTCGGCCAATACTGAGCAATCGGGGGAGAAGGGCCAATGGGAGAAGGGCCAATGGTCACTCTGACAGAGCTTTAGAGTTTCTTTGTGGAGATGGGAGAACCTTCCAGAAGGACAACCATTTCTGCAGCACTCCACCAATCAGGCCTTTACGGTAGGGTGGCCAGACAGATGCCACTCTTCAGTAAAAGGCACATGACAGCCCGCTTGGAGTTTGCCAAAAGGCACCTAAAGGACTCTTAGACCATGAGAAACAAGATTCTCTGGTCTGATGAAACCAAGATTGAACTCTTTTGCCTGAATGCCAAGCATCAAGTCTGGAGGAAACCTGGCACCATCCCTACGGTGAAGCATGGTGATGGCAGCATCATGCTGTGGGGATGTTTTTCAGTGGCAGGGACTGGGAGACTAGTCAGGATCAAGGCAAAGATTAACAGAGCAAAGTACAGAGAGATCCTTGATGAAAACCTGCTCCAGAGCGCTCAGGACCTCAGACTGGGGCGAAGGTTCACCTTCCAACAGGACAACAACCCTAAGCACACAGCCAAGACAACGCAGGAGTGGCTTCGGGACAAGTCTCTGATTGTCCTTGAGTGGCCCAGCCAGAGCCCGGACTTGAACCCGATCGAACATCTCTGGAGAGACCTGAAAATAGCTGTGCAGCAACGCTCCCAATCAACAAAGGGTCTGAATACTTATGTAATTTCAAATATCCTGTTTTTGCTTTGTCATTATGGGGTATTGTTTGTAGATTTATGAGGGGAAAAAACTATTGTAACGTAACAAAATGTGGAAAAAGTCAAGGGGTCTGAATACTTTCCGAAGGCACTGTAAGTGCCTTTGAACAGGGTATGGTAGTAGGTGCCAGGCGCATTGGCTTGTGTCAAGAACTGCAATGCTGCTGGGTTTTTCAAACTCAACAGTTTCCTGTGTGTATCAAGAATGGTCCACCACCCAAATGACATCCAGCCAACTTGTGGGAACAATTGTGGGAAGCAATGGAGTCAACATCAGCCAGCATCCCTGTGGAACGTTTTCGCCAACTTGTAGAATCCATGCCCCGATGAATTGAGACTGTTCTGAGGGCAAAAGGGGGGGTGCAACTCAATATTAGGAAGGTGTTCCTAATGTTTGGTATACTCAGTGTATATTTCAGGATGTTTTGTATCCCTGGAACCGTTTTGAAAACATCTTGTCCAAAAAAAGTGGTCTCTTGGCACAACTTACGCCAGGAATGGGGTAAGTTGAGTATAGGGACATGGTAAATTGAGCCACCTTGGGGTAAATGGGTGACGGTAGTTCAAAGTTGAATTCATGGATTGGGGTTGTGGTATATTGTATACCTTAAATGTACACCTACATTCAGATATATATCTCTCTGTTCAATATCACTTACCCTTCCATTTCTTGACCAGTTGTCTGGGACAGGGATGTTGTTTCGATGGGCCCATTCGTAGGCAAGCCCTCTGCATTGAGGCTACTAAGTCCATGAAACTGGTCTGCGAGATTCTTGAAAGCAAGCTTAGACTTCATGTCATCAGATAATACCTCGTAGCCTCTCTTTCGCACAGGTACATCATCATTTTCTTTTTTGTCAATGTACCTATTCAATGTACCTAACTAATGCTTCGATCACACCTACAGCATCATTGAGCAAAATGGTACGCAGCATCAACTGGATACGTGTGCAACAAAAGTTCAACATTCACCTTCTGCTACCATTTCTGTCAAGCCGTCTACGCATACAATTTGATGCATACGTTCTATAAATCCAACGAATGCACCATACAGAACGCAATGCCACTGCAATGCAATGCTGCAAGGCAAACGCAGCGTTCCATTGGAAATTAATGTACTTCTGGTGTACCAAAACGCAATGATGCGGTTGGTGTGATTGAGGCATAATATGACCACTCTATGGAAAGGGGATGGTGTTCTCTGTCTGAAGTCGGTACCGCCGATGTGCAAACTTCTGTCTGTAACGTCCGAACCGTTTGGGCTACAAACTAATATGACCCCACTATGGAAAGGGGAGACTCTCACGAACCCGATGGTGTTCTGCTCTACGACCCCCACCATTATCACGGGACTCGTCTGAAGGTAACCCGGTACCAGTTTAAAAAATTTATGGAAGTATGGAGGTAATTTTCTTATATCTCCTAGATACACTTCAATACCTTATTCCTTATTCATTTGTTTTGACTGTCTGTTTTTCCATTTATGAATGTGCTATTCAATGCGTTTCTATGGGCTATAGTAGTAAATGCCAAATTCACTATTTGAGCAAATCATTTTTTATACATACAGGGGTC
This sequence comes from Coregonus clupeaformis, assembly GCF_020615455.1. Classification (NCBI taxonomy): domain Eukaryota; kingdom Metazoa; phylum Chordata; class Actinopteri; order Salmoniformes; family Salmonidae; genus Coregonus; species Coregonus clupeaformis. The sequence goes on along the minus strand of NC_059204.1, from coordinate 48,022,349 downwards.
CTAAAATTCAAACTCAAATAACTAAATGATCCTGGTTTGACCATCTTAAAACAATTCCATATGTTAGCCTAGTAGACTAAGTCAATGGTTGTGTTTTATGCCAATTTCATTGCAATTGCAATGCATCAGTGATTTTGGACCCACATGTTTTACAAACTGCATCCCTTTTTTCCCCCACTACCACATAGTCTTTGAAACCAAATGCAACGATTTTTGGGACCGATGATGACCTGATGCAGAGATGGCACCACAGGTCCCAGAGTGGTGGCCCAAATTGTTTTCCTAATCTGGTAATTTACCAGGTATAAGTGATTACCAGTGATTCATTAGTAGTTGTAAAAATGTATTTATATGGGCAATGGACCATATTTACATTTTAGTCATTTAGCAGACGCTCTTATCCAGAGCAATTAGGGTTAAGCAATTAGGGGGGAAATTATTGTGGCCCTGGTGGTCTGACTGCTCAGAGATGATTGGGAAAATGGGCACAACGGTGGTCCAGTGTGTGTGTGTGTTTCAGGGGAAAGGGGTGTATCTGAGCTCCATCAGCTAGGACTTGACATTGGTTTATCAAATCTCCCCATTCTTGCTGAATTTAGAATGCCTTCTCAAACAGCTACAACTGTAAATGCATTCGCACATCAAGTCTTCTCTTGAGTTGGGCTCAGGGATGGAACAACTGTTGAACATCTGAGCTTGTGGTTGATGGTGGGGGAAGGGTGGGGAGAGTGTATGTATCCCACATCTGTTGCTAAGAGGTAATGATGTTAGGGACAGTATAGGATGAATCACAATAATTTTTTCACAAAATAAATAATTGCTTGCAAAAAATACTTTTTTGTAATGCCAGTCCTGGTTATAGGTAACAATACTTAATATGAAGTACCTACATTATTACGCATATTATTAGTTAGTTGTGGAAATAAATTAAGCTATGCAAGAATGTTTTATATATATATATATATATACACACACAGTGAGGGAAAAAAGTATTTGATCCCCTGCTGATTTTGTACGTTTGCCCACTGACAAAGAAATGATCAGTCTATAATTTTAATGGTAGGTTTATTTGAACAGTGAGAGACAGAATAACAACAAAAAAATCCAGAAAAACGCATGTCAAAAATGTTATAAATTGATTTGCATTTTAATGAGGGAAATAAGTATTTGACCCCCTCTCAATCAGAAAGATTTCTGGGTCTCAGGTGTCTTTTATATAGGTAATGAGCTGAGATTAGGAGCACACTCTTAAAGGGAGTGCTCCTAATCTCACCTTGTTACCTGTATAAAAGACACCTGTCCACAGAAGCAATCAATCAATCAGATTCCAAACTCTCCACCATGGCCAAGACCAAAGAGCTCTCCAAGGATGTCAGGGACAAGATTGTAGACCTACACAAGGCTGGAATGGGCTACAAGACCATCGCCAAGCAGCTTGGTGAGAAGGTGACAACAGTTGGTGCGATTATTCGCAAATGGAAGAAACACAAAAGAACTGTCAATCTCCCTCGGCCTGGGGCTCCAGGCAAGATCTCACTTCGTGGAGTTGCAATGATCATGAGAATGGTGTGGAATCAGCCCAGAACTACACGGGAGGATCTTGTCAATGATCTCCAGGCAGCTGGGACCATAGTCACCAAGAAAACAATTGGTAACACACTACGCCGTGAAGGACTGAAATCCTGCAGCGCCTGGCAAAGTCCCCCTGCTCAAGAAAGCACATATACAGGCCCGTCTGAAGTTTGCCAATGAACATCTGAATGATTCAGAGGAGAACTGGGTGAAAGTGTTGTGGTCAGATGAGACCAAAATCGAGCTCTTTGGCATCAACTCAACTCGCCGTGTTTGGAGGAGGAGGAATGCTGCCTATGACCCCAAGAACACCATCCCCACCCCACCGTCAAGAATGGAGGTGGAAACATTATGCTTTGGGGGTGTTTTTCTGCTAAGGGAACGGGACAACTTCACCGCATCAAAGGGACGATGGACGGGGCCATGTACCGTCAAATCTTGGGTGAGAACCTCCTTCCCTCAGCCAGGGCATTGAAAATGGGTAGTGGATGGGTATTCCAGCATGACAATGACCCAAAACACACGGCCAAGGCAACAAAGGAGTGGCTCAAGAAGAAGCACATTAAGGTCTTGGAGTGGCCTAGCCAGTCTCCAGACCTTAATCCCATAGAAAATATGTGGAGGGAGCTGAAGGTTCGAGTTACCAAACGTCAGCCTCGAAACCTTAATGACTTGGAGAAGATCTGCAAAGAGGAGTGGAACAAAATCCCTCCTGAGATGTGTGCAAACCTGGTGGCCAACTACAAGAAACGTCTGACCTCTGTGATTGCCAACAAGGGTTTTGCCACCAAGTACGAAATCATATTTTGCAGAGGGGTCAAATACTTATTTCCCTCATTAAAATGCAAAATCAATTTATAACATTTTTGACATAGGTTTTTCTGGATTTTGTTGTTGTTATTCTGTCTCTCACTGTTCAAATAAACCTACCATTCAAATTATAGACTGATCATTTCTTTGTCAGTGGGCAAATGTACAAAATCAGCAGGGGATCAAATACTTTGATGACAACTTGTTTTTAACCAAGACAGAATAATTGATAACTGACTTTTTCCAACATAACGTAAGTACAGCAGATCCCCTTATTGTATGGAACAATAATGCAGACAATTACATTGATAGAAGCCATAATCTATATGTAATATTAAAGGTGATCCACCCCCACCCCCCAAACATTTTAAAAATAGGGTTAAGTGCCTTGCTCCAGGGCACATCAACAGATATTTCACCTAGTCGGCTCAGGGATTTGAACCATTGACCTTTTGATTACTGGCCCAACGCTCTTGACCACTAGGCTATACCTACCGCCAGATATACAGATATTTTCTAAACAGGTCACATGGTTATAAAGAAATTCTGGAAAAACTCCTGGCCCTAAGGAAGATGAAAACCCTGTCAAACTGCAGCAATCTTGTACTTGTTAATATGAATTACAGTGGGGGGAAAAAGTATTTAGTCAGCCACCAACTGTGCAAGTTCTCCCACATAAAAAAAATGAGAGAGACCTGTAATTTTCATCATAGGTACACGTCAACTATGACAGACAAAATGAGGGAAAAAAATCCAGAAAATCACATTGTAGGATTTTTAATGAATGTATTTGCAAATTATGGTGGAAAATAAGTATTTGGTCAATAACAAAAGTTTCTCAATACTTTGTTATATACCCTTTGTTGGCAATGACACAGGTCAAACGTTTTCTGTAAGTCTTCACAAGGTTTTCACACACTGTTGCTGGTATTTTGGCCCATTCCTTCATGCAGATCTCCTCTAGAGCAGTGATGTTTTGGGGCTGTCGCTGGGCAACACGGACTTTCAACTCCCTCCAAAGATTTTCTATGGGGTTGAGATCTGGAGACTGGCTAGGCCACTCCAGGACCTTGAAATGCTTCTTACGAAGCCACTCCGTTGCCCGGGCGGTGTGTTTGGGATCATTGTCATGCTGAAAGATCCAGCCACGTTTCATCTTCAATGCCCTTGCTGGTGGAAGGAGGTTTTCACTAAAAATCTCACGATACATGGCCCCATTCATTCTTTCCTTTACACGGATCAGTCGTCCTGGTCCCTTTGCAGAAAAACAGTCCCAAAGCATGATGTTTCCACCCCCATGCTTCACAGTAGGTATGGTGTTCTTTGGATGCAACTCAGCATTCTTTGTCCTCCAAACACGACGAGTTGAGTTTTTACCAAAAAGTTCTATTTTGGTTTCATCTGACCATATGACATTCTCCCAATCCTCTTCTGGATCAACCAAATGCACTCTAGCAAACTTCAGACGGGCCTGGACATGTACTGGCTTAAGCAGGGGGACACGTCTGGCACTGCAGGATTTGAGTCCCTGGCGGCGTAGTGTGTTACTGATGGTAGGCTTTGTTACTTTGGTCCCAGCTCTCTGCAGATCATTCACTAGGTCCCCCCGTGTGGTTCTGGGATTTTTGCTCACCGTTCTTGTGATCATTTTGACCCCACGGGGTGAGATCTTGCGTGGAGACCCAGATCGAGGGAGATTATCAGTGGTCTTGTATGTCTTCCATTTCCTAATAATTGCTCCCACAGTTGATTTCTTCAAACCAAGCTGCTTACCTATTGCAGAATCAGTCTTCCCAGCCTGGTGCAGGTCTACAATTTTGTTTCTGGTGTCCTTTGACAGCTCTTTGGTCTTGGCCATAGTGGAGTTTGGAGTGTGACTGTTTGAGGTTGTGGACAGGTGTCTTTTATACTGATAACAATTTCAAACAGGTGGCATTAATACAGGTAACGAGTGGAGGACAGAGGAGCCTCTTAAAGAAGAAGTTACAGGTCTGTGAGAGCCAGAAATCTTGCTTGTTTGTAGGTGACCAAATACTTATTTTCCACCATAATTTGCAAATAAATTCATAAAAAATCCTACAATGTGATTTTCTGGATTTTCTTTTCTCAATTTGTCTGTCATAGTTGACGTGTACCTATGATGAAAATGACAGGCCTCTCTCATCTTTTTAAGTGGGAGAACTTGCACAATTGGTGGCTGACTAAATACTTTTTTTCCCCACTGTATATTTAAAACTAGACTTTTCTTTACACTGACACAACCTCTGCGATTGGACAATAGAACTCACTGGGCTGAGCTTGCTTTATTCAGGTTTGCATCATATGGTTTTATGCAACTGCAATTAAAAAGTAACACAGTCTATTTATTTAATCAGTATTGTTTTGTTTGATTAATTTCAGTTAATCATTCTGGATTGAAAAGGTCAAGGTAGCCTAGCCAGCCAGCCCATGTTTGGATATAGCCTAAACCAAATGTATCACATTCACATTTTCTCCAAACAAATATAAATGGGCTATAATTAGGCTACATAACATTACCACTTCCTTTACCCCGGCCAGAGGGGACAGGGCGCATTGGCTGTAACCTATGCAGCTGCTGGTTGTGGCTGCTGCAACATTTCAGTGATGAGTTCTTGTTTGTGTATGTCGGGAGTGATGCGTTATCACGTTTGCTAAATAAATACCGGAGGACTGTGGACCTGTGGGCGCTTTGTGCTTTGCTAGATGATGTGCTTTGTGCCCTGCCTGCGCAACCTGTGATTTCTGTGAATCTGATTGGTCAAGACACAGAACAGAACGCACAGAAGTTGCAGCACTCCAATATAAAGGACAGATAGGCTTACATAGTAAACGAGATGACAAGTCGAGTCACATAGCTCAAGTCCAAGTTAAGTCACATGTCATAGATGCTCAAGTTGAAGTCAAGTGGCAAGTGTTGTTTCTTTTTGCCAAGTCAAGTCTCAAGTTGCAAAATTTACGAGTCAACATCTCTGCAATAAATTAATTTGGCTGTTTGAAGATCTGTTTTTTGGATCCACTTTGTCCATGTGGTTTCTTCCTTCACAGACTCCATGAAATAATGACCTGGTCACATGATACACCAAGGGGTGGCTCAACTAACTTTTTGGCTCAGCTTACCCCACTCTCCCCTTTATATTTTCTGTGTTATCCTTTTCAACTTAAACATGTATAGACCGCCCAAATTGGTGGTTGTCCTATGTCTATAAATATGCGTGTGGTACACTTCCGGTGAAATAACCTGACGAAGATCCTTGCAGGTTCAAAACGTTGTTTGTTTGTAAATAAAGGTACGTGGTGGAGCTTATTAGTGTGTGGGCTCTATTTATTTTATAAGACGGAATACAGATTTGAAGTTCGCAGCTACCCAAATATATTCAGCAACACAAACGTTACCATGGCAGTTAAACTAAGCTGCCCTTCTCTGGTATCTATGGTATCTTCCCAGGCAGAGTGAGAGTTACTGGGCCAAACAGAGTTACTGTATCAGGTCTAGACAAGTGTGGACACACCTAATACTGATGGACTCCATGGAAAATAGAACAGATGATTTACTATCAGGGCAGCATCGTGGCAGCAGAGAGCCTTTACAGAGTAATTTAAAGCTCGCAGTCATAAGCTCAAACGAAAACCAACTCTCCGTAGCCATTCATCAGGCTGACATGGCCTGTCCTTAGTGGAGATTTAAAACATCTCAATCCACCGCCAAGGGTTGAAAAGGGGTCTGTCTGAGATCGCACTGTCCTCAGGCACTAATATCAGCCTTGATCGCACCTCTACAAAGCCCTCTGAAGTCCTTACTCTTCATCAAGGCTTTGTGCTGTTGCCTGGCAACGCAGGGCCTGTGTCTCTCCAAGCTACTGTTTGTCCCTGCCTAAGGAGAGTGATCCATGGCAAACAGGACTTGGGGTGGTAGGTGATAGCTGCAAATTGGCGGGTAGTTCTAACCAAATACCAAACATGATCTATGGCAAAATATGTATAAGTTCAGAGATAGCTAGCTGACAGAATTGGTTGGAAATTCCCAATGTACTGTATGTTTTGTGTAGTAATGTAGGCCAATGTAGTGGCTGTCTGGAAACCTGCCTTGTTGTACGACTACCTCCTGCTTTGTATTATCTGCCAGGGCTATTGCAAGTTCAAATCCCAGGTGCAAAGCTTCTGTGCACTGAAGGTATAAGAGAGAGATAAGGAGTCTGAAGAGTCCTTTATAAATCTAAAAAGTGGTCTCAAATGCAGTATGTCTGCAGTCTGTGTTGGCCTCTGAGCTAAACTAACTGTGAACAATAATCTCCCAATATACTAAATGAAGCCATGTCATTTGAAGGGAAGCTGAACAACTGTGGCATTTTTCTCCCCAATTTCGTGATTACGATCTTGCCTCATCGCTGCAACTCGCCAACGGGCTCAGGAGAGGTGAAGATCGAGTCACGCGTCCTCTAAAACATGACCCGCCAAGCCGCGCTTCTTAACACCCACCCGCTTAACCCGGAAGCCAGCTGCACCAATGTGTCGGAGGAAACACCGTTCAACCGATGACTGAAGTCAGCCTGCAGGTGCCTGGCCCACCACAAGGAGTCGCTAGAGCGTGATGAGCCAAGTAAAGCCCCCCCAGCCAAACCCTCTCCTAACCCGGACGACGCTGGGCCAATTGTGCATCGCCCTATGGGACTCCCGGTCACGGCCAGTTGTGACACAGCCTGGGATCGAACCCCAGGCTATAGTGACGCCGCAACACTGCAATGCAGTGCCTTAGACCGCTGCGCCACTCAGGAGGCCGGGGAGAGTGCTTTCTGGGAAAAATATGAATGTGCAATCCACTGTGTTCCTAGCTAATCCTCTTTTGATCAACCTTTGCTCAAGGTGTTGATGTTTCCAGCTGAATGACTCTGAACCTCTAATACAGTACAGGCCAGGGAGGCTGAGGGAGAAACTAAGAGATGGGTCTCAATGAAAGGTCTCACAGAGCACCGTGCAACATCAACATTCGTATCAAACCATGCCATGCTACTATTGGCCTTGAAACGCAAACTTTATTTTCTACTTCATAGATTTACAAAGGTTTTTCTAAAGGTTTTCTAATAACAACATTGTATCTCCTGGGAATGTTTGCAAAAAAGAAACCTTAGCGAAGTGTTTCTTCACCAGCCATGTACAGCTCTGCCAGAGGCAATCTGTGTTTCTGCGGGCCAATGCCATGCTCCAGCGAGAACGTTCCTGGGTTTTCTGAGCTGTATCTGGCCTTATCAAGACTAATGGGAGCGTTGATTAACTACACAGAGCTGGAATCAAACTGTTGCTCTGTGCTGAAGTTCTAAACCATCCCTCCCTCCCTCCCTCGCTCTGCCTCTCGCTCTCTCTGAGACTCTTACAGCTCTCGTTGAGCCTCTCCTCATGCCAATCTGGCTAGTAGATCAGAGAGACAGTTTTCCAGCTTGAGTACTGACAACAGTACCTGTTCTGGTGAGAGGTATGACATGCCAGAGAGAAGGAAAGTGAGAGTGTGGAGAGAGTGCTTATTGTGAAGACCTGCTAATGGATGGATATCATGCTGTTTACAGCAAAGCTATCAGAAACAACTCCTCAGAATGATCTGTGAATATTCCCCACTACACATGAAATAACTCCATCTCTCCTAGCATGGAGAAGGGGCTGGCTCTAGAGCTGATTATTATTCAACTCTATTATGACAGCAAGTTCATACATGCCCCTCCCAAGAAATGTAAATGTCTCTACATTTCCTGGTCCCTCCCAGCTTACCTCCTCAACCATGGCAACAGGTGCTGCTCAGAAAAGACGATACTGGTGGAGCAGCTACAAAGTCAGTAGTCTCTCTCGCCAGACTCGGGGAGATACAGTGGCTATCTGTGAGAAGAGACAACACAGTCAGTACAGAGTTTAATCTGGGATCCAGTTTAATATTGCATCCACAATACAGAACCTCTATCTATGTATTCAACTGTGGCCAGAGACAACTGTCTTTAATATTTTCCCTATAATGCAGAGTTATTGGAAATCTGTGTTCTGTGTAGGCTTTCCCTGGCATGACATTTTGATAACCGTGTAAATCTCTCTAGGACAAGGTGACTTTTAACAATATATTCGCCTGCATTTACCCCCCAAAATGAAATGCTAATGTGGCTATCATAAAGAACTACAAATGCATGATGATCTGGAAGATTGCCGAATCGAGGAAAAAGTACGAATCTCTGGATTAACTATCCAATGTTAGCTAACTGTAGTAATGAATAAATTAGCTAAATGTCTTTAAATGGACAATTCTGTGAACTGTCTTGTGCAAGTTTTAAATTGACACAATAACTGTTAGCAAAGGTGCCAGCTAGAGATGAGGTGCAGGAGCTTGCAGGGATTTCTAGTCTTGCATGATGTCTACTTTGATGCTAATTGGCATTTTCTAATCTGAGAGTACATAGTGCTGAGTATATTGATAAAAGTAACCTTGTCCAAGAGAGATTTACATGGTTATCAAAACGTCACACCAGGGTAAACCTACACGAAAGACGGACCTTATTTAAGTTTTTCTAAAATCCCCTATTGGGAAAAATGAATGGTGGAAAAACGATTGGAGTAATTTCCCTGATTGACCGCTAGGTTTTATGGGTATTATGACACCACCACCGTGGGTTTCTATGCCGATAACAATTGCGATTACCTTTGTGCAAAGGAAGGAAGCGAAGTCTTCTCCCTCGCAAACAGAATATCCCTTCCACAAATTTCACCCATGTTTATCATGGCCAAAAAGCTAATTTCTGTTTATTTTTATGATCGACAATTCTGACTTTGTGGCTGTGGAATCTAGAGGAAACCGCTTATCATCCGCACACGTGCTTGAAAATCACAGCACATGTTTAAGCACCGCCAATGCCTAATCCTGATTCGTCCAAATAATCAATGACGAAAACCCAAAACCAGGAACTATTGCGGCTCGTAATCACATAATTCTAAATGAGCCTTGACAGATTCGCCGTTTCATCTGGTTGTCCCTAGTTACAACAGCCAAAGTCAAAATTGGCTGGATTGTAAAAATTCACGAAAACAAAAATGTGCTTTTTGGTCTTGATTTAAGGTTAGGCTTAGTCATAAGGTTAGCAGTGTGGCATGGTTAAGGTTAGGTTTAAAATCAAATTAAGAAGACAAATTGTAGAAATGGGTGGTGTTTATGTCTTTGTGGCTGTGGTAACTAGTGATGACCGTTTCATCTGTCCGAGAGATTACCACTCAGTCATTGATTCACTCACTCAGGAGTAGGACACACACAATAAATACAGTACACAAGGACTGAAACAGATATAGAATTTTATTGTCAACCAGAAGTAGGAAAAAATACAGAGGTGTAAAGGAAACAAGCCGACCTTGGTATAAACACAACTACTCAAGAGAACCAAGAAGACTAGAGGATGACAGTGAAATAATGAAGACCATGTTTACCATTAGGTTGCTGTACATGTACTAATATTACATTAAAAACAGCTGCCATGTTTTATCTATATATTTTTCAAATACATAACTCTTTAAAACATTGTGCAAGTGTGTTGCTGGTATTCCATAAATGGTAAACAAGAGTTGGTCCAGTGCATTACATAGTGACACATTACCTCTATACACTTAACTTTCAGTTGGCCACAAGCCTAACCATTGCATTACTATTTCTACTTAAGAGAGAAAGGTAAACAGATTGAGAAAGGTCAATGAAAAGGAGACAGATTCAAATGGAAAAGACAGGTAATTGTAATTTCTGCCAAAGCATTACAAACCAAAAATTCCAAAAATTAGAATTTTGTTTTTATTATTGCCAAGTTCGGGTAAACTATACATAAAGACAGTGCCAATTATCTGACACTCACATCAAATGCATATTTTGCCTATGAACTAGGACTGTGGTGCCCATACATGCACCAGTTATCAAACATAACAGAGATAGCTAGAGATGTGAAGGCAAGACACCTAGTGTCAGGGATTAGTTGGGTCTAAATGTTGTTAATCAACTAGGCCATGACTAGTGCCTGCCAAACATCTCCATTCCCACCCTCTAGGGTCTGCCAACAGATCAAACAGCAGGGAAATAGTGTAAGGGTCAAATGGTCATAAATGTTGGCCAAATCAGTGGAACCTCATAATGCTGTACATTTACAAGCAAAGAGCCTTTTACACCAGCCATCTCCTCAACATTGGCTACTACCCAACATCCCCTACCTACCCAGTACCCACATCCGATAACAAGGCTCTATAAAGCTAAAAGGTAAAAGTTGGAGAATCTCATTTGGTGACAATGACAAATCTTTATCTGTGACTTTATTTTCTCTAGATGTTTGTCAATTGTTTAAAAAGACACTGTTCAAATCATGTTCTCTTAAATCAAAAGTTAGCAACCATATAAATCTATAATTCAGTGTGCCAACATTTTCACAAAAATAAATTTGGTTTGAGAATTACACAAAATAAAAAACAATGAGCAAAGACAGAAACCAATCATATTATGATTATACATTTGTCATGATACACAATTCATGAAAGGAAACGTGATACAATTTATTCACAATTTACAAAAAAATCTATTTTAGCTACAACACCATCAGCAATCCAATATAATTAACCAGATACATTTATTTTGTTGAAAAGCTAAACAAAAAAAGAGGGTGGAAAATTGAAAGGGACAACAAAAGGACCAAGACGGAACCCTTTCCATCCGTTTTCTCCTGCTTGGTAAAATTCATAAAAAATATACTTTTGCAAAACAGCAAAAGTATAATTTTAAAAAAGCCACACGAGTAGCTGCACTAGTGATCTACAATAAGTGCTTATCAATCCATTGAATAAAAAACAGAATTCAGGAGAGCACAACAAAACACACAAATTGGCCTTGAGAGAAAATATCTGTCAACAGATCATATTTTTCATGTAGCTGTGGTTTGGAAACTAGCTGGACCACGCCATAGCTCTGGCTCACAACAAGCTCAGAGCAATATTTAGGAATAATACATTTTATGACCCCTTTCGTTTTTTTTACCTTGATATTTTCTGTACAGTATATAAGTGGTAAGTTGACTTAACAATTGGCCTTGAAGTAGAATGTATCAAATGGCACTAGAGACAATAGAAGATATCGCTGTGGTCTAGCAGTAGACATAAGAAAACACCTCAAAATGAAACAAGATTTAAAGAGAATTGCCTGAGTTGAGGAGTCAGTGGCTCTAGATACAACTATTTTACACTAGACTGAGGAAGAGGGGGAGGCGTCCATGTAAGGACCTCTGCATGATCGGGTTCCTCGGAAAGACAAAACAAGAAGAAAGGACATGATAAAACAGATCTAAACACATTAAGAGACAAAAGCGGTTTACAGTTTAATTATTTTTTTTAAGAGCCCAGCAAAAATAGCCACTTTACCCGATTACTCTAAAAATCAATAACTAAGTGAGACAAGGAAATAATATTATGTTTGATAGCTAATACAAAAAACAAACTTCTAACGGTGTTTTAAATTTGAGAAAAATAGGAGGCTGTTCAGGTGTTCACTGATAGCACTGGCAGTGCGTTTGAGAACAGAATCAGGGAGGCACGTTTTATGGTTTTACCGCAAATGCCAAAGACAGATGTGAGAAAATTGCCAGAAACCTGCCTCAATTTTAAAAAGTGGTTAAATCGGGAAAATGTAACCTGGTCGAGTGCAACTTTCAACGGCGGAAACCTGAAAAAACCTCTATTGTTTTGTTTTTTGTACAAGCTGGTCTTTTTCATTGTCTTAACTTTAAACAATTAAAATGGATACAAATGTTGCCTTAATTTACAATACAATCATTTTCTCCAAATCTGACCATACTTACAAGTACAAAATAATGCAGTGTATTAGGACTTCTGAAGTTCATATACAATCAAGTTGAGCCCAAGTTCCTGTATCAAACAAATAGCTATTAGTAATGGAGAGGAATAACCCTGAATTGAAGAGTGGGATGTCTATGTAAGGGAAGGTTTGCTACTGGCCTAAAAGACAGCGCCACAGATCGGTCTGTTGGAGCATGTTTTTGGGGGGAATGTCCACCCTGCTTTAAAACATATGTGATTTAAAGCAAGTTGTCCCCTGCCCAATTCCATATGGCTACACAGCTATGGGGTCAGAGATGGGGTCTCTGGCATAAGACATGTTTGGAAGCTGCCAAGTCAGACTGACCATGACTGTATTCCCTTTCTAAATCCCTAAGCCCCATCGCTAAGGATCACTAAAGGTAATTCCCAGTGAATGACTGGTGGTTTTCATAACATTTTAATATCTGATGCTAGATTCAAATGGCTCTATGGCACGTGACTAAGGTAAAATTGAATTGCAATATTAAAAAAGGCAGTCCCTTAATTTTGCTCTGATGTTCAGATTTGTGATTAGGCTATAAAAACAGAACCAGTCCGAGGTGTTAATCCTATGAGTCTAGATAAACTACCAGTCGGAACATGCAGGCCTACATGTATTATCACCCTAGCATCATACACTAAAATAGACATTTTACAGTAGTCTTTCAAAGATTAGGTTTGGAAATGCCGTTGTGCTTTAGCTGCACAGAGCGACTGCACCACTCAGTTTACAATGGAGCCGCTGAGCTAGAGGACGGGCTTTTAGCACCTGGAGAGGTGGTCTCAGAACCAGTGAGTGCAAAAGTGCATCGTTTGGCCTGCTCTCTCCAGCACCTCCAAACCTGTTACACTCTTTATGGCAAGATACGGCAATGCGAGGGAATGGATTTGGAGCGGCTGAGACTGACTCTGGTTAAAGCTGGTATATTGGCCTTGTGGGTTTATCTAGTTGATTGGTGGTGTCTTGAGATTTTGCTGCTCGCTCTGACTGACTGTGGTGACATGAAGAATCCCTGTAGGATATACAAATAAAGAGAGCCACACACACACATATATACACACACACACACACACACACATATATATGCTCCCAGTAATTTATTGGGTAAACCACCAACGTTTCGGCACTGTGGAACTGACGCCGAAACGTTGGTGGTTTACACAATCAATAACTCGGAGCCTATATATAGTGTGGGACTATTTTTATAGCCTACAGTTTACTTGCCGTTAGTCAGCAGCTCATGCTTTTGACATGAAGAATATCTCACTGGTGATACAAGGTGGGAAACTACTCTACAGATGTACGCACTCCCTGTGGGTCTCATGGTATTGCCACACAATACAATTCAACAATTTATCAGCAGGTTACTTAATAACGAAACACCCAGGACTGCTAAGTGGGATATGGTGTGAAAAAAATATACAACATTAAATTGTGCCCAGAAAATGTGATAAAGACATATCGTTGTGATCGTCGTGAACTTTCGCTTCAGTTAAAATCCATGGGGAAAACATTGGCCATACCCCACTCCTCTTATTGTATTTCGATTGATACAGAATGGGTTTGTCGACTTTGCAGGAAAAATAGAATGAGGTTGGAGCAACAGCTCCCTCTTGTGGCTCGGATAACTACCTGCGCCCTGGCAGGTGGATTCCGTTGACTGATGACGGGTAGGAAAGGAGCAGCTCCAGTTGTGCAAACAGGGAGAAGTGATCGGAGGGGATGTGGGGGTGGGGACAGCCGCTGATATTGTTCTCATGGAGCCAGTGAGGATCCAGGGGACCCAGAACCCCCAACACATTGAGCGTAGGCTGAGAGTAGAAGATGTAGTCAATGATGCCCTGCACAGAGAGGAAAAGCACATCAGATGGTGATACATTTACATTTTAGTCATTTAGCAGACGCTCTTATCCAGAGCGACTTACAGTTAGTGAGTGCATACATTATTTATTTTTTTTCATACTGGCCCCCCGTGGGAATCGAACCCACAATCCTGGCATTGCAAACGCCATGCTCTACCAACTGAGCTACATCCCTGCCGGCCATTCCCTCCCCTACCCTGGACGACGCTGGGCCAATTGTGCGCCGCCCCATGGGTCTCCCGGTCGCGGCCGGCTACGACAGAGCCTGGATTCGAACCAGGATCTCTAGTGGCACAGCTAGCACTGCCTTAGACCACTGCGCCACTCGGGAGGTTATACATTCACATCCCCGGCCTGGAGAAAATTATTCACCAGTGTGACCCAAGCTTTCATAATAACCCAGTCTTTTAGAACAGTTCACAAACACTGTGAAGCTAAAATTGACACCAACGCAAAAAGAGCGATATACAGAAGACATGAATGGGCAGTCTCACCTTGAAGTCAAAGGTGTAGTTGGTGTAAGGCATCAGGCCATTTTCGTAGGCACTCTTCAGCTTGAAGCTATGGGTGATCCTGCCGTTGGACGTGCCATTCTTGCCGTTGCAGTTGAAGTTGGTCAGGCTGTCGATGTAGCGCAGCTCCTTGAAGTCCTTGTGGGTGCTGTCCACTCCGCCCGAGCTCAGGTACTCCACCACACCTGCATGCACACAAATAGATCACCAGGCATTACAAAAGGCACTACAGTAGAGTACATAAACTCACTTTTCGGCTGACCCAGTTAGTCGTACACACCAGAGTCAGGCAGTGAGTTGAGGTCAGCACACAGGACGAGTGGGACGGTGTTGGTCTCCCCGGAGACGGAGGAGAGCTTGAGGCTGCGCGTGGCCTTGTCCACTATGTTTTTCACCTCAGACAGGAACATGACGGTCTGGACCACCTTGACGTCAGAGTACGCCGGGTCCCAGTGCATGTGGGCGTTGGCCACCAGGAGGAGCTGTTTCTCCATGCCGTGTAGAGACTTCCCCACTAGACAAACACACATAGGACAACACCAGCGTTTTGACATGGAAACATTTAAGCCTTATGGAATTCATGCTATTCATGCTTTTTCGCTGGTGTACGTGTAGTGTGAGAGAAAGACTCACCAGACTCCTCCATCATCTCCTTGCGCACCTCTAGAAGAGCAGCCACACCAATGTTGTCCTTGGTCATGACTCTGTTGAGCATGGCCTCTGAGCCCTCAGAGTTCGCCATAGCCAGCTGGTTGAATTCCACCGTGTGTTTCTGCACGAGGCTGAACCTAGACAGCAGAGAGGAGAGGCAGAACAGACAGGTGAGTGCACTGTGCTGCCTCTGGGACAGCTTAAAAGGCTTTTCTGCAATGGCTGAATTTAGAATCATTACACCACTGAAACGCACTATATACAGGGCAAATGTCATAAAC
This sequence comes from Coregonus clupeaformis, assembly GCF_020615455.1. Lineage (NCBI taxonomy): Eukaryota > Metazoa > Chordata > Actinopteri > Salmoniformes > Salmonidae > Coregonus > Coregonus clupeaformis. The sequence continues at coordinate 48,006,778 of NC_059204.1, read as the reverse complement.
ATACTTAAACTCATGATCTAATCAAGACTGACAGGTGTCGTGAACTCACTTTTCAGTTCTGTAAAATATGGCGCAGCCGTCTACATGCTTGCGGTCGCACTCCGACATGGTCCTGGCGCGGGACTTGGGGCTGAAAAAGCCCTCGTAACCCTGGTCCTTCAGCTCCGGTAGGAAGTAATTGTAGTACTGCTCTGTTTCCACTTCCTGTTCAGGAAAAACCATGACAATTCAGGTTAACCTTCATTTTGAAGGTGCATTATTCAAAGTGTATAACCTGTAACTATGGAGATGACATCACAACCACAACACGGCCGCTGCGCTCGCTGACGTAAGACAATGCCCTAAATTCTAGACTGATTGTACCACGCACGTGTCCTATAATTCATTGTAACTTTCAGTATCAAATCACATCAGCATCTCTGTCTGCCCACCTGTAGGCTGATGATATCAGCGTTGCAATTCATGATCTCCTGCATGATGGACTTCTTCCTGTACTCCCAGTTGAGGGCCCAGGAGGGGCAGTAGCCGTAGAGCTGACGCGTGGCGTACTTATCACACAGCACGTTGTAGCACATCACAGAAAACAAGGCTAGCACAGGACAGAGGGACGCAGACATGAGATTATCCTAGTCTCTCATTAGGGCTCTGAATATGATCAATAACACACATAATGTTCTTTGTGTTGATGTGTGTGGCTTTGGATAGGTTTTGAAAGTGATATGTAAACGGTGGATGAGTTAAGTTACCTGCTGTTCGTGTCCGGTCAGGCTCTGCCAGGACAATCCATGATCTGGGTGGGGGTTGCTCTGAGTTGACTGGGACAGAGGGGGAAAATGAGTAATCCTTACACTGCTACCCAAAAGACCCTTATGAGTGATTCAAAGGAGTGTAAATACATCTTCAAAGTGACCACTTTAATAGGATCATCAAGATCAACTGACAGATCCAAGTCATTCCCTTCACCAAATAATAACTTATCTAACACAGTCAATTCAAAACAACAAGATGCTTTTCCTGTATTTGGATTGACCTCGTTTGGTCCCTGCCAGATTGTCCAGAAGGTAGTTTAGCAGTTTCCTCGTGCCATCATGCTCCTGGTAGAGGTTCAATATTTCTTGTACAAGTGGGTTTCCTGCGGAAGGAGGATACAGAGGAAAGAAATGAGATACTACACAGAAGATATTACACAGGTTCAAGGATACAGAATGAAAACAATGACAAATCTATCATTCTATGACCTCTACTCTAGAAATCACTTGGATGAGCAACCAAATCAGCATACACAGATTATTACCTAAACTGAAAATACAGGGAGTCATTGGATAATCCGCATGCAAGCTTTCAAGACCCCATGAACAGAAAGACCAGCTTCAAATAATCAACTCCGATACCACAAACCACCAAAATGTAATGATGGGAAAGCTTACCTTTTAACCCCAGTGTTTGTAACTTAAACAGTTTTCCGAGCTCAAAAGGTAGAACCCGCAACTGGTTATTGTTTAAAAGAAGTTCCCTGTGGAAGAGGTAAGACAGACACGTTTTAGAAGGCTAGAGACAGTAGAGAGCAATAGGTCAAGATTCAGAAAAATTCAGAAGACAACATTCAAGTATTCACAGAAGTGACTGCTTTCTCGAGTCCCTCTGTGAGGTAACATGTGTCTTGTGTCACATGCTGACCACACCGCCCTCATTGCTTGCACGAGCATTGCAAAATAAATGTACACATACGTTATTCAATCATTTCATCAAAACTGCTTGCGCGCATCAACAAGCGTCTGCATAGCCAGGCGCTAAAATAGAACTTGGTTCTATTTTTGACGCTTAATGCACTGCAAGTCCCGCCTCTCCGATCTCCTCATTGGTTTTTAGGAGCATATACCCACGTGGGTGATTGAAAGATGAACTGAGGTCCACACTCCAGTCAGTAGCAGTTATGCACCTTAAAGTTGGTTGCCAACCGCCATAAATCCACAGAAGAAGACTGAAGGAGGAGCGATTACAAGAAACTTACTAGGCTTTCCCTTTTATCTGTGGATTAATTGTCGGAGTAGAGAACTCAGGATTTTGTGTGACTGAAAATGGGTCAAAACTCTACAATGATCCAGAAAAAAAGGACCTTGTGGATTTCAGGTAAAATAACAATCCAATGTTTATATCCCTGGACAAATTAGCTAGCAACAGCAAGCTAGCTAGATAAATGTCCATGAATGTTTAATGTGCTTCAACCTGTCCCCAAATTAATATAGTTGGTTCAGAGTTCATTTTGATATTTTAACCTGCGTGTCCTGATCGCGTCTGGTGTGGACAGACAAAATCAACATGCGCACACGCACCCGGTCTAGTCAGCATGTCAATCAATAAGTATCTGTTCAGACCATTTCCATGTCTGCTCAGCCAGTTAATGAGCAATTTGTCATTGAGGTACAGGTGCAGGAGAGGGGATACACAAGCACGATACAAACAAAAACACACATTTCCTTGAAACAGTAAATAGCTATTACCAATTTCAATCACAGTGGGTAACAGATGTGTAATACCACACATGGGAGGCTAAAATGTCTCTTCATTAATCTATTTTATAGAATGTGCTCTCAGCCTAAATCCCCTAGGGATCCTGAAATGGCATTGTTGATTAGATGAAGAACACACTTAACATTTCCAGTTATAGCGTAACTAGCTCAAAACAACAGGGTTTGAAGCATGAGAACTGTGAAAGGGTTTAAATTAAATAGATACCTGGTTAAATTCCTATGCTATTGAGAAACTGCAAACTCCTCTCTTTAACAGGCCCAATCACCAGCTTTTAGTGCAAATTATTTATCATTTGGAAGACACAGCAATGTCATTGTTGGTTCTCCAAACTAGCATAGTAAACAACACTCAGTGCAAGTTGAATTGTGTCCATTGTAGGCTATGACAGACCTGAGAGACACCACGTTGCCAAGCTCGGCGGGCAGGCTCCTGATCTTGTTGGATGAGAGGTCCAGGTACACCAGGTTTTGAAGTTTGGCAATATCGGGCGGGATACGAGAGAGGGAGTTATCGCCGATATGAAGAGCAGTGAGGTGAGTCAACGTCCATAATGAGGTGCTCAGACTCCTCACTTTACCTGCCGAGACGAGTGGGGAAATCAGGAGACAAGAGAGTGAATCAGTGAAAACAGGAGTACATAAAAACCCTTACTCAATTTAAATGGAAATAAAGTATACACCAATAGGCCTACATGTGGAAGCCATCCCACCACCAGTCCTCACCACTAATTTCGAGCTCAGCCCAGTATGACTTCTTCCCGTTGGCTGCCTCCTCAGTGGACATTATTGTGTACATCCGCCTCGGGTCTGGCGGATCATATTGTTCCTTGGGCATCCCTATAATACTGAAAAATAAAAAAACAAAATGTTGAACCAGAAACATTGCATGGTCGATTTGAAACCACACCCTCCTAGATCTACCCTAGAGATTTTGACTGACAGACAAGTAGTCTAACACATTAATTCCTAGGACACCGAATATGTACAAACCAGTAAGAAAAAAAACAATGCCAGTCTAACATACTGCAACTTCAATATGTAGTTACAGTACTGTACAAGTCCATGTTTAGCCTAAAGTTATTACAATTCGCCACTCATTACATGAAGATACCCCTTTCACACTATGAGTCATTCAGCGCTACAGATTCAGACACATTCTCACCCCGTGGCAACTGGAAGACCCCATAAAACAAGATGTTGAATGAGCATTTAGGAGGCCGTAGAAAAACACTTAGCTATTTTGTCCACAATGTAATTGTTTTGCACATTTGCCACAATCAGATTAACATAGGGACATTAACAGTTTGACACGGCAGAGGCATGAAGATTGTACAAACACAGCAAGCTCTATGTACTTAGGAGCGACCACAAAAGCAGACTTAAAATAGGATATTCCTGAAAATCACTTTGTACCTTTCTCAAATAACTTGTCCTCGTGTTGATACTGTGGTTAGCACGTTCACAAACATTTGTTTCAACAAATCATTGAAGTCACAAACTAGCTGATCTTGCTAGCTAGCTACAAATAAGTTGTACGCTAGCTAGCATAAATTCATTTTCAGCAGTGGTTATTGGTTTCAACAACTTAACATTCACCCGATATCATTAACGTTAGTTAGATAGCTTACCACTAACAACTAGTGCAGCTAAGTATGTGCATTGTATACCTAACATTACCACATGCCATCCAAACGAAAATTGAGCGATAACTAACGTTAGTTAGCAACTATGATAGCTAGCTAGCGCTCTTTGGCTACTCCATTCGGCTTGATTTTCATACTTGGTACAGACAGTAACGTTAAAAGTACAGTCTAACCTCGCTTAATTAGCTAACTAACGTTATATGGAGCCTTATTTAAGCGGTAGCTAGTTAAATGTGTAGTTAACTAGCTAGCTACCTATTCGAGGATATTCACATGATAACAACTAACGTTAGCTAGCTATGATCTAACGTTAAGATAGCTAACTAACTTAGCTAGTTTAGTTTAAGATATTCAAAACTTAACTAGCTAAACCACACACATCACAGGCAGACGAGAAATGGCTAGTTAGCTAGCTAACGTTAGATGACAATGTATCTAGCTAAAGCGTCAATCCCCGTGCACATCCATTGTAAGTACAGCGACTTCTAGCTAGCTAGTGGACTTCAAAGTCTAGTTAGCTCAACATGAATCAATAAATAACAACGAGGAAATGTGCCCTCGTGGATTAGTACGTTTTGCTAATTTGCTTGATAACTAACGTTAGTTAAGCTTAGATAGCTAGTTTGACAGCTAGCGCGCTAGGTAACGTTAACCATTATTTTATTGTTAGCTAGCTAGCTCGGTTAGCATTCGTATTGGTTAGCTAGCTAACTGGGTTAACTTAGCTGGCTAATGGGTAGTCTATGCTAGCTAATACATCTTACAAAACACATGACGTTGTTTTCGTACACTTAAACAAATGTGCATCTTTAAATTATAATGAGATGGTTTACCTTTATGAGCATACCAGTCAGCGATGCGTGTGCGTGTTTCCTTTGTTTCTAATTCACTTCGTGTCAGCTGTTACCCACTGAAAGAAAACAAGAATCATGGCGTCCTTTAGATTTTTAGTCTGTGATAACAACGCTCGTTGTAATTGCCTCCAAACTGTTTACGCTGGTAGTGGTAAATACAAAACTGTTGTTGCGCGCATCAAACTGGGTCGTGAACATGGAACAAATTAATCAAATGATTTCATTCAACTTGTGGTCATCCGATACAATGTAACAGTTTACAGGTTCTGAGCCTTCAAATGAAGTTTTCAAGAATCATAAAGCGTAGTAGACCCTAATACATGTTTCATTTGTAGTACGTTCCAATACCATTAGCATGAAAATAGCGTCAAAACACCCAAAGTAATGCAACATAAATGTAGCTAGGCTACCGTATACCAAATCAGTGCAATAGCGACTGTAAAATTCCTATTCTCACTATAATTGCAATATTTTCTGGCCCCAGTAGGGAGCAGCACAGAAAAGCAGATGGTAGAACAAGCAGCGATGTGCAATATCCATCAAGAGAAAAACGTAAGTGATGTACAATTTTTTATATTCAGCATTTTTAATTGCAACCTGATGATGATGACGACAATGATGAGACAGCCTGTAAGGAGGAGGTCAGAGACCTGGCAATGTGGTGCCAGGACAACAACCTCTCCCTCAATGTGAGCGAGACAAAGGACCTGATCGTGGACTACAGGAAAAGGCTGGCCGAACATTAACATCGACAGGGCTGTAGTGGAGCGGGTCGAGAGTTTCAAGTTCCTTGGTGTCCACATCACCAACGAACTATCATGGTCCAAACACACCAAGACAGTTGTGAAGAGGGCACGACAACACCTTTCCCCCTCAGGAGACTGAAAAGATTTGGCATGGGTCCCCAGATCTTCAAAAAGTTATACAGCTGCACCATCGAGAGCATCCTGACCAGTTGCATCACCGCCTGGTAAGGCAACTGCTCGGCATCTGACCATAAGGCACTACAGAGGGTAGTGCGTACTGCCCAGTATATCACTGGGGCCAAGCTTCATGCCATCCAGGACCTATATACTAGGCGGTGTCAGAGGAAAGCCCAAAAAATTGTCAAAGACTCCAGTCACCCAAGTCATAAACTGTTCTCTCTGCTACGGCAAGCGGTACCGGAGCGCCAAGTCTAGGACCAATAGGCTCCTTAACAGCTTCTACCCCCAAGCCATAAGACTGCTGAACAATTAATGAAATTGCCACCCAGACTATTTACATTGACCCCCCCCGCACATAGTCACTTTACCCCTACCTACATATACAAATTACCTCGACTAACCTGTATCCCCGCACATTGACTCGGTACTGGTACCCCCTGTATATAGCCTCATATTGTTATTTTAGTGTGTTACTTTTTATTATTTTTAACTTTAGTTTATTTGAAAATATTTTCTGAACTCTTTCTTGAACTGCATTGTTGGTTAAGGGCTTGTAAGTAAGCATTTCACGCTAAGGTCTACACCTGTTGTATTCAGCGCATGTGACAAATAAAGTTTGATTTGATTTGACGATGAGGATGATGATAATGATGTTGAGTTAATTACAAGGCCTGTCAATTCCCAAGCCCATATGCCCAGACACCTTTTACATAAAGTCTGATACATGCTCAGCAAAATCTGAATTTCTGGCTAATTTACCATTCCTAATCTCAAGGGTAGTATCTGATATATTTTGATATGTGATACAGAATTTTGTTTTACCTCTGGGATTTTGGTAAGGTGCAACGATGCATGTGTGGGAGTGTTGAGCCTACACAAGTGCTCTTCTAATTCCTCAGGGCATAACATACTGCACCACCTCTCTGTCTCTCTCTCTCTCTCTCTTTCTTCTTCTTCTTCTTCTTCTTCTTCTTCTTCTTCTTCTTCTTCTTCTTCTTCTTCTTCTTCTTCTTCTTCTTCTTCTTCTTCTTCTTCTTCTTCTTCTTCTTCTTCTTCTTCTTCTTCTTCTTCTTCTTCTTCTTCTTCTTCTTCTTCTTCTTCTTCTTCTTCTTCTTCTTCTTCTTCTTCTTCTTCTTCTTCTTCTTCTTCTTCTCTCAGTGTGCGTTGTGTGTGGAGGAGAGTCTCTGGGTTCTCTGTCATATCGTCCTACAGCAGCATGAATTGCCAGTAGAGCGGCATACAAAAGCCCAAATATCTCCAAGACTGACTGTGGCACAATATTTACTTTTAAGTTTGCTCATCTGTGGGCCCCTTCTGTCCCACTCTAAGCCTCTGATCCTCCAGGGATTCTTCTGTTAGATGCGGATAGAAAAGTCATAACATTAGGGCTTCTCTCCTCCCTCTCGACTCAGACTTTTTCAGACTTTACTTAGAATTTCACTGATAAACAAGGTTACTTATGGATCTGTTGTGAGTTTGGGGTTAGGTACCTTTTGAGAGTTGGTTAAAGTTCCTGAGAAAATAGTCACCTTCTCCAATACATTTAGCCTGTGATTTGGTGGTTTTGAAGTACAGCAGAGCCAATCCACACCCCTCCGGAAAACAATTAAAGTTAGATAGTGGATAATGATATCTGCAATAATAAGCATCACATCAAAAGCATGAAAATCAGACAGCTTTCTCGAGTCACCAGAGCTGTAGAAATCCTTCTGTGAGGTAACATGTGTCTTGTGTCACATGCTGGCCACACCGCCCGCGTTGCTTGCGCAAGCATTGCAAAATAAATGTACACATACGTTATTCAATCATTTCATCCAAACTGCTTGTGCGCATCAACAAGCGTCTGCGTAGCCAGGTGCTAAAATAGAACTTGGTTCTATTTTTTAGGCTTAATGCGCTGCAAGTCCCGCCTCTCCAATCTCCTCATTGGTTTTTAGGAGCATATACCACGCTCCAGTCCAGTTGGTAGTGGTAATGCACCTTAAAGTTTGTTGCCAACCGCCAAGTTAGTTCTTCTCCCTGATTAAATGCTACCAGTATTTCATGTGATTGCATGAGATGGAGGTTCTAAATCCTTTAAAATCAGTTAACTGTCAGATACAGTAAGATCCAGATACAAGCTTGTGTAAAAGCATGGTAGAAGAGCTATACAGGAAGATATTATGGTCAGTGGACACAAGTTGTTTTGGCTTCTGGGTTTGGGTCAATTCCATTTCAATTCCAGTCAATTCATAAGTAAACCAAATTCCTCATTGAAAAACATAGGAGGAAAAAAAATGAATTTTAATTTCAGTATACTTTCTGAATTGACTGGAATTGAAATGGATTTGACCCCAACCCTGTTTGGCTTATTTTTTCCATCAAATCAGCTTTTTTTTTTGTTCATGTTCTGTCAGAAGAAACATTGCTGGAACGAATACAGGGAAGTGAATGGATTATGGTGTAGGTGTGGGTGATATAATTACAGGATCAAACAAATACAAGCAGTTGAGAGGCACAGATTTAGCAGACATTGCAAAATCCTACAGTATCTATCAAAATGACTTAGTGGGTTCATATACAGTGGGGGAAAAAAGTATTTAGTCAGCCACCAATTGTGCAAGTTTTCCCACTTAAAAAGATGAGAGAGGCCTGTAATCTTCATCATCACGTCAACTATGACAGACAAAATGAGAAAAAAAAATCCAGAAAATCACATTGTAGGATTTTTATGAATTTATTTGCAAATTATGGTGGAAAATTAATATTTGGTCAAATAACAAAAGTTTCTCAATACTTTGTTATATACCCTTTGTTGGCAATGACACAGGTCAAACGTTTTCTGTAAGTCTTCACAAGGTTTTCATACACTGTTGCTGGTATTTTGGCCCATTCCTCCATGCAGATCTCCTCTAGAGCAGTGATGTTTTGGGGCTGTCGCTGGGCAACACAGACTTTCAACTCCCTCCAAAGATTTTCTATGGGGTTGAGATCTGGAGACTGGTTAGGCCACTCCAGGACCTTGAAATGCTTCTTACGAAGCCACTCCTTCGTTGCCCGGCGGTGTGTTTGGGATCATTGTCATGCTGAAAGACCCAGCCACGTTTCATCTTCAATGCCCTTGCTGATGGAAGGAGGTTTTCACTCAAAATCTCACGATACATGGCCCCATTCATTCTTTCCTTTACACGGATCAGTCGTCCTGGTCCCTTTGCAGAAAAAACAGCCCCAAAGCATGATGTTTCCACCCCCATGCTTCACAGTAGGTATGGTGTACTTTGGATGTAACTCAGCATTCTTTGTCCTCCAAACACGACGAGTTGAGTTTTTACCAAAAAGTTCTATTTTGGTTTCATCTGACCATATGACATTCTCCCAATCCTCTTCTGGATCATCCAAATGCACTCTAGCAAACTTCAGATGGGCCTGGACATGTACTGGCTTAAGCAGGGGGACACGTCTGGCACTGCAGGATTTGAGTCCCTGGTGGCGTAGTGTGTTACTGATGGTAGGCTTTGTTACTTTGGTCCCAGCTCTCTGCAGGTCATTCACTAGGTCCCCCCGTGTGGTTCTGGGATTTTTGTGATCATCTTGTGATCATTTTGATCCCACTGGGTGAGATCTTGCGTGGAGCCCCAGATCGAGGGAGATTATCAGTGGTCTTGTATGTCTTCCATTTCCTAATAATTGCTCCCACAGTTGATTTCTTCAAAACAAGCTGCTTACCTATTGCAGATTCAGTCTTCCCAGCCTGGTGCAGGTCTACCATTTTGTTTCTGGTGTCCTTTGACAGCTCTTTGGTCTTGGCCATAGTGGAGTTTGGAGTGTGACTGTTTGAGGTTGTGGACAGGTGTCTTTTATACTGATAACAAGTTCAAACAGGTGCCATTAATACAGGTAACGAGTGGAGGACAGAGGAGCCTCTTAAAGAAGAAGTTACAGGTCTGTGAGAGCCAGAAATCTTGCTTGTTTGTAGGTGACCAAATACTTATTTTCCACCATAATTTGCAAATAAATTCATAAAAAATCCTACAATGTGATTTTCTGGATCTTTTTTTCTCATTTTGTCTGTCATAGTTGACGTGTACCTATGATGAAAATTACAGGCCTCTGTCATCTTTTTAAGTGGGAGAACTTGCACAATTGGTGGCTGACTAAATCCTTTTTTTCCCCACTGTAGAAAACAGTTAGAGGTATGTTCATTGTCAAGGGAATGGGATAGAATAAACAGCTATAGAGGCACTCAACGTCTAAACTTCTTTTAACATGGTTTTGCTCTCGCTTTTTATACTTCACATTTCAGAATGAACCCATAAAGCAGTTCAGGTGGAAAGTAGCTCATTTGTTTTAATCCAATGACATACAGTTGAAGTCGGAAGTTTACATACACCTTAGTCAAATACATTTCAACTCAGTTTTTCACAGTTCCTGACATTTAATCCTAGTAAAAATGCCCTGTTTTAGGTCAGTTAGGATCACCACTTTATTTTAAGAATGTGAAATGTCAGAATAATAGTAGAGAGAATGATTTATTTCAGCTTTTATTTCTTTCATCACATTCCCAGTGGGTCAGAAGTTTACATACACTCAATTACTATTTGGTAGCATTGCCTTTAAATTGTTTAACTTGGGTCAAACGTTTCAGGTAGCCTTCCACATGCTTCCCACAATAAGTTGGGTGAATTCGGCCCATTCCTCCTGACAGAGCTGGTGTAACTGAGTCAGGTTTGTAGGCATCCTTGCTCGCACACGCTTTTTCAGTTCTGCCCACACATTTTCTATAGGATTGAGGTCAGGGCTTTGTGATGGCCACTCCAATACCTTGACTTTGTTGTCTTTAAGCCATTTTGCCACAACTTTGGAAGTATGCTTTGGGTCAATGTCCATTTGGAAGACCCATTTGCGACCAAGCTTTAACTTCCTGACTGATGTCTTGAGATGTTGCTTCAATATATCCATATAATTTTCCTTCCTCGTGATGCCATCTATTTTGTGAAGTGCATCAGTCCCTCCTGCAGCAAAGTACCCCCACAGCATGATGCTGCCACCCCCGTGGATGAACCAGACTTGTGGAGGTCTACAATAATTTTTCTGAGGTCTTGGCTGATTTCTTTTGATTTTCACATGATATCAAGCAAAGAGGCACTGAGTTTTAAGGTAGGCCTTGAAATACATCCACAGGTACACATCCAATTGACTCAAATGATGTAAATTAGCCTATCAGAAGCTTCTAAAGCCATGACATCATTTTCTGGAATTTTCCAAGCTGTTTAAAGGCACAGTCAACTTAGTGTATGTAAAAAAATTACTTAGTCTGGTTCATTCTTGGGTTCATCCTGGTTCATCCTTGGGAGCAATTTCCAAACACCTGAAGGTACCACGTTCATCTGTACAAACAATAGTACCCAAGTATAAACACCATGGGACCACGCAGCCGTCATACTGCTCAGGAAGGAGACGCGTTCTGTCTCCTAGAGATGAACGTACTTTGGTGCGAAAAGTGCAAATCAATCCCAGAACAACAGCAAAGGACCTTGTGAAGATGCTGGAGGAAACAGGTACAAAAGTATCTATATCCACAGTAAAACGAGTCTTATATCGACATAACCTGAAAGGCCGCTCAGCAAGGAAGAAGCCACTGCTCCAAAACCGACATAAAAAAGCCAGAATACGGTTTGCAAATGCACATGGGGACAAAGATCATACTTTTTGGAGCAATATCCTCTGGTCTGATGAAACAAAATTAGAACTGTTTGGCCATAATGACCATCGTTATGTTTGGAGGAAAAAGGGGAAAGCTTGCAAGCCGAAGAACACCATCCCAACCGTGAAGCACGGGGTGGCAGCATCATGCTGTGGGGGTGCTTTGCTGCAGGAGGGACTGATGCACTTCACAAAATAGATGGCATCATGAGGAAGGAAAATTATGTGGATATATTGAAGCAACATCTCAAGACATCAGTCAGGAAGTTAAAGCTTGGTCGCAAATTGGTCTTCCAAATGGACAATGACCCCAAGCATACTTCCAAAGTTGTGGCAAAATGGCTTAAGGACAACAAAGTCAAGGTATTGGAGTGGCCATCACAAAGCCCTGACCTCAATTATATAGAATATTTGTGGGCAGAACTGAAAAAGCGTGCGCAAGCAAGGCCTACAAACCTGACTCAGTTACACCAGCTCTGTCAGGAGGAATGGGCCAAAATTCACCCAACTTATTGTGGGAAGCTTGTGGAAGGCTACCCGAAACGTTTGACCCAAGTTAAACAATTTAAAGGCAATGCTACCAAATAGTAATTGAGTGTATGTAAACTTCTGACCCACTGGGAATGTGATGAAAGAAATAAAAGCTGAAATAAATCATTCTCTCTACTGTTATTCTCTCTACATTCTTAAAATAAAGTGGTGATCCTAACTGACCTAAGACAGGGAATTTTTACTTAGGATTAAATATCAGGACTTGTGAAAAACTGAGTTTAAATGTATTTGGCTAAAGTGTATTTAAACTTCCGACTTCAACTGTATATCTGGAATACTTGGGCCAATCTATTGTGTTTTCCACACTGCCTCAAACATTGTAAGCCATGATTGGGCTTTATGTACCAATTATATATAGAGAGATGGAGCTGGTTGGCGCCCATTTTGAAAAGTGGTGCCCTATAGTAGAATAAGTTAAATCTGCAATGGCACTTTAGCTAGACATCTTTACTTAGAGCTTTGTTTTTTTGTAAAGGTTGAATGGTCTCATCACAAAGGCATTTGGTTCAAATGGGTTACATATCTCACAGCTGGACATAATGCATTCCTATGGGGTTTTACCAAGAGTGACGTGTACAGGGCAGGTTTCTGGTCACATTTCTTAAAATTAACACATTATGTAATATTCTATTATGTATCATTGTAATCAGCCGACTTCAGTGAACACTTATATAACAATTTTAGACTGTTTACATGTAAAATATTCGAACTAGGCATGAAAACATAAAAAAAAACTGATTTGGGGTTCTTTTCTGCAACTTTTCTATAAAGAAAAATGAAAGGATACATATACAGTGGGGGAAAAAAGTATTTAGTCAGCCACCAATTGTGCAAGTTCTCCCACTTAAAAAGATGAGAGAGGCCTGTAATTTTCATCATAGGTACACGTCAACTATGACAGACAAATTGAGGAAAAAAAATCCAGAAAATCACATTGTATGATTTTTAATGAATTTATTTGCAAATTATGGTGGAAAATAAGTATTTGGTCACCTAAAAACAAGCAAGATTTCTGGCTCTCACAGACCTGTAACTTCTTCTTTAAGAGGCTCCTCTGTCCTCCACTCGTTACCTGTATTAATGGCACCTGTTTGAACTTGTTATCAGTATAAAAGACACCTGTCCACAACCTCAAACAGTCACACTCCAAACTCCACTATGGCCAAGACCAAAGTGCTGTCAAAGGACACCAGAAACAAAATTGTAGACCTGCACCAGGCTGGGAAGACTGAATCTGCAATAGGTAAGCAGCTTGGTTTGAAGAAATCAACTGTGGGAGCAATTATTAGGAAATGGAAGACATACAAGACCACTGATAATCTCCCTCGATCTGGGGCTCCACGCAAGATCTCACCCAGTGGGGTCAAAATGATCACAAGAACGGTGAGCAATCCCAGAACCACACGGGGGACCTAGTGAATGACCTGCAGAGAGCTGGGACCAAAGTAACAAAGCCTACCATCAGTAACACACTACGCCGCCAGGGACTAAAATCCTGCAGTGCCAGACGTGTCCCCCTGCTTAAGCCAGTACATGTCCAGGCCCGTCTGAAGTTTGCTAGAGTGCATTTGGATGATCCAGAAGAGGATTGGGAGAATGTCATATGGTCAAATGAAACCAAAATAGAACTTTTTGGTAAAAACTCAACTCGTCGTGTTTGGAGGACAAAGAATGCTGAGTTGCATCCAAAGAACACCATACCTACTGTGACGCATGGGGGTGGAAACATCATGCTTTGGGGCTGTTTTTTCTGCAAAGGGACCAGGACGACTGATCCGTGTAAAGGAAAGAATGAATGGGGCCATGTATCGTGAGATTTTGAGTGAAAACCTCCTTCCATCAGCAAGGGCATTGAAGATGAAACGTGGCTGGGTCTTTCAGCATGACAATGATCCCAAACACACCGCCCGGGCAACGAAGGAGTGGCTTCGTAAGAAGCATTTCAAGGTCCTGGAGTGGCTCTAGCCAGTCTCCAGATCTCAACCCCATAGAAAATCTTTGGAGGGAGTTGAAAGTCCGTGTTGCCCAGCGACAGCCCCAAAACATCACTGCTCTAGAGGAGATCTGCATGGAGGAATGGGCCAAAATACCAGCAACAGTGTGTGAAAACCTTGTGAAGACTTACAGAAAACGTTTGACCTGTGTCATTGCCAACAAAGGGTATATAACAAAGTATTGAGAAACTTTTGTTATTGACCAAATACTTATTTTCCACCTTAATTTGCAAATAAATTCATAAAAAATCATACAATGTGATTTTCTGGATTTTTTTCCCTCATTTTGTCTGTCATAGTTGACGTGTACCTATGATGAAAATTACAGGCCTCTCTCATCTTTTTAAGTGGGAGAACTTGCACAATTGGTGGCTGACTAAATACTTTTTTCCCCCACTGTATGTGGCATATTTTTAAAGTTTTATTGTTTTCTCCAGACCCCTTCAAACATTTTCAGCCATCATTGGGTTTTATGTACCAATTATTTATGGAGATATGGACATGTGACACCTGGCCAATATGGCCCCATGGAGCTGATTGGTGGCCATATTGGAAATTCACTTTGTTGACTGATCTTTCCTCTCAAAAGCAGCTGTCAATGTCCCTTCGTTGTCCCTAAACAATACACTAGCCGGTCCAATTCAGTTGATACCTTTACCAACAAAGGTGTGTTGACCTACGTCCCTTCCACAAAAAGTGTAAAATGCTAACACCTCAACCATGTCTTTCCAGGAGACGTGCAGTACCAGCAAATCTTCTGCAAGAGGACCAAACAGTTGGTGGTCATTCACCTCAGACAGGACAAGCCCACCGCCATAAGCACAAAGAGTCTCAGCTTCCCCAGCCCACCATGCTGAACACAATTGCCAGCGTACTGAATACAAGCTGCGTTTACACAGGCAGCCCAATTCTGATTTTTTTTCCACTAATTGGTCTTTTGACCAATCAGATCAGTTCTGAAAAAGATCTGATGTGATTAAGACCAATTAGTGGAAAAAATATCAGAATTGGGCTGCCTGTGTAAACGCAGCCAGTGTGGCTCAGCATAAGGCCATGTAGAACAGGGGTCTCCAACCCTGTTCCTAGAGAGCTACCCTCCTGTAGGTTTTCGCTCCATCCCCAGTTGTAACTAACCTGGTTCAGTTTATCAACCAGCTAATTATTAGAATCAGGTATGCTAGATTAGGGTTGGAGTGAAAAACCAGGAACAGCGTTGGAGAGCCCTGATGTAGAACCACCATAAAATAAATATGGATATTTTCTATCAATCTTTGAAATTTGTCTGCCCTTATGGATTAGCAGAATATATTAATATAAGCTGTACATGGCTCTGTAGCATCAAACAGATGCTAGACATTCAGATATCCAAAGAATGTTTGTTTATTTGTCAAATTCTAAAATACAGGGGAGTGTACAGTATTTAATGCTAACTCAAGAGAATTGCGTATTCTACAAGAATGTTATGTGCTAAAAGTAATAACAACAAAAATATTATGAACAGTGTAGTACAGTTCAGTGTGTCCAAGGGTGTCTCAGGTGTAGAGACACACAAGTGCAGAGAACTGTAGCTACAGATTGTTACACCAGATAATGTGATTTACACAAAGATTTTTGCCAAATTCTTGTCTATTCTTGTCTAGACTTCTCTCATTGATCGAGACAGGTGGGTGTCAACCCTAAAGTGCTGCATGTCATGATGACAGAGACCTGTCTCAATCAATGAGTGAGAAGACTTGAAATAGACACAATGGCGGCGCACATATTGTTAGATTACTTTATGGAGCAAAAAAAGTATTTATTTTAAGAACAGAGCATTTTCTATATTCAAACTGAGCCCCTGCAACTGGACACTGACATTTTATGAGACTCCTGTTTCCCCGAATCGAGGACGAAGACGGCATCGCTAAGGTTGGTTGAAAATTCTCTGTGCTACACCAAACAGGATCCTGTAGTTTCCAGCAATGGATACCAAAAGTATTTGGTTAAATCACATTATCTGGTCTAACAATATTTAGCTAAGAGAACTGGTGATCAGCAGATGATGGGAGAGGTGGTCATGATGAAATTGCCATTCCAAAGAAACATACAGTAAGTTCGGGGGAATACTTGTAAAGCTGTGGGAGGAGTGTTGTCATGATCAAACTGCCATTCAGCTCCTCATGAGTCATCTGCTTGAAGTCCAGCATAATGTCTAATCTCTCGAGAGGGATACAGTCCACGGGATACAGTTCTGCTACAATGACACACGCAGGCAAAGGAATTATGTTTCTGTATCTAGAATCCACTCCAGCAAGAAGCCCAGGCACCACATGGTATTGTCTGTAAGACAAAAAACTAAACAAATGATACTCTACTGTACAGTTTAAACAACAGTTGAACCATGCCAGAATACCATCAACATTAGGGTAGACTAGTTGAACATGCATACATGTGCACAGGTACAGAGATTACATTTACAACAATATCTAGCCTATTAGAAAGAAACATGGCATAACCCTCAACCTTTGCACAATGACCAGACTATACAAATGAGCCTAGGAAGGTAGGCAGTCAGTATCTACCTATAGCCATGTCTATCAGGCATGCTTAGACACATATTCTTATAGTAAAACCAGCTTCAGTTTTAGTGATTTGCAACAGAAAAGTATTGTATTATTGTTTCTCCTCACTGTTTGCTAGTAATCTTAGCTAGCTAGCTTGCTGGATATGCAATACTTGTTATTTAAATCTGTTTGGATCCTTTCTTGAATCATGCCTATAATTTTGTGAGATTGAAATGCGTCCATGGTCATAATCATAACCAATGTCAACCCTCGTCAATTATGTTACATAGCTAGCTAGTAAAATTATTTACAGTTGCTGATGTTACACAGGTTTGCTAGCGAATGTTACAAATGCGAGGCATGGCACATAACAAGTTAGCAGGCACCAGGCTAGCTAGCTAGCCACCTCCAGTCATCTGCTAACGTTTGCTGGTAAACCTAGCTTTAGGTGGCTGGTTGTAATGTTATAGCTTGCTGTTTAGTAGCTAGCCATATCTACGACTAAAAAGAGAAGAGGTTTTACATTCGAGATATAGAAGATCTCCGATTGTATAACCTCTTCTATTTTTAGTCATAGATATTGCTACCGGTAGTTGTTTTGCTAGCTAACTTAGTTAGTTAGCTACCTAGCTAGCTAACTAACTAGCTAAGTTAACAAACAGATTTACCCCAACTAACATAGTAGTATGTTAGCCAGCAATACACAATATGGGTTTCAGTAGATAAACTTAAGTTAGCTAGCTAAATGGCTTGCAGGAAGATAACTTACTTAGCTCGGCACCATATTTGTCATCTGCTCTCCTGGTGCTGGAATCGGCTGTAGCTGAGCTTCTAGCTTCCAACTCTTTGTTTCGAATCCTCTTCGCTATATTGAAACATGTATGGTTGAATGTCACCATGTAGCTACTAGATGCTCCATCGTCAAATTCGTGTTGATGAGAGGAATCACTTGAAGCCATTGCACCTGGTCAGTTCTTTCAGTTTTGCCCAAAGGATTGTTGTTAGCGTGGAACCCCGTATTATCGGCATATTCAACCGCGTTTAAGAAATATATTACCTTCAACAGTGTTATCTTGTGATCAATCCATCAAAGTTTTGTGATTATTGGTGTCGTAAAAATGTTAGCTAACGGGTTAGCAATTAGCATGTTTGACATTCCAGTGGAAATACTACTATTATCAGCTTTTTGATAAGCGGTTTAGCAAAAAAAATACGTCCCGTATTATCGGCATACGGTCCCCAGTTATCAGCCACCTTACTATTTTGTTCAATTACAAGATATATCCGTTTAATTCGTATCCGAATTGTTTACTAGATCGTTGACTAGTTGGCTAGCCTTCCGGTAAAAAATTATGACTTGCCTATCAACTTTTCATTGCGTAGCCCGGTGCTCCCTCCTGTGGACTCTTAAAAAATGGTTCTTCACCAACATATTCAGTGTTGTAAAAAAATAAATAATGTCTCCATTTGTTTTACAAATTAATCTTATGTTTTGAGAAAGTAGATAACAGTTGAATACTAAAATATGAGTATTAATAATTTACATCAAATAAAACTTTAATTTCAGTAATGTGCATTGACATAAACAATGAAAACACTGTTGTAGTTTGTGTTGCAGAGATGCACTTGGAAAGTAAAGGAAGAAATACACAAGATGGGTTGAATAAATATATACAGTGGGGAGAACAAGTATTTGATACACTGCCGATTTTGCAGGTTTTCCTACTTACAAAGCATGTAGAGGTCTGTAATTTTTATCATAGGTACACTTCAACTGTGAGAGACAGAATCTAAAACAAAAATCCAGAAAATCACATTATATGATTTTTAAGTAATTAATTTGCATTTTATTGCATGACATAAGTATTTGATCACCTACCAACCAGTAAGAATTCCGTCTCTCACAGACCTGTTAGTTTTTCTTTAAGAAGCCCTCCTGTTCTACACTCATTACCTGTATTAACTGCACCTGTTTGAACTCGTTACCTGTATAAAAGACACCTGTCCACACACTCAATCAAACAGACTCCAACCTCTCCACAATGGCCAAGACCAGAGAGCTGTGTAAGGACATCAGGGATACAATTGTAGACCTGCAAAAGGCTGGGATGGGCTACAGGACAATAGGCAAGCAGCTTGGTGAGAAGGCAACAACTGTTGGCGCAATTATTAGAAAATGGAAGAAGTTCAAGATGACGGTTAATCACCCTCGGTCTGGGGCTCCATGCAAGATCTCACCTCGTGGGGCATCAATGATCATGAGGAAGGTGAGGGATCAGCCCAGAACTACACGGCAGGACCTGGTCAATGACCTGAAGAGAGCTGGGACCACAGTCTCAAAGAAAATCATTAGTAACACACTACGGCGTCATGGATTAAAATCCTGCAGCGCACGCAAGGTCCCCCTTCTCAAGCCAGCGCATGTCCAGGCCCATCTGAAGTTTGCCAATGACCATCTGAATGATCCAGAGGAGGAATGGGAGAAGGTCGTGTGGTCTGATGAGACAAAAATAGAGCTTTTTGGTCTAAACTCCACTCGCCGTGTTTGGAGGAAGAAGAAGGATGAGTACAACCCCAAGAACACCATCCCAACCGTGAAGCATGGAGGTGGAAACATAATTATTTGGTATAAAAGAAACCTGTCCACAAAAGCAATCAATCAATCAGATTCCACACTCTCCACCATGGCCAAGACCAAAGAGCTCTCCAAGGATGTCAGGGACAAGATTGTAGACCTACACAAGGCTGGAATGGGCTACAAGACCATCGCCAAGCAGCTTGGTGAGAAGGTGACAACAGTTGGTGCGATTATTCGCAAATGGAGGAAACACAAAAGAACTGTCAATCTCCCTCGGCCTGGGGCTCCATGCAAAATCTCACCTCGTGGAGTTGCAATGATCATGAGAACGGTGAGGAATCAGCCCAGAACTACACGGGAGGATCTTGTCAATGATCTCAAGGCAGCTGGGACCATAGTCACCAAGAAAACAATTGGTAACACACTACGCCGTGAAGGACTGAAATCCTGCAGCGCCCGCAAGGTCCCCCTGCTCAAGAAAGCACATATACAGGCCCGTCTGAAGTTTGCCAATGAACATCTGAATGATTCAAAGGAGAACTGAGTGAAAGTATTGTGGTCAGATGAGAGCAAAACGAGCTCTTTGGCATCAACTCAACTCGCTGTGTTTGGAGGAGGAGGAATGCTGCCTATGACCCCAAGAACACCATCCCCACCGTCAAACATGGAGGTGGAAACATTATGCTTTGGGGGGGGGTTCTGCTAAGGGGACAGGACAACTTCACCGCATCAAAGGGACGATGGACGGGGCCATGTACCGTCAAATCTTGGGTGAGAACCTCCAGGGCATTGAAAATGGGTCGTGGATGGGTATTCCAGCATCACAATGACCCAAAACACACGGCCAAGGCAACAAAGGAGTGGCTCAAGAAGAAGCACATTAAGGTCCTGGAGTGGCCTAGCCAGTCTCCAGACCTTAATCCCATAGAAAATCTGTGGAGGGAGCTGAAGGTTCGAGTTGCCAAACGTCAGCCTCAAAACCTTAATGACTTGGAGAAGATCTGCAAAGAGGAGTGGGACAAAATCCCTCCTGAGATGTGTGCAAACCTGGTGGCCAACTACAAGAAACGTCTGACCTCCGTGATTTCCAACAAGGGTTTTGCCACCAAGTACCAAGTCATGTTTTGCAGAGGGGTCAAATACTTATTTCCCTCATTAAAATGCAAATCATTTTATAACATTTTTGACATGCGTTTTTCTGGATTTTGTTGTTGTTATTCTGTCTTTCACTGTTCAAATAAACCTACCATTAAAATTATAGACTGATCATGTCTTTGTCAGTGGGCAAACGTACAAAATCAGCAGGGGATCAAATACTTTTTTCCCTCACTGTAGGCCTACATTCCATGAGACCTTTGAAAAAACATGCAGGGCTTGACATTAACCTGTTTATCCACTTGTCCTTCAGACAAGGAGGTGACTGAAGATGTTGTTGTGTGGTTTGATGCAAGAAACCACTTTACAAAATAAAATGCATTATTTTTCCCATACCATTATTACAAAGAATCAGACAAATTATGCTATCCTCTGCCTATTGGCTCCTTAGCTTATTCAAGCCTGTCTTAAAATACAACACAAAAAAAAGCTCTTCACCTGACTTGTTTTTCAAAGATGTCCAGAAATGTACATGTTTTGTGCTCTTGTAGGAAGCAATCAATTCCCTATTGATGACTACAAATAATCTATAACTGGGCTAATAACTACTAACTAGCAAAGGATATGAAGAAAATGTGCACACGTGGCTCCATGCAGCTCTCACTTTGATCTCAAAACAAGCGCATCTACTCACGACCGCTCATGCTGTAAACACAGTCCAGTTCAAAGTAAATGGCACAGATCCTTATATGGTCTATTTGCATATAGGCCAACTGCAGCTCTAATTGGTTTGCCGCACCGGTCTGTGTACAGTAAGGGCTGAGTCGTGTGTGTCAATGCAATAGAATCCTACTCCGGTGCGTTCTGCTTACAACAAAATCTCTTGCAAAGTTAGTTTTGCATACTAAAAGTTGCATAGTTTGTTTTGTTTTGGTATGTTGCATTGAATGTGGCTAACATTGCATTGATTCAATCACAATTGCCACAGTAAAGGGAAAGGTTGATAGTGTTAACTAACAGGGAAAAAAAAGTTGAGTAAAATTCAATCTCGTCCTTTTCTCTGTGGGCTGATATTTCTTCTGTGGGGCAGTCCTGGGGGAGCTGCAGGCAGTCTCGGGGCTACTGCACGCCCACGCGCAGATTAGAAGGAACATTGCTCCCTACCTCTCAGACTTACACCCATCCATCTATCGACTTACTCATCCATTCCCATTCATTCCCGCCGAACATATGTGACCGACCGGCTCGATTCGGTATTATGTAGCAAAATGTGAAATTGCGTTTTTTACATTGGATAAAAGTAGAGACTCAGTGCTAGAAAATGGTATATCATACACTACAGCTGAGGAACAATGGGAAAGTAATTCTGCTTTGAACGTTGATAAACTTGTAAAATCACTTTTGAGAAAATGACATAGTTTATACTATGGATTTAATCTGGAGTGCCAGAGTGTTTTCTGGGCTTTCATAAACTCAGAGCGTTGTTAGATATTCAGAGCGTTTCACTCTCAGAGCGTTCAGAGCGCACACTGGACGCTCTGGCCGAGGAGTCAGGTTGATTCGAGCATTCTGACTTAACAACAGCAGTCAAGCACCTAAGCTAACTGGCTAACATTGGCTAGCTTGCTAGCTATTTCCAGACACAAATGAGAGAACAGCTCACTCTGACCATTTTACTCGCCCTAGCAGAGCTGGTTAGGCTGTTTTTATGTTATCCAGAGCTTTGGTGACTGCAACTGTGTTGCTGGCAACAATTTAATTCCGCTTTTTTGCCAACATTTACTGACACCGGTCATATTCAACGGGTGTTGAGACAAGAGTGCTCTGAAATCAGAGTAGATAGCCAGAGCGAATTTACCAGCTACGTCTATCGACAGTTGTCACAGTGATATCATGAACATTCTATTGAAATGGTTACTTGCATAGTGGAGTCTTTTGTTTAGACATGCAGCTAGCTAGCTAGCTAAACAATGAAACATAATCCCATCTGATAACGTTACTGCCCTGCATGAATCTGCAGGTAGCTAAATATGCCATTTTAGCAGACACTTTTATCCAAAGCGACTTACAGTCATGCGTGCATAAATTTTTTTGTGTATGGGTGGTCCCGGGGATCGAACCCACTACCTTGGCGTTACAAGCGCCGTGCTCTACCAGCTGAGCTACAGAGGACCACACAGCCAAGGACCACTCAGCTAACCAACCAGGTTCAATGTTAGCTAGCTAACATTAGGCTATGACTAGCAATGCAAATGGTTCTGAGATACGAATAATATTACTACACAGATCATACATGTAATGTTAGCTAGCGAACCAACCAGCTAACGTTAGCTAGCTAACAGTACACTTTAACTTGAAATGAAAACGACTTTCTGACAAATTAGAAACGTGTAATATCTGAAAATGTAGCTAGCTAGACTATTTTACCCGTATACATGGATGGACGCTTCATCCTCTCTGTCACGGATGCCATGGTTGCCCTTAGTTTGAAAATGTAATCTAGATACAGGTGTTTTATACAACAGCCTTCTGTGTGTTCTCCTTTCGACTTCGTCTGCATATTTGCAATCAAACACCAATATTTTCTCCATCTCCTTAGCTATCATACTCTAATTCCATTGATTTCAAAACTCGGTCCTCCAGACAGTGGAGAGCAACACTTAAGCAGTTCTACTACGTGATATCTTTCAAAAAAGCTTAGAAAGGATTACTTACACAGACTGACCAGCTCATGTTATAGACAGAAGCGTGCTACATGGCAGACCAATCCGAACTCATCTTTCAGCATGTCCAGCCCACTCATTATCTCAGCCAATCATGACTCCCGAGTGGTGCAGTGGTCTAAGGCACTGCATCACAGTGCTAGCTGTGCCACTAGAGATCCTGGTTAGAGTCCAGGCTCTGTCGCAGCCGGCCGCAACCAGGAGACCCATGGGCGGCGCACAATTGGTCCAAGGTAGAGGAGGGTTTGGCCGGCAGGGATGTGGGTTCGTTTCCCACGGGGGGCCAGTATGAAAAAAACAAAAAAACAAAAACGTATGCATTCACTAACTGTAAGTCACTCTGGATAAGAGCGTCTGCTAAATGACTAAAATGTAAAAATGTGCTAGGCTCATTTTAAAATGTGAAAAAGAAAAATGTTTAACGTTCAAGTTGCTCTGCTGTGAAGTAGTGACGTGCGACATGTGCCTAGTTTCATGAAACAAGTCACATATACCCTGCAGTGCATTCGGAAAGTGTTCAGACCCCTTGACTTTTTCCACATTTTGTTACGTTACAGTACTCCATAATGACAAAGCAAATACAGGATTTTACAAATTTGTGCAAATGTATAAAAAAAGAAAACGGAAATATCACATTGACATAAGTATTCAGACCCTTTACTCAGTACTTTGTTGAAACACCTTTGGCAGCGATTACAGCCTCGAGTCTTCTTGGGTATGATGTTACAAGCTTGGCACAACTGTATTTGGGGAGTTTCTCCCATTCTTCTCTGCAGATCCTCTCAAGCTCTGTCATGTTGGATGGGGAGCGTCGCTACACAGCTATTTTCAGGTCTGAACCTTTGCCCCAGTCTGAGTTCCTGAGTGCTCTGGAGCAGGTTTTCATCAAGGATCTCTCTGTACCTTGTTCCATTAATCTTTCCCTCGATCCTGAGTAGTCTCCCAGTCCCTGCCACTAAAAAACATCCCCACAGCATGATGCTGCCACCACCATGCTTCACTGTAGGGATGGTGCCAGGTTTTCCTCCAGACGTGATGCTTGGCATTCAGGCCAAATAGTTCAATCTTGGTTTCATCAGAACAGAGAATCTTGTTTCTCATGGCCTGAGTACTTTAGGTGCCTTTTGGCAAACCCCAAGCGGGCTGTCATGTGCTTTTTACTGAGGAGTGGCTTCCGTCTGGCCACTCGACCATAAAGGCCTGATTGGTGGAGCGCTGCAGAGATTGTTGTCCTCCTGGAAGGTTCTTCCATCTCCAGAGAGGAACTCTGGAGCTCTGTCAGAGTGACCTTTGGGTTCTTGGTCACCTCCCCCGATTGCTCAGTTTGGCCGGGTGGCCAGCTCTAGGAAGAGTCTTGGTGGTTCCAAACTTCTTCCATTTAAGAATGATGGAGGCCACTGTGTTCTTGTTGATCTTCAATGCTGCAGACATTTTTTGGTACCCTTCCCCAGATCTGTGCCTCAACACAACCCTGTCTCGGAGCTCTACGGACAATTCGTTCAACCTCATGGCCTCGTTTTTGCTCTGACATGCACTGTCAACTGTGGGACCTTATATAGACAGGTGTGTGCCTTTCCAAATCATGTCCAATCAATTTAATTTACCACAGGTGGACTCCAATCAAGTTGTAGAAACATCTCAAGGATGATCAATGGAAACAGGATGCACCTGAGCTCAATTTCGAGTCTCATAGCAAAGGGTCTGAATACTTATGTAAACACGCAATGCAAATGCAAACATTTCTAAAAACCTGTTTTCGCTTTGTCATTATGGCATATTGTGAGTAGATTGATGAGGGAAAAATATAATTTAATCAATTTTAGAATAAGGCTGTAACGTAAAAAAATGTGGAAAAAGTCAATAGGTCAGAATACTCTCCGAATGTACTGTACAGGGCATGCTCTCTTTGAAGTGTAAAAGACAATACAATACCATCTTAAAAAAGTAAAAACACAGGGATTGGCATCTTTAACATTACCACATCATATCAATCAGCCAACCTGAGGCACAAGGAAGAACAGGTTTAGAAGGAGCAAAGAGAGGATGGGAAGAGATGAGTGGGATGAGACTAATCCAGTCATTGGGAAGACTGGCCCCGGCACACACAACATCCCCTTCAGCTCTCTCTTTCTCTGGCTGTTTGATTATCCACATTACAAGAGTAATTACAGGCACACAACTCTGGCAGGGACAGCTTGCCTCCACCAGCAGTGCTTTACACGCACAAAGGGCATTAACATCACTCCCAGCCTCTGCGCAATCAGCTTTTTATGGGCAACACAGGGGACTTAGAAATCCCAGATCCACCATACGTGCCCAACTAATGAAGATAGCATAGGCCCCATGCAATCCCCAATGGAATAATCATGATCTACATGAAGAGGCAATTTTGTTTGAATCTTATTTTGTTTTGTAAAATGATATCCCTCAGCCCTCGAGCTCTGTATAGAAAAGCATTCCTTGACATTTGAATGCGAATGAAATTACCAACAATAACCAATATTTGGTGTTTAAAAATAATGCAATTCAAGGGCTTCCCAGCTAACACATAATGTTCTGAGAAATCAAATTGTTCCAAGAACATTAAGAAACAACGTTCTTCTGTGGGAATTACAGTACTTCAGCATAATGTTTCCTACAGGTTTCCTCATGGTTCTATTTAAAGTCATGTTCTCAAATTGTTCTGAGATCATTAAGAAAACGTTCCATAAAAAACACAAGAAAACTTTTGTAACGTTCAGAGAAGGGGCGCAGCAATGGGTAGGCCCACCCACTTGGGAGCCAGGCCCAGCCAATCAGAATGAGTTTCTCCCAACAAAAGGGCTTTTTTACAGACAGAAATACTCCTCAACACCCCTCGCCCCTCCTCTGATGATACCGCAGGTGAAGAAGCCGGATGTGGAGGTCCTGGGCTGGCGTATTTACACGTGGTCTGCGGTTGTGAGGCCGGTTGGACGTACTGCCAAATTCTCTAAAACAACGTTGGAGGTGGCTTATGTTAGAGAAATTAACATTAAATTCTCTGTCAACAGCTCTGTTGGACATTCCTGCAGTCATCATGCCAATTGCACGCTCCTTCAAAACTTGACACATCTGTGGCATTGTGTTGTGTGACAAAGCTGAACATTTTAGAGTGGCCTTTTAGTGTCCCCAGCACAATGTGCACCTGTGTAATGATCATGTTGTTTAATCAGCTCCTTGATATGCCACACCTGTCAGGTTGATGGATTATCTTGACAAAGGATAAAATGCTCACTAACAGGGATGTAAACAAATTTGTGCACGAAATTAGAGAGAAATAAGCTTTTTGTGCATATGGAAGATTTCTGGGAACTTTTATTTAAGCTCATGAAACATGGGACCAACACTTTATATGTTGAGTTTATATTTTTGTTCTATCTAAATCTAAATGAAAATTACACAAATCTAAAAGTATCTTAATGCCAACTATGTAAAAATAGTCTACATAAAGCCAACACAGAAAAACATTGTAGCCTGCAGGTATAATATATCCTGGTAAATAAAATAATATTACAATCACATTGGCTACGCATGGCCTGTCTGCAACGAACTTGAAATATTGTATCAACTATCAACTGGGTCACCTGAAACTCGCGCTAGCAAACTTGAAATATTATATAAAATATTCTGGGCCCTCAGAGTTTCCCATGCCAGTGACCTCGGGACAGACACAGCTGTAGGCAATTCTAAAAACAGACTTTGTTTACTTGCTGTTTGAGGTGAAGACAAATTACTTTGAGAAGCTCCACAGCTCATTAGTGGTGGTGAGTTAAGACAATCAGAAATATTATCAAGACATCCCCAAATGGGCACATTTATAGGCCTACATATGTGTGCAGGCTATGTAGACTAGTCCTACTTCTATATGCATAATCAGGTGCGCATCCTTACTCAACATTGACAGCAGCGTATCAAACAAAATATTCATAAATTGACAAAACTCATAAATGGAATGAAATAAACAAAAACTTGTTTCTCACAAGTGTAGTATAGGTTGTGAGTTCTGCAAAACACATGTCCACTCCTACTATGAGAACTGTAGGCCTAAATAACTGTAATAATAATACAGGGTGTAAAATTAACACATTTTACTCATTTAGCAGACGCTCTTATCCAGAGCGACTTACAGTTAGTGAGTGCACACATTATTTTTTATACCCCCCGTGGGAATCGAACCCACAACCCTGGCGTTGCAAACGCCATGCTCTACACTGCGGCCGGCTACGACAGAGCCTGGATTTGAACCAGGCTCTCTAGTGGCACATCTAGCACTGCGATGCAGTGCCGTAGACCACTGCGCCACTCGGGAGGCACATGCAGGTAGATTTTGGCATTGGCAGGTAAAATGTCAATTTCATCAGCCATGTTGGCAGGTGGTCTGGGCTCCACAGTGCGAGCATTTCACTCACATTTGTGAAAACCAAACAGTCAAGTATGATCACATTTATAGCAAAGTAAATGCTGCAGGAGCTGTTTTCAAATTATTTCTGCCGTTTTGTTTCATAGCTGGTAAATTAATCGCACAAAGTCAAAGAACTACAAATCCTATAGCCTATCATACCTACCTCGAACTGCAACACTGCCTGGCTAGGGGCTGTGCACAGTGCACATGAAGAGCTGACTGTGCACAGGCATAACAGTTGGTCTAATTTACTTGAAACTAAATTCTACTGAGGTGAGACTTTGTCCTTGTGTTTCTTGGCTATTCACATTGTTTTGTTCAACAGCTAAATTGTTTTTCAATGTTTGAGTTTCAACTGCTAGGGAAGAGAAGACAACACAGCTTTTAGTCAGACTCTCAATCTCACAGGCACATGACTCTCAAGTCACATTACCATGGTAATCTCTCGCCCTTAAAGGGGCAGGTGAACATTTTTGTCTCATCTGTGATATTTTGGTTAAAAGGCTCCGGTCCAGTGGCGACCCATCATTCAGGGCTGTTTTGAGCCCCACCTGTTTAGCTAAACAAAATAATTGAGTTAATAAAGCTGCATACAAACATGGTCTCTTTGTTGCTTTCTTGAGTAAGGCAGCTCCAAAATGCAGGTGTTTCAGCCTAGCTCAGTGCTTTCTGTGGTGGTTGGGCAGCCAGCAGAAAATATGGAGCGTAGGGGTTGGTAATGTTCTCTAGTTGCGCCGTGATTGGCTCAGTGTTCTGTCACTCATGGGGACACTACGTCGCCGCAAAATCTACGGGGAGAGCTTGAAAATTCAAGCCCCTTGGGTGCTGCCATAGAGTGACATTAGAAGTGCCCATCCAAGAAGGCTCAAGGTCATTGGCCACAGATAAAATGACATGAAATCAAGTTATATCTACAGTAGCTTTGATTGGACTGATCATGTAAAAATCATATTTTAAAAATATTCGCTAGCAGTCATCATCATGAATCAAATCAACAATCTACTGGCAAATAATTTTCAATCCTTGTCTTATGAAGATAAATTATGAACAGAAATTATAGATAAAACGTATCGGTGCTCATCGGTCATTGGACATAAACATTACACAACAAGTTGGAAATTGCAAATTCAACAATTAATGGTTTGGAAGGAATAAGTGGCTAACTGCAAGCATTGCAAAGCAATCACTAGCCTACTATTCAGTGGAGTGGATGTGTGGTCCAAATCTGGGTTTAAGGGTCTCTTTTCCAAGCTTAAAAGGATAAACATTCAACATTGGCCATGCTGTCAATCCAGCATGACTTCTGCCACGTTCAAAACAACTGGAAACTCGGAAGTGGGAAATTTCAGACTTCAGTGAGTTCAAGACAACTGGGAACTCTGAAAAAATGAGCTCCGACTGGGAAAATACATTTTGAACGGTTATCCAACTCGGAATTTCAAGTAGGGAACTCTGGCCTCTTTCTAGAGCTCCGACCTGAAGATCACTAACGTCATGATTCGACTTTGTTTTTTTCAGAGTCCCAGTTGTCTTGAAAGCACCGTAAATCCAGAGCATGCCAGACTTTGATGACAAAATTTGTCACGCCAGCTTCCTGTTCAAGTGAGCACAGAACAACAAGGTGAGTCCAAAAATTTATTGTATGCTACTGCATAAATTATGTAATATGCCAGGGAGATATGTATACTGTAGCTAAGAAAGTAATACTAAATGTATGTTGTGTAGTAAGCTGTTAGTAGCCCATGTGCCTCACCTTAATAATTTAGTCCCTTTTCCCCTCAAAATGTAGCCTACTGTTCTGACTTGTACATGTAGCCTATAGCCTGTTTTAGAGAAATGTCATCATCTGTGATGGGTGATTTGAAGGAGTCAGGCGCAGGAGGGTAAATCGCAGAATACAGAGTTTAATCCGGAATACAGAGTTACGCAGATTTGCGTCAAACAGTCCAGTGCGCAAAACAGGCGCACTGGAACCAAACAGGCACACGGGGAAAATATACCCCGGCAATACAAAATACACGGAGCTCAACCGAGCTACACTCTCCTCACACTAAACAATCACCCGCAAGGACAAGGGGGCAGAGGGAACACTTATACACATACTAATGAGGGGATATGAACCAGGTGTGTGTAATAGACAAGACAAAACAAATGGAATGATGAGAATGTGATGTGGCAGTGGCTAGAAGGCCGGTGACAACGAACGCAGAAGCCTGCCCGAACAAGGAGAGGAGGCAGCTTCGGAGGAAGTCGTGACATCATCGAATATTGTAAGAGCTTTCGTTGTCTGCTTATATGCCCCCATTTAATTATCCGACGGTTCTGACTTGGTGTACTTGGAGAATACTGTAAGAACGGCCCATGTTCTAAATTCTGTCGCTGTACATTTCAAATGTGCTGAACAAATATTTATATTGACTACGTCCGTCCTAGCTCGCTCATTAATGTCTTAATCGAAATTATGGATTGCCTGTTATACGCTCGTCGTCCCCTTATGCCATAGTTTGTACATCTCAATTGTCAGTAGAAACCACATTTGTTTAAGCACGTCAGCCAAATCAGCTATTTTTTCTAAAAAAGGCAGTAAATGAGGCTGAATTAACTGTTTCGCTGCCAGACAAGGCTCCGCTGATAGCCATGTGTAGTGGTGCTAAGGTGTTGGGACTGCTGTTGGGACTCTGCTGTTGGGACAGCTTTATGTAGGCCCTAACAGTTTGTGGACACCATTTGTCACCGTCATAGTCCAATTAATGTATTGTTTAGTGTTGTGTTGTGTTGTGGCTTTGCTGGCATGCATCAAATTATTATTTATTTTTTTGCCCCAACAAGATTTACAGTACATGCTAAAATCTCTCCTTCTCAGGTCACAAAAAATCTTAAATGAAACAATATACCACATTACTTTTTACTAGTAATACATTTATTGTTTTAGAAACATTACAAAGCATGCTCATCCATTTGTTTTGTTTTGTTAATATATTGAATTCATTAATCGGAAATTAACGTAACCAAACACACATTGCAGATTAGAAATTATGGGAATTAACGGTAAATGTAGGCTACTACTGGTGATATATGTAATGGGGAATTGATAGACACAGCAAACAATGCACACAATTAAGTTCTGAAACAATTAATAACCACGAAATGGAGGTAGAGAGCACATTCCAGAGAGAGACGTGCCTTGTTCATCAGAGCCACAATCCCCATATTCTTCGACCGTGTCATCCCTGCGGCTTCCTCAATGGATTAGTCCACTAAGACAGGCGCAAATCAGACAGGTGTCTCGTGTGCCATGAAAAATAAAAGATATGTTTTTAATACAGACCCCTTTTGTCATACAGTATTCCATATAAGGCACCAAGACCTTATGAAAGTTGCACAGTATACCATTAATCTTGTAATAAATCAAATCTAGTGATACATAACATTTCTGCCATCCATTGTGACATTGTGGGAGGATAACCAACCTTCTAATTAATGGCAATGAATTTATTAGCTGCTATAAATGCTAGGTTACATAGTTTATTCTGATAACAGTCTCCAGTATCAACATTTCCAAGCAAACAAAAACATGGAGAATCTGTAGACATGCTGAGATTACAGAACATACT
The DNA here is from genome assembly GCF_020615455.1 of Coregonus clupeaformis. Classification (NCBI taxonomy): domain Eukaryota; kingdom Metazoa; phylum Chordata; class Actinopteri; order Salmoniformes; family Salmonidae; genus Coregonus; species Coregonus clupeaformis. The sequence continues at coordinate 47,975,620 of NC_059204.1, read as the reverse complement.
CTTTGCCAGAATTCAGCCAGCGTTCACAAGATCATAACATGCAAATATGTCCCCTTTTGTGTTTTACACCTTCAGCAGAGGAAATACATTTCTGAGTGCATGATATTCAGTTTCACTGGCATATAGTATGTTCTATGGATGGACTTAAACTGCAGTAATTTATGTCTGAGATTATATGAACATGACTGGGCATTCAAACATATCTGTATCCATTCTTCATCATCAATAGTGTCTCCCAGGTCTTCCTCACATTTTTGTTTGACATGTTTTGTGTCATCAGGAAAAGCCTCTATCAACCTTTACTACAGTTTGGAAATCAACTTGAGCTTTGTCAGACAGCCTTAAAATAGTTTACATCTTTGAAGCTTCTGTCTTGTCCAGTGTTTGCTGCACTGAGAGAATAACGTGTTCTACAGTATCTGCAAAGGTTCACCTCAGTGCCATCACAGACTGGTCTTCACTGGTTGCCTGACCCTGCTGAGACCCCTGTCTCCATCTGATCCTGCTCAGATGAGGCATGACAAATAATTACCTTCATGTACATTTATACATTATATTATCCAATAATAGAATCAATGGTTCAATAATTGAAATTATCATTATTCCCAGATTCCAGACTGTAGCCTACTCATCAACTCAAGATGGAACTTCGTATCCATTCACTGATTGCTATAATAAACTGCAAAATTAATCTGAGCTTCGTAAACTGGTCTTCACTGGTTGTCTTGACCCTGCTGGGACACCTGTCATCATCTGATTGTGCTAAGACATGACGAGCATAGTGTTGTGTACTGACTGTGCATCATAACAGTGTAGCCTGTAGAGCTGTTTATACCATGTCAGTGTGAAAAGTAGGGAATTAGATAGGAACAGATCAATAACATTACATTGCTATACCGACTCTAACAAAACTCACATTGCACTGTCAAACAATGTCAGAATATTGATCTTCAGTCATTTGGCCACTGGTGTCATCATTTGATTCAGGTCTAGTGTGATTGAGACAAAAATAACAGCTAAAGTTAGTGAGCTAGCTAGCTAATGTTAGCCAACTTTTGGCTACCTCTAATGGCACATTAACTGACAAAAACTAGCCAAGTTAATTTCCTTCTGTTGAAACGTGTCACACCCTGGCTCTGGGACTCATTATGTTGAGCCAGGGTGTGTTCATTTCTATGTGTGTATTTCTATGTTGGTGTTCATTCTAGTTTGTTGTATTCTATGTTTGCCTGAGTGACTCCCAATCAGAGGCAACGAGTGTCAGCTGTTGGCTGGTTGTCTCTGATTGGGAGCCATATTTAAACGGTATGTTTTCCCTTTGTGGTTGTGGGTTTTTGTTCCGTGTTCGGTCATTGATACCGTGGACGTCACGAGTCGTTTCTTGTTTTGTTTCGTGCTTTAACTAATTAAAGTCATGTTTGTTCATCACGCTGCGCCTTGGTCTACTCCTTACCTCGACCGTGAAAGAAAAACCCACCATGCAACGACCAAGCAGCGTGTCCAGGGGCAGCTCTTGGGCTGGACATGGGAGGAAGCGCCGGGAGAAGAGACGGTGGAGGCGCGCCGTAGAGAGGAGCTACGGCGTGATCAGGGTCGTTGTCAGACGGTTGTGAGGCAACCCCAGAACATTTTTAGGGGGGGGGCACACGGCATGGACGACGGGGCTGACGGAGGAGAAAAGGGGGCGGATCCAGAAGGCCACCAGGCCAGGGGTACACCGCCCTGTACGTCCTGTGCGGATGCCTCACACAGAGTATGTGAGGGTAGGCATTCAGCCAGGACGGGTGGTGGCAGCTCTTCACTCCAGGCCTCCTATCCGTCTCCACAGCCCGGTTCGGCCTGTCCCTGCTCCACGCACCAAGCCTACGGTGTGCGTCGCCAGCCCAGTCCGGCCTGTCCCTGCTCCACGCACCAAGCCTACGGTGTGCGTCGACAGCCCAGCCCGGCCTGTCCCTGCTCCACGCACCAAGCCTACGGTGTGCGTCGACAGCCCAGCCCGGCCTGTCCCTGCTCCACGCACCAAGCCTACGGTGTGCGTCGACAGCCCAGCCCGGCCTGTCCCTGCTCCACGCACTAAACCTACGGTGCGCGTCGCCAGCCCGGTCCGGCCTGTTCCTGCCACCCGCACCAAGTCTACGGTGCGCGTCGCCAGCCCGACCCAGCCTGTTCCTGCCACTCGCACCAAACCTACGGTGCGCGTCGCCAGCCCGGTCCGGCCTGTTCCTGCCACCCGCACCAAGTCTACGGTGCGCGTCGCCAGCCCGACCCGGCCTGTTCCTGCCACTCGCACCAAACCTACGGTGCGCGTCGCCAGCCCGGTCCGGCCTGTTCCTGCCACTCGCACTAAGCCAGGGGTGCGCGTCGCCAGCCCGACCCGGCCTGTTCCTGCCACTCGCACCAAACCTACGGTGCGCGTCGCCAGCCCGGTCCGGCCTGTTCCTGCCACTCGCACTAAGCCAGGGGTGCGAGAAGTCAGCCTCGTAAGGCCCGTCCCTCTTCCACGCACCAAGCCAGGGGTGCGAGTCGTCAGCCTGGTAAGGCCCGTCCCTCTTCCACGCACCAAGCCAGGGGTGCGAGTCGTCAGCCTGGTAAGGCCCGTTCCTCCTCCACGCACAAAGCCAGGGGTGCGAGTCGTCAGCCTGGTAAGGCCCGTTCCTCCTCCACGCACCAAGCCAGGGGTGCGAGTCGACAGCCTGGTAAGGATCGCTCCTGTTAAGTCCAGTCCTGCTCCAGCCGGCGGGGCCAGACTGGACCAGGGGCACTATGGGGGGTGTATTGGAGGGTGGTGGTCAAGGCCGGAGCCAGAACCGCCGCCGAGGAGGTATGCCCGCCCAGCCCTCCCCTGGTTTGTTTAGTTGAGGCGCGGTCGCAGTCCGCGCCTTTAGGGGGGGGTACTGTCACACCCTGGCTCTGGGACTCATTATGTTGAGCCAGGGTGTGTTCATTTCTATGTGTGTATTTCTATGTTGGTGTTCATTCTAGTTTGTTGTATTCTATGTTTGCCTGAGTGACTCCCAATCAGAGGCAACGAGTGTCAGCTGTTGGCTGGTTGTCTCTGATTGGGAGCCATATTTAAACTGTATGTTTTCCCTTTGTGGTTGTGGGTTTTTGTTCCGTGTTCGGTCATTGATACCGTGGACGTCACGAGTCGTTTCTTGTTTTGTTTCGTGCTTTAACTAATTAAAGTCATGTTTGTTCATCACGCTGCGCCTTGGTCTACTCCTTACCTCGACCGTGACAAAACGGGACAAAAAGGCTACAAAACATTTCCATACACACAACAGCTGTTAGATACTGCTACCTGACAGATAGCTAGAGGCTAGAGCTGATCTGGCTGTTGTAGCTACTAGCTAGTTCATTCTCTTCAGACAGATCTTCAGTCGAGAAGGGATGAAATATTACTGTAGCTAACGTTACATGTCAGTTACACTACTAGTTCAGAACTGTTAATTAATACTTTTTTCCTATTAAGTCAAACAGCAGTTACCTTGCCAGCTACATCAGTCAAATATAGAGTAGCAGAAAATCAAATAAAGAGTAGCCGATTTCTGCTCTGCTTGCTTTTACAATCCGGAGGAAAGCGCAGAGACAGCAGCTACACACAGCAGAAGCTTTGTCTTCACACAGCCTTTCCGCATGTTCTGTGGTGTCCGCATGGTCCTAAATCCAGCCGGCTGAAACCGCCAAACAGCCTACCCGACCGATCTGAGGCCTAAAGCACACCGATGCCGCTATTAGTATCACAGTGCAATGATAAAACTGGTGGGGAGAAAAATGTGATTTTAGAATGTGGAGGGATCATGCCCCCCCCATCCCCAGTGAAAGTTGCGCCCCTGGTTTTTACATTTCAAATGATCAGGTGCTGTTGGTCATCACGTTTCACAGGGATTTACATTAAGGTCTGAAAAGCAAAGTAGCTATTTTCACCTACACAGAGGGGAGGAGCCAGAAAGACCAGACTGGAATTCTTAGCATTTTTGGTTGTTATCAGTATTTAAAGAAAGCACCTGTCCAATGGGGCAGCCACCTTTATGTTAATCCCTGAAACAGGTGTCATAGTTTAAGTCAGTTGAGTTTAAGTTGACAGGGATGTATTCACTATACTATATATTACTGTCATGATGATAATAATAAATTAACTGTACGGCGTGTGCGTGTGTGTGTGTGTGTGTGTGTGTGTGTGTGTGTGTGTGTGTGTGTGTGTGTGTGTGTGTGTGTGTGTGTGTGTGACAACAAACTAATCCTTTGAGCCCCCAGGCTTCATTTAGTATATCAATAACGTCACCCCCACGGAACCCACGTCTATAACCACCCTGCTATTATATTTTACGACTTGACATGTTTAGGACTAGAAGTTAATGCCATTCTAATTAAATGTGGATTTTTAACTGATCGAATACCATTAAACTGCACGCACCCGCGTTTATCAATTATCGTTAACTTAGCCTAGACCTAATAAAGATAACTAGAACATAGCCTGGCACAGATTGTCAAACGGTGATGTCGTATTCCTTTGACAATTAATACGATTTCAAAACAATACTAATAATAACAGGCCTATACATATTAAAACATTTATTTTTCACCCGTCTTTACTGCCATTATTACACTATTCCTAGTTTTAATAATGTGCATAATTCCGCAGTATCTCTCTCTCCCTCTCTCGCTCTCTAGCTCTCCCTCTCGCTTTCTTTCACTCTCTCTCTCTCTCTCGCTGGCTCCCTCTCCCTCTCTCTCTCTGAACTGATACCCCTCTCCACACCCACACTACTCTAGTAGGGAACACGGCCAACGCGCAACAACCAGATTAAAGTGGGAACTTCAGGCTGCCATCTGACCCTGGTTTCTTGGAGTGGCGTACACAAGGGAACCATGCATTCCAAACATGTTTCTTTCCTTGCACAAATACAAACTGTAGAGTGTGGCCAGGAATTGTTGGAGTCACCGGCTACCTTGTGCGCATGCACTGAAAACAAAACACTGGAATTATGCTTATGTTCCTGGTCATTTCGTCTGTGATTTCGATTGAACTGTGTGGTTCCACATAATGGGTAATCTGTACAGCGGTTAGATGAAAGATTACTTTGATCAAATTGCGCAATTTGCGACCCTCGCCCTGTGTATCTCTGATTGGAGTGCGAGAGGAGCATGGGGAGGAACAGACTTGTCTATCCAGAATGGATATAACACCAACAACTTTTGCTGCGCCGAACTCATCAGAGGATACTAATTGCACGAGTGCCCCGAGACCTCCGCCTCACTCCCAGAGCGAGGCCGTCTTCATCGTGCTCGTGGTCACTGTTATCATTCTGGTGACAATCGTGGGGAATGTACTGGTTGTAGTGGCCGTTTTCACCAGCCGTGCGCTCCGTGCGCCTCAGAATCTCTTCCTTGTCTCCTTGGCATCGGCAGATATCTTAGTGGCCACCTTGGTCATACCTTTCTCCCTCGCCAACGAGGTCATGGGTTACTGGTACTTTGGGAGCACCTGGTGTGCCTTCTACCTGGCCCTTGACGTCCTCTTCTGCACGTCCTCCATTGTGCACCTCTGTGCCATAAGCCTGGACAGGTACTGGTCTGTAACCAAAGCTGTTAGCTATAACCTGAAGAGGACGCCCAAGCGTATTAAGTGTATGATCACCGTGGTCTGGGTCATATCAGCGATCATCTCTTTCCCACCATTGCTTATGACCAAACACGACGAGCAGGAGTGCTTGCTCAACAGCGAAACATGGTATATTCTCTCGTCTTGCCTGGTCTCATTTTTCGCCCCTGGACTAATCATGATTCTGGTGTATTGTAAAATATATAGAGTGGCCAAGCAGCGCGCATCAACCGTGTTCGCGGCCAAGAACGGGATGGAGAGACAGCCTTTGGAGTCGGAAACTTGCTTTGTGCCCAGGGGCAAATTTGAGTTGGAGAGCCCCAGCAGCCCCAGTTTAGGTGGCCACCCGCGGAAAGGAGAGCTGGACGATATAGACCTGGAGGAGACCTGCGTCGCCGATAGCAAATCCAATAAATGGCACTTCTCCAAGAGAGGGAAAGTGGAGGGCGCGAACGCGTTCACAAAACAGAGTTGCCGCGCGCCATCGGCTTCAAACCGCAACGCACAGCTCTCTCAGGACCAAAGGACGAGACAGATGTCACTGTCAAAGACAAAACTGGCACAGATGCGTGAAAAGCGCTTTACATTTGTCCTTGCAGTGGTGATGGGGGTGTTTGTACTCTGCTGGTTCCCATTCTTTTTTACATACAGTCTGCACGCAATATGCAGAGATAGTTGCCCGATTCCGGATGTTCTCTTCAATCTGTTTTTCTGGATTGGTTACTGTAACAGTTCAGTGAACCCTATAATTTATACAATATTTAATCGCGATTTTCGGAGATCTTTCAAGAAGATCATATGCCAGACTTCACACACATAATGTTTATTCAATTTCTCTCTCCCCCCTCTCTGTATGTGTGTGTGTGTGTGTGTGTGTGTGTGTGTGTGTGTGTGTGTGTGTGTGTGTGTGTGTGTGTGTGTGAATGAATGAATAAAATGGAGAGAGGAAGGAGTGAGTGCCTGCTTACGTTCTGTTGCATTTAGTATCTGTCAGTTGATTAGCCTACTTATGAGATGTGTAACACGTGTTTGTAGAATACCTCAATAGGATATATGTTTTTTAAATAGGCCTAGCCTACTTTTTATGTCTTGTAAAATGGACAAAGTTGAAAAAGTGAGTTTGTAACCTTCAGATGATGTTTCTGTGTACTTAATTGTATCAGGTTGCAAATCATAATTGGCATAATTGATAACTAAAAACAAATATCAGTATCAGTATCTGATCTACATATCAAGAGAAGCATGAGTCATACTTCATTGCTATGCTTCTAGGTGTTGTTAATCACATTTCGTAGTGTGCTGTTAATAATACATTAAAGGGTGAGAAGGGCTTACCAAGAAAAACTTCCAAAAGGACTAATTCGAGGAGAAAAGGAGTTGGAGCACTCAACAAAAAAATCCAGAGATGTATTTATGTTTGCTCACTTTAATCCATTGTACAGGATGCAAACAGGTGACTGACGTTTCGACATCAAGCTGACATCTTCCACAGAGTGACCTGACCATTGCACTTAGCTCCTATTTATAGCCTAGTGGCCCATTGAGACACAACAATTACATGGTTATCAATACGTTACACCAGGGTAAGCCTACACGAAACACAGACCTTATTTTAAGTGTTTCTAAAATTCCCTATGGGAAAAATGAATGGTGGAAAAAACGATTGGAACCATTTCCCTGCTTGACCGTTAGGTTTTATGGGTATTATGACACCTCCACTGTGGGGCTCTATTAGTGCCAGTGAGTAGGCTTGACTTTCAGTCTCTCTAGCATGGGTATAGATACAGTGAGGGAAAAAAGTATTTGATCCCCTGCTGATTTTGTACGTTTGCCCACTGACAAAGACATGATCACTCTATAATTTTAATGGTAGGTTTATTTGAACAGTGAGAGACAGAATAACAACAATAAAATCCAGAAAAACGCATGTCAAAAATGTTATGAATTGATTTGCATTTTAATGAGGGAAATAAGTATTTGACCCCTCTGCAAAACATGACTTAGTACTTGGTGGCAAAACCCTTGTTGGCAATCACAGAGGTCAGACGTTTCTTGTAGTTGGCCACCAGGTTTGCACACATCTCAGGAGGGATTTTGTCCCACTCCTCTTTGCAGATCTTCTCCAAGTCATTAAGGTTTCGAGGCTGACGTTTGGCAACTCGAACCTATGGGATTAAGGTCTGGAGACTGGCTAGGCCACTCCAGGACCTTAATGTGCTTCTGCTTGAGCCTTTGTTGCCTTGGCCGTGTGTTTTGGGTCATTGTCATTCTGGAATACCCATCCATGACCCATTTTCTATGCCCTGGCTGAGGGAAAGAGGTTCTCACCCAATATTTGACGGTACATGGCCCCGTCAATCGTCCCTTTGATGCGGTGAAGTTGTCCTGTCCCCTTAGCAGAAAAACACCCCCAAAGCATAATGTTTCCACCTCCATGTTTGACGGTGGGGATGGTGTTCTTGTGGTCATAGGCAGCATTCCTCCTCCTCCAAACACGGCGAGTTGAGTTGATGCCAAAGAGCTCGATTTTGGTCTCATCTGACCATAACACTTTCACCCAGTTCTCCTCTGAATCAGACAGATGTTCATTGGCAAACTTCAGATGGCCCTGTATATGTGCTTTCTTGAGCAGGGGGACCTTGCGGACACTGCAGGATTTCAGTCCTTCATGGCGTAGTGTGTTACCAATTGTTTTCTTGGTGACTATGGTCCCAGCTGCCTTGAGATCATTGACAAGATCCTCCCGTGTAGTTCTGGGCTGATTCCTCACCGTTCTCATGATCATTGCAACTCCACGAGGTGAGATCTTGCATGGAGCCCCAGGCCGAGGGAGATTGACAGTTATTTTGTGTTTCTTCCATTTGCGAATAATCGCACCAACTGTTGTCACCTTCTCACCAAGCTGCTTGGCGATGGTCTTGTAGCCCATTCCAGCCTTGTGTAGGTCTACAATCTTGTCCTTGACATTCTTGGAGAGCTCTTTGGTCTTGGTGGAGAGTTTGGAATCCGATTGATTGATTGCTTCTGTGGACAGGTGTCTTTTATACAGGTAACAAGCTGAGATTAGGAGCAATCCCTTTAAGAGTGTAAAATTTTTGACATGCGTTTTTCAGGATTTTTTGTTGTTATTCTGTCTCTCACTGTTCAAATAAACCTAACATTAAAATTATAGACTGATCCTTTCTTTGTCAGTGGGTAAACGTACAAAATCAGCAGGGGATCAAATACTTTTTCCCCTCACTGTAGGCCTGTTCAATGACACTCTTATAATAACCGTGTTGCAGGAACCTGGTGCGCATATCATTAGCTTTGCGCTTTAAATCTATGTCTGTACAACAGTCTGTACTACAGTTAGCCTTCCCCAAACTGTTGCCAAAATGTTGGAAGCGCAGAATCGTCGAGAATGTCATTGTATGCTGTAGTGTTAAGATTTCCCTTCACTAAAACTAAGGGGCCTAGCCTGAACAATGAAAAAAATCCCCAGACCATTATTCCTCCTCCACCAAACTTTACAGTTGGCACTATGCATTCGGGCAGGTAGCGTTCTCCTGGCATCCGCCAAACCTAAATCCGTCCGTCGGACTGCCACATGGAGAAGAGTGATTCATCACTCCGAAAAACGCATTTCCACTGCTCCAGAGTCCAATGGCGGCAAGCTTTACACCACTCCAGCCGACGCTTGGGATTGCGCATGGTGATTTTAGGCTTGTGTGCGGATACTCGACCATGGAAACCCATTTCATGCAACTCCCAACGTGCAGTTCTTGTGCTGACATTGCTTCCAAAGGCAGTTTGGAACTCGGTAGTGAGTGTTGCAACCGAAGACAGATTATGTTTACACGCTACACGCTTCAGCACTCGGCGGTCCTGTTCTGTGAGCTTCGCGGCTGAGCCGTTGTTGCTCCTAGACGTTTCCACTTCACAATAAAGGCACTTACAGTTGACCGGGGCAGCTCTAGCAGGGCAGACATTTGACGAACTGACTTGTTGGAAAGGTCGCATCATATGACGGTACCATGTTGAATGCCACTGAGCTCTTCAGTAAGGCCATTCTACTGCCAATGTTCGTCTATGGAGATTGCATGGATATGTGCTCAATTTTATACACCTGTCAGCAACGGGTGTGGCTGAAATAGCCGAATCCACTAATTTGAAGGGGTGTCCACATACTTTTGTACATAGTGCATTCGGAAAGAATTCAGACCCATTCACTTTTTCCAGATTTTGTTACGTTACAGCCTTATTCTAAAATGGATTGAATTATTTTTTTCCTCATCAATCTACACACAATACCCCATAATGACAAAGCAAAAACAGGTTTTAGAAATCTTTGCACATGAAAAAAAACAGAAATACCTTATTTACATTAGTATCCAGACCTTTGCTATGAGACTCGAAATTGAGCTCAGGTGCATCGTGTTTCCATTGATCATCTTTGAGATGTTTCTACAACTTGATTGGAGTCCACCTGTGGTAAATTCAATTGATTGGACATGATTTGGAAAGGCACACACCTGTCAATATAAGGTCCCACAGTTGACAGTGCATGTCAGAGCAAAAACCAAGCGATGAGGTTGAAGGAATTGTCCGTAGATCTCTGAGACAGGATTGTGTCGAGGCACAGATCTGGGGAAGGGTACCAAAACATTTCTGCAGCATTGAAGGTCCCCAAGAACACAGTGGCTTCCATCTTTCTTAAATGGAAGAAGTTTGGAACCACAAAGACTCTTAGTAGAGCTGGCCACCCAACCAAACTGAGCAATCGGGGGAGAAGGGTCTTGGTCAGGGAGGTGACCAAGAACCAGATGGTCACTCTGACAGAGCTCCAGAGTTCTTCTGTGGAGACGGGAGAACCTTCCAGAAGGACAACCATTTCTGCAGCACTCCACCAATCAGGCCTTCATGGTAGAGTGGCCAGATGGAAGCCACTCCTCTGTAAAAGGTACATCACAGCCTGCTTGGAGTTTGCCGAAATGTACCTAAAGGACTCTCAGACCATAAGAAACAAGATTCTCTGGTCTGATGAAACCAAGATTGAACTATTTCGCCTGAATGCCAAGCGTCACATCTGGAGGAAACCTGGCACTATCCCTACGGCTAAGCATGGTGGAGGCAGCATCATGCTGTGGGGATGTTTTTCAGCAGCAGGGAGACTAGTCAGGTTTGAAGGAACGGCGCAAAGTACAGAGAGATCCTTGATGAAAAGCTGCTCCAGAGTGCTCAGGACCTCAGACTGGGGAGAAGGTTCACCTTCACCTTCCAGCAGGACAACGACCCTAAGCACATAGCCAAAACAACGCAGGAGTGGCTTCGGAACAAGTCTCTGAATGTCCTTGAGTGGCCCAGCCAGAGCCCGGACTTGAACCCTATCGAACATCTCTGGAGAGACCTGAAAAAAGCTGTGCAGCGACGCTCCCCATCCAACCTGACAGAGATTGAGAGGATCTGCAGGGAAGAATGGGAGAAACTCCCCAAATGCAGGTGTATCTTGCTTGTAGCGTCATACCCAAGAATACTCTAGGCTGTAATCACTGCTAAAGGTGCTTCAACAAACTACTGAGTACAGGGTCTAAATACTTATGTAAATGTGATATTTCTGTTCTTAATTTTAGCAAAGAATTGATTGATATGGGGGAAAAAAACATTTTAATCCATTTAAGAATAAGGCTGTAACGTAACAAAATGTAGAAAAAAGTCAAGGGGTCTGAATACTTTCCGAATGCACTGTATATAGTGTATATAGGCCTAAGGCAAAGACAATAAGAAGACACAGTGGCAGAGTAAATTCAACCCCACATTTGTTTCATTACAAAACCAGACAGCAAGCTCGTTCCGGTGAAGTCCGCAAAATATTTTGCATGTAACAAACAGTTACATGACCTACAGCATGGTCAAGCAAGGTAATGTTTCCGACATTTCCGGACTACTAAACAAGTATTGATTTAGAACCACGGAGAGTTACCGCAAGTCGCAAAGAAAACAGGAGCTGCCTCCACTATTCCATCACCATTTCAACTGCAACATTACAACATTATCTAATCCAGGGTTTCTCAAACTCGGTCCCGTCGGCTACCTGGCTAAAACGCTTGCACGCTAGTCTAACTTCCTTTCATGGGCAACGATGTGCCGGACCAGCTAGTTAACATCAGCACACTACATCTAGCTACATGTTGAACTTCCATCCTCTTAAGCCAGGGGCACAATGTATTAATTTATGTTTGGATCAGAATCCCAGTTATAATCATTGGCCAGTAAGGAGAATTAAATTAATTTTAGCTAGCTAGCTAGCCACCGGAGGACAACGATACAAGGAGATGCAACAATTCACGTTTTTTTCTGTCAATGATGTTTGGCTTCTGATGTGATGTGATTGGACTGAAGCCAAATCCAAACTGGCTTCCCTTGACACTTTTTTTTAATCAAGGGAGGCCAAATGGTCGCTGGCTTCCCTTGTGTTCAATGCTACGGGCAGCAACAATGTCATGTTCTTTTTGAACAGACAGCATCAGATAGATCCTTTACACATACTGAAACAGAGGGGCGCTGTTTTGTTTACTCTGATGCTTTCGCTGTTGAGATACATTCAGCCTCTTGCAAATTGAAGGACATTTATGAAACACAGAGAGATGAAAGATAAATGATTTTGTATGTTTTTTTCTTGGTACATTTTATAGGGAAGCCTGGCTTCCCTTGGCATCCACGAATACACACCACTGAAGGGTCTTTATGTCAACATTATTGTGTTTTGATGTATTTCTGATACATTTTAAGATATACTCCTGTTTTCGAAGCCCCTTTTCCATCTGTTTATCCAGAAATCAAAGCCTTTACTTATGCTTAATTGTTAAGATGGAAAATGGTTGAAAAATGTATGTATGCCTTAATTTCCCTTATTTGACACCCAATTTGATATGTTCCTATGAACTTCATACAGTGGGGAAAAAAAGTATTTAGTCAGCCACCAATTGTGCAAGTTCTCCCACTTAAAAAGATGAGAGAGGCCTGTAATTTTCATCATAGGTACACGTCAACTATGACAGACAAAATGAGAAAAAAAATCCAGAAAATCACATTGTAGGATTTTTAATGAATTTATTTGCAAATTATGGTGGAAAATAAGTATTTTGTCAATAACAAAAGTTTCTCAATACTTTGTTATATACCCTTTGTTGGCAATGACACAGGTCAAACGTTTTCTGTAAGTCTTCACAAGGTTTTCACACACTGTTGCTGGTATTTTGGCCCATTCCTCCATACAGATCTCCTCTAGAGCAGTGATGTTTTGGGGCTGTCGCTGGGCAACATGGACTTTCAACTCCCTCCAAAGATTTTCTATGGGGTTGAGATCTGGAGATTGGCTAGGCCACTCCAGGACCTTGAAATGCTTCTTACGAAGCCACTCCTTCGTTTGGGATCATTGTCATGCTGAAAGACCCAGCCACGTTTCATCTTCAATGCCCTTGCTGATGGAAGGAGGTTTTCACTCAAAATCTCACGATACATGGCCCCATTCATTCTTTCCTTTACACGGATCAGTCGTCCTGGTCCCTTTGCAGAAAAACAGCCCCAAAGCATGATGTTTCCACCCCCATGCTTCACAGTAGGTATGGTGTTCTTTGGATGCAACTCAGCATTCTTTGTCCTCCAAACACAACGAGTTGAGTTTTTACCAAAAGTTCTATTTTGGTTTCATCTGACCATATGACATTCTCCCAATCCTCTTCTGGATCATCCAAATGCACTCTAGCAAACTTCAGACGGGCCTGGACATGTACTGGCTTAAGCAGGGGGACACGTATGGCACTGCAGGATTTTAGTCCCTGGCGGCGTAGTGTGTTACTGATGGTAGGCTTTGTTACTTTGGTCCCAGCTCTCTGCAGGTCATTCACTAGGTCCCCCCGTGTGGTTCTGGGATTTTTGCTCACCGTTCTTGTGATCATTTTGACCCCACGGGGTGAGATCTTGCGTGGAGCCCCAGATCGAGGGAGATTATCAGTGGTCTTGTATGTCTTCCATTTCCTAATAATTGCTCCCACAGTTGATTTCTTCAAACCAAGCTGCTTACCTATTGCAGATTCAGTCTTCCCAGCCTGGTGCAGGTCTACAATTTGGTTTCTGGTGTCCTTTGACAGCTCTTTGGTCTTGGCCATAGTGGAGTTTGGAGTGTGACTGTTTGAGGTTGTGGACAGGTGTCTTTTATACTGATAACAAGTTCAAACAGGTGCCATTAATACAGGTAACGAGTGGAGGACAGAGGAGCCTCTTAAAGAAGAAGTTACAGGTCTGTGAGAGCCAGAAATCTTGCTTATTTGTAGTAGACCAAATACTTAATTTCCACCATAATTTGCAAATAAATTCATTAAAAATCCTACAATGTGAATTTCTGGATTTCTTTTTCTCAATTTGTCTGTCATAGTTGACGTGTACCTATGATGAAAATTACAGGCCTCTCTCATCTTTTTAAGTGGGAGAACTTGCACAATTGGTGGCTGACTAAATACTTTTTTCCCCCACTGTACATGTTCTAACCTCTCTGGATTACAACCAAATAATGATAAATGTACTATATTACGTGTTGGATCACTAAAAAATACAATTTGTACATTACCATGTAGTTTACCAATACAATGGTCTGATGGTGATGTGGATATACTCGGAATATATATCCCAAATGAAATAAATGATCTCACTCTAATACATTTTAATAGAAAGTTAGCAAAAATAGATAAGATCTTGCTAACTTGGAAAGGTAAATACCTGTCTATTTTTTGAAAAATCCCCCTGATGAACTCTTTAGTATTATCCCAGTTTACCTATTTGCTTATGGTCTTGCCTACGCCTAGCGAACAGTTTCTTAAATTATATGAGAAAAAAATATTCCATTTTATTTGGAACGGCAAGCCAGACAAAATTAAACGGGCCTATTTATATAATAATAATAATAATTGGTCATTTAGCAGACGCTCTTATCCAGAGCGACTTACAGGAGCAATTAGGGTTAAGTGCCTTGCTCAAGGGCACATCGACAGATTTTTCACCTAGTAGGCTGAGGGATTAGAACCAGCGACCTTTCAGTTACTGGCACAACGCTCTTAACCACTAAGCTACCTGCCGCCCCGAAACATCATATAATGAATATGAATTCGGAGGACAGAAATGATTAAATATTAAAGCATTAGACCTATCACTAAAACCTTCAGTCATACAAAAGTTACAGTATACTTAAATCCGAACTGGTTCTCTAGCAAATTAGTAAGATTGTCTCACCCCATGTTCAAGAATGGCCTTTTTCCCTTTATTCAGATTACAACCTCTCACTTTCAGTTATTTGAAATATCATTATTTCTAAAACAAGCCATAGAAAGTTGGTTGCAATTTCAATTTAATCCTCCAGAAACGACAGAACAAATAATGCAACAAATATTGTGGTTAAACTCAAATATACTAATTGATTAAAAAAAAACATTATTTTTTGAAATTGTTTTCAAAAAATGTATAATCTTCGTAAATGATATCATAGGTAGGACTGGTGGAGTTATGCAGCTAACAAAAACGTATGGAAATGCCTGCTCTCTGCTCTACCCAAAATTACAAACAAATAATTGCAGCATTACCGCAAAAATGGAAGAGGAAAGTGGAAGGGGGACTTGTCTGTCGGCCCTGCATTAAATAATATAATTTGTTAAAGAAAATTGTGATAAATAAAAAAGTATACCAGTTTCATTTAAGGACCAAATGATTGACAGCCGTCCCATATACAGTGGGGGAAAAAAGTATTTAGTCAGCCACCAATTGTGCAAGTTCTCCCACTTAAAAAGATGAGAGAGGCCTGTAATTTTCATCATAGGTACACGTCAACTATGACAGACAAATGGAGAAAAAAAATTCTGAAAATCACATTGTAGGATTTTTTATGAATTTATTTGCAAATTATGGTGGAAAATAAGTATTTGGTCAATAACAAAAGTTTCTCAATACTTTGTTATATACCCTTTGTTGGCAATGACACAGGTCAAACGTTTTTATGATGAAAATTACAGGCCTCTCTCATCTTTTTAAGTGGGAGAACTTGCACAATTGGTGGCTGACTAAATACTTTTTTCCCCACTGTATATTAGTGAGAGAGTAAAAAACATATGGGGGATTGGAAGTGATGCAGACAATTACATTGATGGAAGTTACAATCTATCTGCAATATTAAAGCTGATCTACCCCCCCCAAAAAAAAAATAAACAATAAAATAAAATAAAATATTTAAAAAAGAAGTAGAAAAAAGAATTAATTGTGAAAATACTTTTGCAATACATTTGCAATATTCACAGAGGCAGTGTCTCTGACAGTGTTGACCTATAATCTGTTTATTATGAAGCATTCATCCATCCCTTGAAATGTCTCTCTGCATCAAATGACATTAATAAATAAGATGTGCAATGTTATGTCCCTGAACCCCAATGTTTTCATATCTCCTCCTTCCATACTCAGACATTCCTGCATTCTCTATTCTCGTTTGAATCAGTCAGCCGGTCAGCCAGCTAGCCAGCCAGCCAGCCAGTCAATAAGCTTTATACTTCCTGCCAGTCAAGGCAGCCGGATAGAGTAAAGTGCCACACGATATCAGACAGACAGGAGAGATGAGAGATGAAAGCTTCCTGCACCTGACTGTAACCAGGTCACTTTTTGTGCTCCCAAGGTTTCCATTCGGTCTGAAATAACACTGGAAGATCAAATGCTCTCATCTCTTTCAATCTGAGAATTACACAAACATTTTTTACAATTGTATGAGGATGGTGTCCATCTGACAAAAATAGAAAAGGGGAAAGTGTGATGAAAAGCTTTAAATAAATATAAAAATCCATGTCATATGACATGATCAACCAAAACACAGGGCCCTAGGTATGAGAACAATTACACGCAAGTCTTTAGAACTGTTATTAAAACCCCTATAGTCTATTGACACACTGGTGCGTCAATCTAAGTAACAGAACAAAAGCAACAAAAATGTTGCCCTTCCGCATCTGCGGTGGAAAGTGGCACTGTTTGTCAGACCAGGAGACATCCCGAAAATCGGTAGAAAGGGGAGACTCTCACTAACACGATGGTGTTCTCAGTTTTGCTCTACGACCCCCACAAGCCCCACAGGACTCGTCTGAAGTTGGTAATGCTGATGTGCCAACTTTTGTCTGTAGCGTCCGAACCGTTTGGGCTACAAAGTAATATGACCATATGGTCCTCTGTAGCTCAGCTGGTAGAGCACGGCGCTTGTAACGCCAAGGTAGTGGGTTCGATCCCCGGGACCACCCATACACAAAAAAAATAATATATATATATACAGTGGGGAAAAAAAGTATTTAGTCAGCCACCAATTGTGCAAGTTCTCCCACTTAAAAATATGAGAGAGGCCTGTAATTTTCATCATAGGTACACGTAAACTATGACAGACAAATTGAGGAAAAAAAATCCAGAAAATCACATTGTAGGATTTTTTATGAATTTATTTGCAAATGATGGTGGAAAATAAGTATTTGGTCACCTACAAACAAGCAAGATTTCTGGCTCTCACAGACCTGTAACTTCTTCTTTAAGAGGCTCCTCTGTCCTCCACTCGTTACCTGTATTAATGGCACCTGTTTGAACTTGTTATCAGTATAAAAGACACCTGTCCACAACCTCAAACAGTCACACTCCAAACTCCACTATGGCCAAGACCAAAGAGCTGTCAAAGGACACCAGAAACAAAATTGTAGACCTGCAGCAGGCTGGGAAGACTGAATCTGCAATAGGTAAGCAGCTTGGTTTGAAGAAATCAACTGTGGGAGCAATTATTAGGAAATGGAAGACATACAAGACCACTGATAATCTCCCTCGATCTGGGGCTCCACGCAAGATCTCACCCTGTGGGGTCAAAATGATCACAAGAACGGTGAGCAAAAATCCCAGAACCACACGGGGGGGACCTAGTGAATGACCTGCAGAGAGCTGGGACCAAAGTAACAAAGCCTACCATCAGTAACACACTACGCCGCCAGGGACTCAAATCCTGCAGTGCCAGACGTGTCCCCCTGCTTAAGCCAGTACATGTCCAGGCCCGTCTGATGTTTGCTAGAGTGCATTTGGATGATCCAGAAGAGGATTGGGAGAATGTCATATGGTCAGATGAAACCAAAATATAACTTTTTGGTAAAAACTCAACTCGTTGTGTTTGGAGGACAAAGAATGCTGAGTTGCATCCAAATAACACCATACCTACTGTGAAGCATGGGGGTGGAAACATCATGCTTTGGGGCTGTTTTTCTGCAAAGGGACCAGGACGACTGATCCGTGTAAAGGAAAGAATGAATGGGGCCATGTATCGTGAGATTTTGAGTGAAAACCTCCTTCCATCAGCAAGGCCATTGAAGATGAAACGTGGCTGGGTCTTTCAGCATGACAATGATCCCAAACACACCGCCCGGGCAACGAAGGAGTGGCTTCGTAATAAGCATTTCAAGGTCCTGGAGTGGCCTAGCCAGTCTCCAGATCTCAACCCCATAGAAAATCTTTGGAGGGAGTTGAAAGTCTGTGTTGCCCAGCGACAGCCCCAAAACATCACTGCTCTAGAGGAGATCTGCATGGAGGAATGGGCCAAAATACCAGAAACAGTGTGCGAAAACCTTGTGAAGACTTACAGAAAACGTTTGACCTGTGTCATTGCCAACAAAGGGTATATTACAAAGTATTGAGAAACTTTTGTTATTGACCAAATACTTATTTTCCACCATAATTTGCAAATAAATTCATAAAAAATCCTACAATGTGATTTTCTGGATTTTTTTTCCTCATTTTGTCTGTCATAGTTGACGTGTACCTATGATGAAAATTACAGGCCTCTCTCATCTTTTTAAGTGGGAGAACTTGCACAATTGGTGGCTGACTAAATACTTTTTTTCCCCACTGTATATATATATAAAAAAAAATATATATATATATATATATATATATGTATGCACGCATGACTGTAAGTCGCTTTGGATAAAAGCGTCTGCTAAATGGCATATAAAAAAAATAGAAAGGGGAGACTCATTAACAAAATTGTGTTCTCCATTTTGCTCTACGACCCCCACAAGTGTCACTGGACTCGTCTGAAATCTGTACCGTCGATGTGCCAACTTTTGTTTGTAGGGTCTGAACCATTTGGGCTACAAACTAATGTGACCGCTTACCCCCACAAGTGTCACGGGACTCGTTTAAAGGTAACCCATACAAGTGAATGGAAGTATGGAGGTAGTTTTATGCCAACAAAAAATAAGGGGTTAAATATGTGTAAAAAATATATATATATAAATAATAATATTTCCTGAGCTTTCTTATATCTCCTAAATATAAGACAGACACTTCAAAATCTTATTCCTTATGATTTACTTTTAGACTTTTGCAAATCCCAGAATGCATTAGATCAAACACTGCAGTATGGAAGAGAACAATCTAACATTTCATGACCAAGAAAAATTACTGTAAAAAGAGGCTTTCATGTTTTACGTCTCAGTTGAATTGTTTTGAATTGCTTTGAATTATACTGAACAAAAATATAAATGCAACATGCATCAATTTCAAAGATTTAACTGAGTTACAGTTCATGTGAGGAAATCAGTCAATTGAAATAAATTCAGTAGGCCCTAATTTATGGATTTCACATGACTGGGAATACAGATATGCATCTGTTGGTCACAGATACCTTAAAAAGAATGGGCCTCACAATGTGCCTCAGTATCTCGTCACGGTATTTCTGTGCATTAAAAATTTGAGAGAAATACGCTTTTTGTGTGTATGGAACATTTCTGGGATCTTTTATTTCAGCTCATGAAACATGGGACCAACATCTTACATGTGGAAATTCTACTTCCTTCAATTCAAATTCAGTTCAAATTCTGCTCCCAGTGGGACATACGCTTCACAACTACCCAACAACTAATTCAGTGCACTCAACACAGATACAGAAGCTATAACACAGGCACCACAACTCTATGAGTACTTAGCACCATTCCATGACAGACAACCTTAAAGCTGTGAAAGTCTCTCATTGCACAGGGCTGGATAGTTCAGAGGGGTTCTACCTGGAAAAACAACATGACACATCAAATGAGAACATCCAGATCTGGTCCTGTCTATGTGTTATTCTCGTACACCAGGGAAAGGCAGTTTGTTTTGTCTCAGCACATTCATTTTTAATTGACAGAATGTTCATCACAAGGCCAGCGTGTGTTTGTTTGTCAGTTTTTGTGAGTTGAATACTTCGCCAGTGAGATACAGTACAAAGTTAACCTTTATGCCACAACATGCATGATAATTGTGCAGAGACTCTGTGCTGTCCTCAGAGGATGGTAAGCTAGCTGTGATCCACGAGCCCACTCCATAACACTCCCACTGAATCACCGCTCCCACTGCTCTTAATGATAGAAATGCTTCTCTGTTTACCAGGAAGCTGTGGGAGTGGGAGGCTGGCTGCCTGGCTGGGGGAACCAACCAGGTTCATCAAATGTACTTTTAGAGGAGAGAACGGGTACACACTGTACTGCACTCTACCTTTTGAAGGTTTTGCTTGCTGGGGAAATAGACAGTATAAGAGACTGATTTAATCTCCACCACCACCACCAGAGAGGGTAAGGGTTACACAAACTATGTTTGACCCACCTTTGAAAAAAAATTTTTTGAGAGAAGGCGAGAGAGCTGTTTTTCTCATTTTCTTTTCTGCTATTTGATATTATTGGCCTATTCTCTTGCAAATACATAAAACACTATATATTTGTGCCTGATAAGGTTGCACTGGATAGACTAATTTTATGTAAAATCCTGCTTACTGTAGGTCCAAGTGACTCATCCCTATTCACCATTATGCAACACATTTTCATTTGGAATCATAAAATGGTTCTGTATGCTTTATGATAATATATATATATATATATATATATACAGTATGGCCCCAACAATAGTGTTACCTAGACTCACACTCCAATGTAGGGCATAATGATTTAGCTGTAATGGTGATTTATTTCGGCTGACTGATGCTCAATATTTGTTAAATGTAACTGCATGTGACATGTACAGATGTAGCATCCTAATTTGATCCAGTTTGCTACAGCAGGAAAATAATCCTGCAGCAACAGGAAATGTGAATTATGATGTAGATTATAATTAATGGACATTTTTGTAGTGGTTGATACATTTTTCTAAAGTAAAAATGAAGTCTGAAATTTTACGTGCCCCCTCAGATTTATCCTGTTTAACAAATAAATGTAAAAAAGTTGTTGTTGTTGTTTCTCTGTAATACTACTAGTGACCTAGCAATTTTATGAAGTTGGCATTAGCTAGCCCAGATAGGTTCCCAATCTTCCAACCTCATAACTATCTACCAAGAAGCCATTTCAGGCTATCAAGTTAGAGTAGCTAACTTGTCTAACTACAGGTAACTGCCAAAATAAAGGAAACATAAAGTGTCTTAATACGGTGTTGGGCCACCACAAGCCAGAACAGCTTCAATGCACTTTTGCATATTCTACAAGTGTCTGGATCTCTATTGGAGGGATGCGACACCATTCTTCCACGAGAAATTCCATAATTTGGTGTTTTGTTGATGGTTGTGGAAAACGCTGTCTCAGGCACCGCTCCAGAATCTCTCAGAAGTGTTGAGTTGAGATCTGGTGACCGAGACCTTTCATCATTTTCATGCTCATCAAACATTCAGTGACCACTAGTGCCCTGTGGATGGGAGCATTGTCATCCTATGTATCCTTTTCTCTCTCGCTCTCCTCCAACACTACTCACTCTGCCCCTACACAGATGGTAACGCGCCGCCGCAACCTTCGCTCTCTCTCTCCCACTACTCTCTCCTCTTCCATCCTATCATCTCTTCCCTCTGCTCAATCCTTCTCCCTCCAATCTCCTGATTCTGCCTCCTCAACTCTCCTCTCCTCCCTTTCTGCATCCTTTGACTCCCTGTGTCCCCTATCCTCCCGGCCGGCTCGGTCCTCCCCTCCAGCTCCGTGGCTTGATGACTCATTGCGAGCTCACAGAACAGAGCTCCGGGCAGCTGAGCGGAAATGGAAGAAAACTAGACTCCCTGCCGACCTGGCATCTTTTCACTCCCTCCTCTCTACATTTTCTTCATCTGTTTCTGCTGCTAAGGCCACTTTCTACCACTCTAAATTCCAAGCATCTGCCTCTAACCCTAGGAAGCTCTTTGCCACATTCTCCTCACTGCTGAATCCCCCCCCCCCCCCCCCTCTCTGTGGATGACTTTGTCAACCACTTTGAAAAAAAGGTTGACGACATCCGATCCTCGTTTGTTAAGTCTAATGACACTGCTGGTCCTGCTCACACTGCCCTACCCTATGCTTTGACTTCTTTCTCCCCTCTCTCTCCAGATAAAATCTTGCGACTAGTGACTGCAGGCCGCCCAACAACCTGCCCGCTTGACCCCATCCCCTCCTCTCTTCTCCAGACCATCTCTGGTGACCTTCTCCCCCTACCTCACCTCGCTGATCAACTCATCCTTGACCGCTGGCCATGTCCCTTCCGTCTTCAAGAGAGCGAGAGTTGCACCCCTTCTCAAAAAACCAACACTCGATCCCACTGATGTCAACAACTACAGACCAGTATCCCTTCTTTCTTTTCTTTCCAAAACTATTGAGCGTGCCGTCTTTAGCCAACTCTCTTGCTATCTCTCTCAGAATGACCTTCTTGATCCAAACCAGTCAGGTTTCAGGACTGGTCATTCAACTGAGACTGCTCTTCTCTGTGTCACGGAGGCTCTCCGCACTGCTAAAGCTAACTCTCTCTCCTCTGCTCTTGTCCTTCTAGACCTGTCTGCTGCCTTTGATACAGTGAACCATCAGATCCTCCTCTCCACCCTCTCCGAGCTAGGCATCTCCGGCGCGGCTCACTCCTGGATTGCGTCCTACCTGACCGGTCGCTCCTACCAAGTGGCGTGGTGAGAAGCTGTCTCCGCACCACATGCTCTCACCACTGGTGTCCCCCAGGGCTCAGTTCTAGGCCCTCTCCTTTTCTCCCTATACACCAAGTCACTTGGCTCTGTCATATCCTCACATGGCCTCTCCTATCATTGCTACGCTGACGATACACAACTAATCTTCTCCTTTCCCCCTTCTGATGACCAGGTGGCGAATCGCATCTCTGCATGTCTGGCCGACATATCAGTATGGATGACGGATCACCACCTCAAGCTGAACCCTGGCAAGACGGAGCTGCTCTTCCTCCCGGGGAAGGACTGCCCGTTCCATGATCTCGCCATCACGGTTGACAACTCCGTTGTGTCCTCCTCCCAGAGTGCGAAGAGCCTTGGCGTGACCCTGGACAACACCCTGTCGTTCTCCGCTAACATCAAGGCGGTGACCCGATCCTGCAGGTTCATGCTCTACAACATTCGGAGAGTACGACCCTGCCTTACACAGGAAGCGGCACAGGTCCTAATCCAGGCACTTGTCATCTCCCGTCTGGATTACTGCAACTCGCTGTTGGCTGGGCTCCCTGCCTGTGCCATTAAACCCCTACAACTCATCCAGAATGCCGCAGCCCGTCTGGTGTTCAACCTTCCCAAGTTCTCTCACGTCACCCCCCTCCTCCGCACACTCCACTGGCTTCCAGTTGAAGCTCGCATCCGTTACAAGACCATGGTGCTTGCCTTTGGAGCAGTGAGGGGAACGGCACCTCTGTACCTTCAGGCTCTGATCAGTCCCTACACCCAAACGAGGGCATTGCGTTCATCCACCTCTGGCCTGCTGGCTCCCTTCCTCTGCGGAAGCATAGTTCCCGCTCAGCCCAGTCAAAACTGTTCGCTGCTCTGGCACCCCAATGGTGGAACAAGCTCCCTCACGACGCCAGGACAGCGGAGTCACTCACCACCTTCCGGAGACATTTGAAACCCCACCTCTTTAAGGAACACCTGGGATAGGATAAAGTAATCCTTCTACCCCCCCAAAAAAAAAAAAAAAAAAGTATAATTGTAAAGTGGTTATCCCACTGGCTATAGGGTGAATGCACCAATTTGTAGTCGCTCTGGATAAGAGCGTCTGCTAAATGACGTAAATGTGCCCTTGAGCAAGGCACTTAACCCTAATTGCTCCTGTAAGTCGCTCTGGATAAGAGCGTCTGCTAAATGACTAAAATGTAAAATGTAAATGATAGCCATGGTAGCCAAAATAATGGCCTGCCCAAAATGTTTATACATGACCCTAAGCATGATCGGATGTTAATTGCTTAATTAACTCAGGAACCTTGTGTGGAAGCACCTGCTTTGAATATACACTGAGTGTACAAAACAACAAGGACACCTTGCTACTATTGAGTTCCTTCTGTAGCTCTTTCCTGCAGTCAATGACCAAAAGCGCCCTCTTTGGCCTCATGGGTGGAATATTATTCATATTTTTCATTACAAACTCAACGGAAATCTGGTATTTCTATGTCAAACAGTTTTATTATATTTCAGTGTTTTGTGATGTATATAAAGTGTAATATTGCCATGCAAAGTCAAAATTGAATACATTTCAACTCTATACCTGACATGGTACAGGTGTTTTCTCTTTTTTTAAGCCCATAACCATGTGTTGTAGGTGTATAGGTGCATCCCATTATCCTGTGAGTTGTACAATTATTCCCCAATAAATCATTTTTACATAAATCATTGCATGCACTCTGATCTGTGATTTAATTTCAGAGGGTCAGCTGACCTTTCAGAAGCAAAAAAGTGAACTTTGGCCCAGCCTGACTCAGTTAATATAGAATGGCCTGGTATATTAATGGACTATTAAATCGTTAATGAGCCATGTAATCACTAATGAGAGAGTGTGTGTGTGCGCGTAGGAGGGAGGTCAGATGCATTGTAACAGTGATTGGGTGGCCCACAGGGAGGTAATGTCAGGTGGAGGAAGCTAGTGAGATGGAACAGGACAGGACTGTGCAGCTTCATCCAGACTTAAGCTGAGCTACCAGCCTCTGATATACTTCAGAGCTGGCTAAACTTGGGCAAGAAACTGAGTTAAGCCTTCCTACTTTCACACATTTGAGTCATTTAGCAGACACTCTTATCCAGAGTGACTTACAGTAGTGAGTGCATACATGTTCATAGTTTTCCCATACTGGTCCCCATGGGAATCGAACCCACAACCCTGGTCATGCTCTACAAACTGAGCTACACACCTACGCACGCACAAACTGATGTTTAGTACTGTTTTTTTTTTTTTTTACTTTGTACAGACAAAACAAAATATGATAAAAAAATGCTGTCATTTTGAATAGATCTCATTCCAACCACACCTTCTGTTGTCCTATTCGTTACCCTCTGAAAAACTCACAGTGAATTTATGAGGAGACACTCTCCAAGATAACAATATGACATTGTACAGTATGTTAGACTCAGACTGAAAGAAATTTGAAACACAATCTCTCTGTTGCCTCGAATTCCCATTTGTCTGTTTGAAAAGAAAGATAGAGAAGCTGTAAATGGAGTGTGAATATAAGCTTGATTTGGTTACTGAAAGCTGTCTATACCTCCAGACTGCTATGAGAGATGGCGATGCTGTCGGGAATAGTTTGTCTTGCACTGCAGCTCTGACTGTTTCTATTGGGCACGGGACCCCAGAGAGTGTTGACTTATCCTGGATTGTTGTCTCACAGTTACCTGTCTTGTTTAGGAGATGGTATTGGGGTTGGATTGTGCTTCTGAGATTTAAATGATTTATTAATGCGTAAACGTTCTAAAGAATTGACAGAAAATACTGACTGTTACAACCCTTTGCTCACTCCCTCATGGAAAAAACACAGTATAATTTTCCTCCTCCTTTTCTTTCCTCTAACAAACAAGTAGAGAATAGAGAGATACCCATGATAGAACCTGTCTTAGATACTTTTGATAAGGTTACAACTGTCATCTGCACTGTTTCACCTGTCCTCTATCTGTGAATGTAACTTCAGGGGCCACCAGGCAGGAAGCCATACATACAAAGATAAATTGATTACTCCTGCACCATGTGAATCACAAAAACCCATTTGTTGGATTAACACAGGGACATATAAAAACACATGAATCAAAGGGAGCTAGGGATATACCTTAGGGAAGGGGCTGGTGGTGGACCACATTCGAGGTGTCTTTCAACCTCAACAATACAAATCTGCAACCAATCTACCAAGAAGCACAAAACAAGTAGCGAGGTACCAGCAGAAAGTGGAATGTCTCATCATGTCAAAGGCATGCCTATCAGTCCCTAGCTGCTCCTCAGATGAGCACACCCAGCTGTGGAGCCTAATCGCCCCCACCAATCCAGAGCTAGTGTCCAGCTGGGTCTAGTTCCACCAGACATGCAGTCACAGTGGAGGGCTGCTGTAGAGGCCTCTGAAGGAACTAGACCTCCCTCCGCCACATCTCTCTACACTGACCCAGTTTAGGAGTGGACAACTAAGAGATGCTTGATGGGAAGTACACATTCAGTACATAGCAAGGGTCTCCTTTAATACATGTTTTATAGCAGCAAGAAGCATAGAGAGATGTGAATAGAAAAATATTTGAATAACAACTGTTGGTGTACTCAGATTTCTGATGGAACATGGGGGAGAATATTCAAGATTTTCAGTACAATATCAGTTCAAAACTATGAATTAGTTGCTGAACATGCATTGCGGCAGAGAGCTCAAATGGGATGCAAATGTTTCCACATTTTGGCAAACGACTCGAGATTCGAGACCACACTCTGGGGTGTGTCGAGGTCTTGGTTGTGTTTGTATACATCCCCAAGTGGACCATTGTGCTACCGTGGATACAGGGGAATGAGAAATGCCTGAGCATGTCCTATGGTCAAGTAGACTGCTGGCAGTGTGCATATGTTGATGCATGAATTCCAAATGTCAAATATAATTTTCTTTGCCTGAAATATACATTGCATTGCATGACTGATACTGATTCTGTTGAATACTTTGGAGTTGCCCTTCCCTCTGTATAATGTTGAGCCATTTACCTCTGTTTCTTCATTCCCCCAGAGAATTTCACCAGATCCATAAATCTCCTCTCTGTCTCCCACGTCTGAAAACATTAACTATATCAAGAGCCTGTACCACCGTTAATCTCAAGTGTCTCTCTCTCTCTCTATATATATTTCTCTCTCCCTCTCTTTCCCTCTCTCTCTGTGAGCTTAGTTCTTACATTCATGCCACACATAAATGCAGTTGATCTTGATATAATATTCCCTGTTATTCCTTTTAAAAGGCCAAAAAAACAAACAGACTCTCACCTAATGATACAGTGTACATGGAAACCCGATCTGCAGTATACCGGACAGCATTTCCTGACCTAGTTTCTGGATTATACATTTGTTGCCTGAAGGATATAGAAAATCCAACACGCAAATGTTATCAGTGAAGCAGATAAAACAACAATGCATTCACAATGTATTCATAACACATGACACAACACATGACACAACACAACTGTGCACTCATAACACATGACACAACACATGACACAACTGTGCACTCATAACACATGACACAACACATGACACAACTGTGCACTCATAACACACGACACAACACATGACACAACTGGCACTCCACACGAAAACACATGACACAACTGTGCACTCATAACACGACACAACACATGACACAACTGTGCACTCATAACACATGACACAACACATGACACAACTGTGCACTCAAAACACATGACGAAGAATGCCCATAGTGTCTCTAAGGACTATGCTTGCATAACGCACACATTTTCAAACCAAGCAACAACTTTTCTCACATTATGAGCAGAGCTAGGCTCTCTTTAAATTGTGTCTAGTCTCAGTCCCAGTCCATTTGATTTGATTTGAGTCACACCTTAGTGTGTCTTGCGATGTCAGTTTTAAAGGCTTCACTTCCATCTCAGTTTGATTAAATCATAGTACAGTTCCCAAAACACAAAATCTGGCCAGTTGTGCTGACATTCATAAAATGTTTGTATTAGGGTGCAGAGAGAGGATAACTAATCTAAGTTCTCCATTATTTCCTCACCAATTCTCTTCATATACCATGCAGTTGGGATGTTTTGACTTTTATTTTCCCTATGGACTTGGTTTCAGAAATCATGTTAAATTATTGCCTGACAGATTGTGGTGAGTGATACATAGATAGATGTGCATATGTACTAAGAAATATAGCCATAGTTTGAATAATAATTGAAGGATTTCAGTGAAAAGGGAAATCGACTGGAAACATTAGGATCCTGGTGGTGCAGCAGACTAAGTAGCCTACAGGGCTGGAAGATAGCAGATTGCAGGTTCAAATCTATGTTTGGACAATACCTTAATAAATATCGAAGATTGAAATGCCATTTCTTTAAAAGTTTGTCAATTTCATATAATATGTTCTGTTATTCCTATGTTCCAAGGAACAGTACAGTACATATCAATATTAGAAGAATTGCAGCAATGTCAGCAATGTTTTCACAACTACTTCCATTATTGTTGAAGTATGTTTTTAGAACATTATTGGAACATCATGTCATAACATTAACGGAAACTTTATAAGAGTCTCGCCCGAATGTTTCTTGTTTGTTGTTGTAGGTGTTTGTAGTCATATGTCCATCAACATTAGCTGAATATCCAGGAATGTTTTCTCAGAACAACTTCTATTGCTCCAACATTTTATTGCTGAAGTAGGTTCAGGGAACGTTATTGGAACAATTATGTCATAACACTATAACTATATGAGAGTCTTGCGGGAATGTTCTCAGCATGTTGTGTTGGGTGTTTTGGATGATGTCTTTATGAACATTGGCAGAGTGATCTTGAAATGTTTTCTCATAACCAATTTAATTGAATCCCTACATAATTGCTGAAGTACGTTCAGGGAATGTTTTTGGAACATGTCAAAACATCACACTACAACTTTATGAGACCATTGTAGGAATAGTCCCTGCTTGTTGTTATGGGTGTTTTTAATTATATATCCATAAACATTAGCAGAACGTTCCTGTAATGTTTCCTCAGAACCACTTCTATTACTCCAACGTTCTAAGAATTTTACCTGAACGTTGTGTAATTCCATTCGCTGACAACCCAATAACAATCTAAGGAGAATGTTCTGTGGTAGTTGTTCTGAACAACATTTTAGTGAATGTTAGGAGAACATTCCAAGGATATATCATTTAAACATTTTCTTATAAAAAAATAGTTGGTGATCAAAAACATTTGAATGTTACAGCCCTCTAACCAATTGTACTATTATGTGTGTTTTTTGCGTTATTTGTAATTTATTCTGTACATAATGTTTCTGCCACCGTCTCTTATGACCAAAAAGAGCTTCTGGATATCAGGACAGCGATTACTCACCTCGTATTGGACGAAGATTTTTTTTTCAACGAGCCGGAAGCGAAGGATATCCTACAGACACCCGACAAGGCCCAAATCCCCGTCATTCGCATGAGAATGAGACGGAGATATCATGGACGTAGGTCGGGGTGCTTTGTAAGGATCCGACGGCGAGCAAGTAAACTGCCTCTTCCATCAATCCTATTAGCCAATGTTCAATCATTTGAGAACAAATTGGACAACCTAAGATTACGGTTATCCTACCAACGGGACATTAAAAACTGTAATATCTTATGTTTCACCGAGTCGTGGCTGATCGACGACATGGACAACATACAGCTGACGGGATATACGCTACATCGGCAGGATAGAACGGCTGACTCCGGTAAGACAAGGGGTGGCGGTCTGTGTATATTTGTAAACAACAGCTGGTGCACAAAATCTAATACTAAGGAAGTCTCGAGGTTTTGCTCGCCTGAGGTACCGTAAGTCCGTAAAAGTCCGTAAAAGTCTTGGTTTTCTGCACATAAATATCAGAAGCCTCCTTCCTAAGTTTGAGTTATTCACTGCGTTAGCACACTCCGCCAACCCTGATGTTCTAGCAGTGTCTGAATCCTGGCTTAGGAAGGCCACCAAAAATTCTGAAATTTCCATCCCCAACTATAACATTTTCCGTCTAGATAGAACTGCCAAAGGGGGTGGAGTTGCAATCTACTGTAGAGATAGCCTGCAGAGCTCCATCATACTATCCAGGTCTGTGCCCAAACAGTTTGAGCTTCTACTTCTAAAAAATCCACCTTTCCAGAAATAAATCTCTCACTGTTGCCGCTTGCTACAGACCCCCTCAGCCCCCAGCTGTGCCCTGGACACCATATGTGAATTGATTGCCCCCCATCTATCCTCAGAGTTCGTACTGCTTGGTGACCTAAATTGGGATATGCTTAACACCCCGGCCATCCTACAATCTAAACTAGATGCCCTCAATCTCACACAAATTATCAACGAACCTACCAGGTACAACCCTAAATCCGTAAACATGGGTACCCTCATAGATATCATCCTGACTAACTTACCCTCTAAATACACCTCCGCTGTCTTCAACCAGGATCTCAGCGATCACTGCCTTATTGCCTGCGTCCGTAACGGGTCCGGCGGTCAAACGACCACCCCTCATCACTGTCAAACGCTCCCAAAAACACTTCAGCGAGCAGGCCTTCCTAATTGACCTGGCCCAGGTATCCTGGATGGATATAGATCTCATTCCGTCAGTAGAGGATGCCTGGTTGTTCTTTAAAAGTAATTTCCTCTCAATCTTAAATAGACATGCCCCATTCAAAAAATACAGAACTAAGAACAGATATAGCCCCTGGTTCTCCTCAGACTTGACTGCCCTTGACCAGCACAAAAACATCCTGTGGCGTACTGCATTAGCATCAAATAGCCCCCGCGATATGCAACTTTTCAGGGAAGTTAGGAACCAATATACACAAGCAGTTAGGAAAGCAAAGGCTAACTTTTTCAAACAGAAATTTGCATCCTGTAGCACTAACTCCAAAAAGTTTTGGGACACTGTAAAGTCCATGGAAAATAAGAGCACTTCCTCCCAGCTGCCCACTGCACTGAGGCTAGGAAACACTATCACCACCGATAAATCTACAATAATCGAGAATTTCAACAAGCATTTTGCTACGGCTGGCCATGCTTTCCACCTGGCTACCACTACCCCGGCCACCAGCTCTGCACCCTCCGCTGCAACTTGCCCATGCCCCCCGCTTCTCCTTCACACAAATCCAGACAGCTGATGTTCTAAAAGAGCTGCAAAATCTGGACCCCTACAAATCATCTGGGCTAGACAATCTGGACCCTTTCTTTCTAAAACTAGCCGCCGAAATTGTCGCAACCCCTATTACTAGCCTGTTCAACCTCTCTTTCGTAACGTCTGAGATCCCCAGAGATTGGAAAGCTGCCGCGGTCATCCCCCCTCTTCAAAGGGGGTGACACTCTAGATCCAAACTGTTACAGACCCATATCCATCCTGCCCTGCCTTTCAAAAGTTTTTGAAAGCCAAGTCAACAAACAGATCACCGACCATTTCGAATCCCACCGTACCTTCTCCGCTATGCAATCCGGTTTCCGAGCTGGTCATGGGTGCACTTCAGCCACGCTCAAGGTCCTAAACGATATTATAACCGCGATCGATAATAGACAGTACTGTGCAGCCGTTTTCATTGACCTGGCCAAGGCTTTCGACTCTGTCAACCACCGCATTCTTATTGGCAGACTAAATAGCCTTGGTTTCTCAAATGACTGCCTCGCCTGGTTCACCAACTACTTATCAGATAGAGTTCAATGTGTCAAATCGGAGGGCCTGTTGTCTGGACCTATGGCAGTCTCTATGGGGTGCCACAGGGTTCAATTCTTGGGCCAACTCTTTTCTCTGTGTATATCAATGACGTCGCTCTTGCTGCTGGTGACTCTCAGATCCACCTCTACGCAGACGACACCATTTTGTATACATCTGGCCCTTCATTGGACTCTGTGTTAACAAACCTCAAACGAGCTTCAATTCCATACAACACTCCTTCAGTAGCCTCCAACTGCTCTTAAACACTAGTAAAACTAAATGCATGCTCTTCAACCGAACGCTGCTTGCACCCGCCCACCCGACTAGAATCACTACTCTAGACGGGTCTGACCTAGAGTATGTGGACAACTACAAATATCTAGGTGTCTGGTTAGACTGTAAACTCTCCTTCCAGACTCACATTAAGAATCTCCAATCCAAAGTTAAATCTAGAATCGGTTTCCTATTTCGCAACAAAGCCTCCTTCACTCATGCTGCCAAACATGCCCTCGTAAAACTGACTCTCCTACGGATCCTTGACTTCGGCGATGTCATTTACAAAATAGCCTCCAACACTCTACTCAGCAAATTGGATGTTGTCTATCACAGTGCCATCCGTTTTGTCTCCAAAGCCCCATATAATACCCACCACTGTGACCTGTACGCTCTTGTTGGCTGGTCCTCACTACATATTCGTCGCCAAACCCACTGGCTCCAGGCCATCTATAAATCACTGCTAGGCAAATCCCGCCTTATCTTAGCTCATTGGTCACCATAGCAACACCCACCCGTAGTCTGCGCTCCAGCGGGTATATCTCACTGGTCATCCCCAAAGCCAACACCTCCTTTGGCCGCAATTCCTTCCAGTTCTCTGCTGCCAATGACTGGAACAAATTGCAAAATCTCTGAAGCTGGAGACACTTATCTCCCTCACTAACTTTAAGCATCAGTTGTCAGAGCACCTTACCGATCACTGCACCTGTACACAGCCCATCTGAAATTAGCCCGCCCAACTACCTCATCCCTATATTGTTATTTATTTTGCTCATTTGTACCCCAGTATCTCTATTTGCCATCATCTCTTGCACATCATTCCAGTGTTAATACTAAATTGTAATTATTTTGCACTATAGCCTATTTTATTGCCTTACCTCCATAACTTGCTAAATTTGCACACTGTATATTATATGTATTTCTGTTGTATTTTTGACTTTGTTTTGTTTTACACCATATGTAACTCTGTGTTGTTGTTTTTATCGCACTGCTTTGCTTTATCTTGGCCAGGTCGCAGTTGTAAATGAGAACTTGTTCTCAACTGGTTTACCTGGTTAAATAAAGGTGAAATAAAAATAAATAAAAAAGGTAGAGTATCTCATGATAAGCTGTAGACCACACTATTTATCAAGAGACTTTTCATCTATATTTTCCGTAGCTGTCTATCTACCACCACAAACCGATGCTGTTACTAAGATTGCACTCAATGAGCTGTATAAGGCCATAAGTAAACAGGAAAATGCTCATCCAGGGGCAGCGCTCCTAGTGGCCGGGGACTTTAATGCAGGGAAACTTAAATCCGTTCTACCTAATTTCTACCAGCATGTTAAATGTGCAACCAGAGGGAAAAAAAACTTTACTCCACACACAGAGACGCATAAAAGCTCTCCCTCGCCCTCCATTTGGCAAATCTGACCATAACTCTATTCTCCTGATTCCTGCTTATAAGCAAAAACTAAAGCAGGAAGCACCAGTGACTCAGTTAATAAAAAAGTGGTCAGATGATGCAGATGCTAAGCTACAGGACTGTTTTGCTAGCACAGACTGGAATATGTTCCAGGATTCTTCAGATAGCATTGAGGAGTACACCACATCAGTCACTGGCTTCATCAATAAGTGCATCGATGACGTCATCCCCACAGTGACGGTACGTACATACCCCAACCAGAAGCCATGGATTACAGGCAACATCCTCACTGAGCTAAAGGGTAGAGCTGCCGCTTTCAAGGAACGGGACTCTAACCCGGACGCTCATAAAAAATCCCGCTATGCCCTACGACGAACCATCAAACAGGCAAAGAGTCAATACCGGACTAAGATTGAATCATACTACACCGGCTCTGACACTCGTCAGATGTGGCAGGGCTTGAAAACTATTACAGACTGCAAAGGGAAGCACAGCCACGAGCTGCCCAGTGACACAAGCCTACCAGACGAGCTGAATCACTTCTATGCTCGCTTCGAGGCAAGCAACACTGAAGCATGCATGAGAGCACCAGCTGTTCCGGATGACTATGTGATCACGCTCTCCGTAGCCGATGTGAGTAAGACTTTTAAGCAGGTCAACATTCACAAGGCCTCAGGGCCAGACGGATTACCAGGACGTGTACTCCGAGCATGTGCTGACCAACTGGCAAGTGTCTTCACTGACATTTTCAACATGTCCCTGACTGAGTCTGTAATACCAACATGTTTAAAGCAGACCACCATAGTCCCTGTGCCCAAGGACACTAAGATAACCTGCCTAAATGACTACCTACCCGTAGCACTCACATCTGTAGCCATTAAGTGCTTTGAAAGGCTGGTCATGGCTCACATCAACACCATTATCCCAGAAACCCTAGACCCACTCCAATTTGCATACCGCCCCAACAGATCCACAGATGATGCAATCTCTATTGCACTCCACACTGCCCTTTCCCACCTGGACAAGAGGAACACCTACGTGAGAATACTGTTCATTGACGACAGCTCAGCGTTCAACACCATAGGGCCCTCAAAGCTCATCACTAAGCTAAGAACCCTGGGACTAAACACCTCCCTCTGCAACTGGATCCTGGATTTCCTGACGGGCCGCCCCCAGGTGGTAATGGTAGGTAACAACACATCCGCCACGCTGATCCTCAACACGGGGGCCCCTCAGGTGTGTGTGCTCAGTCCCCTCCTGTACTCCCTTTTCGTCCATGACTGCATGGCCAGGCACGACTCCAACACCATCATTAAGTTTGCTGACGACACAACAGTGGTAGGCCTGATCACCAACAATGATGAGACATCCTATAGGGAGGAGGTCCGAGACAACCTCTCCCTCAACGTGATCAAGACAAAGGAGATGATTGTGGACTACAGGGAAAAAAAGAGGACTGAGCACGCTCCCATTCTCATCGACGGGGCTGTAGTGGAACAGGTTGAGAGCTTCAAGTTCCTTGGTGTCCACATCACCAACGAACTATCATGGTCCAAGCACACCAAGACAGCCGTGAAGAGGGCACAACAAAGCCTATTCCCCCTCAGGAGACTGAAAAGATTTGGCATGGGTCCTCAGATCCTTAAAATGTTATACAGCTGCACCATCGAGAGCATCCTGACTGGTTGCATCACCGCCTGGTATGGCAACTGCTCGGCCTCCGACCGCAAGGCACTACAGAGGGTAGTGCGTACGGCCCAGTACATCACTGGGGCCAAGCTTCCTGCCATCCAGGACCTCTATACCAGGCGGTGTCAGAGGAAGGCCCTCAAATTTGTCAAATACTCCAGCCACCCTAGTCATAGACTGTTCTCTCTGCTACCGCACGGCAAGCGGTACCGGAGCGCCAAGTCTAGGTCCAAAAGGCTTCTCAACAGCTTCTACCCCCAAGCCATAAGACTCATGAACAGCTAATCATTGCTACCCGGACTATTTGCACTGCCCCCCCACCCCCCTCTTTTATGCTGCTGCTACTCTGTCTATTATTTATGCATAGTCACTTTAACTCTACCCACATGTACATATTACCTCAATTACCTCAACTAGCCGGTGCCCCCGCACATTGATTCTGCACCGGTACCCCACTGTATATAGCCTCCCTACTGTTATTTTATTTTACTGCTGCTGTTTAGTTATTTGCTTTTATTTTTTTTACTTAATACTTAAAAAAAAAAATCTTTAAAAAATGCATGGTTGGTTAAGGGCTTGTAAGTAAGCATTTTCACCTGTTGTATTCGGCGCATGTGGCAAATACATTTTGATTTGATTTGATTTGATGAGATGATGAGGTACAGGTGCGCTGGAGGTGATTAGGGTGCGTTGGGTTTCCATTCCAGTGTTGCCGATGTGGTGCGCTTAGACCGGTGGCTCAGTAAACCGGCGAATCAGAGCGCTGGAGGGGAGCAATGGGAGGAGATGTGACAGTACCCACCACCGGACGCAAGGCTCCCGCCGCAGGCCGTCATCGGCCAGGAGGATGACCCCGAGGACGAGGAGCAGGCCGGTCAGGGCGGCGACGGTGGAAGTCCCGAATTAGGCTGGGGTCCAGAACGTCCCCAGCCGGAACCCAGCTCCTCTCCTTAGGACCATACCCCTCCCAGTCCACCAGGTAATGGAGCTGTCCCCCAGGGAACCTGGAGTCCAGCAGGTCCCTCACCGCATACGCCGGACTCCTGTCAATGTCCAGGGGCGGAGGGGGCGTACGCCGGGGGATGGCATCCGCCAGAGGACCAGGAACCACCGGCTTGAGGAGAGACACATAAAAAATGGGTGAGACACGGTAGTGAGGAAGAAGGACCAGCTGGTACGATACCTAATTTGTCTGCCGGAGGACCTTAAACGGCCCCACCGGGGCTCAGTTTCTTGCAGGGCAGGCAGAGAGGGAGGTTTTTAGTGGACAGCCAGACACGATTACTAGGCTGGAATACGGGGGCCTCACTGCGGTGCTGGTCGGCTTGGTCCTTCTGCCGACGAATGGCCCTCTGGAGATGGACATGGGCGGCGTCCCAGACCTGTCCGGCCTGCGGAACCACTCGTCAACAGCGGGCGTCCAAGGGGCCAGGGCCGGCTGGTACCCCAGGATGCACTGGAAGGGAGTGAGCCCCGTGGAGGAGCGAACAAGGGAGTTCTGGGCATATTCTGCCCAGGGAAGAAACCTCGCCCACTCTCCCTGCCAGTCCTGACAGTAGTAACGAAGAAACCTCCCCAGCTCCTGGTTCATGCGCTCCACCTGCCCATTCGACTGAGGCCTATACCCGGAAGTGAGGCTGGCCGTGGCCCCGATCTTCTCCAGGAAAGCCTTCCACACTTGGGAGGTGAATTGGGGGCCACGGTCCGAGACGATGTCCTCCGGAAGTCCATAAAGCCGGAAGACCTGTTGGAACAGGACCTCAGCGACCTGGAGAGCAGAAGGAAGACCAGTTAGTGGCAAAAAACGGCATGATTTGGAAAACGGATCTACGACCACCAGGACTGTGGTGAAGCCGTCAGAACGTGGGAGGTCGGTGACAAAGTCTATGGACAGGTGTAACCAAGGTCGCTGAGGCACTGGGAGAGGAAATAGTTTGCCTGCCGGGGCGTTCCAAGGTGTCTTCGTTTGGGCACATACGGAACAGGAGTTGATATGGAGGGAGACATCAGTAGTCAAGGTGGGCCACCAGTATTTTTGTGAGAGAGAATGTAGGGTGCGCGCCATACCGGAGTGCCCTGCCTTAAGGGTGGTGTGCGCCCAGATCAGCAGGCGGTTACGGACACTGGTGGATGTCTTCGTCCACATCCCAAATGACAGGTGCCACGATGAGACCGAAGCAGGATAGGACCCCCCAGATCCTTCCTTTCTCCGGTATGGTGCATCCTGGAGAGTGCATCGGCATTCACATTCTGGGATCCTGGGCGGTAGGACAGAATAAACTGAACGCGAATAAGAAATTGGGCCCACCTGGCTTGACGAGAGCTCATCCGTTTCGCTGCCCATATGTGCTCCAAATTCCGGTGGTCAGTGAGAATCTGGAATGGATGGACTGTGCCCTCCAGCCAGTGTCTCCATTCCTCCAGAGCGAGGACCACCCCCAACAGTTCCCTGTCTCCAACTCCATAGCTCCGCTCTGGGGGGGTAATTTTTTTTTTTGAAAAAGGCACAGGGATACATTTTCTCTGGCTTACCTTGCCGCTGGGAGAGGACCCCACCCACGCCCTCCTCAGTGCGTCCACCTTCAGGATGAAAGGACGAGCTGAATCTGGGTGTTTTAAGAGGACGCTGTGGTGAACCTCTCCTTCAGCCTCTTGAAGGCAGCGTCAGCCTCAGGGTTCCAGGCCAGCTTCTGAGGCCCCCCCTTAAGGAGAGAGGTGAGCGGGGCGGCTATGGAGCTGAAGGACCTGATGAAACGCCGGTAGAAATTTGCGAAGCCCAGGAAGCTATGTAGGCCCTTGATGGTGGTGGGGACTGGCCATGACCTGACGGCGTCCGTCTTCGCTCTCTCCATGAACACCCCCTGAGGACTGATCCTGAATCCCAGGAAGGAGATGGCCTGTTGGTGGAATTCGCATTTCTCCCCCTTCACCAACAGGCTGTGTTCCCGGAGGCGGAGTAGGACCGCTCTGACGTCCCTGACGTGCTCCTTGAACGTAGCCGAGTAGATCAGGATATCGTCGATGTACACCACCACCTGTCTACTCAGCATGTCTCGGAACACGTCATTGACGAAGGACTGGAATACGGAAGGTGCGTTGGCGAGGCCGTAGGGCATGAAGCAGTATTCATAGTGGCCTGAGGTAGTGCTGAATGCAGTCTTCCACTCGTCTCCTTCCCGGATTCAGATCAGGTTGTAGGCACTCCTCAGGTCCAACTTGGTAAAGTACCGGGCCCCTCGCAGCTGCTCGATGGCCGATGGAACCAGTAGGAGGGGGTACCGGTACTTGGTGGTGACTGCGTTCAGCCCCCTGTGGTCAATGCACGGCCTCAGTCCTCCATCTTTTTTTGACACGAAGAAGAAGCTGGCGGAGGCAGGAGAGGTAGAGCGTCTGATGAACCCCTGTTTCAGGGTCTCCGCCACATACTTCTCCATGGCCTCAGTCTCCGCTATGGAAAGGGAGTAAATGCAACACTTCGGAAGGTGTTGTCCCTCCAGCAGGTCAATGGCGCAGTCCCAGGGCCTGTGAGGAGGGAGAGACTTAGCCTTGGAGGCAGAGAAGACATCGGAGAGATCTGCGTACTCACGTGGAATGTTGGGCAGGAGGGCGGACTCCGGACTCTCCACTAACGTGGAACAACAAACCACCGGCAGGCAGGTCCTTCGGCATGAGGGGGACCAGGCTGTGATCCTCTTAGTGATCCAATTGATGGTGGGGTTGTGTAATCTGAGCCAGGGCAATCCCAAGACAATCCGGTGAAGGGGTGATGTAACGATGTTTAAGGACAGCTCCTCGTGGTGCTCCGGTAGTGTGGGAATGGTGATGGTGATGGGGAGAATGGTTTATTGTCCAGCGAGGTGATGTGTAGCGGAGAAGGCAGTGGCACGGTGGGCAACCCCCATTCAGAGACCAGCTCCCTATCTATAAGGTTCCCCGCTGATCCGGAATCTATCATTGCCATGGAAAGCGAAGAGAAGCAAGAACCATTCACCGTTAGGGGAACTAAATGCAATGGTTTGGTGACAGGTGATGACGGAACACTCACAGAGCGGAACACAATCATAGCGCCTAGATAGGGAGCCGCCAGGAGATCTGTGGTCCGTGGTGGTGTAGGGGCTGCTTCCCACCTCCATGGGTGAGGACACGGAGGCAGGGCAGCTTCCATAGCTATGATGGGGTGAGCGTCAAGGCTCCGGGAGGTGTTGGGAACGCCGTCGGTCTCTCAACATGTCGTCAAGACGACTGGACGTGGCGATGAGGGTATCAAGGTCCATCTCGTCGACCCGACATGCGAGTTCCATCGTGATTTCCTCCTGTAAGCCTCTCCTGAGGGCCGTGCGCAGGGCACGCTCATTCCAGCCGGAAGACGCCGCCACCGTGCGAAAGCTCAGGGCGTAATCGAATGCGGCCCCCTCTCCCTGTTGTATCCGGCGGAGACGCTCACCCCCGTCCTTTCCCTCCATGGGATGATCGAACACCGCCCTCAACCGAGCGAGGAAGGTGGAGTAGGGAAGTGCCGCGGCCTCACCTCCTTCCCAGACTGCCGTGGCCCAATCCAGCACCTTTACCTTCAGTAGTGAAATCACCAACGCTATCCTGGCTTGGTCCGATGGAGATGCCCCAGGCTGACGTGCCAGATACAGTGAAACCTGTAGCAGGAAGCCTCTGCATTTCGTCGTTTTCCCGTCATAGTGCTCTGGCAGGGCGAGGGGTCCCTCAGACGTTGGTGATAGCACGGGAGGAGGTGGACTGGGTGCACTCGCCGCTCCCAGAGGTGGAACCGGAGCGATGGTCAGTTTATGCAGCGTTTGGAGCACTTCCTGCATGATGGCGTTCTGCTGGGCAATCTGCTGCTGGTCGAAACACTGGGAAACTCCAGGAGGATTACCTGCTGCATCCATCTTCGTGATTGGTGTGTGATTCTGTGACGAGTACTGAGGATACGAAGAGGCAGGATGCAGACATCAACAATGAAAAGGTTTACTTAACACTGCGCAAGAGAACAACAACACGCGAGTACATGACAAGACACTAACAATCACACACAACACTGAACAGTCCAGGGCTATATAGGGGTGGTGATGAGATGATGAGGTGCAGGTGCGCTGGAGGTGATTAGGGTGTGTTGGGTTTCCATTCTGGTGTTGTCCGAGGTGGTGCACTCAGACCGGTGGCTCAGTAAACCGCCGAATCAGAGTGCCGGAGGGGAGCAACGGGAGGAGACGTGACACTTTCGAGAGCTGTAATTTGTATTTTTAAATACAAAATACTTTTCCATACCATTTTTTATAGCGGTTCACCATTTTGTGGCCCCCTTTCACCCTGCATTGGAATATGAAGTCTGAAGGCACTGTGGTGTGATAAGAGCATCTGGTAAATGAACTAAATATAAATGTATATGTAAAAATGAGCAATTGCAAAGCATGCTGAGTATTATTCAAATGAGCTCCACCCCAATAATAATACCCAGTGTGCTTTGCAGTTCAGTTTGGTATGTTCATTTTCACATATCAAGTTTCAAGTTTTAATGTCACATGCACAAGTACAGTGAAATGCCTTTCTTGCAAACTTACATTTTGGTCATTTAGCAGACATGCTTATCCAGAGTGACTTACAGTCAGTGCATTCAACTAAGGTAGATAAACAACAACATATCACAGTCATAGCAAGTAAAGCATTTCTGTAACCGTTGTTGAGAATGTTGTTGCTGTTCGGACCGGCTACTTGCAAATCTATATCTGTATTTTCAAATACAAAATAAATGTATTTTTATCAAATACATTTCAAAATACAAGTATTTTGTAGTTTATTTTGAATCATTGATCTTTATGGTATTTTGTAATTATATTTTGTAATTTTTGCCCATCCCTGGCTGGGTCATCACTTAGACATTTTCATTAGAAAGTGAAATGTGTCATTCTGCTATCATCAATAAAAGCAAAGCCCAACAATATATATTGGCTGACACTAAAGTAAAATTGATTCTCATAAGAAGGCGATTGATTTATGATGATTCTACTGAGAGCAAAATAGCCTATCAATCAACCCTGTAGGATGCATTTCAATGGTGTCATCTTTTCTTTTCAGGCTGTAAAACATCTCAGTTGACAATTAGAGACATTTTACAGTAACCAAAGGTGTCTCTCCTATGCCATGTCTGTGTCATTGTGTCTGTAGTCACAGAGCTAATTGTGGGGGCACACGAGCCAATTAAAAACCAAGCTCCATAAACTTCTGCTAATTACAGCAGGTGGCATATTGCAATAATGGAGTAGGTGACAGGCCAAGAAGGTCATATGGAAATGAAATACCACTGCACACTTTGTTGCCAGAGACACCAATTCTCTGTGTATATCAATGATGTCGCGCTTGCTGCTGGTGACTCTCAGATCCACCTCTACGCAGACGACACCATTTTGTATACATCTGGCCCTTCATTGGACACTGTGTTAACAAACCTCCAAACGAGCTTCAATGCCATACAACACTCCTTCCGTGGCCTCCAACTGCTCTTAAACGCTAGTAAAACTAAATGCATGCTCTTCAATCGAACGCTGCTTGCACCCGCCCGCCCGACTAGAATCACTACTCTCGGCGGGTCTGACTTAGAATATGTGGACAACTACAAATACCTAGGTGTCTGGTTAGACCGTAAACTCTCCTTCCAAACTCACATTAAGCATCTCCAATCCAAAGTTAAATCTAGAATCGGCTTCCTATTTTGCAACAAAGCCTCCTTCACTCATGCTGCTATACACGCCCTCGTAAAACTGACTATCCTACCGATCCTTGACTTCGGCGATGTCATTTACAAAATAGCACTCTACTCAGCAAATTGGATGTAGTCTATCACAGTGCCATCCGTTTTGTCACCAAAGCCCCATATACTACCCACCATTGTGACCTGTAAGCGCTCGTTGGCTGGCCCTCACTACAGCATGAGTGAAGGACACCATTCAAACCAATGACGGTTTGGAACTTTAAAGCCAATTATTTAAGAATGATCTTTTTGCAGATATAATCTTATAGTCCCAAGCTCTCATATTGTCTGAGGGCTCCCATGGGCTGAGTTGTATCCTGCAAGGTGATCACAACGGACGCATCCCCCCGAGGGTGGGGTGCGCTGTACTAAGGCAAGGTTATGAACAGTGATGTGGAGTGCACTGCATGTCAATTACTGTACCTGGAGCTCCTAACGGTGTATCTGGCTCTCAGACGCTTCCTCCTACTTTTGTCGGGCAGGCTTGTGCTGGTCAGAACCGACAGTATGTCAGTGGTGGCTGCATCAACTGACAGTGAGAGATTCGGTCTCTCTCCCTCCTAACTTTGGCTTGCTCCCTATTGCTGGGGATCAGTGCGCACATGCTTTCGCTTCGGGCGACGCATGTCCCCGGTTGCCTCAACTCAGGTGCAGATATTTTATCCAGGGGGGGGCCCTCTCCCTCAGGAGTGGAGGCTACACCCCTGGGTGGTCTCCCAGATATGGGAAATGTTTGGATATTTGGTGGCTATTTTAGTGTATCATGTGGGCATTGATGGTGCCACGCCAGAGCTAATGCCCTGGTGGTGCGGTTCCTAAAAGGTGCACCGTCTCGGACCGGTTTCTAAACCTGTTGCGCCCGTTTGGGATTTAGCTTTGGTTTTGGATGCTCTGAATGAGGCCCCTTTTTGAACCATTGGAGTTTGTGGATATGAAGATCCTTTCCTACAAAACCTCCTTGCTCTTGGCTTTGGCATCGGCTAAACGCATTGGGGCTCTCCATGCATTTTCCGTACACCCTTCCTGTACTCAGTTCACCCCTGGCGACTCTAAGGCGACGTTGCTTCCTAATGTGGTATTCGCTCCCAAAGGGCATGACTATACCCTACAGGTCTCTAGCTTTGAGCTAGTTCCCATTTCGCCTCCTCAATTTGCTTCTGAGATACAACGGCGGTTACATGGCATGTGTCCCGTACAAGCTTTACACACACACTGTACATTGAGCAGACCCGGGATATCCAGTTATGTTACCAGCTTTTTGTCTGTTTTGCTAATCCAGCTCACAGCTGGGCGCTATCTAAGCACTCTCCCACTGGATTGTAGACTATCTCCCTGGCATATAGCAGCAAGGGGCAAGAGTTACCTAAATCCTGTCTCATGCTTCCCAGTTGAAACAGTTTGCGCATATATTCGGACAACATTTTCAGACATTTTTGTTCATTTTGGTGTTCGGCAGGTTTTTTTCGGCTGTTCGAGCACCTTTCTTTTTTTCTTGAGGCAAGTCGAAGTTTAGTAGCAGAAGTTTACGCCCCTTCGTCTGTGATTGGTCAACAGTACCACTTCTAGTAGGTGTGGGAACTATGGCTGGGACTCTTCAATTAAGTGTTTGTTGTCAGATGACTACTTTTCATGCACATTTTTTCACTTGAGAAATACTGCATCAAACATTTGAATTAGATGTAACATTTTGCGATTAAGACCTCCTTGGCAAAAACGTCAAAATGAACTACAGATCATACTTTTTTAAATTCGGACTATATAGAGGAAGTGTATACTGGCTATGTTGTTGCTACGGCATCTCAAGAGGGACAAACAATGTTGAAGATTTTCTTCTTGTTTTTCAAGCTAAGAACTTTTATGGGAGTATGTGAGGCACAGACGTTCGCTTCGCGTACTAGG
The DNA here is from genome assembly GCF_020615455.1 of Coregonus clupeaformis. Classification (NCBI taxonomy): domain Eukaryota; kingdom Metazoa; phylum Chordata; class Actinopteri; order Salmoniformes; family Salmonidae; genus Coregonus; species Coregonus clupeaformis. The sequence goes on along the minus strand of NC_059204.1, from coordinate 47,932,306 downwards.
AGCCAACCAGCCTTAACAGTGTATGCGCCCACTCCACCAGGGGTCTGACGGTGTCTTCGGCATTATTTAAAGGGTTGATTGTACAGGATATTTGTGCTGCGGCGAGTTGGGCCTCACCACACACTTTTGTGAGGTTTTATCGCTTCGATGTCACTGCTCCCAGTGTAGCCCACAGTGTGCTTACAGCTGGGACAAGAAAGGGTCATAAGGCACGCGCAGTGTGCGCAATACTCAGACTACCACAACTTGCGGGGTGGAGGTCTAGGTGGTTTGCCATGGGCCATTTCATTTGGTATTGGTTGGGGCCGGCTTGGGGAGGAATTTCATTTCCCATAGCTGTGTTGTACCAAGAGTACCGAATGATGCCCAGCTTGTGCAGTAAGGCAAGGAACAGCACATGCTTTTTTATGTGCTACTTTTTAAAATCATAGTCGCATACCTCATGTAGCGTAGGCTTTGTATCACAACTGGTTTGTATCACAACTAAAGTGGCCAAATAACCTCTTAAAATTAAGCTGCTTTATAACTAGTGTAGAGCCTAACTGGCATACATAGGCTGTGCATGAGTTTCAAGTTTGGAGAAGATCATTTTCACCAGAAAAATACACCTTTATAATAAAGCATTACATGCATAATCGCATTTGCCGTCACTTTCGAGAACAGTGTTTTCATGCTAATTGATTGCATTTTGGAACATTCGCGCTTATAGCCTAATGCCGTGTGCACATTGCTGCGCTTATAATGTGAAGCCTAATAGTTTATCAACATTTTAAGCTGAACGTTCTGATCTGTTGCATCAGCTTTTAAAAGTTTTTTGATGGTAGTGGTTGTATTAATTTGGGATCTATCGCACCCCACAACTTTCCCAGAGTATGTTTGGAATATTTATTTATTGCACAGAAGAACAAGTTGACCAATAGAATAGTTCAACTTTTGTACTATGGGGGATAGTAGATTGACATAGGCTAGTGCTTTAGTTGTTCGTTAGGCCTACTCATCTTGTTGGCTGACGAAAAGTAAATGTGGACAGTTCTAATATCTTCAATATGCGCCTCGGAATTCGATAAGTGGGACGTGCGCAGTTGCGTCCCCATGTGTCTGTCTTCATTCCCTTGTAGCCTACTTCTTAGCTGAAATGCCTGTGAGAAGGACCCAATCACGTGAGGGCATTGGCTATATCTGAGAGAGCCATGTAAGGGCGAGGTGCTTCGGAGCAAGGTAGCCGGGAATTATAATTATTATATTCAGCCCAAGGGCACAAAGGTCACTTTGGTCGCAAAAGGCATGGATTTTTGGGGGGGGCATTACAGTCACACAAGGGGGATGCCGCTGGGAAATTCGAGGCCTGGTGAGAATATTATCAAGTGCTTGTCAAATTGTGAATGAGAGACTGATGAAGAGTGTGCAGCTTGCGATTTATTTCAAATCATCATTAGAGTCCCATCATGCAGCCTTAGAATGTATTAAAAATCAAAACATATAGCCCACCGTTTATATCACAACTAAAGTTGCATAAATAACTCAATTAAGCATATAGGAGGACCAGTTTCATAACCGCTCAATACAGAACACCATATCCTTTGAAATTGTTTGGAGAAAATATCCTTTCTATTTTATTAAGCTATGTTCAACTCTATTCTTCATACTATAAAATAAAAAATAATTCCAAGCAAATCTTGTCTGCTAAATGAACTAGTGTAGCCCACAGCCATATGGCATAGCCAGATCAGGGCCTAACATAAGGACAACTCAGAGTATGCTATTCTGTTCTTCCGAAATATAATACATTTTCTTCATATCAGGTTTATTTAGACCTGTCTAAAATAAATAAGGGATTTATTGTGATGGTGTAGGCTATATTAAATTGATTTATTAGACTGTGTAAATGTAGATGCTCCAAAGGTCTGCATCAGTGGCTTGTAAGCTATGCATGAAAGCCAGGAGATGCTCAATTTGTTTATGTTAATTAACGGTCAATTACCCTGAGACCGGCAGTTATTTGCTTAACAATCAACGGCTGACAAAATTTCATGACCGCCACAGCCCTAGACTGACAACATAACAAATACTTGTGTCCATTGTGTCGCTTTAAGCACAAACAGTATAGGGGTCATAGTGAACAATTATGGGCACTAGCCTTGTGAATGTTGGTTCCAATGACAAATCCAATGTGCCACTATATGAGGAATCTCATCAAAGTCAAGGATGCTTGAACAAACACCCCTTGTAGCACAGACCACAAAAGTGACTTCAGTAATTAGAGAGTATTATGGAGTGCTGAATAAAGTGTTCAATTCTGTGTGAAGGTATATAAGACTAATACACTTACATTGCAGCTGTAAAACACAGCGAGATGAAAAGTCGGTTGAGAAAGGTTAATCTAATTATGTTGACAGGGTCATAATGAAAAGACAGCCAGTGTGAGATTCTTCCAGATTGGAGGTCTGAATTCAAAGGCCACTTAAATGGATCTGTCACTGGACACTCAAAACATGTCGAATGCAATTGAAGGGCTTTATTTTTGCCTGCCTTTCAGTCAACTGAGTGTAATTATGTAATTGAGGTTATATTTTTCCATGCGCAGCAGCAGGTGAGAACGCTTAATGAGACGGGATCATCCTTTTGATACCCTTTTGATTCTGGGGAAAGCGTCATGCTCTGGAACGTGCAAATGTTACACACGAGGACGCGCTCCATCCACAGGCATTGCACATAGACTTGTGTCTCTATGGGAAAGTCAATAGCATTCATCTGTGACTGGGTCTAGACCCCCATCCATGGACAGGGGGGATGAAGCCATTAGAGAGAATGTACACTGGGGAAAGCTTCTCACTCATGGGCAATTACTATACTGCTGGCTCCATAGCATTGCTCTGACTCGACTGAAGCCTCATACCATGATGGCCACTGAATTATTTTCCATTACAATCAATGACACCACCTAACAGTTGAGAGCTGTGAGAGGTACTAGTATGTGTATGGCATGTAGAAGCGATATCCCCTAAGGGACAGCCATTATGCCTTGACCTTCACTGTCAAATTATCTTACAAAATGGCTTTTCACTCATACACGGGCAAAATCCCCTCTAAATCTCTAAAATCACAATACAAAACCAAAGCCTTTGGCTCAGTGGTGTAGATAGTTTGAGTTTATGTATTCTTGCTCAGAGATAAAACTGAAGAAATGCAGAATTTTCATCAATCAATCAAATTAATGAAATGTATTTATAAAGCCCTTTTTACATCAGCAGATGTCACAAAGTGCTTATACAGAAACCCAGCCTAAAACCCCAAACAGCAAGCAATGCAGATGTGGAAACATGAGTGCTTATTATCATAGAAAATTGCTAAACACTCACCTCAAATACATAGCACATGCCATAAATAGAATACAGGACAATTAATACATTACAGAACATTTTTTCATGATGGAAACTGAAATGTTAAAATGTGATTGTTAAAAAGATAATTTTGGTATATAGGTAGGCTTGAATAGCAGAATCATAGTATGTGGGCTTTAGCAAGCCTGTTAAATAACCAAAATGGATGAATGACTGCAGATACCTTTTCAACACAGTACAACCAGAAGAGGACTGGCCACCCCTGGGAGCGTGGTTCCTCTCTAGGTTTCCCACTAGGTTCCTGCCTTCTTGGGAGTTTTACCTCACCACTGTGCTTCTGCCTCTGCATTGCTTGCTCTTTGGGGTTTAAGGCTGAATATCTGTAAAGCACTTTGTGAAAACTGCTGATGTAAAAAGGGCTTTATAAATTACATTTGATTGATTGATTGATTTATTGATTCAACCTGTCAGTCACCTGCCCTCCCTCTGATATGTCCCCTGGGTGCTCTTCTGGGTTGTCAGGACAGGGCCTACCTTTTTTGTACCCCTCCTCCTCATGTCCTCACCTCCTGCAGATAATCCTTCTTACTCAATGACCAGGTTCACATTCACACAGTATTCCAGCTCATATCCCGCTTATGGTCTTATTTGGGATAAGCTGTTTAAATGCACCTTTGATATCCCGCTCACGAGTATCCCTGTATCCATGAATAAACTGAATATTCCTCATTTAAGTTAATATGGGTTAAAGTGGAATAGTAACTGAAATATGGACTCTAACTGTAGGCTTAGAACTGCTCACATGTAGCTTATTATAATATTAACTCCTGCAGAATGATGCATTTCTTGCAGTAAAATGATACAACGAATATTAATTTTGTCTCGTGAACAGGAGTGGAGAAATATGATTTCTTTCTTTCAGCATCTCTTGAGAAAATGTGATTGCGCGTGTAATGTGTTATCTTTGAAACTGTTATGCAAGCAAACAGTATTTCAATGTCACAATCGTTGAACGGAGTAGACCAAGGCGCAGCGTTGAAGGCAAACATCCTTTATTAACCAAAGTGATAAAACACGAACAAAACAATAAACGAATAACGTGACGTCCTAGGTTAAACAACCAACACGGAAACAAACCAAAAGGAACAAGATCCCACAACACCTGTGGGAACACAGCCTGTCTAAATATGGCTCCCAATCAGAGACAACCAGCAACAGCTGACACTCGTTGCCTCTGATTGGGAACCACTCTGGCCAACATAGAAATACCATACTAGACTGTGACCATAGAACAAACACACATAGAATCTACACACCCTGGCTCAACATATAGAGTCCCCAGAGCCAGGGTGTGACATTCAACCACATAAAATACGCACCCAAGATAAACTGAAGTCTTATCAGAAATCGTTTTCTCAGCTTTTCATTTCCTTAAAACCGGTCAAACTGATGACATTTGGAAATTTTGCACAGGACCAATCTTTCCACTGTTTTGGAGTTAATGCATAATCTCGCCAGTTCCTAAACAAAACCGACAACTTTACCAGTGTTAACTAGATTACTAATGCATTAATTCTATCTATGTAAGACATTATTCTGGTGAACACTACTTTATAGTCTTCTGGGGCAACAAGTTATGACAGAAGAGAAGCTGCATGGATTTAACTATAGTTGACAAACAAATGGCCTACCAGATGTCGGAAATTATAATATGGCCTACCAAATGTCGGAAATTATAAGCAGAAACTTGTCTAAATTAGGGGTGAAAGTAGCCAGTAGATTATACGGTCCAGTACGGAGTATCAGCAAAATAAATTATTATGGAATTATGCCGGATCCAACTGCGCAGGTAGCCTACTTTTTGAAGTGATTTGTTTGACAATCAGATGAAAACATCATCACACAACACCCATGATATGCAAAACTGAGCCTGCGCAGACTGCGAAAAACTGTAAACGGGGTAAGATGTTTACATGCCACAGTATCCCATCTAAGATCAGCATATCCCAGGCATCTTATCCGGGTTTCTCATAATAACCGGGATACAAGCTTTTTCGGGTTATTGTAAATAGGCTATGATGTTTATATGAGTCAACTCAAAAACAGAATACTTCAGTATCCCGAATAATAACGGGATATTGGTGTGCATGTAAACGTGGTCACTGTCACTTGTCAGCCATAGTCAGCCCAGGCAGGTGTAATAAAGGCTGAATGGAGAACAATTTCCTGGTGGATCTCAGTTACCATGTGCCAGCAGGACTCATTAACACACATACTGTGTATCCATCAATTTACCCACCACTCGCCACGATAAATGAACCTGCTTGGGCACAAATGATATGCCTTGACATTAAATAAGTGATTCCAATTTGCCTTTGAGAGCTATCAAGCTTTTTTTTTTTTTTACAGTAAATAGGAACTCTTGTCCAAGAGAGTGACATGGCCAGCTGCTTCTTTGATTCAAGTATCAGAATATTCTCTGGGTATGTCTTGAGTTCATGTCAGCGTGAAGAAATTCCACTGCCCTAGTCTCAACCAGGTTGTGATTAAAAAGTACTTGCTAAGCGTTATCATAATGACTGGAACAGTGTAAAGGTAAAGGCACATATTTTGCAACAATTTATTTTGCTAAAATGTTTCCTTTTATTAAAGCATGCTAGGCTAGCTAATGCTAAAGCAGCCAATTGGATTCCACAACACTTCTGGCAGCAACTAACCCCAATGCTAAGGTCACATTTTCATGGAATCCAATATATATATTTTTATATATACTTGTGTTGTGTACTTCTTCTTTTACCATTGCATGTTTTAGGATATTTTGGGCCATTGGAGGAGAATCAGGTACTGTCTACTAACATACTTGGCGCCGACAAGATGGCGGACTCGTGACTAGTTCTTAGGAAACTTTGCAGTATATTTGTATTTATATATTATTTATTACATTATTAGCTCAGAACGTGTTTGGCATCATTACATACAGCCGGGAAAAACTATTGGATATCAGAGCAGCGGTAACTCACCAGCATTACGACCAGGAATACGACTTTCCCGTAGCAGATCCTTTGTTTGCTCTCCCCAGGGCAACTGAACTGATTCCAGCGGCTGACCCAAAACATCGCCGGCGGAGGAGAGGCACTCGGAGCGGCCTGCTGGTTCGACTTAGGAGGCACGCACACCACCCACCGCTTCCAAGTATACTACTCGCTAATGTTCAGTCTCTGGTTAACAAGCTCGACGAACTCCGGGCAAGGATTTCTTTCCAGATAGACATCAAGGCCTGTAACATACTCTGTTTCACGGAAACATGGCTCTCTTGGGATATTCTGTTGGAATCGGTCCAGCCAGATGGGTTCTCAGTTCATCGCGCAGACAGGAATAAATATCTCTCCGGGAAGCAGAAGGGCGGAGGTGTGTGTTTCCTGATTAATGACTCATGGTGTAATAGTAGTAACATAGAGGAACTCGAGTCCTTCTGTTCACCCGACCTAGAATATCTCACAATCAAATGCCGACTGTATTATCCCCCCTCAAGCCGATACCACGACGGCCCTCAAAGAACTTCACTGGACCTTATGCAAACCGGAAACCACATATCCTGAGGCTGCATTTATTGTTGCCGGGGATTTTAACAAAGGAAATTTGAGGACTAGGCTGCTGAAGTTCTACCAACATATCGACTGTTGCACTCGCGCTGCCAAAACCCTCAACCATTGCTATTCGAACTTCTCGGATGGTTATCAGGCCCTCCCCCGCCCTCCTTTCGGCAAATCTGACCACGACTCCATTTTGCTTCTCCCTTCCTATAGGCAGAAACTCAAACAGGAAGTACTCGTGCTAAGGACTATTCAACGCTGGTCTGACCAATCGGGACGCTTCAAGATTGTTTTGATCACGCGGACTGGGATATGTTCTGGGTAGCTTCCGAAAATAATTTAGACGTATACACTGAAACAGTGACTGGGTTTATCAAGAAGTGTATAGGTGATGTTGTGCCCACTGTGACTATTAAAACCTACCCTAACCAGAAACCGTGGATAGATGGCAGCATTCGCGTAAATCTGAAAGCGCGAACCACCGCATTCAACCATGGCAAGGTGACTGGGAATATGGCAGAATACAAACAGTGTAGCTACTCACTCCGCAAGGCAATTAAACTGGCAAAACATCAGTATAGAGACAAAGTGGAGTCGCAATTCAACGGCTCAGACACGAGACGTATGTGGCAGGGTCTACAGACAATCAAGGACTACAAAAGGAAAACCAGCCACGTCGCCGACACCGACGTCTCGCTTCCAGACAAGCTAAACACCTTCTTCGCCCACTTTGAGGATAACACAGTGCCACTGACGAGGCCCACTACCAAGGACTGTGGCCTCTCCTTCTCCATGGCTGACGTGATTAAGACATTTAAGCATGTTAACCCCTGCAAGGCTGCTGGCCCAGACGGCATCCCTAGCCGTGTCCTCAGTGCATGCACAGACCAGTTGGCTGGTGTGTTTATGGACATATTCAATCTCTCCCTTTCCCAGTCTGCTGTTCCCACATGCTTCAAGATGGCCACCATTGTTCCTGTACCCAAGAAAGCAAAGGTAACTGAACTAAATGACTATCGTCCTGTAGCACTCACCTCTGTCATCATGGAGTGTTTTGAGAGACTAGTCAAGGATCATATCACCTCTACCTTACCTGTCACCCTAGACCCACTTCAATTTGCTTACCGCCCCAATAGATCCACAGACGATGCAATCGCCATCACACTGCACACTGCCCTATCCCATCTGGACAAGAGGAATACCTATGTAAGAATGTTGTTCATTGACTATAGCTCAGCATTCAACACCATAGTACCCTCCAAGCTCATCATTAAGCTCAAGACCCTTGGGTCTTAACCCCGCCCTGTGCAACTGGGTCCTGGACTTCCAGACGGGCCACCCCCAGGTGGTGAAGGTAGGAAACAACATCTCCACTTCACTGATCCTCAACACTGGGGCACCACAAGGATGCGTGCTCAGCCCCTTCCTGTACTCCCTGTTCACCCATGACTCCGTGGCCAAGCACGCCTCCAACTCAATCATCAAGTTTGCAGACGACACAACAGTAGTAGGCTTGATTACCAACGATGACGAGATCGCCTACAGGAAGGAGGTGAGGGCTCTGAGAGTGTGGTGCCAGGAAAATAACCTCTCACTCAACGTCAACAAAACAAAGGAGATGATCGTGGACTTCAGGAAACAGCAGAGGGTGCACCCCCCTATCCACATAGACAGGACCGCAGTGGAGAAGGTGGAAAGTTTCAAGTTCCTTGGCGTACACATCACCGACAAACTGAAATGGTCCACCCACACAGACAGTGTGGTGAAGAAGGCGCAACAGAGCCTCTTCAAACTCAGGAGGCTGAAGAAATTCGGCTTGGCACCTAAAACCCTCACAAACTTTTACAGATGCACAATTGAGAGCATCCTGTCAGGCTGTATTACCGCCTGGTACGGCAACTGCACCGCCCGCAACCGCAGGACTCTCCAGAGGGTGGTGCAGCCTGCCAAACGCATTATCGGGGGCAAACTACCCGCCCTCCAAGACACATACAGCACCTGATGTCACAGGAAGGCCAAAAAGATCATTAAGGACATCAATCACCCGAGCCACTGCCTGTTCACCCCGCTATCATCCAGAAGGTGAGGTTAGTACAGGTGCATCAAAGCTGGGACCGAGAGAATGAAAAACAGCTTCTATCTCAAGGCCATCAGACTGTTAAATAGCCATCACTAGCACATTAGAGGCTGCTGCTGCCTATTGAAATCACTGGCCACTTTAAGAAATGGAACACTAGTCACTTGAATAATGTTTACATATCTTGCACTACTCTTCTCATGTGTATATACTGCATTCTATTCTATAATATTCTACTGTATCTTAGTCCATGCCGCTCTGTCATTGCTTGTCCATATATGTGTATTTTTCTTAAATTCCATTCCTTACTAGTTCTGTGTGTATTGGGTATATGTTGGGAAATTGTTAGATATTACTTGTTAGATATTACTGCACTGTTGGAGCTAGAAGCACAAGCATTTCGCTACACCCAATATAACATCTGCTAAACACGTGTATGTGACAAATAAAAAAAATTCAACCAGCAAAATAAAGTTCTGAACCGGTTCGAATCCCCAACAAGTACTGGTTTATATCATTCCTTTTCTGTTCCTGTGAAATAAAACGTTTTTTACATTTAGATCATCAAATTACTACACCAATCAGTGCGGATAGAGCAGGCAAGCTAGTTGTTTTCAAGCATGATGGACAGACAAGTGTAGCCTATAGTGCAAACTGCGACTGAAATGTTGAAGTGCTGGGCATCTTGTTATGACATGCAATATATAAATTAGGTCCACAGAATTATACCTAGGAGGAGCGGATTCTATTTAGGAATTTCTATTGTCCTTTGAGCTAGCTAACAAGCTTGTGTGTGCAGAGCTGCACCAGAATTAAAAACGTCTTACCTTTCTGTAGTTAATAAATTCAACATGAAACGTGATAACTAGGCCTGTAGTATCTTTAAATTGCACTGAAAATGTTAATCAATTCTTCTCTAGCTAATAAAAAATCTTGGGGCAGGTAGCCTAAAAACGCACAAAGATTTTCAGCTTGCAGGAAGACACTCAAATACGTTTCTGAGTGAAAAAGTAAGGGCTTTGCATAGGCGCTTTGTTGCATTTCGTTGTGGGACTAGAAAGAAATGCCTGGAACGTAACAGGACGTTATTAACCGGTTCCCATTCTTTTAAAATAACAGTTCTGTTCCGAAACAGTATGGATCACTTTCATTCTAGGTTCCATTTCTGTTCCTTGATAAATGTCATTATTTTCTGGTTCCAACCTCTGACTGGTACTTTAGCTTCATACTTGTGTATTTTATTCCTCTTGTGTTACTATTTGAAATGTTCTTTTTTTTTTTACTCTGCATCGTTGGGAAGGGCTTTTAAGTATGCATTTTATGAGTCTACAAACATTAATTTGGCGCCTGTGACAAATACATTTTCATTTGATTTAATTTAATGTGGCCAGCTTTTGGGGAGTAACAAATAACAAAATGCTTCTTTTTTTTGAGGGTCTCAGATCATAGACAGGCAATAATATTCAAAAATTACATAGACAAAGAATCGAAAGATACTATAAAATAAAAACTTGCATTCAAGACTAAACAACAAACAATACATTAAAAAATATATACAATAATGAATTAAGAAGTCAATAATTGTTCTGTCTGTCCCATTTCCCCTTTCCCTCCCCCTTCTCTGTAGACCCATTCCTACTTCCTACATACAGTGGGGAAAAAAAGTATTTAGTCAGCCACCAATTGTGCAAGTTCTCCCACTTAAAAAGATGAGAGAGGCCTGTAATTTTCATCATAGGTACACACCAACTATGACAGACAAATTGAGGAAAAAAAATCCAGAAAATCACATTGTAGGATTTTTAATTAATTAATTTGCAAATTATGGTGGAAAATAAGTATTTGGTCACCTACAAACAAGCAAGATTTCTGGCTCTCACAGACCTGTAACTTCTTCTTTGAGGCCCCTCTGTCCTCCATTCGTTACCTGTATTAATGGCACCTGTTTGAACTTGTTATCAGTATAAAAGACACCTGTCCACAACCTCAAACAGTCACACTCCAAACTCCACTATGGCCAAGACCAAAGAGCTGTCAAAGGACACCAGAAACAAAATTGTAGACCTGCACCAGGCTGGGAAGACTGAATCTGCAATAGGTAAGCAGCTTGGTTTGAAGAAATCAACTGTGGGAGCAATTATTAGGAAATGGAAGACATACAAGACCACTAATAATATCCCTCGATCTGGGGCTCCACGCAAGATCTCACCCCGTGGGGTCAAAATGATCACAAGAACGGTGAGCAAAAATCCCAGAACCACACAGGGGGACCTAGTGAATGACCTGCAGAGAGCTGGGACCAAAGTAACAAAGCCTACCATCAGTAACACACTACGCCGCCAGGGACTCAAATCCTGCAGTGCAAGACTTGTCCCCCTGCTTAAGCCAGTACATGTCCAGGCCCGTCTGAAGTTTGCTAGAGTGCATTTGGATGATCCAGAAGAGGATTGGGAGAATGTCAGATAAAACCAAAATAGAACTTTTTGGTAAAAACTCAACTCGTCATGTTTGGAGGACAAAGAATGCTGAGTTGCATCCAAAGAACACCATACCTACTGTGAAGCATGGGGGTGGAAACATCATGCTTTGGGGCTGTTTTTCTGCAAAGGGACCAGGACGACTGATCCGTGTAAAGGAAAGAATGAATGGGGCCATGTATTGTGAGATTTTGAGTGAAAACCTCCTTCCATCAGCAAGGGCATTGAAGATGAAACGTGGCTGGGTCTTTCAGCATGATAATGATCCCAAACACACCGCCCGGCCAACGAAGGAGTGGCTTCGTAGAAGCATTTCAAGGTCCTGGAGTGGCCTAGCCAGTCTCCAGATCTCAACCCCATAGAAAATCTTTGGAGGGAGTTGAAAGTCCGTGTTGCCCAGGGACAGCCCCCAAAACATCACTGCTCTAGAGGAGATCTGCATGGAGGAATGGGCCGAAATACCAGCAACAGTGTGTGAAAACCTTGTGAAGACTTACAGAAAACGTTTGACCTGTGTCATTGCCAACAAAGGGTATATAACAAAGTATTGAGAAACTTTTGTTATTGACCAAATACTTATTTTCCACCATAATTTGCAAATAAATTCATTAAAAATCCTACAATGTGATTTTCTGGATTTTTCTTTCTCATTTTGTCTGTCATAGTTGACGTGTATCTATGATGAAAATTACAGGCCTCTCTCATCTTTTTAAGTGGGAGAACTTGCACAATTGGTGGCTGACTAAATACTTTTTTTCCCCACTGTATCTATGCATAAAACAAAATACTTCATGGATAACTCATCTTATTGTCAAGAGTGGAGTGTAGTGGGATGTGGAATCTCACGCAGGACACAGAGATATAAATCCAAAGGTCTTTAGTGAAGTCCGTAGTAACACGCCAACAACGGCCACAGGCCACAGGCGAAATAAACGCACACTACACAGAACAAAGTAAGTGTGCACAAAGTGCAGGACTCTCTAAATACAACATGAAATAAAGAGAGAACAAAATCCAGCGGACCAAAACTACCACACGACAGTAAAACAATTACACACAACACCTAAACTAACACAAGGAACTGAATAGGGTGCCTAATGAGACTAAACACTAAACAGGTGTGACAAACAGACAAAACCAATCAAACATGAAACATCGAACGGTGGCAGCTAGTACTCCGGAGGCGGCGACCGCCGAAGCCTGCCCGAACAAGGAGGAGGGGCCGCCTCGGCGAAACAGTACCCCCCTTGGCGCGCGGCTCCAGCCGTGCGCCGCCCGGCCTCGGGGGCGACCAGGAGGACGCGGAGCAGGACGCGTAGGGATGACCACGATGGAATTCGGTCAGAAGGGACGGGTCCAGGATGTCCCTCCTCGGCACCCAGCACCGCTCCTCCGGGCCGTACCCCTCCCACTCCACGAGATATTGGAGACCCCCCATCCGGCGTCTCGAATCCAGGATGGCCCGAACAGTGTACGCCGGAGCCCCCTCGATGTCCAATGGGGGCGGAGGAGTCTCCTCTATCTCAAAGTCTTGGAGTGGACCAGCTACCACCGGCCTGAGGAGAGACACATGGAACGAGGGGTTAATATTTTTGTAATCAATGGGCAGTTGTAACCTGTAACACACCTCGTTCAATCTCCTCAGGACTTTAAAAGGCCCCACAAACTGCCGACCCAGCTTCCGGCAGGGCAGGCGGAGGAGCAGGTTTCTGGTTGAGAGCCAGACTCGATCTCCAGGTGCGTACACTGGCCCCTCACTGCGGTGGAGGTCGGCGCTCGTCTTCTGTCGACGGATGGCTCGCTGCAGATGGACGTGTGCAGCGTTCCACGTCTCCTCCGAGCGCCGCACCCACTCATCCACAGCAGGGGCCTCGATCTGGCTCTCATGCCAAGGTGCCAGAACCGGCTGGTACCCTAACACACACTGGAAAGGGGTTAGTTTAGTGGAGGAGTGGCGGAGAGAGTTCTGTGCCATCTCGGCCCAGGGCACATATCTCGCCCACTCCTCCGGCCGGCCCTGACAATATGACCTCAGAAACCTACCCACATCCTGGTTGACACGTTCGACCTGCCCATTACTCTCCGGGTGGTAACCCGAGGTAAGGCTCACCGGAAACCCCCAACCGTTCCATAAACGCTCTCCAGACTCTGGAGGTAAACTGGGGGCCTCGATCAGACACTATATCCTCGGGTACCCCGTAATGCCGGAAGACGTGAGTAAATAGAGCCTCAGCGGTCCGTAGGGCAGTAGGAAGACCCGGCATGGGAAGGAGACGACAGGCCTTCGAGAACCGATCCACAACGACCAGGATGGTGGTATTCCCCCTGTGAGGAGGGAAGGTCGGTAACAAAATCCACCGAGAGGTGAGACCAGGGTCGTTGTGGAACGGGCAGGGGTTGTAATTTACCCCTGGGCAAGTGTCTGGGCGCCTTACACTGGGCACACACTGAGCAGGAGGAGACATAAATCCTCACATCCCTGGCTAACGTTGGCCACCAGTACTTTGTACTAAGGCAGTGCACTGTCCGGCCAATACCTGGATGTCCAGAGGAGGGTGACGTGTGAGCCCAATAAATAAGCCGATCCCGGACCTCGAGCGGGACGTACGTCCGACCCACTGTGGAGGGCTAGGGTCGGTGCGTAATGCCCGCTCGATCTCCGCATCGACCTCCCACACCACCGGTGCAACCAGACAAGACTCAGGTAGTATGGGAGTGGGCTCCACGCACCTCTCCTCTGTGTCATACCGCCGAGACAGGGCATCTGCCTTCCCGTTCTGGGACCCAGGGATGTAAGTGATCTTAAACACAAACCGGGCGAGAAACATAGTCCATCGAGCCTGGTGAGGATTCAGTCTCCTAGCTGCCCGAATGTATTCCAGGTTACGGTGGTCAGTCAGAATGAGAAAAGGGTATTGAGCCCCCTCAAGCCAATGCCTCCACACCTTTAGGGCCTGTACTACGGCTAACAGCTCCCTGTCCCCTACGTCATAATTCCGCTCCGCCGGACTGAGCTTCTTAGAATAAAAAGCACAGGGGCGGAGTTTAGGTGGTGTGCCGGACCGTTGTGAAAGAACAGCCCCGATACCGGCTTCAGACGCGTCTACCTCTACTTGGAATGGTAAAGTGGGATCCGGGTGCGCCAGCACTGGAGCCGAGGTAAACAGGTCCTTCAGTCTCCCAAAAGCCCTGTCCGCCTCAGCTGACCACCGCAGCGCACAGGACCCCCCTTCAGAAGGGACGTTATGGGAGCTGCCACCTGTCCAAAACCCCCGGATAAACCTCCGGTAGTAATTCGCAAAACCCAAGAACTGCTGCACCTCTTTAACCGTAGTTGGGGTTTGCCAATTACGCACGGCAGACCTACGGTCAACCTCCATTCTCACCCCTGACGCAGACAACTGATAACCCAAAAAGGAAACCGACTCCTGAAAGAACAGACATTTCTCGGCTTTGACATACAGGTCATGCTCCAACAATCTCCTCAATACCCTGCGCACCAGGGCTACATGCTCGGCCCGAGTAGAACTGTACACCAGAATATCGTCTATGTACACCACTACTCCCTGCGCCTGCATGTCCCGGAAAATCTCATCTACAAAAGATTGGAAGACTGATGGAGCATTCATTAACCCGTATGGCATGACGAGATACTCGTAATGACCGGAGGTAGTACTAAATGCTGTCTTCCACTCATCGCCCTCTCTAATGCGCACCAAGTTATATGCACTCCTGAGGTCCAATTTTGTGAAGAACCGTGCCCCGTGTAAGGACTCCGTCATGGTCGCAATCAGCGGGAGTGGATAACTATATTTCACAGTCACCTGATTGAGACCGCGGTAATCAATACACGGACGCAAACCTCCATCCTTTTTCTTCACAAAAAGAAGCTCGAGGACGCGGGAGAAGTGGAGGGCCGTATGTATCCCTGTCTCAGAGACTCGGCAATGTATGTCTCCATTGCCCTCTTCTCCTCCTGTGACAAAGGATACACATGGCTCCATGGGAGGCGCAGCTCCTGCCTGGAGGTCTATCGCACAATCCCCCTGTCTATGAGGCGGCAACCTTGCCGCTCTTGTCTTGCTAAACACGAGTGCCAAATCCTCATACTCAGGTGGAATGTGCAGTGCTGGCATCTGGTTCGGACTCTCCACCGAGGTCGCCGCTACGGAAACACCCAGACATAGCCCCTCACACTGAGCAGACCACCCTTTAAGAGCCTTCTCTCGCCACGAAATTGTAGGATCATGGGTAATCAACCAGGGAAGCCCCAGTACCACCGGATACGCAGGAGAGTCGATCAGATAGTGTTGAATCGTCTCCTCATGACCCCCCTGCGTCTTCATCCTAAGTGGCGCCGTGACCTCCCTAATCAACCCAGATCCTAACGGACGACTATCTAGGGCATGTACAGGGAAAGGATTATCAACCGGAAGGAGGGGAATCCCTAACTCAACACAGAATTTACGATCTACAAAATTCCCAGCTGCGCCTGAATCTACTAGCGCCTTATGCTGGGAACGAGGTGCAACCTGTGGAAAACAAACAGGTATAGTTATGTGTACGACAGAAAGCTCTGGGTAAGTGGGGCGCCTACTCACCTGGGAGGATTCCCCAATGTGTGACCTGCCGTCTCCCTCACCAGGGGACCCTCCCCAGCACCTAGCCGCGGTGTGCCCTCCACGGCCACAGTTGGTGCAGGGGACAGCCCCCTCGGGCTCCTTCTTCTCCCCCTCTAGCGCCAGCACCTCCGAGCTCCATCGGGCTCGGCTCGGAGGCGCTGGAGGGTGGAATGGGCGACCCCCACCTGGGACGTCCGCGGGTAGCGAGCAGGGTGTCCAGCCGAATGGCCATGTCCACCAACTGGTCAAATGAGAGTGTAGTATCCCTGCACGCCAACTCTCTGCGGACGTCCTCCCGGAGGCTGCAAGAAAGTGGTCTATGAGGGCCCGCTCATTCCACCCTGCATCTGCCGCTAGAGTCCGGAACTCCAGCGCAAACTCTTGAGCGCTCCTCATCCCCTGCCGGAGGTAGAATAGACGCTCCCCCGCCGCCTTCCCCTCTGGTGGATGGTCGAAGACCGCACGGAAGCGGCGGGAGAACTCCGCATAGGTGATAGTGGCGGCGTCTATTCTCCTCCATTCGGCGTTGGCCCACTCCAACGCCTTGCCGGTGAGACAGGAGATGAGGGCGGAAACGCTCTCGTGTCCCGAGGGCGCCGGGTGTACGGTGGCAAGGTAGAGTTCCACTTGTAACAGGAACCCCTGACATCCGGCAGCGGTGCCGTCGTACGCCCTCGGGAGCGAGAGCCGAATCCCACTGGGTTCCGGTAGTTGGACGGGCGGGCTGACCGATGGTGATGGTGCGGTAGGTGGAGGTGTGGGTACATCGCTGATCTCCCATCGATGGAGAATGTTCATCACCCGGTCCAGGGCGTGCCCGATTTGGTTGATCCGATCTTCTTGACCACGAAAGCGCTCCTCCATGATGTCGGTGGGAGTGGGTGCTCCTGCTGATTCCATGAGATGGTGTGTAATTCTGTCAAGAGTGGAGTGTAGTGGGATGTGGAATCACACGCAGGACACAGAGATATAAATCCAAAGGTCTTTAGTGAAGTCCGTAGTAACACGCCAACAACGGCCACAGGCCACAGGCGAAATAAACGCACACTACACAGAACAAAGTAAGTGTGCACAAAGTGCAGGACTCTCTAAATACAACATGAAATAAAGAGAGAACAAAATCCAGCGGACCAAAACTACCACACGACAGTAAAACAATTACACACAACACCTAAACTAACACAAGGAACTAAATAGGGTGCCTAATGAGACTAAACACTAAACAGGTGTGACAAACAGACAAAACCAATCAAACATGAAACATCGAACGGTGGCAGCTAGTACTCCGGAGACGACGACCGCCGAAGCCTGCCCGAACAAGGAGGAGGGGCCGCCTCGGCCGAAACCGTGACACTTATGTTTGAATATTTGTTTGTGGAACCAAGGTAAACAAAAATTAAGTCAGCCTGCATCCATTGATACACAATAAAGATATTCAAGCTAAAACATGGTTCTGAAAACATAGAGACAATACATTGGACTGAGCTCATTTATTAATGACCCTCAACTCAATATACAAATAAATTCCTCTTACCTAAGACTATTGTGACGGTTAACCCAGTCAATTCCCAGAGAGAGACAATATACTCTCATGTACTGTACATGCTCTGGAAATGGATGGACGACTCATGAAGTGTGAAGAGATTTGTATTAATCCCCACAGAAATAGTTTCAAAATGTGTGTGAAAATAGCATGCAGGGAAATATATACATTTCCGTGGCCAAGAGTGAAAATATCTATGTGAAAATACATTTTTCCCACCAACGTAAAGGACATAATAGAAAAAACTAGATAATTGAGTTGATGTAATATAGCCATGGTTTTAAACCTGGAGCAATTTGAATTAGATATAAAGCAGAACGCATTTTAGAATGATGTGTAAATATATTTATCTGTGGGAATGGGGAATACATAGAAAATATACAATACCTTCAGAAAATATTCATATCCCTTGACTTATTCTAAATTTTGTGAATTTAAAATTGATTAAATATATATTTTTCCCTCAGCCATCTACACACAGTACCCCATAACGACAAAGTGAAAACATGCTTTTAGAGATTTATGCTAATTTATTGAAGATGAAATACAGAAATATCAAATTTACCTTAAATATTCACACCCTTGAGTCAATACTTTGTAGAAGCACCTTAGGCAATGATTACAACTGTGTCCGCTGGCAGTGATTACAGCTGTGAGTCTTTCTGGGTAAGTCTCTAACAGCTTTCCTCACCTGGATTGCACATTATTATTTTCAAAATTCTTCAAGCTCTGTCAAATTGGTTGTTGATCATTTCTATCATTGCTAACCATTTGCAGGTCTTGCCATAGATGTCATGAACCCTGCGTCCTGAGTCGGTTCCTGCCTGTGTTGCCATTTTTCTGCTCGGAATCTCCTGTTTCCTGAAGGTTCTTGAACGCTCCCTGCCTGGTTGCCGGGCGACGTTGCTAGGTGGGAGATCTCCCGATTACCCGCACCTGCATCTCATCAGCGATCTGCACACCTGGTCCTGATCATCACCCTTCATAAGCTCTGACCTGACATCCATTCCCTGCCGGATCGTTAGCCATGAACAGTATGTTTGTCAGCGTATCAGCCCTTGAGTTTCTAGCGTTAGTTTTGTTGTTTTGCACCTTGTTGGCTTGCCGTGTACTTACCTCCGTTTGTTTCTATCTACAGTCAATCTCCCGGAACCTTCACCCAACCCCTGCCTGGTTGTCGGCGGCTGCCGAGCCATTATTGGATCTGCCACTGCACCTCCACCAACTCATCTCCGCCGCCCGCTCTGTCCCCTGGATTATTCTGCATCGTGTTTTTTTGAATCTGTTAATAAATACTCACCTTCGGTCAACTCACCTTGTCCTGGTCTGCTTCTGGGTTCTGGCTTAGAAAACCGTGACAATAGATTTTCAAGTAGATTTAAGTCAAAACTGTAACTCGGCCACTCAGATATATTCACTGTCTTCTTGGTAAGCAACTCCAGTGTAGATTTGGCCTTGTGTTTTAGGTTATTGTCCTGCTGAAAGGTGAATTCATCTCCCAGTGTCTGGTGGTGTCACGCTCGTGGATTGACGGCTCGGACAAAGGTGCAGCGTGGTAGGCAAACATATTAATTTATTAACTGAATACAGACCAAACAACAAAATACACACAAACGTAAAGTTCTGCAGGCTAACAAAGCCACTACACAAAAACAAGATCCCACAAACTAAGATGGGGAAAAGGCTGCCTAAGTATGATCCCCAATCAGAGACAACGATAGACAGCTGCCTCTGATTGGGAACCTTACCCGGCCAGCAAATACATAGAACAACTAGAATGCCCACCCAAATCACACCCTGACCTAACCAAAATAGAGAATAACAGGGATCTCTAAGGTCAGGGCGTGACAGGTGGAAAGCAGACTGAACCAGGTTTCCTCTAGGATTTTGCCTCTGCTTAGCTCCATTCCGTTTCTTTGTTATCCCGAAGAACTCCCCAGCTACTACTATGCTTGAAAATATGAAGAGTGCTACTCAATAATGTGTTGTATTGGATTTGCCCCAAACATAAGACTTTGTATTCAGGAAAAAAAATATTGCTTTGCCACATATTTTGCAGTATTACTTTAGTGCCTTGTTGCAAACAGGATGCATGTTTTGGAATATTTTTTATTCTGTACAGGCTTCCTTCTTTTTATTTTTTTGTTGATCCATCCTCAGTTTTCTCCCATCACAGCCATTAAACTCTGTAACTGTTTTAAAGTCACCATTGGCCTCATGGTGAAAACCCTGAGCGGTTTCCTTCCTCTCCATCAACTGAGTTAGGAAGGACGCATGTATCTTTGTAGTGACTGGGTGTATTGATAGTGTAATTATTAACTTCACCATGCTCAAAGGGATATTCAATGTCAGCTTTTTTTTTTTACCCATCTACCAATAGGTGCCCTTCTTTGCGAAGCATTGGAAAACCTCCCTGGTCTTTGTGGTTGAATCTGTGTTTGAAATTCACTGCTCGACCGAACGACCTTACAGATAATTGTATGTGTGGGGCACCATTAATGCACACAGGGTGAGTGCATGCAACTTATGTGACTTCTTAAGCAAATGTTTACTCCTGAACTTATTTAGGTTTACCATGACAAAGGGGTTGACTACTTATCGACTCAAAACATTTCAGCTTTTAATTTTTAATTAATTTGTAAAAATGTCGAAGAACATAATTCCACTTTGACATTTTTGGGTATTGCGTGTAGGCCAGTTACAAAAAAATCACTATTTAATCAATTTTAAATTCAGGCAGTAACACAACAAAATTTGGAAAAGGTCAAGGGGTGTGAATACTTTCTGAAGGCACTGTAGTTATAGCAGGAAAGAAGATAAGGAAAAAGGGGGTTGGGGAAGTATAACTCTATTAGGAAACTATTATTATGGGGAAATGACATGAATACTGCTAATTTTTCTAATGCAATTCAAAACGTCCAGAATTCATAGCTCGCATGCCTGCATGAATGGCTAATGAACAGTACAAGATTAATTTATTAATTTTTAAACATTTTTATACACAGAC
Organism: Coregonus clupeaformis; assembly: GCF_020615455.1. Lineage (NCBI taxonomy): Eukaryota > Metazoa > Chordata > Actinopteri > Salmoniformes > Salmonidae > Coregonus > Coregonus clupeaformis. The sequence goes on along the minus strand of NC_059204.1, from coordinate 47,911,646 downwards.
AGAATAGACGATTTGCATGTCAAACTGAAGGTTCTAAGGTCAATTACATTTTCAATACCTGGGGGCATTTTGTAACTTTCTAATGGAATTCATTTAATATATGCTATGGAGGAGTTTGGAAATAAATTGCAGCATGTTACTTTGCACACACCTCTTCTGACCCCAGTGAATATTGTTGTGTGGGAGAGGATGACTACTTTAATCTCTCCTCATAAATATTGTATTCTACACCAATTAGTACTCCAATAGGGGAGTCCTAAATATGTGATATGTAGATTATATGTGATTAAGGCGCTAAGTGTATTCAGTGCCAGGAAAAACAACTTGGAATGTTTTTGTCATAAATTCAGTAGATTTGGAAACAGCATCTGCATATTTACAGAGATGGATGCCTTACGGCGATATGGAAAAGGTTCTGAAATATTTAAATATATTCACCAATAGCGTAGCTCTCACATTACTGCCACACAAATCTCAGTGTGTTTGTGTCATACTCAAATTAATCAAATAAAAAGGAAGATAATATAAAGTGTTAAGGTCCCTTATTAATCCATGTATAAACCGTTTGTAAAGAGTTTACTTACCATTTATTAATTATTATTACAAAGTGTCAAAAAACAATCTCTAAATAGTGTTTATAAATGGGCAAATGACTATTTTTAGTTATTTATTAATGATTTATAAGATAATTAATAAGGTGTTTGATTATATTATATTCACAATTTGTAAATTATAAATAATGTACTACTAATGTACTTAGAAACTAGGTATAAAGGAGTTATTGTCAACTCATACAATTATTAAAAATGCATTTGTTAATGGTTGGTAAATGCTTTGACTCACCATTTATATACATATTTATAAATGTATTTAAATATGTAATGAATGGAATATTTATTAATTGTTAACGACTGCATTTGTAAATGTGAGTACATGCACTTACTTATACATCAGTTGATAATTAATGTAGATCCTTATCCATTTACAAATTATTAATAAACTATTTTGCAGCCCCTAATCTAAAATGTGCACTATATATACTTTATAAATATTTACCCATTACGTATTACTCGTCGGACATCTTTGCACGTGCGATAGAAAAGCAGAGTATGTACTATAATTTTTACCACGATCCCGGAGCTCCTATTCTCCGTTTAATAAACAAAACAAAAACCATAACAAATACAACTAGGGGGCCCAATGACAGTGCATTCGGAAAGTATTCAGACTCCTTGACTTTTTCCACATTTTGTTACGTTACAGCCTTCTTCTAAAATTGATTAAATAAATAAAAATATCATCAACCTACACACAATACCCCATAATGATAAAGCAAAAACAGGTTTTTAGAATTTTTTGCAAATGTATTAAAAATAAAAAACTGAAATCTTACATTAACCTAAGTATTCAGACCCTTTACTCAGTACTTTGTTGATGCACCTTTGGCAGCGATTACAGCCTTGAGTCTTCTTGTGTACAAGCTTGGCACTCCTGGCTTTGGGGAGTTTCTCCCATTCTTCTCTGCAGATCCTCTCAAGCTATGTCAGGTTGGATGGGGAGCGTCGCTGCACAGCTATTTTCAGGTCTCTCCAGAGATGTTCGATCGGGTTTAAGTCCGGGCTCTGGCTGGGCCACTCAAAGACATTCAAAGACTTGCCCCGAAGCCACTCCTGCGTGGTCTTGGCTGTGTGCTTAGGGTCGTTGTCCTGTTGGAAGGTGAAACTTCACCTCAGTCTGAGATCCTGAGCGCTCTGGAGCAGGTTTTCCCAGTCCCTGCCACTGAAAAACGTCCCCACAGCATGATGCTGCCACCATCATGCTTCACCGTAGGGATGGTGCCAGGTTTCCTTCAGACTTGATGCTTGGCATTCAGGCCAAAGAGTTCAATCTTGGTTTAATCAGACCAGAGAATCTTGTTTCTCATCGTCTGAGAGTCCTTTAGGTACCTTTTGGCAAACTCCAAGCGGGCTGTAATGTGTATTTTACTGAGGAGTGGCTTCCGTCTGGCCACTCTACCATAAAGACCTGATTGGTGGAGTGCTGCAGAGATGGTTGTCCTTCTGGAAGGTTCTCCCATCTCCACAGAGGAACTGGAGCTCTTTCAGAGTGACCGTCGGGTTCTTGGTCACCTCCCTGACCAAGGCCCTTCTCCCCCGATTGCTCAGTTTGGCCGGGCGGCCAGCTCTAGGAAGAGTCTTGGTGGTTCAAAACTTCTTCCAATTAAGAATGATGGAGGCCACTGTGTTCTTGGGGACCTTCAATGCTGCAGACATTTTTTGGTATCCTTCCCCAGATCTGTGACTCGACACAATCCTGTCTCGGACCTCTAAGTACAATTCCTTCGACCTCATGGCTTGGTTTTTGCTCTGACATGCACTGTCAACTGTGGGACCTTATATAGCCAGGTGTGTGCCTTTCCAAATCATGTCCAATCAATTGAATTTACCACAGGTGGACTCCAATGAAGTTGTAGAAACATCTCAAGGATGATCAATGGAAACAGGATACACCTGAGCTCAATTTTGAGTGTCATACCAAAGGGTTTGAATACTTATGTAAACAAGGTATTTCTGCTTTTAATTTTAAATAAATTTGCAAAAATGGCTAATAACCTGTTTTCGCTTTGTCATTATGGGGTATTGTGTGTAGATTAATGAGGAAAAATGTTTACTTCATCCATTTTAGAACAAGGCTGTAACGTAACAAAATGTGGAAAAAGTCAAGGGGTCTGAATACTTTCCGAATGCACTGTATGAATGGACAAAGCCATTGATCATATGACACCATTCATTCCTATGTGAAGACTCAATAGCACATTGAAGCCAAATTTTGTCGGTTAAGATGGCATGTCATGGAGACATAACATGCGCAGTTTGTGCTACTCCAGGAAGTGACATTGTAGGCTAGCTCAGTGCTGCCCCCTCTATCTCAAATTGTAGGCCAACCGGGGTACTGCAGGCTTCCATTAGCAACTAAATGGCTTTACATCACCTGCCATCACATGGTTGGAGTGTTATTTATCCAATAGATACCAGAGAGTGCTTCAATGGAAGCTTTTGGTCTTTTCCCATCTTGATTTCTGTCTGGTAATATGGTCAAGTGCAGCAAGGAAAGACCTAGCAAAGCTGCAGCTGGCTCAAAACAAAGCAGCACGCCTTGCCCTTAACTGCACATACATAACTAACATCAACAACATGAATGCCAGTCTTTCCTGGTTGTGGGTTGACGAGAGATTAACTGCTTCTCTTCTAGTTTTCATAAGAAATATTACTGTGATGAAAATTCCAGATTGTCTGCATAATCAAATGACATTCAGCTTAGACACCCATACATACCCCACAAGACATTCCACCAGGGGTCACTTCACAGTCCCCAAGTCCAAAACGAATTCACTGCAACTCACAGTATTATACAGAGCCATGATCCCTTCCATCTCCAATTACTCAAGCAAACAGCAAAATTACCTTTAAAAAAATAATTTAACAACATGTCATGGAATGGCGGGGACTGTGAGGGGACACACAAACACACACACACACAGACACACTCTAACAGACACATCATTTTTTTGTTGTATTGTTTCTATAATTTTTTTGTTGTATTGCTTGTACTGTATATCGTTGTATTTTAAATGTGTGTGACTGTCCTTGTCTATCAGTGTATCAGTGTTTTGTTACTTGTCATGTTTTGTGCTTTTTGTGGATCCCAGGAAGAGTAGCTGATGCTTCTGAAAAAGCTAATGGGGATCAAAATAAACAAATACACAGATAAATAAACAAATGAATGATCCTTATAACTTCTTCTGTGTGTGATTTTAAAATAGTCCGTTCAAGGACATACATCTGGTGTATTAGAAGCAATTATTGGTACCATGATTGCTCTTGAAACATTTTTTTATTTACACAAAGATTGACCACGAACATAGGCATTTTTCCATTCATTATAACGGGGGATCCTGTTTTCTGCTAACAATACCTGCAATACCGTGGTCGGCTTTGAACTTCCGTGGTTTCAATGATAAGGGCCAGTCGTATCTCAATCCAGGGATGGAAGGTGTCGCTGTACTCCTAATTATCCAAGCCGCAAAATCGAGAAGATTGAAACACTGCTAGTTTTTAATTAAACTGCCTATTTCATCAGCATGCTAGGCTAGCTAATGCTAAAGCAGGCCATTGGATTCCACAACACTTCCAGCAGCAACTCACCCCAACGCTAGGCGTCACATTTTTCATGAAGTGTTTTTTATTATACTTCTTTGTGTTGTGTACTTCTTCTTTTACCATTTAATTTTTTAGGTAACTGTTTTGCCATTTGGTGGAGAATAGCCACCCTTTGCCTCCTGTAGCTCAGTTGGTAGAGCATGGCGCTTGCAACGCCATGGTTGTGGGTTCGATTCCCACAGGGGGCCAGTATGAGAAATGTATGCACTCACTAACTGTAAGTCACTCTGGATAAGAGCGTCTGCTAAATGACTAAAATGTAAATGTAATGACAGCTTTGCACACTCTTGGAATTCTCTCAACCAGCTTCACCTGGAATGCTTTTCCAACAGTCTTGAAGGAGTTCCCACATATGCTGAGCACTTGTTGGCTGTTTTTCCTTCACACTGCGGTCCGACTCAACCCAAACCATCCCAATTGGGTTGAGGTCGGAGGATTGTGGAGGCCAGGTCATCTGATGCAGCACTCCATCACTCTCCTTCTTGGTAAAATAGCCGTTACACAGCCTGGAGGTGTGTTGGGTCATTGTCCTGTTGAAAAACAAATGATTGTCCCACTAAGCCCAAACCAGATGGGATGGCGTATTGCTGCACAATGCTGTGGTATCCATGCTGGTTAAGTGTGCCTTGAATTCTAAATAAATCACAGGCAGTGTCATCAGCAAAGCACCCCCACACCATAACACCTCCTCCTCCATGCTTTACGGTGGGAACTACACATGCGGAGATCATCCGTTCACCCACATCGCGTCACCGCGTCACCCACACCTTTTAAGAAGGCACACCTGTTAATTGAAATGCATTCCAGGTGACTACCTCATGAAGCTGGTTGAGAGAATGCCAAGAGTGTGCAAAGCTGTCATCAAGGCAAAGGGTGGCTATTTGAAGAATCTCAAATATGAAAATATATTTGTTTAACACTTTTTTGGTTACTACATGATTCCATATGTGTTATTTCATAGTTTTTATGTCTTCACTGTTATTCTACAATGTAAAGAATTGTAAAAAAAATTAAGAAAATCCCTTCAATGAGTAGGTGTGTCCAAACTTTTGACTGGTAGCGTAGAAAGTATGAAATATAAAACAACAAACAGGTTTCCAATACACATTTCAACACCGTCAGATTTATCTAGTGTTTCAAGGTGTCCTAAATATATCCTATATGCTGCTCCCTTCAGGAGAGGGGTTGTTGTTTCTGTCTGAGTATAGGTGGCTGGAGTTTACTAGACATTTCACCCTAGAGAGTGAGGGGGAGGAGCTCACAAGCGCTCAGCAATAGCAAGCCCACTGATAACACCAAGTTAAAAAGGCTTAAAAGGTAACATATGACTCTGTTAAAATAGCAATATAGAGTCAGAGTGTCAGAAAAGGATAGGGATAGGCAAAGACAAAATGGAATAATGGCAGTTTTGTTTGACACGTTTAAATCCACAGTCTGCTTGTGGGTTTTAGTTTTTGGGGAATGGCACGATATTTGATTTTGAAATGGGTAGAAGCTCAAGGTACTTGGACATAACACAGGAGCAATGGCGTAAAACTACAGGTGTGGTATCTTCATTTGATCACTCTGTTATCGCTGAGAATTTCAAATGAGCCTTGTGATTTACATAAATTCACTGAAAACCTGCAGTTCTCTCTCTCGCTCACTCACTCAAACGCTAACACACCAGACATAATAAATGTCCTACTACTGTAGGTCCTACTACTGCGACATTAAAATGTAGAACAACTTTTGTTTTATATAGCTTAATAACACAAGATAGATATTGGTCTTCACTATGACATACAAGTGTATCCGAAATGCAGCCTTAGGATACACCTAAACAAAGCCTACGGTAGCCTATGAAAACTAATTCCTGTATCACTTTTTTTAAATAATCAAATCCTTCTGCTGCAGGATTATTTTACACCTGAGACTAAACTGGTCAAATTAAGATCCGACATCTGTACACTGTGTTGTTTTTGTCTCATGTTTGAACATGAGCAGTCTAAAACTGCTACAGTGTGCTGCATATGACATTTAAACCTATGACTATTGACACACTTCAACTAATCCAAGCTGACTGCGTTGACTCCAGGTCCCATCTTCTCCTCCTCTTCTGTGATGGTGGTGATTGGGGTGTCATGGGGATGTCATCCAGACAGGACAGGTATGCAACCCTGGGCTGATGAGGAGAGAAGGCAGGTGTTTTGATTCCTTAATCTGCAGCTCGCTATAATTCAACGCTTCAGATGCTAGTCCTTCAGCCATGTCTTTTTCAGCTACAACACTGATACTGTCACGACTTCCGTCGAGGCCGCTTCCCCTCCTTGTTCGGGCAGGTTTCGGCGTCACCGGCTTACTAGCTACTGCCGATCCATTTATCATCACTCCATTTGTCTTGTCTTCAATCACACACACCTGGTCCTTATTCCCTCATTAGTCATTGTATACGCGTTCCCTCTGCTTCATTGTCTGTGTGGGTGATTGTTTATTGTGGAGGTTAGTAAAGCTCGGTGAAGCTTGTGTATTTTGTATCGACGGGAGTATTTCCCGTGTGCCTTGTATTTTCCAGTGTGCCTGTTTGGTGCCCTGGAGTGTGTTTGACGCATTTCTGCGTGAACCTGTATTTTGCGGATTAAAGCCTGTTATTCTGTGATTTACCCTCCTGCGCCTGACTCCTTCAACACCACCTCATCACAGAATCACCCACCCGATATGGAGTCAGCGGGAGAGACGCGCATGCCTGGAGTCGTGGAACGGGTCCAGGAGCATTCAACTATGCTAGCCAGCTTGGGGGAAGCGATGGATCTTTAGGTCGTCCAATGCCTGGAAAGGAGAGAGCCAGATCCGTTGAGACCAGCTGGCCAACCGGATCCCGCCACCCACACCCCAGCACCCGGAGGGATCCAGATATTCCGACCACGGGAGTTTGACGGGACAGCGGCACTGTGCCAAGGATTCCTTCTCCAACTGGAGCTCTACTTCTCCTGCATCCAGCCGGTCCCATCGGAGCGGGAGAAGATGATCTCCCTCGTCTCCTGCCTCTCGGGGAAAGCCCTGGAGTGGGCCAACGCGGTATGGAACGAAGGAGGAGCCACGTTGGAGAACTAGCGGCGAGCGGCTGGTCCACCTGAGGCAGGGGACGAGGACTGCGCAGGACTTCGCATTGGAGTTTCGAACTCTGGCAGCTGGGTCCGGGTGGAACGAGCGGGCCCTGATCGACCATTTCCGGTGCCATCTGCGAGAGGATGTCCGACGGGAGCTAGCCTGCCGTGACACCATGTTGTCCTTCTCGCAACTGGTGGACATGGCCATTCGTTAGGACAACCTGCTGGCAACCAGAGGACGTCCTGGAGGAGGTCTGCCCAGGGGAGGGAATGGCCAGCAGGGATGTAGCTCAGTTGGTAGAGCATGGCGTTTGCAACGCCAGGGTTGTGGGTTCGATTCCCACGGGGGGCCAGTATGAAAAAAAATATAAAATTATAATAATGTATGCACTCACTAACTGTAAGTCGCTCTGGATAAGAGCGTCTGCTAAATGATTAAAATGTAATGTAAAAATGCATCACCCCAGGTATCGAACACCCACACTCGTTCAGAGCCCTCTGCTGTGCACTGTAAAATACACATCTCCTTTCCTGAGCACATGGTAGTTCCCCAGTGTAAGGCGCTAGTCGATTCAGGCGCAGCTGGGAACTTTATGGACTGGGCATTCGCACACCGTATAGGCATTCCATTGATTCCCCTATCCATTCCACGCCCCATCAGAGCACTTGATAATCGACCATTAGGATCCGGGTTGGTTAAGGAAGTTACTGCACCAGTCACCATGATTACCCAGGAGACTCATTGTGAGCAGGTTACTTTTTCCATTATTGAGTCTCCTGCTTTCCCTGTGGTATTAGGTATCCCTTGGTTAGCACTCCACAACCCCACCTTCTCATGGCCGCAGAGGGTTTTCACAGGGTGGTCGTGAGAGTGTCAGGGTAGGTGTCTAGGTGTTTCCGTTGGTGCAACCACGGTGGAAAGTCCAGACAGTACCTCCACCGTGCGCATTCCCTCTGAATACCTCAATCTGGTGCAAGCGTTCTCTAAAACGCAGGCAACTAAATTACCACCTCATCGGGCGGGGGATTGCGCGATAAACCTCTGGGTAGACGTTGTACCTCCCAGGAGTCATACAGTGGGGGGGAAAATTATTTAGTCAGCCACCAATTGTGCAAGTTCTCCCACTTAAAAAGATGAGAGAGGCCTGTAATTGTCATCATAGGTACACGTCAACTATGACAGACAAATTGAGAAAAAAAAATCCAGAAAATCACATTGTAGGATTTTTTATGAATTTATTTGCAAATTATTGTGGAAAATAACTATTTGGTCACCTACAAACAAGCAAGATTTCTGGCTCTCACAGACCTGTAACTTCTTCTTTAAGAGGCTCCTCTGTCCTCCACTCGTTACCTGTATTAATGGCACCTGTTTGAACTTGTTATCAGTATAAAAGACACCTGTCCACAACCTCAAACAGTCACACTCCAAACTCCACTATGGCCAAGACCAAAGAGCTGTCAAAGGACACCAGAAACAAAATTGTAGACCTGCACCAGGCTGGGAAGACTGAATCTGCAATAGGTAAGCAGCTTGGTTTGAAGAAATCAACTGTGGGAGCAATTATTAGGAAATGGAAGACATACAAGACCACTGATAATCTCCCTCGATCTGGGGCTCCACGCAAGATCTCACCCCGTGGGGTCAAAATGATCACAAGAACGGTGAGCAAAAATCCCAGAACCACACGGGGGGACCTAGTGAATGACCTGCAGAGAGCTGGGACCAAAGTAACAAAGCCTACCATCAGTAACACACTACGCCGCCAGGGACCCAAATCCTGCAGTGCCAGACGTGTCCCCCTGCTTAAGCCAGTACATGTCCAGGCCCGTCTGAAGTTTGCTAGAGTGCATTTGGATGATCCAGAAGAGGATTGGGAGAATGTCATATGGTCAGATGAAACCAAAATAGAACTTTTTGGTAAAAACTCAACTCGTCGTGTTTGGAGGACAAAGAATGCTGAGTTGCATCCAAAGAACACCATACCTACTGTGAAGCATGGGGGTGGAAACATCATGCTTTGGGGCTGTTTTTCTGCAAAGGGACCAGGACGACTGATCCGTGTAAAGGAAAAAATGAATGGGGCCATGTATCGTGAGATTTTGAGTGAAAACCTCCTTCCATCAGCAAGGGCATTGAAGATTAAACGTGGCTGGGTCTTTCAGCATGACAATGATCCCAAACACACGAAGGAGTGGCTTCGTAAGAAGCATTTCATGGTCCTGGAGTGGCCTAGCCAGTCTCCAGATCTCAACCCCATAGAAAATCTTTGGAGGGAGTTGAAAGTCCGTGTTGCCCAGCGACAGCCCCAAAACATCACTGCTCTAGAGGAGATCTGCATGGAGGAATGGGCCAAAATACCAGCAACAGTGTGTGAAAACCTTGTGAAGACTTACAGAAAACGTTTGACCTGTGTCATTGCCAACAAAGGGTATATAACAAAGTATTGAGAAACTTTTGTTATTGACCAAATACTTATTTTCCACCATAATTTGCAAAGAAATTCATAAAAAAATCCTACAATGTGATTTTCTGGAGAAAAGAAATCTCATTTTGTCTGTCATAGTTGACGTGTACCTATGATGAAAATTACAGGCCTCTCTCATCTTTTTAAGTGGGAGAACTTGCACAATTGGTGGCTGACTAAATACTTTTTTCCCCCACTGTATATACCCCCTGTCACAGGCTGAAACGGTGGCTATGGAAACATATGTCACCGAGTCCCTGCGCAAGGGGTATATACATCCCTCCACTTCACCCGCCTCCTTGGGTTTCTTCTTTGTGAAGAAGAAGGACGGAGGTCTGCGCCCGTGCATTGATTATCGACCACTGAACAGGGAGACGATAAGATTTAGTTATCCTCTCCCCCTCATTCCTTCAGTGATTGAATCAATGCATGGGGCGCGCTTCTTCACCAAATTAGATCTCAGGAGTGCGTACAACCTGGTGCGTATCCGAGAGGGAGATGAGTGGAAGACAGCATTAAGCACAACCACGTTATGAATACCTGGTGATGCCCTATGTTTTGATGAATGCTCCCTCAGTTTTCCAGTCCTTTGTGAACGAGGTGTTTCGGGACATGCTTGGTCGCGATGTAGTGGTCTATATCGATGACATCCTGGTGTATTCCGCTATGCACGCCGAGCATGTGTCCCTGGTTCGCAAGGTGCTGGCCCGACTGTTGGAAAATGACCTTTATGCTAAGGCAGAGAAGTGTATGTTTTTCCAGAAGTTTGTCTCCTTCCTTCGATACCGCATTTCCACCTCAGGTGTGGAGATGGAGGGGGATCAAATTTCAGCCGTACGTAATTGGCCGACTTCAACCACAGTTAAGGAGGTGCAGCGCTTCCTTGGCTTTGCCAACTGCTATCGGAGGTTTATCCAGGGCTTTGGCAAGGTCGCAGCTCCCATTACCTCCCTGTTGAAGGGTGGGCCATCCCGGCTCCGCTGGTCTGCTGAGGCTGACCTGGCCTTCAGCAAACTGCGGGGTCTGTACTGGCCCACCCTGATTTATCACTACCGTTCGTAGTGGAGGTGGATGCGTCCGAGGTTGGGATAGGAGCTGTCCTGTCTCAACGGTTGGGTACGCCACCCAAGCTCCACCCCTGTGCGTTCTTCTCGAAGAAGCTCAGCCCGGCGGAGCAGAACTACGGCGTTGGTGATCGGGAGCTGTTGGCTGTTGTCTGAGCCTTGACCGTGTGGAGATATTGGCTCGAGGGGGCAAAACACCCTTTCCTCGTCTGGACGGACCACCGTAACCTGGAGTACATCCGGGCAGCGAGGAGGCTGAATCCTCGCCAGGCCAGGTGGGCCCTATTCTTCACCAAGTTTGATTTCACTCTATCATACATCCCGGGTACAAAGAACGTTAAGGCAGACGCACTGTCCCGGCTGTATAACACAGAGGAGAGGCCCAGCGACAACACCCCCATACTGCCGGCCTCCTGCATGGTGGCGCCGGTAGTATGGGCGATGGACGCGGATATAGAGCAGGCATTACGCACGGATCCCTCTCCACCTCTGTGTCCAAATGGCTACAGTACGTGCCTGCTCTTATCCGTGATCGTCTGATCTACTGGGCACACACGTCACCCTCCTCTGGTCACCCAGGTATCGGCCGTACAGTGCGCTGCCTGACCGGAAAATACTGGTGGCCTACCTTGGCTAAGGATGTGAGGGTGTACGTTTCCTAATGCTCAGTGTGCGCCCAGAGTAAGGCACCTAGGCACCTCCCAGCTGGTAAGTTACAACCTTTACCAGTTCCACAACAACCATGGTCTCACCTAATTGTTGATTTTCTAACTGATCTTCCCCTCTCCCATGGTAACACCACTATCCTGGTCGTTGTGGACCGCTTTTCTAAAGCCTGCCGCCTCCTTCCTCTGTCCGGTCTCCCCACGGCTCTGCAAACTGCAGAGACCCTGTTTACACACGTCTTCCGGCATTACGGGGTACCAGAGGATATAGTGTCTGACCGAGGTCCCCAGTTCACGTCCAAGGTCTGGAAGGCGTTTATGGAACGTCTGGGGGTCTCGGTCAGCCTGACCTCTGGGTTCCACCCCGAGAGTAATGGGCAGGTGGAACAGGTAAATAAGGACGTGGGTAGGTTCCTGCGGTCCTACTGCCAGGACCGGCCGGGGGGGTGGTCGGTGTTCTTGCCATGGGAAGAATATGCCCAGAACTCTCTCCGCCACTCCTCCACTAACCTAACGCCTTTCCAGTGTGTTCTAGGTTACCAACCGGTTCTTGCACCGTGGCACCAGAGCCAGACCGAGTATCCTGCGGTGGATGACTGGTTTTCGGTGCGCGGTGGAGACGTGGGATGCTGCCCACGTTCACCTCCAACGCGCAGTGCGTCGTCAGAAGGCCAACGCTGACCGCCACCGCAGTGAGGCCCCCGTCTTTGTACCGGGGGATCGGGTCTGGTTCTCGACCCGGAATCTGCCCCTCCGCCTGCCCTGCCGGAAGCTGAGCCTGCGGTTTGTGGGGCCTTTCAAAGTCCTGAGAAGAGTCAACGAGGTCACTTATAGGTGGTTATTACTTCCCCCTGATTACCGTATTAACCCCTCGTTTCATGTGTCTCTCCTCAGGCCGGAGGTAGCTGGTCCGCTCCAGGAGTCTGAGGTGCGGGAGGTCCCTTCACCTCCTCTGGACATCAAGAGGGCCCTGGCGTACTCTCTCCGTTCCATCCTGGATTCGAGGCGTCGGGTGGGGGGCCTTCAGTACCTCGTGGAGTGGGAGGGGTACGGTCCGGAGGAACGGTGCTGGGTCCCGGTGAGGGATATCCTCGATCCCTCCATGTTACGGGATTTCCACCGTCGCCATCCTGCTCGCCCTGCTCCGGCTGGAGCCGCGTGTCAAGGGGGGGTACTGTCACGTCTTCCGCCGAGGCTGCCTCCCCTCCTTGTTCGGGCAGGTTTCGGCATTCGGCATCACCGGCTTACTAGCTACTGCCGATCCATTTATCATCACTCCATTTGTCTTGTCTTCAATCACACACACCTGGTCCTTATTCCCTCATTAGTCATTGTACAGTGGGGAGAACAAGTATTTGATACACTGCCGATTTTGCAGGTTTTCCTACTTACAAAGCATGTAGAGGTCTGTAATTTTTATCATAGGTACACTTCAACTGTGAGAGACGGAATCTAAAAAAAAAAATCCAGAAAATCACATTGTATGATTTTTAAGTAATTAATTTGCATTTTATTGCATGACATAAGTATTTGATCACCTACCAACCAGTAAGAATTCCGGCTCTCACAGACCTGTTCGTTTTTCTTTAAGAAGCCCTCCTGTTCTCCACTCATTACCTGTATTAACTGCACCTGTTTGAACTCGTTACCTGTATAAAAGACACCTGTCCACACACTCAATCAAACAGACTCCAACCTCTCCACAATGGCCAAGACCAGAGCGCTGTGTAAGGACATCAGGGTTAAAATTGTAGACCTGCACAAGGCAAGGATGGGCTACAGGACAATAGGCAAGCAGCTTGGTGAGAAGGCAAGAACTGTTGCCGCAATTATTAGAAAATGGAAGAAGTTCAAGATGACGGTCAATCACCCTCGGTCTGGGGCTCCATGCAAGATCTCACCTCGTGGGGCATCAATGATCATGAGGAAGGTGAGGGATCAGCCCAGAACTACACGGCAGGACCTGGTCAATGACCTGAAGAGAGCTGGGACCACAGTCTCAAAGAAAACCATTAGTAACACACTACGCCGTCATGGATTAAAATCCTGCAGCGCACGCAAGGTCCCCCCTGCTCAAGCCAGCGCATGTCCAGGCCCGTCTGAAGTTTGCCAATGACCATCTGGATGATCCAGAGGAGGAATGGGAGAAGGTCATGTGGTCTGATGAGACAAAAATAGAGCTTTTTGGTCTAAACTCCACTCGCCGTGTTTGGAGGAAGAAGAAGGATGAGTACAACCCCAAGAACACCATCCCAACCGTGAAGCATGGAGGTGGAAAAATCATTCTTTGGGGATGCTTTTCTGCAAAGGGGACAGGACGACTGCACCGTATTGAGGGGAGGATGGAAGGGGCCATGTATCGCGAGATCTTGGCCAACAACCTCCTTCCCTCAGTAAGAGCATTGAAGATGGGTCATGGCTGGGTCTTCCAGCATGACAACGACCCAAAACACACAGCCAGGGCAACTAAGGAGTGGCTCCGTAAGAAGCAACTCAAGGTCCTGGAGTGGCCTAGCCAGTCTCCAGACCTGAACCAAATAGAACATCTTTGGAGGGAGCTGAAAGTCCGTATTGCCCAGCGACAGCCCCGAAACCTGAAGGATCTGGAGAAGGTCTGTATGGAGGAGTGGGCCAAAATCCCTGCTGCAGTGTGTGCAAACCTGGTCAAGACCTACAGGAAACGTATGATCTCTGTAATTGCAAACAAAGGTTTCTGTACCAAATATTAAGTTCTACTTTTCTGATGTATCAAATACTTAAGTCATGCAATAAAAAGCAAATTAATTACTTAAAAATCAATGATTTTCTGGATTTTTTTGATTCTGTCTCTCACAGTTGAAGTGTACCTATGATAAAAATTACAGACCTCTACATGCTTTGTAAGTAGGAAAACCTGCAAAATCGGCAGTGTATCAAATACTTGTTCTCCCCACTGTATAAGTGTTCCCTCTGCTTCCTTGTCTGTGTGGGTTATTGTTTATTGTGGAGGTTAGTGAAGCTCAGTGGAGCTCGTGTATTTTGTATCGATGGGAGTATTTCCCGTGTGCCTTGTATTTTCCAGTGCGCCTGTTTTGTGCCCTGGAGTGTGTTTGGCGCATTTCTGCATAAACCTGTATTTTGCGGATTAAATCCTGTTATTCTGTGATTTACCCTCCTGCGCCTGACTCCTTCAACACCACCTCATCACAGATACAGCTTCCAGCTTCAAGACATGCGCCTTGACAAGAGATATGTGACAGTTTGGTGTGACCACGATTTATTTTGCCTGCGTGACACATCTCCTTCGCATAGAGTTGATCAGGCTGTTGATTGTGGACTGTGGAATGTTGTCACGCTCCTCTACAATAGCTGTGCGAAGTTGCTGGATATTGGCGGGAACTGGAACACGCTGTCGTACACGTCGACCCAGGTCATCCCAAACATGCTCAATGGGTGACATGCCTGGTGAGTATGCAGGCCATGGAAGAACTGGGACATTTTCAACTTACCGAAATTGTGTACAGATCCTTGCAACATTGGGCCATGCATTATCATGCTGAAACATGAGGTGATGGCGGCGGATGAATGGCACGACAAAAGGCCTCAGGATCTCGTCAGGGTACCTCTGTGCATTGAAATTGCCATAGATAAAATGCAATTGTGTCCATAGCTTATGCCTGCCCATACCATAACCTCACCGCCACCATGGGACACTCTGTTAACAACGTTGACATCAGCAAACCGCTCACCCACACAACGCCATACACGATGTCTGCCATCTGCCTGGTACAGTTGAAACCAGGATTCATCCATGAAGAGCACACTTCTCCAGTGTGCCAGTGGCCATTGAAGGTGAGCATTTGCCTACTGAAGTCGGTCACGACGCCAAACTGCAGTCAGGTCAAGACCCTAGTGAGGACGACGAGCACGCAGATGAGCTTCCCTGAGACGGTTTGTGACAGTTTTTGCAGAAATTATTTGGTTGTGCAAACCCACAGTTTCATCAGCTGTCCGGGTGGCTGGTCTCAGACGATCCCGCAGGTGAAGAAGCCGGATGTGAAGGTCCGGGACTGGCGTGGTTACATGCGGTCTGCGGTTGTGAGGCAGGTTGGACGTACTGCCTATTGGAGGAGGCTTATGGTAGAGAAATGAATATTAAATTATCTGGCAACAGCCCTAGTGGACATTCCTGAAGTCAGCATGCCGATTGCACACTCCCTCAAAACTGTGGCATTGTGTTGTGTGACAAAACTGCATATTTTAGAGTGGCGTTTTATTGTCCCCAGCACAAGGTGCACCTGTGTAATTATCATGCTGTTTAATCAGCTTCTTGATGGATTATCTTGGAAAAGGAGAAATGCTCACTAACAGGGATATAAACAAATTTGTGCAAAGAATGTGAGAGAAATAAGCTTTTTGTCCATATAGAAAATTTCTGGGATCTTTTGTTTCAGCTCATGAAACATGGGACCAACACTTTACATTTTTGTTCAGTGTAGTTAGCTTAGCTAGCTAGCTAGAGTTGACGATGGTCCTATAATCTTTGTCTATCATGGATTATATGAAACATCCTACCTGCAGACTGAAAACATTAGGAACACCTTCTCTTTCCATGACATAGACTAACCAGGGGAATCCAGGTGAAAGCTATGTCATCTGTTAAATCCATCTCAAACAGTGTAGATGAAGGGGAGGAGACAGGTTAAAGAAGGAATTTTAAGCCTTGAGACAATTGAGACATGGATTGTGTATGTGTGCCATTCAGAGGGTGAATGGACAAGACAAAACATTTAAGTGCCTTTGATCGGGGTATGGTAGTATGTGCCAGGCACACCAGTTTGAGTCCCCTGTAGCTCAGTTGGTAGAACATGGCGCTTGCAATGCCAGGGTTGTGGGTTCGTTTCCCACGGGGGGCTAGTATGAAAATGTATGCACTCACTAACTGTAAGTCGCTCTGGATAAGTCTGCTAAAATGACTAAAAATGTAAGAACTGCAACGCTGCTGGGTTTTTCACTCTCAACAGTTTCTGTGTGTATCAAGAATGGTCCACCACCTAAAGGACATCCAGCCAACTTGTCACAACTGTGGGAAGCATTGGAGTCAGCATGGGCCAGCATCCCTGTGGAACACTTTCGACACCTTGTAGAGTCCATGCCCCAACGAGTTGAAGCTGTTCTGTGGGCAAAAGGGGGTGCAACTCAATATTAGGAAGGTGTTCCTAATGTTTTGTACACTCAGTGTATGTAAGACAATTGGGATTTTGAACAAAATAATCAAATCATCAAATATTAACTGTCTAGAATTGGCATGTGGTTGGGGCTGATATTTAAAAGTTCAGATTGTTCATTGAGAAGCGAGGAGACGTTAAGCCTAAAATGTATTGAAACTGCAGAAATCACTTGCCATAATGTCACCAAATGGATTTAATAAACTATTCAGACCCCCGTTGCTATATAATTAGCGAGTGGATGCGCCCATTGCCTCCTGAATAGCATGAATGAATTAGTCGGCCATTTATATGCATTCATTTTTCAAGGCCTTCTACTTGGCTGAGTGAATTTTTTTTTGTTCTATTCAATCAGACATCCTGCATTCTCAGCAAAGAGACACACATTTACTGCCTCTCATGAGGACTGATAGCAAACTTTTAACATACTTTTGATATCAGCACTGTTTTTCAGAGGAAGAACATTTGGGAACCCTTGGTGTGAAGTAACTAAGTAAAAATGCTTTGAAGTACTTTAGTGGTAGGTTTTTGGGGTATATGTACTTTATTATTTATAATGGTCCAATTCACGCACTTGTCAAGAGAACACGTGGTCATCCCTACTGCCTCTGATCTGGAGGAATCACGAAACACAAATGCTTCGTTTGTAAATGATGTGTGAGTGTTGGAATGTGCCCCTGGCTATCTATAAATAAATAAAAAACAAGAAAATCGTGCCATCTGGTTTGCTTAATATTTGTAATTTTAAATGATTTATAGCATTTACTTTTACTTTTGATATTTAAGTATAGTTTGGCAATTACATTTACTTTTGATACGTACGTATATTTAAAACCAAATACATTTAGACTTTTACTCAAGTAGTATTTTACTGGGTGACTTTCACTTTTACTTGAGTCTTTTTCTATTAAAGGTCAACTCCACCACTTCTCATTTTCATTCTCCAGCACAATACCATTGTCTGCATACGTGAAAACGGCACATTTTTAGGTTTTGTAGGGAAAAAAAGTTCTACCCTATGACAGATTTTGCGCATAGCTGCGGGAAGTAGGGATGCTGAGGATGCTGCCCTAAAAATATATATATAAACGTCCACAGAGTGGTGCAGAGACACCATTCAATCAAATGTGTGCAGACTCTTTAAGGCAGCACAGGATCACCTTCACCTTGGTGATGAGGGTATCCAGGGGTTGAAGGGAATGCATCCAGACAGGCAGGAAGTCCCAGCTCCGCAGCCTCACTGGCAGACAGCCTGCCCTGTGTACCTGCAGCATGTTCGCCACAGACACCAAGTGGAGGGCCACAGTGAAGGGCACTCCCACCCCCGCCATCACCAGGCTGCCATGGAGAGGGCAAAGATGAGTGAGGGCAGGAGCAGGAAGCACAGAAGCAGGTAGAGCACAGCGAACCAGCGGTACTTGGTCGTGCACTGCCCCAAAGTCCTGGCCATATGGATGGGCAGGCGGGTGATGGACACAGGGTACCACAGCAGAATGCCCAATATGTTAAAAAATAAATGACACAAGGCAACCTGTAGAACAGACCAGGGTAAATCGAGAGGTATGACGAGAGAATACTGGGACAGAAGACCCTGTAAACACAGCCAGCATGTTCCCTGGGCTTGACAATGCTGCCAGGATAGTTGTGGGGGTTGTCCCAATGTTTGACCCCAGTGTCAATATCTGAGATCACAAGAAATCACAGTACAATGTCATGTCATCACAGAGCCATGTAATGGGGCTGAAACTCCATAGAGTGGAGCTTTGTTTTCTATAGAAATCAGATGGTAAGTTATCTAGTTCTAGATAGGGAATAGCAATGGCTCCCGCTGTGAAACAACAGTCAATTCTGAGATTCTTAGTGATTTGCTGTCTGAGAAAGACTCTGTTTCCATGCATGCACAGCGGATCCCAAGCTCCCACCAGTATGGCCAGGTAACCTGTCCGCCAGCCAAACGGGTATGGGGAGTCTGGAGGGGGGGAGAGAAGGGGATTCAAATTACTTACAGTATGTGAAGTTTCAGTAATGAGCTTTCAGGGGAAATATGTGGGATGCTGGGGTTGTTGTTGTTATTTTACATACTGTATAATGTAGCTCTGTGTTTACAGATGTATTTAAGCTTTGCTTATACTTAAGAGCTTTCCTCATACAACCTAAATGTAGCTATGCTTGCTAAATGATTATGTCAGCTATATTGTAGTGCTTATGTAAAAGCTTTGCAGAGTCGATCGACGCCACCTCAAATCGGCACCAAGTCAAATAGATATTCAATGCAATCATACAACACAGTGATTCCAAAAAAAGGCAATGCTACAGTGCCTTCGGAAAGCATTCATACCCCTTGACTTATTCCACATTTTGTTGTGTTACAGCCTGAATTTAAAATGGATTCAATAGATTTTTTTTCTCACCCATCTACACCAGTGGTGGTCTGTGCCATTTAAGATGAGGGAGGATGATATATTTTTTTAATGAGCATGGCCTTATTTCTATTACAGCATATTGGATGACTGTCATTCATATTCCATTCACCCAGCTCAATGTAACATGTTTCACTATTTTTATTTTTATGAAATTCACTGAGGAGGATGGTCCTCCCCTTCCTCCTCTGAGGAGCCTCCACTGATTGACACACAATACCCCATAATGACAAAGTGAAAACATGTTTTTAGAAATTTTTGAAAATGTATTGAAAATGAAATACATAAATGTCTCATTTACATAAGTATTCACACGCCTGAGTCAATACTTTGTAGAAGCACCGTTGCCAGTGATTACAGCTGTGAGGCCTGGGTAAGTATTTAAGAGCTTTCTAGACCTGGATTGCCCATTATTCTTTTCAAAATTCTTCAAGCTCTGTCAAATTGGTTGTTGATCATTGCTAGTCAACCATTTTCAGGTCTTGCAATAGATGTTCGAGTAGCTTTAAGTCAAAACTGTAACTCGGCCACTCAGGTACATTCACTGTCTTCTTGGTAAGCAACTCCAGTGTAGATTTGGCCTTGTGTTTTGGGTTATTGTTCTGCTGAAAGGTGAATTTGTCTCCCAGTGTCTGATTTTCCTCTAGGATTTTGCCTCTTCTTAGCTCCATTCCATTTCTTTTTTATCCTGGAAAATTCCCCAGTCCTTAAAGCATACCCATAACATGATGCAGCCACCACTATGCTTGAAAATATGGAGAGTGGTACTCAGTAATGTGTTTTATTGGATTTGCCCCAAACATAATACTTTGTATTCAATTCAAAATTGAATTGCTTTGCCACCATTTTTTCAGTATTACTTTAGTGCCTTGTTGCAAACAGGATGCATGTTTTGGAAATAATGTTTCTGTACAGGCTTCCTTCTTTTCATTCTGTCAATTAGGTTAGTATTGTGGAGTAACTACAATGTTGTTGATCCATCCTCAGTTTTTTCCTGTCACAGCCATTAAACTCTTTAATTGTTTTAAAGTCAACATTGGCCTCATGGTGAAATCCCTGTGTGGTTTCCTTCCTCTGGAAACTGAGTTAGGAAGGACGCCTGTATCTTTGTAGTGACTGGGTGTATTGATACACCATCCAAAGTGTAATTAATAACTTCAATGGAGCAGAGAGTTGAGTAGCTTGACCAACAGCACCAGACAGGTACACAGGAGCACCAGAGAGCAGGCCAGCAGAATGAGGCTTACCGCCAGCTCTGACAATGACGAATCCACTAACAGATGCCTGCCTAGGGGCATCAACAGAGCAGAGAACTGGGTCAGTCATTCTATTCTGCTACTTTTATCTGTAAAGACCGTCACTAGGGCCCCCAGCCCCAGGACTGTAGTGGAATCAGTATGACTGTCACATATTTCCATGTGACAGTACTTTGTCGCTCGCTCAATTCCAAGAATGAAATTACATTGACCTCCATTTTTGTATATTTACAAGTAGAGTCACGATCTGGGTTGTCCAGGTTGCTGCATTGCTTTGTATTGATGTACAGTAGTATTGATGTACAGTTGAGGGACTAACATTCACAGAGGACTGCAGGTGGAAGAGAAAAACATCCGTCTTTGAAACCAGCTGGTGACTCCAAATATATTACACATCAAGAGAGGCCAGTGGGTAACCGTTAGGGTCTTACCATTAGGATGTGGCTCTTAAACCACACCCTCACCAGACTCATGCCCTCGTCTCCCGTGGCGATGCCTGTGATGACAGATTTGTCTAACTGCAAGGAAGAATAGGAATAAAACATCATATTGATCAATGCAAAGTGATCAAAGGAAGCAGGAGTGATCCACAGCCAAGCTCATTATTCAAGTCTTTCCAGTTTCCTGGACATATGAGCAAAGTGTTTGACCATAGCCATACAGTACAGACTGTTTGGCCCACACATTAACCCCTGCAGTACCTGTATGATGAGTTTGCTGAGTGGTTCAGTGATGACCTTGAGCAACTCCTGGGCCTCCTCTCCAGAGCGGATGTGGAAGGTGTCCACCACGGCCTGAGACAGTCTCCTCAGCAGGCCTGAGACAGTCTCCTCAGCAGGCTTGAGACAGTCTCCTCAGCAGGCTTGAGACAGTCTCCACAGCAGGCTTGAGACAGTCTCCTCAGCAGGCCTGAGACAGTCTCCTCAGCAGGCCTGAGACAGTCTCCTCAGCAGGCCTGAGACAGTCTCTAGTGGCAGTAGCACCAGCACTTTAAAACAGCCATGTAAAACAGCCTGTCGCTCCAGCAAATGCCCTGCAATGAACAGACCATGTTACTGCACATCATGCATGATGCCAAACTGTACAGGTACTTGGTTCAGGGTTTTTCTAAGGCAGGGCTCGCCAACCCTGTTCCTGGAGAGCTACCGTCCTGTAGGTTTTCGCTCCAACTCTAATCTAGCAATTTGATGAGCTGAATCAGGTTAGCTACAACTGGGGTTGAAGTGAAAAGAGGAGGGAACAGATCTAACGCATAAGGAATTATGGGACAGGAGGATACAGCCGTTTCCAGTGGTGGAAAATGTACCCAATTGTCATACTTCAGTAAAAGTAAAAATACCTTAACCAGTGGTGATTTTAGCAAACTCAACCTTTTTTTGGGGGATGCATGCCAGCAAAGCCACTATATGACACAACACTAAACAGTACATTAATTACACTATAACGGTGACAAACGGTGCCCACAAACTGTTAGGGCCTACATAAAGCTGTCCCAACAGCAGAGCTTTCTTTTCAGCACAATGGAGTGAATCCTTACCACCACTACACCTGAATATCAACAGAGCCTTTGTCTGGCAGCAAAACAATTCATTCAGCCTCAATTTAAAAAAAAAAATGTTTTTCTGTTTTATTATTTTATTTTTTAATGTATTATTTATTATTTTTTTATATTTTTTATTACTTACATTTTTATTTTTTTATATTTTAAATATTTATCAATTTTTTTGTTTTGTTTTTATTTTCATCATTTTTTATTTTATAAAAAGAAAAAAAAAAAAAAAATTTTTGGACCACACACCCTCTCCACGGACGGCCTCATAACTACACTGTTTGTATTCAGCCATATTCCCAGTCACCTTGCCATGGTTCAATATGGTGGTTCGAGCTTTCAGTTTTGAGCGAATCCTGCCATCTATACATGGTTTCTGGTTTGGGTAGGTTTTAATAGTCACGGTGGGTACAACATCTCCTATACACTTCCTGATGAACTCAGTCACCGTATCCGTGTATTCGTCTGTGTTATTCTCAGAGGCTACCCGGAACATATCCCAGTCCGCGTGATCAAAACAATCTTGAAGCATGGATTCCGATTGGTCAGACCAGCATTGAATAGATGTTAGCATGGGTACTTCCTGTTTGAGTTTCTGCCTATAGGAAGGGAGGAGCAAAATGGAGTCATGATCAGATTTGCAGAAGGGAGGGTGGGGGAGTGCCTTGTAGGCATCCCGAAAGGGGGAGTAGCACTGGTCTAGTGTTTTCCCAGAGCGAGTACTACAGTAAATGTGTTGATAGAACTTCGGTAGCGTTTCCCTCAAATTTGCTGTGTTAAAATCCCCAGCTACGATAAATGCGGCCTCAGGATATATGGTTTCCAGGATAAGAGGCAATCCATAATTTCGATTAAGACATTAATGAGTGAGCTAAGATGGACATAGTCAATATAACTATTTGTTTAGCACTTTTGAAATGTATAGTACAGTGACAGAATTCTGAACATATAAGCAGACAATGAAAGCTCTTACAATATTCGATGATGACATTTCTCTAAAACAGGCTATAGGCTACATGTGCACCACCAGAACAGTAGGCTAAGTTATGAGGGAGAAAGGTGCCACATTATTAGGGTGAGGCACATGGGCTACTAACAGCTTACTACACAACATGCACTTAGTATTAGTTTCTTAGCTACAGTATACATATCTCCCTGGCATATTACATAATTTATGCAGCAGCAACAAATACATTTTTTGGACTCATCTTGTTGTTCTGTGCTGACTAGAACAGGAAGGTTGTGCGGTGGTCCTTCATGGGCAAATGTTGGCATCAAACTTTGTAATCAAAGTCTGCCATTCTCTGGATTTACGGTGCTTTCAAGTTGTCTTGAACTCACTGAAGTCTGAGATTTCCCAATTCCGAGTTTCCAGTTGTTTTGAACGTGGCAGAAGTCATGCTGGATTGACAGCATGGCCAATGTATTCAACCTTTTCTGGCCCATGGTGTTGCATGTAATGTTTATCCTTTTAAGCATGGAAAAGAGACCCTTAAACCCAAACTTGGACCACACACCCTCTCCACTGAATAGCAGGCTAGTGATTGCTTTGCAACGCTAGCAGTTAGCCACTGATTCCTTCCAAACCACTCATTGTTGAATTTGCGATTTCCAACTTGTTGTGTAATGTTTATGTTTAATGTCCGATGAGCATCGATACGTTTTATTTATAATTTCTCTTCATATGACAAGGATTGAAAAGGATTTGCCAGACTTGATTCATGATGATGACTGCTTGTCTAGCTTGCTAGCTAAGATTTTGAAAGTATGATGTTGATATGATGTGTCCCCATGAGTGGCAGAACACTGAGCCAATCACGACGCAACTAGAGAACATTACCAACCCCTTCGCTCTGTATTTTCTGCTGGCTCCCCCACCACCACAGGTAGCACTGAGCTAGCCTGAAACACCTGTATTTTGGTACTGCCTTACTCAAGAAAGAAAAAAAGAGACCATGTTTGTATGCGGCTTTATTAACTCAATGATTGTTTTTTACATTGTTTGCAAACTGATATCTGACACGTATTCATTCCAAAATAAACTTTTTTTTTTGCTAAACAGGTGGGGCCCCACCTGCCCTGAATGACGGGTCGCCACTGACCTTAATAGAAAATGAAAGTCACCCAGCAAAATTCAACTTGAGTAAAAGTCTAAAAGTTTTTGGTTTAAATATACTGAAGTATCAAAAATAAAAGTATAAATCATTACACATTCCTTATATTAAGCAAACCAAACGGCACAATTTTTGTAATTTATTTATTTACAAACAAAGCATTTGTGTTTATTGAGTCCACCATATCAGAGGCAGTAGGGATGACCAGGGATGTTCTCTTGAGAAGTGCGTGAATTTTAGCATTTTCCTGTCCTGCTAAGCATTCGAAATGTAACGAGTCCTTTTGGGTGTCAGGGAAAATGTATGGAGTAAAAAGTACATTATTTTCTTTAGGAATGTAGTGGAGTAAAAGTTTAAAAAATATAAATAGTGAAGTAAAGTACAGATACCTCCAAAAATGTATTTTTACTTAAGTACTTTAGACCACTGGCCGTTTCTTACCCTTCAAACTCATCCCTCTCCCCAGCCTGCATCAGAGCAACGATGGTGTTGGTGACGGACGTCCCAAAATTCCGATGATCGGGATGGCAGACCTCACATTGAGCATTCCATGATGATCGGGATGGCAGACCTCACATTGAGCACTACACAAGCAAGCAGTTCAATAAACCCCTATTCATCTATATTACAATGCAACACATCAACAAATAACCTTTCATCTTGTATTGACTTAAATCAGTTGCTCCTCCTGTAATCCAGAGCTATTGTGCAGTAGAGTGCAAGAGTGAAATATAGTACAGTAGAGGTTGTGTGTGTGTGTGTTTGTGTGTTACAGGAGTGGGTCGCAGTTCCGGAGCGACCCACTAGGTGTCATCCTCCGACAACCTTAGGCACCTCCTCACTCACAGTCGGGACTAATCATCTTCCTATTGGTGTCACCTGTGTCTATCAGATTCACCTGTGTATTTATGCCCTCACTTCCCTGTGTTCCCTTGCTCAGTTTTCTCTGCTAGTTCCTTAATGTCAAGCAGTACGTATCAGTGTCGGATCACGTGACGGAGTTACAGGTACTCGAGAAGTGTTCTCCCTGTGTCATTGTGTTTTTCCAGTCAGAGTTAGTATTTCGTATTGTTTGCTGTCAGCCTGTTTTTTGGAGACCTATGTGCTCCTCATTTGTTTTCGTGTATAGTCCATTGTTTTGTATCCTGGCTTTTGGACAACCAGTAAAGATCCTTGTTTCACCATCCTTGCCTACTGGGTCACACCTCACACCAACCCTTACAGAAAACTGAGCCAATATGGACCTAGCGGAGGCAGCACAGTATCATAGCGCATTGGCAGTGCAGGGAGCCATGCTGGATCAGCACGACCGCGGCCTGCAGCAGATCATCAAGGGTCTCCGCCAGCTGATGATCGCCGTGCAGAGCCAGGTGGACACCCGACCGGCCCCGGCAGCCGGCAGAGTGGAAGCCGCGGCAGCGGCGTCTCCAGTCTCGCCTGCGACATTGCGAGAACCCCGCCTACCACCTCCGGAGAGGTACGACGTACGTCCAGAGGGCTGCAGGGAATTCCTAACCCAGTGTTCCCTGATGTTCAGCTTACAACCCTCCTCCTTCCTGACGAAGCAGGGTCGGGTGGCCTACATTATCACTCTGTTGACGGGTCGGGCTCTTTCCTGGGCTACCGCGGAGTGGGAGAGCCAAACTCCGGCATGCTCCGACTCCTACCAATTCACCCAGGAGTTACGCAAGGTGTTAGACACCTCTCGACTGGTATCAGCCTGGAGGCTTTCTGACGATTCAGGAAGGAGATGCCTCAGGAGGAGATGCTGAGGCTCGCTTGTCCCGGATAGAGAGGTAGAGGCGTCTGCCCCATGGACGTTGCCGGTACTGCGGCCACGCAGGTAACCACTGCGACTCATGCCCGGAGAAGCCAGGAAAACGGGAGGGCTCGCTGGTATCGGGAGGGGTGCTAGCGAGCCGGAACTGAAACCCCAACTCCAGAGACTCCCAGACTTTTCTCCCCGTCAGGGTTTAGTGGGCCCGCGCTCCGTGTCGGGCGCATGCACTGGTGGATTCTGGGGCCGCGGGAAACCTGATGGACGCAGGGCTTGCCCAAGGGTGGAACGTTCCGTTACTCTCTCTCTCCGAGCCGGTTCCGGTCATGGGCCTGGACGGCCGGCCGTTGGGGTCGGGCTGCATCACCCGGCGCACTGTCCCCGTGCGTGTCCGGGTGGCGGGGGGGCTATGGGAGTATATCCAGTTTTTCATTGTTGACTCTCCGGAGTGTCCCCTTATCCTCGGGCACCCCTGGCTGGTCGCCCACAACCCCCGGATAGACTGGTCCACGTGGTGGCTCATCCTGGAGGGAGGCTCCGCCCCCGTCCTGTTCCGGTCGCCACCGACCACTCATCAGCCCAAACCACCATCCCAGACCACCTAACAGTCCTCACCTCTTAACCCAGGTCCCTTACGTGTGTGTCTGTGTGTGTGTGTATCTGTGTGTGTGTGTGTGTGTGTGTGTTTGTGTGCCACACAAAGCTCCCTCTCCCTCTTAAAGGATAAGTTTTATTTTTTCTTGATGCAGCTCTTTAGATGTTGTACACATGAAATTGTGTCATTCCGAATTGTATCCACAATGTTATATTCCCTTTTGAACAAGTTTTCTCTCACTTAACCATGGAAACAAACAATCTTTCTGAATGTTTTACTTTTCAACATTATGCCTGGAGTGTTGCAGGTGTAAATCACCTCTTTCACTTTCCATGTGCTTTTGTGAGTCGGGATTCAGCCCAGGTTTTCGCAGGGTCTGGAAGGATGTCACCTTCCAGGTATGACTGTTGGCTCAGGTATTTCCTCTCCACCAGAGCACATGATGAGTCCTGGAGGGGCATGCTGTCATGGAACTCTACGTCTGAGAGGCCTTTCCTATTGTAGAGGAGTCTCTTTCCAGTTAGAAATTAATAGAAATGACATTAGAGACCACAGTAAAGTCAAATTACAGTTCCCTGTGAAAAATATGTCTTAAGCATGGACCCAACAGAACATAAAATATATGATAATAAACCATTTGGACTGAGGTCAGGTGAGATAATAGAAATGTGATTCTGTATTAAGTAGCCTATGTGAGTCAACATTGCATTCAATCTTGTACGAAGGCGATTTCCAGTCATTTAAAAGGCATAGGCTTTTGTATCATATTCCTCCATTATGCTAATTGTTCTCATTAAGTCATCTTTCAGTACAATATGTGGTTGCATTTGCTCTTAACCTTAAAACAAAACGTTTTCATGAATGTGTACCTCAATTAGGAGGCCCATATACAGGAAGGAGTGCACACGTTGT
The DNA here is from genome assembly GCF_020615455.1 of Coregonus clupeaformis. Classification (NCBI taxonomy): domain Eukaryota; kingdom Metazoa; phylum Chordata; class Actinopteri; order Salmoniformes; family Salmonidae; genus Coregonus; species Coregonus clupeaformis. The sequence goes on along the minus strand of NC_059204.1, from coordinate 47,884,310 downwards.
ATGGATCTACCGCTTTTGAAATGCAGATCAAAACGCTGCCACAAAACTGTTTTTGCGAAGCGTAGCGGCATTATAAAGCCTGGTGGTCCATGAAAGGGTTAGATCCTGTCGTCACTGTCTTTATTGCTGCTGAGGAGGCTGATCATCAAGCCATTAGTCTTCCACTAATTCAAAGGCTTTACATCTGTGGGTACAAAAAGTACTCTCCAATGCCACTCAAACTCTCTCTAATCCCTTTGATTAAAATGTATATCTAGATAGCACATGCTAGCTTAGATCCCAAAAATTTACAATGTTAACAGGGGCCACAGAGAGAGAAAATAATTTTCATGATTTTGTTATACAAATATATGTTTGATTAGTGACAGCTCGTAGACAGACTTTTCGTACTGTCTTATGCCCAACACTTTACCACCAAACAATTACAGCACACTCCTGTTTTGACAATGTGTGAAGGAGAGAGTCCTGGCTTTTGTATGTCTCCTCCTAAGTCTGGGGTGCAAAGTCTAAAAGTAGCACCTCGCTAGTGGTTAACCACAAACTATTAATGTGTTCCAGGTGGTTAAATAATAACTAGTGGAATATGAGGGGAGAGTTCATTGATCATGTGTGAAATGCCTAAAGGCTGCAACTCTCTTTAGGAAAGACAGTGTACGAGGGATGGAAAGCGTTCTCATCTTTGCTCCGTCTTTTTAGTGTTGAAATTGAATGTAAGTGTGACACCTTGTGGTCAGACTTGGAGAAGCCGGCGAACGTTGATCTCCATTGAGCCGCCTGGCTGCCCACTACTTGTAAGGTCACTCCGGAGAGGAATAGTTGGTGGTGTTGATGTCATAGCCCTGGCTGTGAATGATGAATCTACTTCCTGGACAGAAACGTACCATTTCTTTAACATGGGTACCCTCATAGATATCATCCTGACTAACATACCCTCTAAATACACCTCAGCTGTCTTCAACCAGGATCTCAGCGATCACTGCCTTATTGCCTGCGTCCGTAACGGGTCCGCGGTCAAACAACCACCCCTCATCACTGTCAAACGCTCCCTAAAACACTTTAGCGAGGAGGCCTTCCTAATTGACCTGGCCCAGGTATCTTGGATGGATATAGATCTCATTCCGTCAGTAGAGGATGCCTGGTTGTTCCTTAAAAGTAATTTCCTCTCAATCTTAAATAAACATGCCCTATTCAAAAAATACAGAACTAAGAACCTATATAGCCCCTGGTTCTCCTCAGACTTGACTGCCCTTGACCAGCACAAAAACATCCTGTGGCGTACAGCATTAGCATCAAATAGCCCCCGCGATATGCAACTTTTCAGGGAAGTTAGGAACCAATATACACAAGCAGTCAGGAAAGCAAAGGCTAACTTTTTCAAACAGAAATTTGCATCCTGTAGCACTAACTCCAAAAAGTTTTGGGACACTGTAAAGTCCATGGAGAATAAGAGCACTTCCTCCCAGCTGCCCACTGCACTGAGGCTAGGAAACACTATCACCACCGATAAATCTACAATAATCGAGAATTTCAACAAGCATTTTGCTACAGCGGGCCATGCTTTCCATCTGGCAACCACTAACCCGGCCACCAACTCTGCACCCTCTGCTGCAACTTGCCCATGCCCCCCCGCTTCTCCTTCACACAAATTCAGACAGCTGATGTTTTGAAAGCGCTGCAAAATCTGGACCCCTACAAATCAGCTGGGCTAGACAATCTGGACCCTTTCTTCCTAAAACTAGCCGCCGAAATTGTCGCAACCCCTATTACTAGTCTGTTCAACCTCTCTTTCATAACGTCTGAGATCCCCAGAGATTGGAAAGCTGCCGCGGTCATCCCCCTCTTCAAAGGGGGTGACACTCTAGATCCAAACTGCTACAGACCTATATCCATCCTGCCCTGCCTTTCGAAAGTATTCGAAAGCCAAGTTAATAAACAGATCATCGACCATTTCGAATACCACCGTACCTTCTCCGCTATGCAATCCGGTTTCCGAGCTGGTCACGGGTGCACTTCAGCCACGCACAAGGTCCTAAACGATATTATAACCGCGATTGATAATAGACAGTACTGTGCAGCCGTCTTCATCGACCTGGCCAAGGCTTTCGACTCTGTCAACCACCGCATTCTTATTGGCAGACTAAATAGCCTTGGTTTCTCAAATGACTGCCTCGCCTGGTTCACCAACTACTTCTCAGATAGAGTTCAGTGTGTCAAATCGGAGGGCCTGTTGTCTGGACCTATGGCAGTCTCTATGGGGGTGCCACAGGGTTCAATTCTTGGGCCGACACTTTTCTCCGTGTATATCAATGATGTCGCTCTTGCTGCTGGTGACTCTCAGATCCACCTCTACGCAGACGACACCATTTTGTATACATCTGGCCCTTCATTGGACACTGTGTTAACAAACCTCCAAACGAGCTTCAATGCCATACAACAATCCTTCAGTAGCCTTCAACTGCTCTTAAACACTAGTAAAACTAAATGCATGCTTTTCAATCGAACGCTGCTAGCACCCGCCCACCCGACTAGAATCACCACTCTCGACGGGTCTGACCTAGAGTATGTGGACAACTACAAATATCTAGGTGTCTGGTTAGACTGTAAACTCAACTTCCAGACTCACATAAAGAATCTCCAATCCAAAGTTAAATCTAGAATCGGCTTCCTATTTCGCAACAAAGCCTCCTTCACTCATGCTGCCAAACATGCCTCGTAAAACTGACTATCCTACCGATCCTTGACTTCGGCGATGTCATTTATAAAATAGCCTCCAACACTCTACTCAGCAAATTGGATGTAGTCTATCACAGTGCCATCCGTTTTGTCTCCAAAGCCCCATACACTACCCACCACTGTGACCTGTACGCTCTTGTTGGCTGGTCCTCACTACATGTTCGTCGTCAAACCCACTGGCTCCAGGCCATCTATAGATCACTGCTAGGCAAATCCCCGCCTTATCTTAGCTCATTGGTCACCATAGCAGCACCCACCCGTAGTCTGCGCTCCAGCAGGTATATCTCACTGGTCATTCCCAAAGCCAACACCTCCTTTGGCCGCCATTCCTTCCAGTTCTCTGCTGCCAATGACTGGAACGAATTGCAAAAATCTCTGAAGCTGGAGACTCTTATCTCCCTCAATAACTTTAAGCATCAGTTGTCAGAGCACCTTACCGATCACTGCACCTGTACACAGCCCATCTGAAATTAGCCCACCCAACTACCTCGTCCCTATATTGTTATTTAATTTGCTCTTTTGCACCCCAGTATCTCTATTTGCACATAATCTCTTGCACATCTAGCATTCCAGTGTTAATACTATTGTAATTATTCTGCACTATAGCCTATTTATTGCCTTACCTCCATAACTTGCTACATTTGCACACACTGTATATATATTTTCTGTTGTATTTCTGACTTTATGTTTTTTTTTACCCCATATGTAACTCTGTGTTGTTTTTGTTGCACTACTTTGCTTTGTCTTGGCCAGGTCGCAGTTGTAAATGAGAACCTGTTCTCAACTGGCTTACCTGGTTAAATAAAGGTGAAATAAAAATAAAAAATAAAAATAAAAATAAAAAAAATTCTGTCACACAGAGAGGACAAACATGATGAGTCACATGCAGATCTAAGCCAGATCACACACACATTTTTGTAAAAAATTGTTTTACCTTTATTTAAGTAGGCAAGTCAATTAAGAACAAATTGTTATTTAAAATGACGGCCTACCAAAAGGCAAAAGGCCTCCTGCGGGGACGGGGGATTAAAAATATAGGACAAAACACACATCACAAGAAGAGAGACACCACAACACTACATAAAGAGAGACCTAAGACGACAACGTAGCATGGCAGCAACACATGACAACAACATGGTAGCAACACAACATGGCAGCAGCACAACATGGTAGCAGCACAAAACATGGTACAAACATTATTGGGGACAGACAACAGCACAAAGGCAAGAAGGTAGAGAAAACAATACATCACGCTAAGCAGCCACAACTGTCAGTAAGAGTGTCCATGATTGAGTCTTTGAATAAAGAGATGGAGATAAAACTGTCCAGTTTTAATGTTTTTTGCAGTTTGTTCCAGTCGCTAGCTGCAGTGAAACTGAAAAGAGGACCGACCCAGGGATGTGTTTGCTTTGGGGACCTTTAACAGAATGTGACTGGCAGAACGGGTGTATGTGGAGGATGAGGGCTGCAGAAGGTATGTCAGATAGAGGGGAGTGAGGCCTAAGAGGGTTTTATAAATAAGCATCAACCAGTGGGTCTTGCGACGGGTATACAGAGATGACCAGTTTACAGAGGAGTATAGAGTGCAGTGATGTGTCCTATAAGGAGCATTGGTGGCAAATCTGATGGCCGAATGGTAAAGAACATCTAGCTGCTCGAGAGCACCCTTACCTGCCGATCTATAAATTACATCTCCATATTCTAGCATGGGTAGGATGGTCATCTGAATCAGGGTTAGTTTGGTAGCTGGGGTGAAAGAGGAGCGATTACGATAGAGGAAACCAAGTCTAGATTTAACCTTAGCCTGCAGCTTTGATATGTGCTGAGAGAAGGACAGTGTACCATCTAGCTATACTCCCAAGTACTTGAATGAGGTGACTACCTCAAGCTCTAAACCCTCAGAGGTAGTAATCACACCGGTGGGGAGAGGGGCATTCTTCTTACCAAACCACATGACCTTTGTTTTGGAGGTGTTCAGAACAAGGTTAAGGGCAGAGAAAGCTTGTTGGACACTAAGAAAGCTTTGTTGTAGAGCGTTTAACACAAAATATGGGGAGGGGCCAGCTGAGTATAAGACTGTATCATCTGCATATAAATGGATGAGAGAGCTTCCTACTGCCTGAGCTATGTTGTTGATGTAAATTGAGAAGAGCGTGGGGCCTAGGATCGGGCCTTGGGGTACTCCCTTGGTGACAGGCAGTGGCTGAGACAGCAGATGTTCTGACTTTATACACTGCACTCTTTGAGAGAGGTAGTTTGCAAACCAGGCCAAAGACCCCTCAGAGACACCAATACTCCTTAGCTAGCCCACAAGAATGGAATGGTCTACCGTATCAAAAGCTTTGGCCAAGTCAATAAAAATAGCAGCACAACATTGCTTAGAATCAAGGGCAATGGTGACATAATTTAGGACATTTAAGGTTGCAGTGACACATCCATAACCTGAGTGGAAACCAGGTTGCATACCAGAGAGAATACTATAGACATCAATAAAGCCAGTCAGTTGATTATTGACAAGTTTTTCCAACACTTTTGATAAACAGGGCAAAATAGAAATTGGCCTATAACAGTTAGGATCAGCTTGATCTCCCCCGTTAAATAAAGGACACACCGTGGCTGCCTTCCAAACGGGAACCTCCCCAGAGAGGAGAGACAGGTTAAAAATGTCAGAGATAGGCTCGGCGATGATATGGGCTGCAACCTTAAAGAAGAAAGGATCTAAACCATCTGATCCAGATGTTTTTTGGGGGTAAAATTTAAGGAGCTCCTTTAGCACCTCAGACTCAGTGACTGCCTGCAGGGAGAAACTTTGTAGAGGGGCAGGGGGAAAAGAGGGAGGAGCATCAGGGCTAGTCGCATTAGAAGGGATGTGAGATGAGGAGATGTTGGACGGGCAATGAGGCATGGCTGAGTCAAATAGGAATCCTGACTTAATGAAGTGGTGATTAAAGAGCTCAGCCATGTGCTCCTTGTCAGTAACAACCACATCATCAACATTAAGGGACATGGGCAGCTGTGAGGAGGAGGGTTTATTCTCCAGGTCTTTAACCGTTTTCCAGAACTTCTTGGGGTTAGACCCACAGAGAGAGCATGCATGCACGCACTCACACACACATACACACGCACACACACACACACACACACACACACACACACACACACACACACACACACACACGCATGCAAGCTCACATTGCATGAATATATGATGTGAAGAATGCAGATGTAGCCATTTTGAAAATGTTAAATACCGGTGGGTAAATCAGCTCATTTTCAGGGAAGAATACATTTAATAGAACACTATGTTCTGTGTTGTGTGTTGTGTGGTCTCAAATCAACAACTCTGGAGAATACACAATAAGGTATATTTACAGGTTCAAATGCTTCACATTTTCAAAACAACATACAGACATTGATTCTGACAAATTAGTTCCAAAAATTGTTTTAGGAGAGTGTGTACATAGCCAATGTGTAATAATTAGGCAATAATGTGTGAGGGGGTGTGGTATATTTAAGCAATAAGACCCAAGGGGGTGTGGTATATGGCCAATATACCACGGCTAAGGGCTGTTCTTAAGCACGACGCAACGCGGAGTGCCTGGATACAACCATTATACCACACCTCCTCTGTCCTTATTGGATACAGCCCTTAGCCGTGATATATTGGCCATATACCACAAACCCCCGAGGTGCCTTATTGCTATTATAAACTGGTTACCAACGTAATTAGAGCCGTGAGAATAAACGTTTTGTCATACCCATGGTATACGGTCTGGTTGTCACGCCCTGACCTTGAATGCCTGTTATTCTTTAGTTAGGTTGGTCAGGGTGTGAATGCTAGAGGTTATCATGTGAATATCTAGGTATCTATGTGTAGATCTAGATTGTATATTTCTATGTTGGCCGGGTGTGGTTCCCAATCAGAGGCAGCTGTCGATCGTTGTCTCTGATTGGGGATCATACTTACCTATGTTGTGGGATCTTGACTCTTGTTTGGCTTGTTTGTGTGTAGCCATTGTGAGCTTCACGTTACGTTGCTTTTGTTGTTTTGTCAAGTGGTTAACTTTGTTAATAAACACGTATGCATTCCACGCTGCACCTTGGTTCAATCCTGTACCCAACGAACGTGACAGAAGATCCCACCACCAACGGACCAAGCAGCGTGCCCAGGAGCAGCAAACACCCTGGACACAGGTGGGGAAGATATTTGCTGGGAAAGGACCCTGGGCGAAGGTAGAAGCCCAGGTAGGAGAGGATCAATGGCGACGTCAGTGGTCCCGACCGCTAAGGAAGCCCGAGAGGCAGCCCCAAGATACTTTTTTTTGGGGGGGCACACGGGGTGGTTGGCTAAGCAGCAGGAGGCTCGGAGAGACCTGCAGATTAGCACTCCAACAGAAGAGACTCTGCCAGAGCAGTCCGCTCCACCGGTGTCTAGTCCAGCTCCGGTCAGCTGCTCCACTCCAGTGCCAGAGCTGTCCGCTCCACCGGTGCCCAGTTCAGCTCCGGTCAGCGGCTCCACTCCAGTACCAGAGCAGTCCGCTCCACCGGGGTCCAGTTCAGCTCCGGTCAGCGGCTCCACTCCAGTGCCAGAGCAGTCCGCTCTACCGGTGCCTAGTCCAGCCCCGGTCAGCTGCTCCAGTCCAGAGCCAGAGCAGTCCGCTCCACCGGGGTCCAGTTCAGCTCCGGTCAGCGGCTCCACTCCAGAACCAGACGTCAACCCCTCTCCAGGGTCGGGGCCTCCCACACCAGGGTCCAGACAGGGCTTGGTGCATCGCGGGGGGATTGCCGGTACAGAACCAGACGTCGGCCCCTCTCCAGGGTCGGGGCCTCCCACACCAGGGTCCAGACAGGGCTTGGTGCATCGTGGGAGGACTGAGAGGGGAAGCATCTCTGCCTTTCCCTGTCTGCCACTGACCGCCCCTTCATAATTTCAGCTCTTCTGATGAGGAGGATGGGGTCTCTGGTAGATAGATAGACAGACAGACAGACAGACAGACAGACAGACAGACACAGAGAGAGAGAGAGAGAGAGAGAGAGAGAGAGAGAGAGAGAGAGAGAGAGAGAGAGAGGGGGGGATGAGCGAGAGAGAGAGAGAGCGATAGGGGGAGAGCGAGAGAGAGAGAGAGACAAGAAAGAAAGAAAGAAAGAAAGAAAGAAAGAAAGAAAGAAAGAAAGAAAGAAAGAAAGAGGGTAGAGAATGGGAAAGAAGTGAGAAATAAGATAATAAAGATATTTTAGCAGCAGGAATAATTACATTTTTACATTTTACATTTTAGTCATTTAGCAGACGCTCTTATCCAGAGCGACTTACAGGAGCAATTAGGGTTAAGTGCCTTGCTCAAGGGCACATTTACGTCATTTAGCAGACGCTCTTATCCAGAGCGACTTACAAATTGGTGCATTCACCCTATAGCCAGTGGGATAACCACTTTCCAATTTATTTATTTATTTATTAATTTTTTTTTGGGGGGGGGGGGTAGAAGGATTACTTTATCCTATCCCAGGTATTCCTTAAAGAGGTGGGGTTTCAAATGTCTCCGGAACGTGGTGAGTGACTCCGCTGTCCTGGCGTCGTGAGGGAGCTTGTTCCACCATTGGGGTGCCAGAGCAGCGAACAGTTTTGACTGGGCTGAGCGGGAACTATGCTTCCGCAGAGGAAGGGGAGCCAGCAGGCCAGAGGTGGATGAACGCAATGCCCTCGTTTGGGTGTAGGGACTGATCAGAGCCTGAAGGTACAGAGGTGCCGTTCCCCTCACTGCTCCATAGGCAAGCACCATGGTCTTGTAACGGATGCGAGCTTCAACTGGAAGCCAGTGGAGTGTGCGGAGGAGGGGGGTGACGTGAGAGAACTTGGGAAGGTTGAACACCAGACGGGCTGCGGCATTCTGGATGAGTTGTAGGGGTTTAATGGCACAGGCAGGGAGCCCAGCCAACAGCGAGTTGCAGTAATCCAGACGGGAGATGACAAGTGCCTGGATTAGGACCTGTGCCGCTTCCTGTGTAAGGCAGGGTCGTACTCTCCGAATGTTGTAGAGCATGAACCTGCAGGATCGGGTCACCGCCTTGATGTTAGCGGAGAACGACAGGGTGTTGTCCAGGGTCACGCCAAGGCTCTTCGCACTCTGGGAGGAGGACACAACGGAGTTGTCAACCGTGATGGCGAGATCATGGAACGGGCAGTCCTTCCCCGGGAGGAAGAGCAGCTCCGTCTTGCCAGGGTTCAGCTTGAGGTGGTGATCCGTCATCCATACTGATATGTCTGCCAGACATGCAGAGATGCGATTCGCCACCTGGTTATCAGAAGGGGGAAAGGAGAAGATTAGTTGTGTATCGTCAGCGTAGCAATGATAGGAGAGGCCATGTGAGGATATGACAGAGCCAAGTGACTTGGTGTATAGGGAGAAAAGGAGAGGGCCTAGAACTGAGCCCTGGGGGACACCAGTGGTGAGAGCACGTGGTGCGGAGACAGCTTCTCGCCACGCCACTTGGTAGGAGCGACCGGTCAGGTAGGACGCAATCCAGGAGTGAGCCGCGCCGGAGATGCCCAGCTCGGAGAGGGTGGAGAGGAGGATCTGATGGTTCACAGTATCAAAGGCAGCAGACAGGTCTAGAAGGACAAGAGCAGAGGAGAGAGAGTTAGCTTTAGCAGTGCGGAGAGCCTCCGTGACACAGAGAAGAGCAGTCTCAGTTGAATGACCAGTCCTGAAACCTGACTGGTTTGGATCAAGAAGGTCATTCTGAGAGAGATAGCAAGAGAGTTGGCTAAAGACGGTGCGCTCAATAGTTTTGGAGAGAAAAGAAAGAAGGGATACTGGTCTGTAGTTGTTGACATCAGTGGGATCGAGTGTTGGTTTTTTGAGAAGGGGTGCAACTCTCGCTCTCTTGAAGACGGAAGGGACATAGCCAGCGGTCAAGGATGAGTTGATCAGCGAGGTGAGGTAGGGGAGAAGGTCACCGGAGATGGTCTGGAGAAGAGAGGAGGGGATGGGGTCAAGCGGGCAGGTTGTTGGGCGGCCTGCAGTCACTAGTCGCAAGATTTTATCTGGAGAGAGAGGGGAGAAAGAAGTCAAAGCATAGGGTAGGGCAGTGTGAGCAGGACCAGCAGTGTCATTAGACTTAACAAACGAGGATCGGATGTCGTCAACCTTCTTTTCAAAGTGGTTGACGAAGTCATCCACAGAGAGGGAGGAGGGGGGGATTCAGCATTGAGGAGAATGTGGCAAAGAGCTTCCTAGGGTTAGAGGCAGATGCTTGGAATTTAGAGTGGTAGAAAGTGGCCTTAGCAGCAGAAACAGATGAAGAAAATGTAGAGAGGAGGGAGTGAAAAGATGCCAGGTCGGCAGGGAGTTTAGTTTTCCTCCATTTCCGCTCAGCTGCCCGGAGCTCTGTTCTGTGAGCTCGCAATGAGTCGTCAAGCCACGGAGCTGGAGGGGAGGACCGAGCCGGCCGGGAGGATAGGGGACACAGGGAGTCAAAGGATGCAGAAAGGGAGGAGAGGAGGGTTGAGGAGGCAGAATCAGGAGATTGGAGGGAGAAGGATTGAGCAGAGGGAAGAGATGATAGGATGGAGTAGTGGGAGAGAGAGAGCGAAGGTTGCGGCGGCGCGTTACCATCTGTGTAGGGGCAGAGTGAGTAGTGTTGGAGGAGAGCGAGAGAGAAAAGGATACAAAGTAGTGGTCGGAGACATGGAGGGGAGTTGCAGTGAGATTAGTAGAAGAGTCTAGTAAAGATGAAGTCAAGCGTATTGCCTGCCTTGTGAGTAGGGGGGGACGGTGAGAGGGTGAGGTCAAAAGAGGAGAGGAGTGGAAAGAAGGAGGCAGAGAGAAATGAGTCAAATGTAGACGTAGGGAGGTTGAAATCCCCCAAAACTGTGAAGGGTGAGCCATCCTCAGGAAAGGAACTTATCAAGGCGTCAAGCTCATTGATGAACTCTCCAAGGGAACCTGGAGGGCGATAGATGACAAGGATGTTAAGCTTAAATGGGCTAGTGACTGTGACAGCGTGGAATTCAAATGAGGAGATAGACAGATGGGTTAGGGGAAAAATTGAGAATGACCACTTGGGAGAGATGAGGATTCCTGTGCCACCACCCCTCTGACCAGATGCTCTCGGGGTATGCGAGAACACATGGTCAGACGAGGAGAGAGCAGTAGGAGTAGCAGTGTTTTCAGTGGTAATCCATGTTTCCGTCAGCGCCAGGAAGTCGAGGGATTGGAGGGTAGCATAGGCTGGGATGAAGTCAGCCTTGTTGGCAGCAGAACGGCAGTTCCAGAGGCTGCCTGAGACCTGGAACTCCAGGTGTGGGGTGCGTGCAGGGACCACCAGGTTGGAGAGGCAGCAGCCACGCGGTGTGAGGCGTTTGTGTAGCCTGTGCGGAGAGGAGAAAACAGGGATAGGCAGAGGCATAGTTGACAGGCTGTAGCAAATGGCTACAATAATGCAGAGGAGATCGGATTGAAATGAACTAAACATCTGGGAAAGGAGAGAGCAAGGCCTCCCTCACCAAAAAAATATAACTCTCCCAACTTCCACCTCAGAAACTATAATTGTTTCACTGAACCACCCGAATAAAACTCTCCCAACTTCCACTTTAGAAATTAGAATTGTTGTAAACTACAGCGGTTCAATGTTTCAAGGACTAGACTCAACTTACTTTATTCAGCTAGCTAACTATGACACCATAGCTAACTAGAATGCTAGCATCCAACAACACACAGTTTAGCACCAATACTTGGTTACAACAAACTACCAATAGTGTGTTAACACACTAAACAGATAATTCGTGTCCGTGTCTAGTTCTTTCATAACGCAGCAATGATTAAACGTTGGCTAGCTAGCACAAAGATATTGTATTTAGCTACCACAGTACAGCCAGCTGGTAGTGTTGGCTAGCTAGCAATGGCTGCTGTGTTGACTTTGTTTGAGAAACGGCGTCGCTGCGAACGAATGTAGCTGGCTAAAAGGATACTGTATTTAGTTGCTACCGTTGCTAATAGCTACTAGCCAGCTAGTCCAGGAGGTGAGTTAGCTAGCTAGCTTCGTGCTACACCCGGCACCGCCGAATACAAAAGTAACCTACAATAACTACATACAACAACTACCCACAACAGCCCACGATGCCTACCTATAATACCTAATAATATACAGCCCACGATGCCTACCTATAATACCTAACTACAATCTAAATACATAGTTTAAGCCTTACTCGACAAAGCCCAAGCTATGTATAAAGCCAAACTTACCCAACGCCAGCTAACTGGGTGGCAGACTGCAATCAGTAGCTGTGAATAATGTGATAGACAATGGAAAATGAATGCAGTCTCAGGCCTGGAAGAAACGTAAGATAAAGCATGTTATACAGTATCTACCTTATTCTCCATCCCCTGGCAATGATTTCTGTGTTGTGTGAAAGGCCTGGAAAAATAGACTTTCATACCAACAAAAGGAAAACAGCCGAAAGGTACTGTTTCTCTCTGATAATCAGTTCTTCCAAGTTTCAAGTTCAATTTGTCACATGCACAAGTACAGTGAAATGCTTAACTTGCAAGCAATTCCCAACAGTGCAGTATACAAATTCGAAGTAGTATAACTAAAAAAACGGGAGAAATAAGAAATAAGAGAGGAAGAAAAAAAAGCTGGAGAATGCAAGCTAAATACAGGGTCAGTGCCAGTACCAAATGTACAATGTGCATGGATACTAGAGTAGTGGAGGTAGATATGTACATGTAGGCAGGGATTAGGAGAAAGTGACTGGTAGCAGGATAAATAATAACAATAGTAATAATAATCAACAGCTGCATAAGTGGTGGGTGGGTATGTGGTGGTGAGTGTGTGTATGTGAGTGTATGTGTGTAACTGTTAGTTTGAGTGTGTGTAAGAGTGTCAGTGTAGGCGTGATAGGCTGATATACTGTACATGTAAACAGGGCTATGTAAAATAGGCTGATATACTGTACATGTAAACAGGGCTATGTAAAATAGGCTGATATACTGTACATGTAAACAGGGCTATGTCAAATAGGCTGATATACTGTACATGTAAACAGGGCTATGTAAAAGGAATAACCTGTCACCTGGCAGACTCTCTCTCTCTCTCTCTCTCTCTCTCTCTCGCTCTCGCTCTCTCTCTCTCTCTCTCTCTCTCTCTCTCTCTCTCTCTCTCTCTCTCTCTCTCTCTCTCTCTCTCTGACATAACATGCCACGTCTTGTCATGAAAGGAAGACCTGCAGCTCAGGTGGTTTAAACACACCAGCAGGGGGCACTCTTAGATATGGAAATGCTTCGGTACAATGAGATGGATCAAGAAAGATGGTGTTGCAAACACGTGAGCAGACTGACTGATGGTACAAGGCCTTCCACCTTTTTGGCTTGTTGAACCTCATCTGTTGACTTAGACCTGTTCTTCACTCTCTGTTTATGAGGACAGGTTGGTTGAGCCTGCATGGGAAAAAGAAAAACAAGCAAAAATAAAATTTGTTCAGACAGGATGATGACACCAATTGACGTAAGTCCCACATAATTTTTTTTCTCATTAACTTTATTCTGTGCCGACTTCATAGTAGTTTCTTCTAGCCCCAGGTTATGTGTAGAGTCTGTAGTTCACAGGCTGTTGTTCAATGCCACCGGTAGCTGTTCTTCTGCTTTAAAAACAACAGTCAACAAGAACCCAGGTCAAGGGGCAGACTGAGGCTTCTCTTGGATCAGGTCCTCTCAGGGATCTAAAGCTGTAAATGAAAACAGTACATTGTAAGTTTCGTTATGGAGGTTTCTGATGTTTTGCAATAGACCCAGTCTGTAATAGGCTACTAATGGAGGGTTTAAAGCATTTAACAAACACTTCATGAGCATAGGTGCATTACTGAGACTGCATGACCTTGTATGAACCAAAACAGGTTTTTGTCAAAGTCAAGAAAACTTATCCCAGCACGTACAGCCCATAGACAATGTTTCACTGTCAGACTACTGTTGATGTAGACATCTGATAAGCCTCATATAGGGAGGAATACATTGACCTTTACATTGAATAGGAACTAGAGTTACAGATTCAGAACTCTGGTTACAGATAGATCACAATACAGATTGAAGAAATGATCATTCTAGCTTAACTTTGAGGAGAGCTCTGAAAGGCATCAAAGATTTAAAAAACATCACACAGCCTTGCTTTTCATCCCTGAAAATAATTGTTACGTAGCAGACGTTCTTGTATGGTTCACTATTGCCCAAAATACACTTCACTGTACAAAGCCGGAACTAAAGCCAGAATGACTCTTAAAGCCAATTTATGCTTGATTCCGAAAATGTGGTCGGAGGCTTCATATGGAGGGTGTAATGCAATTGCGGTGCCTCCGGAGGCACGCAGAGGCCAAATCAAGCTCTGTACCGCATCGCCGTGCACCTCTCAAATTTTGTAACAATGGGGAGGGCTCCGTGTTGCTTTACATGATTGGTTGACGGTAGGTGGGGGAGGCAAGTCCTGTATAAACACAAACTCACTTCCTTGAGAAGTATGAAAGCCCTGAAGTCTGCAGAGGCTGCATGGTAGTAAATGCTGTACGGCCACTTCAGACGTCAGATTGACCATGTAGAGCCTTTTAAGGGGTCTACAGACAATACACAAACAGGGCAGATGGAGCATAGAGCAGTGTTGCAATGAAGACCTAGTTTTGTTCTACCTGGAAATTGAGACCCAACATATCATTCCTTGTGAAGACTGAGGGGCAGTATTGAGTGAGTTTTGCAACAGAAGTCCTGCCCCTGTGTCTACATCACATCTTTTCCCGTATCCCTTCTGGTATAAACACAGAAGAGATGGATGTTCTGCTACTTCGCTGCTACTACTTGCAGTCTTCCTTTTTTTGTATTTTTATTTCGAGTTTTGCTAAGCACAATTATGTCGATGTCCAGTTTTGAGGAGCATCTGTTTGAGCTAGTGAGACAATACCAGAACCTTTACAACCCTTTGATGCAGTTGTATTCGGACAAGCAAGCAAAAGACAACAGCTGGAGGGAGAACACCGATACTGATATCAAAGACACATGGAGAAAGATTTGGGACCGATATGTTCGCAATATGAAAAGGGTGAAGGAGACAAGGAGTGGAGCTGCTGCTGGTTTGTGTGTCCCAACGATTGTCAGACAACTGGATTGGCTTCGTGTTCATGTGAAACATCGTCAGACAGACACCAATATGCCAGATATGGAATGTACTCGTCTTGCAGCCGAGTCCTTTTGTACAGTGTGTGTGTTTGTGATCTTATTTGTACTTATTAAGGATCCCCATTAGCTGCTGCCAAGGCAGCCTCTTCTCTTCCTGGGATCCAGCAACATTAAGGCAGTTATATACTATTTAAAGTATTACATGACATTACATTTTATAACACTTTTCACAACACATTAAGAGTGCCCTCAGACCACTACTCTACTACCACATACTGTATATACAATACAAAATCCATGTGTATATGTGTGTAGTGTGTCTTATCGTGTGTAAGCGTGTGTCTATGCCTGTGTCTGTGTCTCTTCACAGTCCCCGCTGTTCCATTTTTTTCTGTTTTTTAAATCTGATTCTACTGCTTGCATCAGTTACCTGATGTAGAATATAGTTTCATGTAGCCATGGTTCTATGTAGTACTGTGCGCCTCCCATAGTCTGATCTGGACTTTGGGATTGTGAAGAGACCTCTGGTGGCATGTCTTGTGGGGTATGAATGGGTGTCCAAGCTCGGTGCATTCAGCATGTTAATACTTCTTACAAAAACAAGTAGTGATGAAGTCAATCTCTCCTCTACTTTGAGCCATGAGAGATTGACAAACATATTATTAATGTTAGCTCGCCATGTACATTTAAGGGCCAGCAGTGCTGCCCTGTTCTGAGGCAATTGTAATTTTCCTGAGTCCCTCTTTGTGGCATGTCACGCCCTGGCTCTAGGGACTATTTTATGTTGAGCCAGGGTGTGTAGAGTCTATGTTTTGTGTTCTATGTTTCAGTTTCTAGTTCATGTGGTTCTATGTTGGCCGGGGTGGTTCTCAATCAGAGGCAACGTGAATCAGCTGTTGCTTGTTGTCTCTGATTGGGAACCATACTTAGGCAGCCGTTTGGGCATTTGTGTTTTGTGGGATCTTGTTCCGTGTTGGTTAGTGTTTGTTTAACCTTGGACTTCACGTATCGTTTATTGTTTTTGTTCGTGGTGTACTTAATAAATAAGAATGTACGCATATCACGCTGTGCCTTGGTCCACTTTTCATGACGAACGTGACATGGCACCTGACCACACAACTGGAAAGTAGTCCAGGTGCGACAAAACTAGTTGAGTCACTAACTGCCTTGTTGATAGTGTTGTTAAGAAGGCAGAGCAGAGCTTTATTATGGACAGACTTCTCCCGATCTTAGTTACTGTTTCATTAACATGTTTTGACCATGACAGTTTACAATCCAGAGTTACTCCAAGCAGTTTAGTCTCCTCAACTTGCTCAATTTTCTCATTATTCATTACACGATATAGTTGAGGTTTAGGGTTTAGTGAATGATTTGTCTCAAATACAGTGCTTTTAGTTTTAGAAATATTTAGGACTAACTTATTTCTTGCCACCCATTCTGAAACTGACTGCAACTCTTTGTTGACTGCAACTAATTTCACTCACTGTAGTAGCTGACGTGTACAGTGTTGAGTCATCTGCATAAATAGACACACAGGCCTTACTCAGAACCAGTAGCAGGTCATTAGTAAAGATTGAAAAAAGTAAGGGGCCTAGACAGCTGCCCTGGGGAATTCCTGATTCTACCTGGATTATGTTGGATAGGCTTCCATTAAAGAACACCCTCTGTGTTCTGTTAGACAGGTAACTCGTTATCCACAATATAGCAGGGGGTGTAAAGCCATAACACATAAATTTTTCCAGCAGCAGACTACGATCGATAATGTCAAAAGCCGCACTGAAGTCTAACAAAACAGCTCCCACAATCTTTTTATCATCAATTTCTCTCAGCCAATCATCAGTAATTTGTGTAAGTATCGTGCATGTTGAATGTCCTTCCCTATAAGCGTGCTGAAAGTCTGTTGTCAATTTATTTACTGTAAAATAGCATTGTATCTGGTCAAACACAATTTTTTCCAAAAGTTTACTAAGGGTTGGTAACATGCGGATTGGTCAGCTGTTTGAGGCAGTAAAGGGGGCTTTACTATTTTTGGGTAGCGGAATTACATTTCCTTCCCTCAAGGTATGAGGGCACACACTTTATTGTAGCCTTGGATTGATATGGCAAATATGAGTGGCAATATCGTCCACTATTATCCTCAGTAGTTTTCCATCCAAGTTGTCAGACCCAGATGGCTTGTCATTGTTGATAGACAACAATACTTTTTTCACCTCTTCCACACTCACTTCTCAGAAATCAAAATTACCACACTTGTCTTTCATAATTTGGTCAGTAATACTTGGATGAGTAGTGTCAGCATTTGTTGCTGGTATGTCATGTCTAAATTTGTTAATCTTGTCGATGAAATAATCATTAAAGTAGTTGGCAATATCAGTGGGTTTTGTGATGAATGAGCCATCTGATTCAATGAATGATGGAGCTGAGTTTGCCTTTTTGCCCAACATTTCATTTAAGGTGCTCGAAAATATTTTACTATCATTCTTTATATAATTTATCTTTGTTTCATAGTATAGTTTCTTTTTATTTTTATTCAGTTTAGTCACATGATTTCTCAATTTGCATTACGTTTGCCAATTGGTCATGCAGTCAGACTTATTTGTCATTCCTTTTGCCTCATCCCTCTCAGCCATGCAATTTTTCAATTCCTCATCCATTCACTCGGATTTAACAGTTTTTACAGCCATTTTCTTAATGGGTGCATGTTTATTAGTAACTGAAATAAGCAATTTCATAAATGTGTCAAAAGCAGTATCTGGTTGCTCCTCATTACACACCACAGACCAGCAAATGTTATTCACATCATCAACATAGGAATAACTACAGCACTTTTTGTATGACCTCTTACACACTATATTAGGCCCAGCCTTTGGAACTTTGGTTTTCCTAGATATGGCTACTATATTGTGATCACTACAGCCGATGGATTTGGATACAGCTTTAAAGCAGATTTCTGCAGCATTAGTAAATATGTGATCAATACATGTTGATGATTTCATTCCTTTGCTGTTTGTAAACACTGATAACCTGAACCAGGTTGCAGACACTGGTTACAGTTTGAAGCTTTTTCTTGAGTGGGCAGCTTAAAGAAAGCCAGTCAATATTAAGGTCACCCAGAAAATATACCTCTCTGTTGATATCACATACAGTGCATTCGGAAATTATTCAGACCCCTTGAATTTTTCCCAAAAAAAATTATCCTCATCAATCTACACACAATACCCCATAATGACAAAGCAAAAACAGTTTTTTTGAAATTTTTGCAAATAAAACACTGAAATATCACATGTACATAAATATTCAGACTCTTTACTCAGTACTTTGTTGAAGCACCTTTGGCAGTGATTACAGCCTCGAGTCTTCTTGGGTATGACGCTACAAGCTTGGCACACCTGTATTTGGGGATTCTCCCATTCTTCTCTGCAGATTCTCTCAAGCTCTGTCAGGTTGGATGGGGAGCGTCGCTGCACAGCTATTTTCAGGTCTCTCCAGAGGTGTTAGATCGGGTTCAAGTCCGGGCTCTGGCTGGGCCACTCAAGGACATTCAGAGACTTGTCCCGAAGCCACTGCTACATTGTGTTGGCTGTGTGCTTATGGTCATTGTCCTGTTGGAAGGTGAACTTTCACCCCAGTCTGAGGTCCTGAGCACTCTGGAGCAGGTTTCATCAAGGATCTCTCTGTACTTTGCTCCGTTCATCTTCCCCTTGATCCTGACTAGTCTCCCAGTCCCTGTCGCTGAAAAACATCCCCATAGCATGATGCTACACCACCATGCTTCACCGTAGGGATGGTGGCAGGTTTCCTCCAGATGTGACGCTTGGCATTCAGGCTAAAAAGTTCCATCTTGGTTTCATCAAACCAGAGAATGTTGTTTCTCATGGTCTGAGAGTCCTTTAGGTGTATTTTGGCAAACTCCAAGCGGGCTGTCATGTGCCTTTTACTGAAGAGTGGCATCTGTCTGGCCGCTCTACCATAAAGGCCTGATTGGTGGGATGCTGCAGAGATGGCTGTCCTTCTGGAAGGTTCTCCCATCTCCACAGAGGAACTCTGGAGCTCTGTCAGAGTGACCATCAGGTTCTTGGTCACTTCCCTGACCAAGGCCCTTCTCCCCCGATTGCTCAGTTTGGCCGGGCAGCCAGCTCTAGGAAAAGTCTTGGTGGTTCCAAACTTCTTCCGTTTAAGAAGAGGCCACTGTGTCCTTGGGGACCTTCAATGCTGCAGACATTTTTTGGTACCCTTCCCCAGATCTGTGCCTCAACACAATCCTGTCTCTAAGGACAATTCCTTCAACCTCATGGCCTCGTTTTTGCTCTGACATGCACTGTCAACTGTGGGAACTTATATAGATAGGTGTTTTTCTTTCCAAATCATGTCCAATCAATTGAATTTACCACAGGGGAACTCCAATCAAGTTGTAGAAACATCTCAAGGATGTTCAATGGAAACAAGATGCACCTGAGCTCAATTTCGAGTCTCATAGCAAAGGGTCTGAATACTTATGTAAATAAGGTATTTTATTTGTATTTGTATTTTTTGCAAAGATTTATTAAAACGTGTTTTCGCTTTGTCATTATGGGGTATTGTGTGTAGATTGATGAGGAAAAATAATAATTTAATCAATTTTAGAATAAGGCTGTAACGTAACAAAATGTGGAAAAAGTGAATCGGGTCTGAATAGTTTCCGAATGCACTGTACATTATCAAGCATTTCACACATATTATCCAGATACTGACTGTTAGCACTTGGTGGTCTATAGCAGCTTCCCACAACAATTGGCTTTAGGTGAGGTAGGTGAACCTCTAGCCATATTACTTCAACAGTATTTAACATGAGTTCCTCTCTAAGCTTTACAGGAATGTGGTTCTGTATATAGGCGTCAACACCGCCCCCATTGGCATTTCTGTCTTTTCTGTAGATGTTATAGCCATGTATTGCTACCCCTCATCAAAGGTATTATCTAAGTGTGTTTCAGAGATAGTCAGAATATGAATGTCATCTGTTACTAGCAAGATTGATTTCATGAATCTTGTTTCTTAGGCTACATATGTTAATGTGGGCTATTTTTATTACTTTTCTGGGATGCTTGATTGTTCTTATTGCTTTACTGGGAAGGTTACCAGAAGTAGACATGACAATATTATTTATGTTTGAGCTGATCCTTTAACTAATTATGCAATGCCAGGGTTGTGGGTTCGATTCCCACGGGGGGCCAGTATGAAAAATGGATGCACTCACTAACTGTAAGTCGCTCTGGATAAGAGCGTCTGCTAAATGACTAAAATGGCAATGTAATAGTGAAGGGTGAGCTGCACACAGTGTGCTTCCTACTAAGGCACACCGCCTCAATGCTAACAGTATAACTCTGGGATAATGTACATTTGCTGTAGCATTACTACAACTCAGCGACACAATGGTAGGGATTATCTGAACGCAGCTTTGAAATGTGTGGTCAGAGTCTAGGAGCCAATTTTTCCAGAAGGTGTCAAAGTTATCTATAAAAGTTTTTCCAACAGAGCTACAATAATCTTTTAGCCAGGTGTGTAATGCCAGTAGCCAGCTGAATCTTTCACACCCACGGCCCAAAGATGGTACCGGACCTGAAATAATTGGCCGCTTTTTGGAATCTTTCAGAGCTAGAATCAGTTCTTAAAAATATATTTTCAGCAGTTCCAAGCTAGCCCTCCTAATGTAGTTTGACCCCACATGGACTACGACAGTGTCAGCTCCCGGCAGCTGTCACAGACTGGTCAGAAGCAGCCTTGTTATGTCCTGTACTCGTGCTCCAGGATAGCACAGGGTTTTTGCCCCGGGAACCGAAATGTTTCTTACCATAGAGCTGCCGATGACGACAACTGGTGCAATGGCCCAGGAGGTCCGGCCGTTCTTTCGCCTCGAGGGGTTTCGCAAACCCCTCGAGGACCGAAGGGCCCGATGGACCCGAGCCAGCTGTAGTATCCATCATGGATGATGAATGGGCTGGAGTCTTAGACAGCCTCACGTTCTGATGAGGAGGGAGCTCTGAGGATCTGAACCCGAGGTAGAAGCCACAGGAGAGGGAGACAAATGTTTAGCAGACCTAGTTAGAACATGTGAAATCAGACAGTGTGTTGTGTGTGTGTGTTAATTAGATTGAAATGTTTATGAAATCAGTTATTTGGGGTAAACATTTTAACTCAAAGGAGCTCATGGAGATGTTTTAAGATTGCTTGCATTCTGTTCTAATGTATTTGCCATCTGCTTGTAGGTGTTGGAGAGGGGTGGTGTTTTGGACAGTCCAGAGATGAAGCTGAGCCCTGAGGGCCCATCTACAGGGGGTTCATCGCCCCTTGATTCATCATCTCCCGAGCCTGGTTCATCACATCTCCGGCCCCTCTCCCCAACGCCCAGGCCCTTCTCACCAACACCTTACCCACCATCCAGGCGCACCCTTGCTCTCTGCCCTGCAACTCCATCAACCTCCACTCCATCTCCCCGACCCAGCTCCAATTGCCAGAAGGGGAAGACAGCTGAGGGTGGTGGGTAATTTACTGGGGGGGTTTTGGTGGATGTTTTTTATACCTATTTCCTCATTTGCATGGTGTTTACTTTGTGTTTTGTCTCTTATTTTCCCCTTTCATCACACTTTTCACTTGTGTATTACATTGTGTTTTACATTGCACTATTTTCCTCTTGTAATAAATAAATATCTAAAAGGTCAGCAAATGTATTTGTCTAGTTATTTGTACTTGTGGCAGAAAATATGACAGTTTTGAATGTCACTCAGTAAACGTGTACTGCTTTGTACATGAGCTATGTAGATGAGTTTAACATCTCGAGGGTCTGTCCTTATTGTCTACAGCTGGATAGCCATTGTCACCCATGTACCAAAGCAGGAAGGTCTCTACACATAACACAAGGTTAGGTACATTTCTTGAGTGTCTACCCTCCTAAAAATACAGTGGGGAAAAAAAGTATTTAGTCAGCCACCAATTGTGCAAGTTCTCCCACTTAAAAAGATGAGAGAGGCCTGTAATTTTCATCATAGGTACACGTCAACTATGACAGACAAATTGAGAAAAGAAATTCCAGAAAATCACATTGTAGGATTTTTAATGAATTTATTTGCAAATTATGGTGGAAAATAAGTATTTGGTCACCTACAAACAAGCAAGATTTCTGGCTCTCACAGACCTGTAACTTCTTCTTTAAGAGGCTCCTCTGTCCTCCACTCGTTACCTGTATTAATGGCACCTGTTTGAACTTGTTATCAGTATAAAATACACCTGTCCACAACCTCAAACAGTCACACTCCAAACTCCACTATGGCCAAGACCAAAGAGCTGTCAAAGGACACCAGAAACAAAATTGTAGACCTGCACCAGGCTGGGAAGACTGAATATGCAATAGGTAAGCAGCTTGGTTTGAAGAAATCAACTGTGGGAGCAATTATTAGGAAATGGAAGACATACAAGACCACTGATAATCTTCCTCGATCTGGGGCTCCACGCAAGATCTCACCCCGTGGGGTCAAAATGATCACAAGAACGGTGAGCAAAAATCCCAGAACCACACGGGGGGACCTAGTGAATGACCTGCAGAGAGCTGGGACCAAAGTAACAAAGCCTACCATCAGTAACACACTACGCCGCCAGGGACTCAAATCCTGCAGTGCCAGACGTGTCCCCCTGCTTAAGCCAGTACATGTCCAGGCCCGTCTGAAGTTTGCTAGAGTGCATTTGGATGATCCAGAAGAGGATTGGGAGAATGTCATATGGTCAGATGAAACCAAAATATAACTTTTTGGTAAAAACTCAACTCGTCGTGTTTGGAGGACAAAGAATGCTGAGTTGCATCCAAAGAACACCATACCTACTGTGAAGCATGGGGGTGGAAACATCATGCTTTGGGGCTGTTTTTCTGCAAAGGGACCAGGACGACTGATCCGTGTAAAGGAAAGAATGAATGGGGCCATGTATCGTGAGATTTTGAGTGAAAACCTCCTTCCATCAGCAAGGTCATTGAAGATGAAACGTGGCTGGGTCTTTCAGCATGACAATGATCCCAAACACACCGCCCGGGCAACGAAGGAGTGGCTTCGTAAGAAGCATTTCAAGGTCCTGGAGTGGCCTAGCCAGTCTCCAGATCTCAACCCCATAGAAAATATTTGGAGGGAGTTGAATGTCCGTGTTGCCCAGCGACAGCCCCAAAACATCACTGCATAGAGGAGATCTGCATGGAGGAATGGGCCAAAAAAACAGCAACAGTGTGTGAAAACCTTGTGAAGACTTACAGAAAACGTTTGACCTGTGTCATTGCCAACAAAGGGTATATAACAAAGTATTGAGAAACTTTTGTTATTGACCAAATACTTATTTTACACCATAATTTGCAAATAAATTCATAAAAAATCCTACAATGTGATTTTCTGGAGAAAAAAATTCTCATTTTGTCTGTCATAGTTGACGTGTACCTATGATGAAAATTACAGGCCTCTCTCATCTTTTTAAGTGGGAGAACTTGCACAATTGGTGGCTGACTAAATACTTTTTTTCCCCACTGTATATGAAAAACTAAAACAACACGAGAATGAAGTGAATGTCGTTATATTAATCTTTATTGTGATTTGTAAAGTGTGAATAAGAAAAACAGCAAAATCTAAACAGCAAAACCAAGTGTGTAGCTCACAATATGACAAACAGTCATCAACCAGAAGAAGAGAACATACATTTGAAGTCGGAAGTTTACATACACCTTAGCCAAATACATTTAAACTCAGTTTTTCACAATTTCTGACATTTAATCCTAGTAAGAATTCCCTGTCTTAGGTCAGTTAGGATCACCACTTTATTTTAAGAATGTGAAATGTCAGAATAATAGTAGAGAGAATGATTTATTTCAGCTTTTATTTCTTTCATCACATTCCCAGTGGGTCAGAAGTTTACATACACTCAATTAGTATTTGGTAGCATTGCCTTTAAATTGTTTAACTTGGGTCAAACATTTCGGGTAGCCTTCCACAAGCTTCCCACAATAAGTTGGGTGAATTTTGGCCCATTCCTCCTGACAGAGCTGGTGTAACTGAGTCAGGTTTGTAGGCCTCCTTGCTCGCACACGCTTTTTCAGTTCTGCCCACAAATGTTCTATAGGATTGAGGTCAGGGCTTTGTGATGGCCACTCCAATACCTTGACTTTGTTGTTCTTAAGCAATTTTGCCACAACTTTGGAAGTATGCTTGGGGTCATTGTCCATTTGGAAGAAGCTTTAACTTCTTGACGGATGTCTTGAGATGTTGCTTCAATATATCCACATAATTTTCCTTCCTCATGATGCCATCTATTTTGAGAAGTGCCCCAGTCCCTCCTGCAGCAAAGCACCCCCACAGCATGATGGCGTAGTAGTGCGGTCGTGTATTGTGTTGTGTCCTCGTGTAAATAGCCAGTTTTTTTTGTTTTTTGTCTTTTATTTGTATATATTTCTCTATCTCACTTTCCATCCTTTAACTAAATATACTTTCCTGCAACCGGCCTCACCCAATGTGGAACGGATTCTATTATTTCTTTATTTTCATCAAGAACCTACGGCTGAAACTAGCCAGCTAGCCAGCTAACTAGCTACTTGCTATCAGCCACCGTTAGCGGTCTTCACCACTGTCCATGGCCTGCACTACCTACCAGCCAGCTCTAGCCTGGTCAATTATCGGCCAGTCTGCACAGTGTGCTATCGACTCAGAGCATATCAGATTTTCTGCCGGAATCACTGAATAACTGGACCTTAACAACGGACCATCGCAACTAGCTGTACCAGTCAGCCTTGAGCTAGCCTCGAGCCAGGCCCATCTCCCAGCTATCTACCTCTCTGTCAACCGGACGGGACCTCCTAGTGTCGACACGGAGCCCCGCCAATCCATCACGACTGGTCTGCCGAGGTAATCCCGTTGCGACGACCACGAAGATCCATCTGCTAGCCCCGGCCCTCTAGCACGCGCAATCAACAGCCGTGCCTCCTGCTCGCCTGTGCTTTAGCAGCCTACGATCTGCTCCCGGACTTACTTACTGCTGTTCACTGGACCTTATGATCACTCAGCTACACAGCTAATGCCTGCTGGACTGTTCCTTTACACGGTACCCCATCCTGTTTATCTGTTTAGCCTCAGCACAACTTTCGTCACCATTACTAGTTGTTGTCTTAGCCCTCTCGAATAACACCTGTGATTGCGTTAAGCCTCTCTCCCATGTCAATATGCCTAGCCTATTGCTGTTTGGGTTAGTTCTTATTATACAATTTCACTGTAGAGCCCCAAATTCAGCTCAACCAGCCTCAGAGAGCTCCTTTGTCCCACCCCCCCATACACGTGGAGACCAGCTCAATCAGTTCCTCCAGTGATGCTATCTCTTTCATAGTTACCCAATGATTACGTGTACCTCCACTGTACTCATATCCTTCCATATCCTTGTCTGTACAGAATGCCCTGAATCTATTCTACAACGCCCGGAAATCTGTCCCTTTTCTCTAAACCCAACACACTAGAAGACCAGCTCTTAAAGCCTTTAGCCGTATCCTTATTCTATTCCTCCTCCATTCCTCTGGTGATGTAGAGGTTAACCCAGGCCCTGTAGCCCCCATTATCACTCCTACCCCCCAGGCACTATCATTTGTTGACTTCTGTAACCGTAAAAGCATTGGTTTCTTGCATGTTAACATCAGAAGTCTCCTCCCCAAGTTTGAGTTATTCACTGCGTTAGCACACTCTGCCAACCCTGATGTTCTAGCAGTGTCTGAATCTTGGCTTAGGAAGGCCACCAAAAATACAGATATTTCCATTCCGAACTACAACATTTTCCGTCTAGATAGAACTGCCAAAGGGGGCGGAGTTGCAATCTACTTTAGAGATAGCTTGCAGAGCTCTATCATAGTATCCAGGTCTGTGCCCAAACAGTTTGAGCTTCTACTTCTAAAAATCCACCTTTCCAGAAATAAGTCTCTCACTGTTGCCGCTTGCTACAAACCCCCCTCAGCCCCCAGTTTTGCCCTGGACACCATATGTGAATTGCTTGCCCCCCACCTATCCTCAGAGTTCGCACTGCTTGGTGACGTAAACTGGGATGTGCTTAACACCCCGGCCGTCCTACAATCTAAACTAGATGCCCTCAATCTCACACAAATTATCAAGGAACCTACCAGGTACAACCCTAAATCCGTAAACATGGGCACCCTTATAGATATCATCCTAACTAATTTACCCTCTAAATACACCTCCGCTGTCTTCAACCAGGATCTCAGCGATCACTGCCTCATTGCCTGCGTCTGTAATGGGTCCGCGGTCAAACGACCACCCCTCATCACTGTCAAACACTCCCTAAAACACTTCAGCGAGCAGGCCTTTCTAATTGACCTGGCCCAGGTATCCTGGATGGATATTGACCTCATTCCGTCAGTAGAGGATGCCTGGATGTTCTTCAAAAGTGCTTTCCTCTCAATCTTAAATAAGCATGCCCCATTCAAAAACTTCAGAACTAAGAACAGATATAGCCCCTGGTTCACCCCAGACTTGACTGCCCTTGACCAGCACAAAAACATCCTGTGGCATACTGCATTAGCATCGAACAGCCCCCGCGATATGTAACTTTCAGGGAAGTCAGGAACCAATATACACAATCAGTTAGGAAAGCAAAGGCTAGCTTTCTCAAACAAAAATGTGCATCCTGTAGCACTAACTCCAAAAAGTTTTGGGACACTGTAAAGTCCATGGAGAATAAGAGCACCTCCTCCCAGCTAACCACTGCACTGAGGCTAGGAAACACTGTTACCACCGATAAATCTACGATAATCGAGAATTTCAATAAGCATTTTGCTACGGCTGGCCATGCTTTCCACCTGGCTACCCCTACCCCGGCCACCAGCTCTGCACCCTCCGCTGCAACTTGCCCATGCCCCCCTCCCCCGCTTCTCCTTCACCCAAATTCAGATAGCTGATGTCCTGAAAGAGCTGCTAAATCTGGACCCCTACAAATCAGCTGGGCTAGACAATCTGGACCCTTTCTTTCTAAAATTAGCCGCCGAAATTGTCACAACCCCTATTACTAGCCTGGTCAACCTCTCTTTCGTATCGTCTGAGATCCCCAGAGATTGGAAAGCTGCCGCAGTCATCCCCCTCTTCAAAGGGGGTGACACTCTAGATCCAAACTGTTACAGACCTATATCCATCCTGCCCTGCCTTTCGAAAGTATTTGAAAGCCAAGTTAACAAACAGATCACCGACCATTTCGAATCCCACCGTACCTTCTCCGCTATGCAATCTGGTTTCCGAGCTGGTCATGGGTGCACCTCAGCCACGCTCAAGGTCCTAAATGATATACTAACCACCATCGATAAAAGACAGTACTGTGCATCCGTCTTCATCGACCTGGCCAAGGCATTTGACTCTGTCAATCACCGCATTCTTATTGGCAGACTAAATAGCCTTGGTTTCTCAAATGACTACCTCGCCTGGTTCACCAACTACTTCTCAGATAGAGTTCAATGTGTCAAATCGGAGGGCCTGTTGTCTGGACCTCTGGCAGTCTCTATGGGGGTGCCATAGGGTTCAATTCTCGGGGTGACTCTGTTCTCTGTGTATATCAATGATGTCGCTCTTGCTGCTGGTGACTCTCAGATCCACCTCTACGCAGACAACACTATTTTGTATACATCTGGCCCTTCATTGGACACTGTGTTAACAAACCTCCAAACGAGCTTCAATGCCATACAACACTCCTTCCGTGGCCTCCAACTGCTCTTAAACGCTAGTAAAACTAAATGCATGCTTTTCAATCGAACGCTGCTTGCACCCGCCCGCCCGACTAGAATCACTACTCTCGGCGGGTCTGACTTAGAATATGTGGACAACTACAAATACCTAGGTGTATTTTTAGACTGTAAACTCTCCTTCCAGACTCACATTAAGCAACTCCAATACAATGTTACATCTAGAATCAGCTTCCTATTTCGTAACAAAGCCTCCTTCACTCATGCTGCTAAACATGCCCTCGTAAAACTGACTGAAAATGGATAATTCAAATGATCCCCCAAAATCTCTGCCGATTTCTGCTCATTGTGCCACGGAGGGATAAGCAACAAAATCCTCTTTCAGGAGAAGTCAGATAGCCTGGCACACTTCCGTGACGATGGCACAAACTGTAGAGATTCCTAGATTATAACTTGCAGCAATACTTTGCTGTGTGCTGCCTCTCGCCAAAACCAAAGGGTCACAGACAGCCTTTCTGCAGCACTTACGGGCAAGCTGTGAGTTCTCTCGTGCAAGATGTGAGGGGCAAGTCGCTGAAGCATGTCTTTCCTCATCAATGCTTCGCATAGGTTGGACAAGAGACGTGTATTCTCCATCATCCCCTCTTCTAGTGTTCATTGGATGAACTTGTCATTTTATATATTTTTTTTTATTCCTGAGCAGTAATAGCAGTTCCAGCTCTTGCTGTTCAAGCTCTAGCAATTGCAATTCAAAAAGAGACATATTTGCTTCTGCGGCTACAAAGTAGTGTCGTAAAGCATTGAACACCAGACTAACCATGTAGCTAGCATTTGTAAACAGGCATATAACACCAGATCCGGAAGTCCAAACATCGTCGCTAGCTAGAGTCAAAAATAGTTCCTCGGCCTATCTTGCTTGGTAAGCTACTCTGGCTCCCCAAGCCCCCTAGTGGATATTCACTACACAAGGTGGGCTTCCTCTCTCGGTGGAATGCAAAAACAATGCCCCCAAAAAACCGACTCCACCCACGCACGCAAGTAGATCAATGGAGTGTAGCTTGTAGCCGCCTTTAATCGCGCCAATCAAATCACATACAATTGTATTGGTTGCGTACACATATTTCGCAACCAATATTGCAGCTGTTATTGCGGGTGTAGCGAAATGCTTGTAAATGCTTGTATAAATGCTTATAAGCCAGTACAGAAAGCATCACCATGGCAACAACATGTCACCAGGAGCCAAGTAGGCTAACTGAAAGAACCCAATTGTCTGAGAGATGCCTCCCTGGGGAACGTGCTCTGCTACACAAATACACAGACTGGGCTCCACTCAATACCGTACCATCACCTAATCACACTCACTCAGTTACTCAGTCACCCACTCACTCATGTACTGACTCACTCACTCACTCACAGCCATCGAAAGTGGATCTATTCTTAATCTTGAAAACGCAATGTATAAACTGTAAAAAAAGAAATCCCTGTTGTTTTTACAGTAACTTACTGGCGGCCAGTTACCTTTTGACAATTTTATGGTACCAATGCTGTTACTGTAACCCATTGACGGTACCATTACTGGTACTGTAATCTATTGTAAGGGGTGGGTGAGGGAAGGGGGAGAGTTGTTTGAATTCAGGCTAAGTGATGTTGCAATTTGCCTAATTTCCACAATGGGCTTGTGTTTTACATGTAGCTCCTATTTTGTGTGTGCTTGGTTTCTATATTTTTTCTATAATAGTACAAAGACAGTGCTCTCTCTGAGAAGATGTAGACTACTTGTACTCTTTTCTACAACTAGATGCAGAACTGCTTGAGTTGTAAGGCTAAAAGACATGCCTGAGGATGGTTAAGTGGGATGGATAATAATCATACTCTTCCTCTCTCTCCTCCCCCTCCGTCTGCTCTCTGTGTGTCTCACTTGTTCCTCTCTCTCCCCTCTATATCCATGTAGAATTTATAAAGTGATTACTCATCAGACAGATCAGACCTCACCTCTTTATTTGTCATTAAATCCTTCAATCCCCCCTAACAACACGCCAAAGGACACTGAACATAAAAGGCTGCTACATACCAAGGCAAGAATCAACAATTTCATCCTCCACAGTATCTCTTCACCAAGCGAGAGATACATTAATTTCTCCACTGGATTTCTCCATTACTTCCAGTAATGAAATTGTTGTGGCAAACATTGTATTCCAATGACATAATATAATTTAATTTACACTTTACACTGTAGGTTATCAATACATCAATTTATTATCTCCCAGGCAAAATAAACAGCACAGCAACAGTAAAAACACCAAGACACTATAGGTAACCATTTATACTGTGCATTTAAAGGTCCAATGCAGCCATTCTTACCTCTATATCAAATAATTTCTGGGTAACAATTAAGTTCCTTACTGTGATTGTTTTCAATTAAAATTGTCAGAAAGAAACAAAAATAGCTTCTTAGCAAGGAGCAATTTCTCAAGCAAGAATTTAGCTAGGACTGTAAATTAGCTGTTATTGGCAGAGAGGTTTGGAACTCTCTTTCTTATTGGTCTATTAACTAATTTACTGCATGGGGATGTCACCATGGAAGGCTGAAACTCCATCCCACCAAAACAGGCTGACATTTCAGGTTTTTTCAAACAGCTCTTACACTAAAAGGGCATGATCATAATTTTCACAATTTCACAGTATTATTCCAACTTCATAATGTGGAAATATATAGAAAACACAGGAAAATCACATTTTTGACTGCACTGAGCCTTTAAGCAAAGGTAAAGTGAAAATGTCAGTTCACGCCAAAGGTCAGGTAAACAACATGAGGCAATAGAAGGCACTGTACTGTAAATCAGCTTAATAAATAAGGTAAAACAGCCATTCATAACTAGCCTGGGTACCAGTCTGCTTAGCTAACATTCCACTCTGTGTCATTGCTAAACAGACTGGTACCCAGACTATTTCATAATCCATTCATCCACAGCATTTCTCTTCTCCCTCAGTCACACCACAGTCTCGCGGCCAGGGTCAGGCTCTGAGAGCTGGCTGTCTGAGAAGGGAGGTCTGGTCTGCTCCTCCCCTCCCTCTCCTGTGTCTGAGAACTGCAGTGGAGGCCCAGAGGGCAGCTGAAAGGGCTCAGGGAAGGCATGAAAGAGGACAGGAGATGGCTCCAGCTCTGTCTCAGTGAGCCCTAGTCCATCCTGACCCTGCAGTCCCCCCATTCCTCCTCCTCTCTTCCCCTGCTCCTCCTCCTGGTCCTCCTCCTGGTCTTCCTCGTGTGCCTCATCCAGAGGGAGCTGTAGGAACTGAGGGAGCCACAGCTGCTCTTTCTTCAGCAGGCCTCTCTGATCGTCCACACTGCAGCACTGGGTTCTGGACAGAAGCTCCATCAGACCTGTAGACAACAGACAAATCATGTTAGGCTCATGCCTTAATGTAATAGCTACATATATCCCTGAAAACAGCTGATCATAGCAATAATGTCCAGTAGGTTCCCTCACAAACCATTCCCTTACCATCCATGTCATAGGTTTTTCTAACTGCAGGGTTTCTCAGCCTGGTGTTGGTCCGGACTCTGTCAGAGCTAAAGAGAGAGCTGGTGTCCACCTCTACAACAGCTGATCTTCTCACCTAACCAATATAGAAAAATGTCACATTGTTGGAAATGCCAATAACTTTTTAAAGATTCAATCAGATCAAACGTTAACCGGCAATAGCGGACACCCGCATAGCTGGTATTTTGGCGGTGTCGGAGTTGTAACTGTGTTAGAGCTGTCAAATCGGTGAGCAGCTGCTCGTGTGGTTGTCACGAAGCTACAACTGTCCCACTCGCTTTAGAAGTTCAGAACGAGAAAGTGTATGCTAAATTGAAATAATGGCAATCTAATTGAATATCATTCAACAAAATAATAAGTATTTATATCAGCCTAATCGGGGTGTAGGTTACATCACACATTCCAGTGTTCCAACTTGTAACAAGGCTGCATGGGATTATTACTAATATGACTCGGCGCCTCCAATGGCAATGTCTGCGATACCCGCATAAAAAATACTACAGTTTACTATAGAATATTATAGTACTTACTATAGAATTCTGTAGTCAACTGTAGTATACTGTAGAATACTGTACTCCACACCGTAGTTGATAGATAGATTTATTTGACAATTTAAAACGCAATACAATCACACATGTGGATAATGCATTTAAAATCATCAAGGATGACACAAAAAAGTTTGAAAACGTATTAAATAAATGGTTTAAAAAATTTTACAAACACAAACATAGTAGGCCTAGGCTACACAGTAGACTTAGCCTACTTGGGTTACATATATAACACATAATAAAACAAAAGACAGGATGACATTGTCATAGACATTGTCATGCCTAGAGCAGGACTCCCTCAGTAGATCAGCGATCTCAGGCTCCTAAATCGAGTTAAATTATGGTTTGATGATGGTGATGCCAGATGATGCAGTTTGCTTGCCGGCTCTGGTGTTATCCTCTGCCTCTCTGTAGCCTGTGATGCAAGATGATGGAGTTGGCTTGCTGACCCTGATGTCATCCTCAGCTCAGCCTCTATGTAGCCTGGACTTCATACTCCTCCACATCCAACGTGTAGCAAACACTTGGGTGATGCCTCTACTGCTACAAAGCACAAAAAAGCCCACCACACATCAGTCCAGAGCAGTAGTGATCCTTACTAGGAGCTCTCTGCCATTTCCACAATGCAGTCAGGTCTTATGGATCAAGAAGCAGTCGGTGCTGAGATGCATCATTTAAATGCATGCAAACATTAGCCAGCTAGCTAGCCAAACCAGACAAGTCAACCTGCCATCAGTCCTGCAACTCCATGGGTAAAAACAACCAGATACTGTATATCCAATCAACAACTCAATGACTTATCAAAACTAAAATTCCAGATCTCTCTGTTTAGGCTGCCTTACGGCGCCATGGAAACCACAGAACCAGTATCCCTTGATCATGTGTAGTATTTACTATACAATTTTGTAGAATACTATGGGGGTGTTCGTAAATTCACTCTGGCTATCTATTACAATTTCAGAGCACTCTCGTCTGAGTGTGCCAGAGCGCAGAATAACTGATGAATTTACGAACATGCAACACCCGTTGAATATGACCGTTGTCAGTAAACGGCTGCAAAAAAACGTAATTAAATTGTTGCCAGCAGCACAGTTACAGTCACCAACGCTCTAGATAACATGAAAACAGCCTAACCAGCTCTGCTAGGGCGAGTAAAATGGTCAGAGTGAGGTGTTCTCTCATTTGTGTCTGGAAGTAGCTAGCAAGCTAGCCAACTTTAGCTAGTTAGCTTGGGTGCTTGAATGCCGTTGCGAGGTCAGAATGCTCAGATCAACCCTACTCCTCGGCTAGAGTGTCCAGTGTGCGCTCGGAACACTCCAAGAGCAAAATGCTCTGAATTTATGAACGGACAATCTGACAACATTCTGAATTTATGAATGCCCAGAGCGCACTCTGGCACTCCAGAGTGAATTTAAGAACACACCCATTAGTACACACTGTAGTATTCCTCGATTGTGTAGTGCTTACTATATAATTTTGTAGCATACTGTAGAATTAGAATACTATACTCCACTCAGTAGTAACCAGTGTTAATTAAGCAATAAGGCATGAGGGGGTGTGGTATATGGCCAATATACCACGGCTAAGGGCTGTTCTTAGGCATGATGCAACGCTATTATTGCTATTATAAACTGGTTACCAACGTAATTAGAGCAGTAAAAATAACTGTTTTGTCATACCCGTGGTAGACGGTCTGATATACCACGGCTGTCAGCCAATCAGCATTCAGGGCTCGAACCACCCAGTTTATAATTGTTTTTATAACACTGAGTGTGTTAAATCAACACTGAAAGTGTTGAGTCTGTGGAACCATATAGACACCAAAACAGTGTTAAATCAAATTAACACAATGCTTAATGCCTTGCCGTTCAAATAAATTGTAGAGTTACATGACTGTATTTGTTAGTGACAGAGACATGGTTGTTGCATTCATTCATTTTTGGTCCCATGGACTTCACCAAGTGAGATCCTAAGCAAATATGTTATTATACGGGGGGCCAGTATAAAAAAAAGATGTATTCACTAACTGTAAGTCGCTCTGGATAAGAGCGTCTGCTAAATGTAAAAATGTAAATGTAATGTAAATGTAATAAAAAAAAGTTTTATTTTGAGGGCCTAGTTTTACCCTAAAACCAAAACCATGCCTATCATTATCATATTTCCCAGCATGCTCTATTGCAGGTTGATTTTTAGAATAGTTTGTTTCAATATCTATGTTTGTGCATTGATTGATTGATTCATTAATTAATCTTATACTACTCAAATATAAATTACAAAAATGTTATAAACTTATCCAAAATGTTAGTTGGACTTATTGCACTGATTACTGAAATGGTTGTTCCAGTTTAGATGCTTTAGGTAGTCCCACAGCTTAGTCTTCCCAACCCTTGGAGTCATTCTGAGTACAGGTTGTGGGTGATAAAACATTCTAAAAGTTGGATAGCCCCACACTGGATGGATTCCAATAGGAATTACACATCACCTTGCAAGCCAGCATAATGCGACTTGCAGGCCTGAGTTAAGATTTGTTCCTAAAGGGGTACAACACCATGTAAGGTCATCCTTTGTACCTTTAATTATAAGTGCATAATTGTACCCCAGTTCATACTGTATCTCAGGCCACATCGGGCCTTCAAGTAGGGTTGCAAAATTTCGGTGACTTTCCCCAGATTCCCTGATTTTTCAAAAATCCTGATTGAAGGATTTCTGATTTCCTACCTCCATTTCCAAGAAAACTTCTAACCAGGATTTCTGGAAAAACTGAGAATTTAGGAAAAGTTACCAGAATTTTGCATCCCTACATGCAAGTCACATTATGCTAGCTTGCAAAGTGATGTCTAATTCATATTGAAATCCAGACAGAGTTAGGATATCCAAGAGTTGGAATTTTTATTCACCTGCAACTTGCATTCAGAGTGCCAGGGTTAGGAACGTTGAGGAGACTACCTAAGGCATTTAAACTGGAACAGAAATGTCAGGAACTGACAATTGGATTAGTTTAGAAAAATGTATGTTATTTATCTTTGTGTAGCATAATATTAATCAATCAATGTATATCCACAAACATAGTTAAAGCAGAACAGATGCTTTAATGTTCAAATACATTTATAGAACTTCTGGTCATTTTCTTGCCTTAGAACCTGACTTGCATATCTTACACCACCTTTTACAAAACATTCAATACAAATGTCATCAGTGAATACAAAATTCATTGTTAAGTGTTTTGTTGACATAATATTAAAGGTGCAATATGCAGAAATCGCTCCAGCATTTCCTGGTTGCAAAAATTCTGATAGTTTGCCTAATTTCAGTTTGTGACAAAACAAGCCATCCATAGTGTAGAGAATCATTGTACCATCTAAACCGCCATGAAATGTATTTTCAATAACCATAAATATTGTATTTTCAGTTGTTTGAAGCTGGCGTACCAAACCAAAAGGAGAAGACGCAAAAACGAAGCTTAAGAACGTGAAGCATAGAAATAGTTCACATAGAACCTATCTAACGCTTCTTACACTTGCTTTCAATGAGAATGACAGATCTATAACTCACATTTATATGTGAATTTGGCAGGTCACCCAAAAAGTTACATATTGCAGCTTTAACACATTGTTTTCATCAGAAGAGAAATGTGTTCAATTGTGTTCACTGTTTCCAGCAATCAGTAAATGTCTAATTGTTAAGATTTTTTACAATATTGCCGACTTGCAGAGATGCAGAGAATGAAGTTGGGTTGCTTCTAAGTAACTTTGGGTTACTCCTAAGTCATTATCTCCAACATTGTGACCTTCCTTAGAGCTTTTCTTTGGTGTGGATTTAGGCCTATACATTCATATCCTTGTGTTTCTCCATTGTATTCACCTTTCCTTATTTCTATTGTGGATTGTGTTTCTGTGCGTCAATGGAAAGTCTATAAAACTATGAGCAAACCAAACTTTGTACTGAATACATGGAATTGAATTGTGATGATACCGATGAATTATTCCTTTTTTATTTTTGGGGAATAATATTTGATTTGATGTTTGGTGAAATGTGCATAAAAGGAGAGTAATTCTGCACCTTTGGATAGTTGTACTTCCAATTCTACTCATCATGATTTAGTGACTCCAAAGAAAATGTATTGATCTACTGGGATTTGTAAAACACAGACTAACTTTCTGTTTTGCCTGCTGGGATTTAAG
This sequence comes from Coregonus clupeaformis, assembly GCF_020615455.1. NCBI lineage: Eukaryota > Metazoa > Chordata > Actinopteri > Salmoniformes > Salmonidae > Coregonus > Coregonus clupeaformis. The sequence goes on along the minus strand of NC_059204.1, from coordinate 47,848,430 downwards.
AGATAAGTATGGTTGCGTATTTTTTTTGGCAGGCAGTCATGTTCTTTTGATGAATGTATTTGCAAGTTTGATGGTATAATAAAAGTTTTGATGATTGTATTTATGTTTTGAGAAGGCAACTACATTTTGAAAACGCATTTACTGTTTTGCAAAAGGCCACATAATTCTGTGTCTTGCGGACTCTGTTTTGAAAATCTACAACATCGTTCCAAAAAAATGCTTGTACGCGATTCAGAAAAACTGAAATAGCACTTACTATAGAAGTTTGTCATAAATTGCAATACACTGTACAATAAGACATTTTATCATATTGTACTATTGTACATACTATGGGGCGGCAGGTAGCTTAGTGGTTAAGAGCGTTGTGCCAGTAACCGAAAGGTCGCTGGTTCTAATCCCCGAGCCGACTAGGTGAAAAACCTGTCGATGTGCCCTTGAGCAAGGCACTTAACCCTAATTGCTCCTGTAAGTCGCTCTGGATAAGAGCGTCTGCTAAATGACCAATTTATTTTATTTAATTTTTTACTCTAGTTTACAATGGTATACAGTGGTGAGTACTATGGTAGGCCTACAAATAAATGTATGTGTATATATGATAACTTTGCAAATAATGGTATTTATTTATCCATATTACTCTACTGTGCAATGACAATCATGTACACAATTAATGTGTTGTACTGTAAGTAAATATGTAGCCATTGAACAAATCTGATGTATCATGGTGTAAAGCTAGAAATCATTCTATGAATAAGATCATTATGGAAATAAATAATGGTTAACACATACAAAAATACTATAGTTTACTATCAAACACTACAGTACTTACTATTTAAATTATGTAGTACACTGTAGTAAACTGTAGTATACTGTAGAATATAAATACTACACACTGCATTGATATGCTAATATATATAATTTGCATATACCCAGAAACCTAAATGCCAAGTATAGATCATATATTGTGTTCAACAACAATTATAGTTTCTGAGGTGGAAGTTGGGAGAGTTATATTTGGGTGTTGTGGTGAGGGAGGCCCCGCTCTCTCCTTTCCCAGATGCTTAGTTCATTTCATTCCGATCTCCTTTGCATTATTGTAGCCATTTTCTGTAGCCTGTCAACTATGCCTCTGTCTATCCCTGTTCTCTCCTCTCCGCACAGGCTATACAAACGCCTCACACCGCGTGGCTGCTGCCTCTCTAACCTGGTGGTCCCTGCACGCACCACCCACGTGGAGTTCCAGGTCTCAGGCAGCCTCTGGAACTGCCGATCTGCTGCCAACAAGGCAGAGTTCATCTCAGCCTATGCTACCCTCCAGTCCCTCGACTTCTTGGCGCTGACGGAAACATGGATTACCACTGAAAACACTGCTACTCCTACTGCTCTCTCCTCGTCTGACCATGTGTTCTCGCATACCCCGAGAGCATCTGGTCAGCGGGGTGGTGGCACAGGAATCCTCATCTCTCCCAAGTGGACATTCTCTATTTTTCCCCTGACCCATCTGTCTATCTCCTCATTTGAATTCCATGCTGTCACAGTCACTAGCCCATTTAAGCTTAACATCCTTGTCATTTATCGCCCTCCAGGTTCCCTTGGAGAGTTCATCATTGAGCTTGAAGCCTTGATAAGTTCCTTTCCTGAGGATGGCTCACCCCTCACAGTTCTGGGGGACTTCAACCTCCCTACGTCTACCTTTGACTCATTTCTCTCTGTCTCCTTCTTTCCACTCCTCTCCTCTTTTGACCTCACCCTCTCACCGTCCCCCCCTACTCACAAGGCAGGCAATACGCTTGACCTCGTCTTTACTAGATGCTGTTCTTCTACTAATCTCACTGCAACTCCCCTCCACGTCTCCGACCACTACTTTGTATCCTTTTCTCTCTCGCTCTCCTCCAACACTACTCACTCTGCCCCTACTCAGATGGTAATGCGCCGTCGCAACCTTCGCTCTCTCTCTCCTGCTACTCTCTCCTCTTCCATCCTATCATCTCTTCCCTCTGCTCAATCCTTCTCCCTCCAATCTCCTGATTCTGCCTCCTCAACCCTCCTCACCTCCCTTTCTGCATCCTTTGACTCTCTATGTCCCCTATCCTCCCGGCCGGCTCGGTCCTCCCCTCCAGCTCCGTGGCTTGATGACTCATTGCGAGCTCACAGAACAGGGCTCCGGGCAGCCGAGCGGAAATGGAGGAAAACTAGACTCCCTGCGGACCTGGCATCTTTTCACTCCCTCCTCTCTACATTTTCTTCATCTGTTTCTGCTGCTAAGGCCACTTTCTACCACTCTAAATTCCAAGCATCTGCCTCTAACCCTAGGAAGCTCTTTGCCACCTTCTCCTCCCTGCCCATCTCCGGCGCGGCTCACTCTTGGATTGCGTCCTACCTGACCGGTCGCTCCTACCAAGTGGCGTGGCGAGAAGCTGTCTCCACACCACGTGCTCTCACCATGGTGTCCCCCAGGGCTCAGTTCTAGGCCCTCTCTTATTCTCGCTTTACGCCAAGTCACTTGGCTCTGTCATATCCTCTCATGGCCTCTCCTATCATTGCTACGCAGATGACACACAACTAATCTTCTCCTTTCCCCCTTCTGATAACCAGGTGGCGAATCGCATCTCTGCATGTCTGGCAGACATATCAGTATGGATGACGGATCACCACCTCAATCTGAACCTTGGCAAGACGGAGCTGCTCTTCCTCCCGGGGAAGGACTGCCCGCTCCATGATCTCGCCATCACGGTTGACAACTCCATTGTGTCCTCCTCCCAGAGTGCAAAGAACCTTGGCGTGACCCTGGACAACACCCTATTGTTCTCCGCTAACATCAAAGCGGTGACCCGATCCTGCAGGTTCATGCTCTACAACATTCGCAGAGTACGACCCTACCTTACACAGAAAGCGGCACAGGTCCTAATCCAGGCACTTGTCATCTCCCGTCTGGATTACTGCAACTCGCTGTTGGCTGGGCTCCCTGCCTGTGCCATTAAACCCCTACAACTTATCCAGAACGCTTCAGCCATCTGTTTTTCATTCTTCCCAAGTTCTCTCATGTCACCCCGCTCCTCTGCACACTCCACTGGCTTCCAGTTGAGGCTCGCATCTACCACAAGACCATGGTGCTTGCCTACGTACTCCTGAGTGGCGCAGTGGTCTAAGGCACTGCATCGCAGTGCTAACTGTGCCACTAGAGATCCTGGTTCGAATCCAGGCTCTGTCGCAGCCGGCCGCGACCGGGAGACTCATGGGCGGCGCACAATTGGCCCAGCGTCGTCCAGGGTAGGGGAGGGAATGGCCGGCAGGGATGTAGTTCAGTTGATAGAGCATGGCGTTTGCAACGCCAGGGTTGTGGGTTTGATTCCCCACCGGGGGCCAGTATAAAAAAATAAATATGTAAGTCGCTCTGGATAAGAGCGTCTGCTAAATGACTAAAATGTAAAATGTAAATGTACGGAGCTGTGAGGGGAACAGCACCTCCTTACCTTCAGGCTCTGATCAGACCCTACACCCAAACGAGGGCACTACGTTCATCCACCTCTGGCCTGCTAACTCCCCTACCTCTACCTCCACAGTTCCCGCTCAGCCCAGTCAAAGCTATTCGCTTGCTCTGGCACCCCAATGGTGGAACAAGCTCCCCCACGACGCCAGGACAGCGGAGTCACTGACCACCTTCCGGAGACACTTGAAACCCTACCTCTTTAAGGAATACCTGGAATAGTATAAAGTAATCATTCTACCCTCCCCCTCCCCCACCCCCCCATAAAAAAAAGTGGTTGTCCCACTGGCTATCATAATATGAATGCACCAATTTGTAAGTCGCTAAGAGCGTCTGATAAATGATGTAAATGTAATATACTACAGTAATGTCTGCAAAAACACAACAGTAAATACAACAGTATACAACAGTAATGTCTGCAAAAACACGACAGTAAATACTACCGTATACTACAGTAATGTCCGCAAAAACACTACAGTAAATACTACAGTTAAGTCTGTAATAACACTACAATGAATACTATAGTACAGTGCCCTCCATAATTATTATTATATACTCCAAAAGTATGGATTTGAAATCAAACAATGACTATGAAGTTAAAGTGCAGATTGTCAGCTTTAATTTCTGGGTATGTTCATCCATATCGGGTGAACCGTTTAGAAATTAATGCACTTTTGTACATAGTCCCCCTATTTTAGGGGACCAAAAGTATAGGGACAAATTCACTTATATGTGTATTAAAGTAGTAAAAATGTAAGTATTTGGTCCCATATTCACAGCACACAATGACTACATCAAGCTTGTGACTCTACACATTTGGTGGATACATTTGCTGTTTGTTTTGGTTGTGTTTCAGATTATTTTGTGCCCAATAGAAATGAATGGTAAATAGAATATGTTTCTAAACACTTCTACAGTAATGTGGATGCTACCATGATTACGGATTATCCTGAATTAATCGTGAATATTGAGGAGTGAGAACGTTACAGACGCTACAGGGGAGTTACAGGGGAGCTTAGCATTTTTTAAGGGGTATGATATTTGCGCGTCTATAACTTTCTCACTCATCATTATTCACGATTCATTCAGGATTATCCGTAATCATGGTAGCATCCACATTCATGTAGAAGTGTTTAGAAACATATTCTATACATGTTTACAGTAAAGGTGACTCTAAGAAGTCAATACATTCTTTACCATTAATTTCTATTGCGCACAGAATAATCTGAAACACAACCAAGACAAACAGCAAATGCATCCAACACATTTGTAGAGTTACAAGCTTGATATAGTCATTGCATGCTATGAATATGGGACCAAATACTTCACTTTTCACTACTTTAATACACATATACAGTAAGTGAATTTGTCCCAATACTTTTGCTCCCCTAAAATGGAGGGGACTATGTACAAAATGTGCTGTAATTTCTAAACAATTCACCCAATGTGGATAAAAATACACTCAAATTAAAGCTGACAGGCTGCACTTCAACCTCATGGTCATTGTATAGAGCCAAGAGCCAAAAGACAAAATATTTTTTTATAAATATGGTAATACTACAGTTTTAATAACATAGTAACCTATAATATTTTTTCATGTGGGTATAACGACAGGAGCTGTTTGCTGATTTGACAGCTCCAATGCAGTTACCTCAAATATCGCCTACAGACAGACAGACAGACAGGCAGACAGACAGACAGACAGACAGACAGACAGACAGACAGACAGACAGACAGACAGACAGACAGACAGACAGACAGACAGACAGACAGACAGACAGACAGACAGACAGTCAGACAGTCAGACAGACAGAACAGTGCTCCGGTACCACTCACCTGAGACACAGGGCCTGAGGAGCTACCACTCACCATTGACCTGCTGCTCTGCTCAGTACCTGGGGGAAACAATAGGATCAAATATTCTCAATCTCAAAAACAAAACTACGCAAAACAATTTAGACATGTTGTACTAAATGTAAGAACAGCACAGCATAGAGTGTTGTCTTCAACATGAACAAACCAGAGAAATTCCTGCTCCTAAAAGAGAAGTTGTCAGAAGCCTTATTCTCTACCACCTGACATTTGCTATACATGAATTGCTTGGTCAGTAATGGTTGTGCTGTAGTTAATTCAGTAGATGCAAAGTGAAGTGGGTTTGGTGATGCTAGTGAGACGCTAGTGAGAGCTTCAATGGGGAGGGGTGACACAGTCCACAACAACATAAATGTGGGAAGACATTTGCTCGAGAGGGAGCCCTGGTCCCACTGCCGTTGGTAGCGTGAGAAAACACTGTTTTGGTAACTGATGCACATTTTATTTTATTTTTACCTTTATTTAACTAGGCAAGTCAGTTAAGAACAAATTCTTATTTACAATGACGGCCTACACCGGCCAAACCCGGACGACGCTGTACCAATTGTGCGCCGCCCTATGGGACTCCCAATCACGGCCGGTTGTGATACAGCCTGGAATCGAACCAGGGGGTCTGTAGTGACGCCTCAAGCACTGAGATGCAGTGCCTTAGACCGCTGCGCCACTCGGGAGCCCACATAAGCAAAGGATGAAGAGATAATGTACTGTAAACGAAGCAAGTCCACTCACAAGGACATTTACAGTAGTATTCACACCCAATGACTTTTCCACATTTTGTTGTGTTACAAAGTGGGATTAAAATGGATTTAATTGTCATTTTTTGTCGACGATGTACACAAAATACTCTGTGGAGAAAAATTCTAACATTTGTCAAAATAAATGTATGGAAAATAAAAAAAGAATATATTTTAATTAGATAAGTATATTATATTATTATTATTATTATAAGTATTCAACCTCCTGAGCCAATACATGTTAGAATCACCTTTGCCAGCGATTACAGCTGTGAGTCTTTCTGGGTAAGTCTCTAAGCGATTTGCACACCTGGAATGTACAATATTTGCCAAATATTATTTTACAATTTCTTCTAGCTTTGTCAAGTTGGTTGTTGATCATTGCTAGCCTTGCCATAGATGTTCAAGCTTATTTAAGTCAAAACTGTAACTAGGCCACGAACATTCAATGTCGTCTTGGTAAGCAACTCCAGTGTGTATTTGGCCTTGTGTTTTAGGTAATTGTCCCGATGAAAGGTGAATTTGTGTCTCTGTGTCTGTTGGAAAGCAGACTGAAACGTTGCTGTTTTTGTCAAGCAAAACAAGACAATTAGTGATACAGAGTTGGCATGATAGCACAAACAGATTGGCACTTAGGCTAGGTAAAATGATGGATTTTACTTCTTTGAGATTCATTGCAAAAACAAACAAGCACCACTAAGTATTGCCAATTGTGCTGTCTTCTTAGAAGTAATTACCATGAAGTGCTGTGTAAATACCAGATAAACACTAGCTAAACAAGCACTGTAAATGATCAAGCTTTACAGAAAATTCTCATAGGAAATCATAGTGTTTTGGCGTAATAGGATATAGCGTAATGCAGAATATTGTACTGACTCCTTTGGGAAATATGGGTATAAGCTTTGTGGATACAGTATCAGTTTTGAGCACAAGCAATCTCACTGTCTAGGTGTCTCTCCTGCACACACATACACACAAAAGAAAACACACAAAACAAACGCAATTTTGCAGCATACTAGCCTTTCACTCTGTCCAGTGTTAGCTTTTTGTTGGCCAGGGAGGTTACGGCCATGCTCATGCTTAGGGACTCTTTGCTCCCACTCTGAAATAAAAGGGAGTATGGAGAGAAAACATCAGAGGGTTTATAGGTTATGCAACAGCATAGAAAGTCACAGTCAGTCCCATAGTTAGACTCACCATGGTGACTATGACATCCTGTGGTCGCAGACGTTGCTTCTGGAGCACTGGGGTCAGTGCTTCCTGTAGAGACTTACTGGACTTTACCACAATACCCACTGTCTTCCCTGTGGACACTATCTCCACCCTGAGAAATAGACACAACTTGGCATTGGTATGATTTTGTTTGTTTGTAGGGTTTATTTCATTACAGGATAATAAAAGTGGACATGTTGTAAAATATCAGGATGTGGACACTCACGCAAAAGTCACCCTGAGCTCCAGAAAGACCTGCTGCTCCTTCAGAACTGAACTGTCCTGATCCAAAGAGAGGGGCTTCTGGGGAGAGACCGGAGAACAGAAGGTGAATAAATAGCACAGGTACATCAACTATACTAGGCATAGAAACTCTCCAGTCTCCTCAAACTAAGATGCTGCTGAGTCTGACAGACAGACACCATATTGGGTGAAACCAATCGTCTGCATGAGAGGTTGCTTGATTGATTGATTTTATAAGCCACTTAAAAAAATACATATACACACAGTACATATTCAAACACACGATAAAGTCAATGACTTATTTCCATTGTGGTCCCTTGTGGTCCCATTGTGTTACATACTCTACACTCTTAGAAGGAAAGGTGCCTGGAATAACCTTTTGGGATTCTAAAAATTGCCACACCAGTGGAACCTTTCCAGGTCAAAAAGGTTCCTTGAGGAACACCTCTGAAAAGGGTCTTCGAGGAACCCCTGTGTAAAAGTTTAAACCGGAAACTTTTTGTGATGGGATGGGTTCAATAGTCCGCCACAGTGGATGTGTCATAATATCCATAAAAACACAGAAATGGTTCCAATTGTTTTTCCGCCATATATTTTTCACATTGTGAATTATACAAAAAAATCTAAATAATTGTGTGTTTGGTGTAGACTTACATTTACATTACATTTACATTTTAGTCATTTAGCAGACGCTCTTATCCAGAGCGACTTACAGGAGCAATTAGGGTTAAGTGCCTTGCTCAAGGGCACATCGACAGATTTTTCACCTAGTCGGCTCGGGGATTAGAACCAGCGACCTTTCGGTTACTGGCACAACGCTCTTAACCACTAAGCTACCTGCCGCCACACGACCTTGGTGTGACAATTTGATAGCTGTGTAATTCTCTCTCAGACAAGATGAGTCGCTATGCTAATTATTGATGAAAGTGACCTTGTCCGACCGAGAGAGATTTGCGCAGTTATCTAAATGTCATACCAGGGTAAGCCTACATGAAACACAGACCTTATATGAAGTAGTTCTAAAATCACAGAGGGAAAAATGAATGGTGGAAAAATGACTGGAACCATTTCCAGGTTTTATGACTCATAATGTGGTATTAAATGTTGAACCTTTTTAATAATATATTGTAGAGGTGGCAGCCTATCAGGAGATTAGAGGCGTGGCTTATTGGAGGCGTGGCTTTCCTATAGTTATTCTTTGCCACCTGTTAGAGTAAATGTCATTCCTGTTCGCCATTTTAAGTTTATACACTGCAGATTTCAATTTTCTTGACTTTTGCTATTTCGAACTGTCTGCATCTGGGTTTTATCCTGAGTAGTGATAATTGAGGAACTCTAAGCTGAATTGAAGCTACAAAACTGTCAGTGTTCAAACTTAACATATGATGACAATACAACAGAACCGATGAACAGGGATGACATTTACTCTAACGCCTTCAAGCTCAACTCTGGATGTCCAAGTCAGTTCCACTGCATTTTTTTCATTGTTCCCCTCTAATCAGGGACTGATTTACATTTACATTTTATTCATTTAGCAGACGCTCTTATCCAGAGCGACTTACAGGAGCAATTAGGGTTAAGTGCCTTGCTCAAGGGCACATCGACAGATTTTTCACCTAGTCGGCTCGGGGATTAGAACCAGCGACCTTTCGGTTACTGGCACAACGCTCTTAACCACTAAGCTACCTGCCGCCCCATTTAGACATGGGACACCAGGTGTGTGCAATTAATTATCAGGTAGAACAGAAAACCAGCAGGCTCTGGACCTCATAGGGTAAGACATATTCCACAGCTGGCCTCTGCTCTGCATGTAGGAGCCGATTCTGACTGAAGCTCACCTTGTCCTTGCCCTGCAGGTAGATTATGACATCCGAGAGGGGGAGGCCTCTCTTCTCACAGAGCCCAGTGAGCATGGTGCGGATGGAGAGGCCAGGTCGGGCTGGTGCCAGGGAGGCAGTGCCATCAGGCAGGAACACACAGCAGTACTTCTCAGCCTGGCCCGCACGCCAACGCTCCCTCTCCAACTGCTGGGGGGAAAGGAGGTAAAAGTTAATTCAAAGTGAAATGTTGACAACAATGATGTGATAGTTAGAGCTTGGTGTGTGTATGCTCACCTCTACTGCTTTGAGGAGAGACCCCGACCTGGCTGTGCTCTGTAAGACTGCAGCATGGTCAGCAAGCTCGGCTAAGGGAATGGGTATTCATCAGACCAGAAAAGTAATATACTGTACTGTAAATTCTGAACCAATGCTATCCCCATTGTATTATACCTCCCCACGATCCCCTCTTTTCCCGTCCTTTCTCACTGGTCAGCTTGTTCTGTGGAGCTCCTTTTCTCTTCTCTGCTCCCTCGTCCAAATCCAAAGGTAGAGACTTTCCTGGTTTAACCTTTGGTTTCTATGAACAATACTCAGTCATGAAGTGATGCGTTGGTTTATGCACAAACATTATAGCACATTTTTACAGTACTGTATGGTCAGGGCTGGCCCTAGCCTTTTGGGAGCCCTAAGCGAGATATGGTTGAGGGGCCCCACACCTCGCAGGCAAAACATTTTAGTGGCCTCCCTCTTGACGTCTGAGATAAACATTTTCGTTTTAAAGTACATTTCCTGCAATTCTACACATTTTGCCATGGGGTGGAGATAACATTTATCAGTTTCACAGCTAATTTCCTGCAATTCTACACATTTTGCCATAACTTATGCCATGTTAATATGATATCTGAGTGAGAGTGACTAACAAAATCAATGGGGGCCCCCTGGAGGTCAGGGCCCCTGGGCACGTGCCCTTTGTACCCGGTCGTTAATTCGGACATGATTACTACAAGTTTAGATAGTTGGCTAGACTAATTTACCGATCCAAAATGTTTTGGCTGATATGGGCTATTTGAGGGACTGTCAGCAACTGACATAACAAGAGGAAAACTGCTGATGCACAACCAAATTTCGAAACTGCACCTTCTGTATTCTACTATTCTAACTCTCAACAAACAGTAAGTTGAGACCCCAACTGAGTTCCAATTGTATTATTTTTTTTGTACGCTTATGTCGCTTATACCTGGGGTCGGCCTTGTGTACAGTACCTCTTTGGGTTTCTGGTCAGCCTTGGGTCTGTTACTAAGAGCGGGGATGTCAGTCCCAGCAGTCTTTCTGGTTGCTGTGCTCTTCAAGCGGGGGCCCAGCTCAGGTAGAGGCCTGCCCTCCACATTGGCCAACATGCAGCTCTGGTAGAGCTGGGAGCGAACAAAGCGTGTGTAGCTGTCAAACTTCATCAGCTTGAAGATCTGAAGTGAGGGAGAGAGAGAGAGGAAGCTTTGTCAAGTCAGGCAACACAACCATCTTTGTTACTAAACTCAGTTTTCATGGCATTTCATATTTTTCCTGCTATGTTTCCCACAGCAAAAGATGACCATGCTACTGTATGAGTACTTAATAGAGGAATATTTCATTATTTTCTAATGAGGCTTGGTACAGTAGATGATGTGGCCATGGTGGTGTACCTGTTGTTGAGCCTTGTGATACATGTCAGGGTGAGGGTTTCTCACTTCCCGCTCCTCGATGCGGACTGTGTCATCAATGTTGATGGGATGGGAGGCACTGCCTGAGAGGTAACTGCTGTAGATGGAGCGAGCCTCCTGATTTAACTGGACAGAAGAGGAACATGGTCAAACCCTGACTGATAGAGACCCCTCTTAGAAATAGCACATGGGGTAATCTTGAAGCTGTCAAAACCCATTTTCATCTGTGAAGTACCTTCTCTTTCTGATTGGCTGGGATCTGTCTGAACTTTTCACATGCCTGCCAAAATAAGATGTTCTCAGCACTGACCTCCGACTTCAGGAAAGCCTGTGGGTTTAAGCAGAAAAACAGCCCTGTCACCAATCTTTACCCAACAACAATACCTTATCACCAGGCATAATCTTCAGCCTGTTTTGACTCTGAAAACTGTGGGTAGTTTCTTAAGATGGAAACCTCTTGCACAGTGTTTTTATTGGATCTTAGCACTACCTTAAATTCGACTTACAGTATACCCAGCAAACCAAAATTGGTCTGAGAACGTTCCCAGAACATTCATTAAGTTGCCCCAAAAACTGTCTAGTTGTGCTGATGATTATGCAATGTTTGAATAAAACATTTACCTGATGTTGCAAGAACTTTCCCAGAACACATTTTGTAATTACATCACCTGGAAACCTAATAAGAACCTTAGGGGAATGTTCTGTGTTGGTTGTTACAGATGTTGTGCACAACATTTTAGTGAATGTTAGGAGAACATTCCAAGGATATTTCATTTCAAACATTTTCAGCAAAAAAAACATTTTGTTATCAAGAACATTACTTGAATGTTTTTGGGACGTTATCATCCTAATGTTAGATAAAAACCCTAACTAGAACTTAATGGGAATGTTAGCTAATGTCCTGGGAATGTTCTCGGTTAGCTGGGTATTGTTTACTCTGATATTTCTGTCTCACTCACACACATTCCTCTGCTCTCCACAGGCCTAATAATCCAGACTGGTGAATCTCATCTCTTTTTCTCATAAATCCTCCAGCCCTCAGGAGGAAATCAGACGCCCACGTGGTTCTGACTATTAAAGTGACTCTTGCGTGGGCCTCTTTCTCACTTTAAATTCTTGGCAATTTGACAATCAATCTTTGTGGCAGAGCTTTGTATTGTCTCCCAGTCAGTAAAATGCTATCATTTAAATAATGTTTTTGTTTGCTTTTCATGTATTGTGTAATTGATGTGTATATAGATACAGTATGTAGAGTGTAATTGTTGTTTTTGATTTTTGCTAAAGAAATCGTTGTCGTTCCTTTTAGATGACAATGTAAGTGTTCAAAATAACTTCAGTTATCTCTTCAAAACAATGGGCCCTCCTTGAAACAAACACACAAGACCCATAAACACACAAGCACAAATACACTGTATACTAAAGCTCATCATGAATAAACCTGAAAGATTGTGTACAGTCAGGTTGAGGTCTTACCGTGAAGTAGAGGACCCCAGTTGGGTCCTGTAGGAGCCTCTCAAAGCTCACAGCCCAGCTAGCCACCTTCCCCACACCACTGGCTCCATCACTGGGCACAGTGGGGAGACTGGAGTTACTGCTGGAACACAGGCCCACACTGGCCCCACGCTCCTCTGGTACCACATTCAGCTCTGGAGACATTAACAACAGGGCTGTACTGGATGTAATACAGAAACTAGCATGTACGTTTCACTTTGAAATATGATCTGTGTCTTCTCCTGTACTTGAACATAGTAATGGGATTTTGAATAGAGAAAACTTTAAACTAATCACTGAGTTGTGAAAATGTACAGGAAATTAAAAGATGAATGTACAAGAGAACAAGTCCTGAGAAACTCCCTCACGTGACTTTCTCTCACATACAGCTGTCAGCTATTGAGGAGGAAGTCATTGTGGTAACACTGGAACATCAAAGCCAGACAGGCTCACTTTGACAAACAGCAAACATTACTTACAGTGAGCTCCAAAAGTATTGGGACAGTGACACTTTGGATTTGAAATGATACAGTGTCTATGAGGTTGAAGTGTAGACTGTCAGCTTTAATTTGAGGGTATTTTCATTCATATCGGGTGAACCGTTTAGAAATTACATCACTTTTTGTACATAGTCCCCCCATTTTAGAGAACCAAAAGTATTGGGACAAATTCACTTATGTGTATTAAAATAGTCAAAAGTTTAGTATTTGGTCCCATATTCCGAGCATGCAATGATTACATCAAGCTTGTGACTCTACAAACTTGTTGGATGCATTTGCTGTTTGTTTTGTTTGTGTTTCAGATTATTTTGTGCCCAATATAAATGAATGTTAAATAATGTATTGTGTCATTTTGGAGTCCATTTTATTGTAAATAAGAATAGAATATTTATAGATACTTCTACATTAATGTGGATGCTACCATGGTTACGGATACTCCTGAATGAATCATGAATAATGATGAGTGAGAAAGTTACAGACGCACAAATATCATACCCCCAAGACATGCTAACTTTTCACCATTACAAAAAAAAATGTTGGGGGGGGGTATGATATTTGTGCTCACTCATCATTTTTCACTTTTACATATTATGTGTGTCTTCTCCTGTACTTGAACCTAGTAATGTGATTTTGAATACAGAAAACTTTAATCTAATCACTGAGTTGTGAAAATTTACAGGAAATTGAAAGATGAATGTACAAGAGAACAAGTCCTGAGAAACTCCCTCGTGACTTTTTCTCACATACAACTGTCAGCTATTGAGGAGGAAGTCATTGTGGTAACACTGGAACTTCAGAGCCAGACAGGCAGGTGAACCAAATAGACAGTGCATTCTTCAGCTTTGACAAACAGTAAACACTACTTACAGTGAGCTCCAAAAGTATTGGGAAAGGGACATTTTTGTTGTTGTTTTGGCTCTGCGCTCCAGCACTTTGAATTTGAAATGAAACAGTGACTATGAGGCTGAAGTGCAGAATGTCAACTTTAATTAGAAGGTATTTCCATCTACATCGGGTGAACCGTTTAGAAATTACACGACTATTTGTACATAGTCCCCCCATTTTAGGGAACCAAAAGTATTGGGACAAATTCACTCATATGTATTAATGTAGTCAAAAGTTTTGTATTTGGTTCCATATTCCTATCACGCAATGATTACATCAAGCTTGTGACTCTACAAACTTGTTGGATGCATTTGCTGTTTGTTTTGGTTGTGTTAAAGATTATTTTGTGACCTAGATGCCCTCAATCTCACACAAATTATCAACGAACCTACCAGGTACAACCCTAAATCTGCAAACATGGGCACCCTCATAGATATCATCCTGACAAATTTACCCTCTAAATACACCTCCGCTGTCTTCAACCAGGATCTCAGCGATCACTGCCTTATTGCCTGCGTCCGTAATGGGTCCGCGGTCAAACGACCACCCCTCATCACTGTCAAACGCTCCCTAAAACACTTCAGCGAGCAGGCCTTTCTAATTGACCTGGCCCGGGTATCCTGGATGGATATTGACCACATTCCGTCAGTAGAGGATGCCTGGTTGTTCTTTAAAAGTGCTTTCCTCTTAATCTTAAATAAGCATGCCCCATTCAAAAAATGCAGAACTAAGAACAGATATAGCCCCTGGTTCTCCTCAGACTTGACTGCCCTTGACCAGCACAAAAACATCCTGTGGCGTACTGCATTAGCATCGAACAGCCCCTGCGATATGCAACTTTTCATGGAAGTCAGGAACCAATATACACAATCAGTTAGGAAAGCAAAGGCTAGCTTTTTCAAACAGAAATGTGCATCCTGTAGCACTAACTACAAAAAGTTTTGGGACACTGTAAAGTCTATGGAGAATAAGAGCACCTCCTCCCCACTGCACTGAGGCTAGGAAACACTGTCATCACCGATAAATCGAGAATAATCGAGAATTTCAATAAGCATTTTGCTACGGCTGGCCATGCTTTCCACCTGGCTACCACTACCTCGGCCACCAGCTCTGCACCCTCCGCTGCAACTTGCCCATGCCCCTCCGCTTCTCCTTCACACAAATTCAGACAGCTGATGTTCTGAAAGAGCTGAAAAATCTGGACCCCTACAAATCAGCTGGGCTAGACAATCTGGACCCTTTCTGTCTAAAATTAGCTGCCGAAATTGTCGCAACCCCTATTACTAGCCTGTTCAACCTCTCTTTCGTAACGTCTGAGATCCCCAGAGATTGGAAAGCTGCCAAGCTCTTCAAAGGGGGTGACACTCTAGATCCAAACTGTTACAGACTTATATCCATCCTGCCCTGCCTTTCGAAAGTATTTGAAAGCCAAGTTAACAAACAGATCACCGACCATTTCGAATCCCACCGTACCTTCTCCGCTATGCAATCCGGTTTCCGAGCTGGT
The DNA here is from genome assembly GCF_020615455.1 of Coregonus clupeaformis. Taxonomy (NCBI): domain Eukaryota; kingdom Metazoa; phylum Chordata; class Actinopteri; order Salmoniformes; family Salmonidae; genus Coregonus; species Coregonus clupeaformis. The sequence continues at coordinate 47,832,985 of NC_059204.1, read as the reverse complement.
CATGGGTGCACCTCAGCCACGCTCAAGGTCCTAAATTATATTATAACTGCGATCGATAAAAGACAGTACTGCGCAGCCGTCTTCATTGACCTGGCCAAGGCTTTCGACTCTGTTAACCACCGCATTCTTATTGGCAGACTAAATAGCCTTGGTTTCTCAAATGACTGCCTCGCCTGGTTCACCAACTACTTCTCAGATAGAGTTCAATGTGTCAAATCGGAGGGCCTGTTGTCTGGACCTCTGGCAGTCTCTATGGGGGTGCCACAGGGTTCAATTCTCGGGCCGACTCTATTCTCTGTGTATATCAATCATGTCGCTCTTGCTGCGGGTGACGCTCGGATCCACCTCTATGCGGACGACACCATTTTGTATACATCTGGCCCTTCATTGGACACTGTGTTAACAAACCTCCAAACAAGCTTCAACGCCATACAACACTCCTTCCGTAGCCTCCAACTGCTCTTAAACACTAGTAAAACTAAAGGCATGCTCTTCAACCGAACGCTGCTTGCACCCGCCCACCCGACTAGAATCACTACTCTCGGCTGGTATGACCTAGAGTGTGTGGACAACTACAAATACCTAGGTGTCTGGTTAGACTGTAAACTCTCCTTCCAGACTCACGTTAAGCATCTCCAATCAAAAGTTAGATCTAGAATCGGCTTCCTATTTCGCAACAAAGCCTCCCTCACTCATGCTGCCAAACATGCCCTCGTAAAACTGACTATCCTACCGATCCTTGACTTCGGCGATGTCATTTACAAAATAGCCTCCAACACTCTACTCAGAAAATTGGATGTAGTCTATCACAGTGCCATTCGTTTTGTCACCAAAGCCCCATATACTACCCACCATTGTGACCTGTACGCTCTTGATGGCTGGCCCTCACTACATATTCGTCACGAAACACACTGGCTCCAGGTCATCTATAAATCACTGCTAGGCAAATCCCCGCCTTATCTTAGCTCACTGGTCACCATAGCAACACCCACCCGTAGTCTGCGCTCCAGCAGGTATACCTCACTGGTCATCCCCAAAGCCAACACCTCCTTTGGCCGCCATTCCTTTCAGTTCTCTGCTGCCAATGACTGGAACGAACTGCAAAAATCTCTGAAGCTGGAGACTCTTATCTACCTCACTAACTTTAAGCATCAGTTGTCAGAGCAGCTTACCGATCACTGCACCTGTACACAGCCATTCCGAAATTAGCCCACCCAACTACCTCATCCCCATATTGTTATTTATATTGCTAATTTGCACCCCAGTATCTCTATTTGCACATAATCTTTTGCACATCTATCATTCCAGTGTTAATACTAAATTTACCCCATATGTAACTCTGTGTTTGTTGTTTTTATCGCACTGTTTTGCTTTATCTTGGCCAGGTCGCAGTTGTAAATGAGAACTTGTTCTCAACTGGCTTACCTGGTTAAATAAAGGTTAAATAATTTTTTTTTATATATAATGTAGGGGCTTCATAACATATGCATGCACCATTTTTCCGATATTTATTTTGTATACATTTTTGAAACAAGTTATTTTTTTCATTTCACTTCACCAATTTGGACTATTTTGTGTATGTCCATTACATGAAATGCAAATAAAAATTCATTTAAATTACAGATTGTAATGCAACAAAATAGGAAAAACAACAAGGGGGATGAATACTTTTGCAAGGCACTGTATATGTGTGAATATGTTGAGAGCGAAGGACACAATGTGCTACAGGGCCATTCACTTATTCATACACAGCTCTGATTTACAGCTCCTCAAAGCACTCAGCTGAAAGTGTGTATGTGTGTGTGTGTCTGGCCATCCATATGTATAACTGTGAGAAAGCAGACCATCTATTGTCTGGTCTAGTCTACTGTCTGGTCCGACATGTTCAGTAAAAAAAAAACGAATGTATCAACTCACCTCCGTCTGACACTGCCAGACTCTGTAACCACAAACATAGACCAGTGAATACATCTGCTTTAGATTAGGGTAACAACAACCAGATACACAATGATTTTACATCTAAAGTAACATATTTTTAGTTGGAATAAAACCTCTACTCTTTAGCAGACTTTAGAGCTTAGACAGTGAGACTGCGAGACAGACAGACAGATCAAATCACAAAACACACTAACAAGTCTAGGCCCACTTACTGCACGTCCATTCGGTATTCCAAGGTTTTTATGTATTATGAACATTGCCGTATCGCTTCAGTTAATTTAAAGATTCCAAGAGAGACATTGATAGATCACTGAAAAAGGGTTCCGGTAGTGTTCTTCTCTGAACCTACCTGCTTTGCAGTGACTGCCACTTCCTGACTGCACAGGAAGTCTTGCCATAGCAACATGACCACAAGAGGATGTGTGTGCACTCTGCACAAACCCTTGTCTCACTTTACCCACTTGTCTAAACCAATATCATTCTCATTCATGCAGACAATAGTATACACCAAAACATGAAATGAATACACTGCAGATTACACAGTTTGAAAATAGTTTGTGGTGTCTGAGTTTCTCTTGCCAAATATTGGTCTTGTCTTAATTAGCATAAAACTGGATCTTAACCATATAGAATTAGGAGGATCTCTATGCTTAACCACAATAAACTGCCACCAGCTGTAAGTGACTAAACACATGCCATCACTACCATAAACCACAGCTCTCATGTTGTCTAATATTAGTTAATAATTAGTAAGTACATTATTATCTATAAGTGAATTAAGTGAATTATCTATAAGTCAATTTTAGTATAGGTTTACCCTTGTGAAATTCAGTGGTCTAATGCTGGTTTCATTGTTGTATCTTCCAAGTCTCCGTCGGAGAGAGGTTCTCAGGGAAAGTTGAGAGAATCCTTTGGTGAACTCTTTGAACATCATCGTTTTCTGTAGGATAAATTCAAAACAATCCAACATTGATCAGATAAATTACGTCACACTTGGCTAAACTATAATATGACTTGTTTGAGCATGTTTCATACTCTCTCAAAATCTTGAACTTCCATGACAACCCAAGGGGAGCTGGAAAATCGGATCCTAGCTATCCCTAAGTGTTACAATAGCTACAAGGCACCACAGGAAATTCCCCAAAAAGCCACAATCCTCACGAGAGACAGAATATCTACTGCACATGATTAAATTAACGTAAAAGTATTGTACCTTCTCTCTGGTATCTCCAGTTGTTTTCCTCAAAGGACAGTGGCAGGATGCAGAGGTCTCCATGGCAGTGGTGGACCCTACTGGAGTAGACGGAGAGAGAAAGGAAAGGAGCGGAGCGGTAAACAGCTCTGGGCGGCTGATGCCAGGGGACTGGTCTGCGGCCCACAGTGATGATGGCTTATTACTGAACAAACAACATCCCTGCCATAAACCACAGCTCACATGGATATAAAAATCAATGGGTGGGACACAGATAGATGAACACAGCAACCGTTCAAGGGGAAGTCTCAGGTTGTCTCCTCCTCCGTTCCAGTTTCGCAGTGACTATCGGTTCCTAAACCTGTGTGAACCAGCCCGCATGTAACCCACTCATAACCCATTTTAACATAAACCAGCCTGCATGCCCATATGGCCATTTATGCATACACAATGTAGACCTGTGCATACCATGTTTTTATTCCTCAATTCAAGAAAATAAGATTGACCTTCATCCTTGTGTAATATACTGTATATGACACCATTCACTGTAACATTTAATTATTTGCAGTAACCTACTAATATTTGAGTAGTATTTTATTAGGATCCCCATTAACTACAACCAAAGCTGCAGCTACTCTTCCTGGGGTCCACACAAAACATGAAATAATACATAATATTAATAGACAATTATAGCTGAAGGACAGAACTACATAAAATAGCATTATACATAGCGTTAATAGACAGGTACAAAACTACATACATTTTAAATAAGAATACACACTTTCATATTCTTATGCCTTAGCAATCCATGCAACATGTACCTATAATAAAGGCTACACTGCAGTCTTCCATTTTGTTACAGTTGCTTACTGTTACAGTTGCAGGTCCTGATCCTAATCTCTCAGAACCAGTTGTTCTGTAAACACCAGTGAGAATCTCACAACATTAGGAACCACCCGTGTCTTTGGTTCTCCCATTTTGATGTCAATATTATTCATAATAATAATGTGATTCATAGATGCTACTGAATGCAAGTGCAACGAAAACGACAATGGAGCCTGTGGCTCACTCATACTGAGAGAGGAACTGAAGAGAGCTACAGCTTGCAGGGCATCATGCATAGAGAATGACAATAGAGTAGCCTACTGATGGATAAGTGTGTGAATGTGTGTTAGACGAATCTGACTCATGGCGAGATGATGCATGAGTCGAAGAGGAGCAAATACTAAAACAAACACCAAGATGATTTGCATTGAATTTGTGACTCTAGAGAACATTTCTTGTTACGATAGAATAGAGTTTATTGGCAAGACAAAATCAAAGAGATTACAGGTGCAATGAGACACAAATGTCTCAGCAGTTTCTATTGTATGATATAATTTCAATAAGCCCCCTTTCTCCTTGTATGGTATAGATGTAGGATCTTAATTTGAGTTAGTTTGCTACAGCGGGAACATAATCCTGCAGCAACAGGAAATGTGAATTATTATATGGATTATAATTAATGGGCATTTTTGCAGGGGTTGATACATTTTTCATAAGGGAAAATCAAGTCTGAAATGTCAAAGTGGAAATTAGAAACTTCAGAAGCCTTTTTAAATCTCAAATACACTACAAGTTGTATATTTCCTGCATTGCAGGAATGTTCTCCTGCAACATGGTGATCAAATTAAGATCCTACATCTGCATTATCCTCTCGCTCAATGCATTAGCAGCAATACAGCTTTAAACTGACCACAGCTGGAGCAGACTGGATCCTCAAACCGGACTGACATGCACTATTAAGGCTCTCAGCTCTCACTCTAGGAGCATCAGGCCACGAGACTCAGAGGTAGAGTGACCGCTAGGATTACCTTGACAACACCCTCTCCTCTTGGCAGCCCAGGTATTTGTATTGCAGCAAATAAGCAATGAGGCCAAAAAGGTATAATAACCAGTGCAGTTGGTAGGGTTGCTATAGTTGTCATTCGGTCTTACTCAGGATTGCTTTCTCTTAAGATTGACAGGATTCCAAGATAATGTGCAATCTTCTTTGACTGTATATCATATACAGACGTTTAAAAGGCATTTGTGCTGGACTGCATTGTGTAAACTGTAACATTCCATCTTAGTTGTGTCACTCTGACAGTCTGGTTAAGCTGGAGCTCAGGGTTGGCTTGTAAATAATTGAGGACTGAGAATGTCTCCTTCTGCAGCTATACAGGAGGGGATGATGTCACTCACGGCAATCACTGCAGCAGCAAAGTCAATGCGAAGAAAGATTACAGTGACATAACTAAGGGAAACAGCCCAAACTGGCTCTATTGTGCCTCTGTTCCATTTTAACAAAGATTTCCCCCTTGGTTTATAATAGACCCAGACCAGAGAAATGCAGGCTTTTGTACTGGGAGAGGGAGAGGACACTCAAGTTACTAATCCTTGAGTAACGGTCCTCTGAGGGTAAAATGAAGTCGTGATTCTTTCAAATTTGAAACTTTTTCAGAAAGCTATTTTTACTCAAAACACAAATCCCAATAGAGACTCAGAAAATACTTGAAGATTGGTTGGGCCTATGTTGTATTCTCCTCATGCAAACATGCATGATGTCAAATATAATCATCTGATGATGATTAATGATCCCCAGCTTGACTCTGACTGGATTTTCCTTGATATTATTCACTAACAATCACTGAGTATTTCATTGATTCAGACATATGCTGGAGTGTATTGTACAAAATAGGAAAATCCATGTGTCTGAGTGACAAAGGTTGATCCACGGGCACTCCACCAACCTTTTCCCTGTAGATTTACAACATTATACTGGCAGTTGCCAGTTATATACTGTAATTGTGATTTACAGCAGGGATGCTGAACATGTTGTACAGTAAGAAAAACAGTGCTGTATTACACAATACAGCATTACACTGTAAACAAGCCTACTGTAATCATTACAGCAACACAGCTGTAGGATATTATATAATTAAAGTAATTTGCTGGCAATTCTGATGCCAGTATAATGCTGTAAATGTACAGTACAGCATGTTACCGTAATCAGTTTTACGGTACCAATACTCTTACTGTAGTCTTTTTACGGTTATTGTAATGAATGAATTAATGAATTAAATTCATTGAGGGGAGGCGGGTTTGTATTTTACAGTATTTAACTGTAATTGCATGGGATTGGTGCAAGCAGGTTGGCTGCAAGTGTTTTTTATTTTTATTACAGCATATCATATACTGTACATACATTACATAGAAAAGGTATGTGAACACCCCTTCAAAATAGTGGATTCGGCTATTTCAGCCACACCCGTTGCTGAAAGGTGTATAAAATCGAGCACACAGTCATGCAATCTCCATAGACAAACATTGGCAGTAGAATGGCCTTACTGAAGAGCTCAGTGACTTTCGACGTGGAACTGTCATAGGATGCCACCTTTCCAACAAGTCAGTTCGTCAAATTTCTGTCCTGCTAGAGCTGCCCCGGTCAACTGTAAGTGCTGTTATTTTGAAGTGGAAACGTCTAGGAGCAACAACGGCTCAGCCGTGAAGTTGTAGGCCACACAAGCTCACAGAACGGGACCGCCGAGGGCTGAAGCGCATAGCACGTAAAAATCGCCTGTCCCCGGTTGCAACACTCACTACCGAGTTCCAAACTGCCTCTGGAAGCAACGTCAGCACAATAACAGTTAGTCGGGAGCTTCATTAAAGGGTTTTCGATGGCCGAGCAGCCGCACACAAGCCTAAGATCACAATGCGCAACGCCAAGTGTCGGCTGGAGTGGTGTAAAGCTCGCCGCCATTGGATTCTGGAGCAGTGAAAACGCACTCTCTGGAGTGATGAATCACGCTTCACCATCTGGCGGATGCCAGGAGAATGCTACCTTCCCCAATGCATAGTACCAACTGTAAAGTTTGGTGCAGGAGGAATAATGGTCTGGGGCTGTTTTTCATGGTTCCAGTGAAGGGAAATCTTAACGCTACAGCATACAATGACATTCTAGACGATTCTGTGCTTCCAACTTTGTTGCATCAGTTTGGGGAATGCCCTTTCCTGTTTCAGCATGACAAAACCCCCGTGCACAAAGGCAAGTCCATACAGAAATGGTTTGTTGAGATCGGTGAGGAAGAACTTGACTCGCCTGCACAGAGCCCTGACCTCAACCCCATCGAACACCTTTGGGATGAATTGGAACGCCGACTGCGAGCCAGGCCTAATCGCCCAACATCAGTGCCAGACCTCACTAATGGTCTTGTGGCTGAATGGAAGCAAGTCCACGCAGCAATGTTCCAAAATCTAGTGGAAAGCCTTCCCAGAAGAGTGGAGGCTGTTATAGCATCAAAGCTGGGACCAACTCCATATTAATGCCAATGATTTTGGAATGAGATGTTCGACGAGCAGGGGTCCACATACTTTTGGTCATGTAGTGTCTTTAGTTATAACAAAGGGGTTGAATACTTATTGACTCAAGACATTTCAGATTTTCATTCTTTATTTTTTTTAACTGTAACGTCCTTTGTTTTTCTCAGTCGTGAAACAACCGTCAGGACCGGTCAGCAGATTCGGGTAAGATGAAGGGAGGAGGGGTGTGTCTCTTTATTAACAACAGCTAGTGCACAATCTCTAATGTTAAGGAAGTCTCAGGTTTTGCTTGCCTAAGTTAGAAAACCTCATTATAAGCTGCAGACCATACTATTTACCGAGAGGGTTTTTATCAATATTTTTCATAGCTGTCTATTTTACCACCACAAACTGATGCTGGCACTAAGAATGCACTCAACGAGTTGTATAGGGCCATAAGCAAACAAGAAAATGCACATCCAGAGGCGGCATTTCGTGGCCGGTGATAGTAATGCAGGGAAACTGAAATCCGTTTTACCTCAGTCTTACCAGCATGACACCTGTGCAACTACAGGCGACAAAACTCTAGATCACCTTTACTCCACACACAGTAACGCAAACAAGGCTCTCCCTCGCCCTCCCTTTAGCAAATCTGACCATAACTTGATTCCTGCTTACAAGCAAAAACTCAAACAGGAAGTAACAGTGACGTGCTCAATACGGAAGTGGTCCGACAAAATGGATGCTAAGCTACAGAACTGTTTCGCTAGCACAGACTGGAATATGTTCCGGGATTCATCCGATAACATTGAGGATTTTACCACATCACTCACCGGCTTCATTGATAAATGCATCGACGACGTCATCCCAACAGTGACCATATGTACATATCACAACCAGAAGCCCTGGATTACAGGCAACATCCACACTGAGCTAAAGGCTAGAGCTGCCGCTTTCAAGGAGCGGGACACTAATCCGGACGCTTATAAGAAATCCCGCAAACAGGCAAAGCGTCAAAACAGGACTAAGATGGAATCCTACTACGCCCGCTCTGACGCTCATCAGATGTGGCAGGGCTTGCAAACTATCACTATCAGCCGCAAGCTGCCCAGTGACACGGGCCTACCAGACAAGCTAAATGCCTTCTATGCTCGCTTCAAGGCAAGCAACACTGAAATATGCATGAGAGCCCCAGGTGGTCCGGACGACTGTGTGATCTCGCTCTCCATAACCGATGTGAGTAAGATCTTTAAACAGGTTAACATTCAACTGGCCACGGGGCCAGATGGATTACTAGGATGCATACTCAGAGCATGCGAGAACCAACAGGCAAGTGTCTTCACTGACATTTTCAACCTCTCCCTGACCCTGTCTGTAATACCTACATGTTTCAAGCAGACCACCATAGTCCTTGTGCCCAAGAACGCCAAGGTAACCTGTCTAAATGACTATCGCCCCGTAACACTCACATCTGTAGTCATGAAATGCTTTGAAAGGCTGGTCATAGCTCACATCAACACCATCATCCCGGACACCCTGGACCCACTCCAATTTGCATACCACCCCAAAAGATCTATAGATGATGCAATCTCTATTGCACTCCACACTGCCCTCTCCCACCTGGATAAGAGGAACACCTATGTAAGAATGTTGTTCATTGACTACAGCTCAGCGTTCAACACCATAGTGCCCTCCAAGCTCATCACTAAGCTCAGGACCCTGGGACTGAACACCTCCCTCTGCAACTGGATCCTGGACTTCCTGACAGGCCGCCCCCAGGTGGTGAGGGTAGGCAACAACACATCCGCCACGCTGATCCTCAACATGGGGGCCCCTCAGGGGTGTGTCCTCAGTCCCCTCCTATACTCCCTGTTCACCCACGACTGCGTGGCCGTGCACGACTCCAACACCATCATTAAGTTTGCTGACCACATTGCTATGGTAGGCCTGATCACCGACGACGATGAGACAGCCTATAGGGAGGAGGTCAGTGACCTGACAGTGTTGTGCCAGGACAACAACCTTTGCCTGAATGTCAGTAAGACAAAGGAGCTGATTGTGGACTACAGGAAATGGAGGGCCGAGCACGCCCCCATCCACATCGACGGGGCTGTAGTGGAGCGGGTCGAGAGCTTCAAGTTCCTCAGTGTCCATATCGCTAAGGAATTAACATGGTCGACACACAACAACACAGTCATGAAGAAAGCATGACAACGCCTCTTCCCACTCAGGAGGCTGGAAATATTTGGCATGGGCCCTCAGATCCTCAAAAAGTTCTACAACTGCACCATTGAGAGCATCTTGACTGGCTGCATCACCGCTTGGTATGGCAACTGCTTGATATCCGACCGCAAGGCGCTTCAGAGGGTAGTGCGTACGGTCCTGCCATCCAGGACCTCTATACCGGGTGGCCCTACATATGTTCAAAGACTCCAGCCACCCAAGTCATAGACTGTTCTCTCTGCTACCGCACGGCAAGCGGTGCACCACGTCTGGAACAACAGGACCTTGAACAGATTATACTCCCAAGCCATAAAACTGGTACCCCGTGTATATAGCCAAGTTATCATTACTCATTGTGTATTTATTCCTTGTATTATCTTTCTATCATTTGTCTATTTTTCTCTCTGTATTGTTGGGAAGAAATGTAAATGATTTGTAAGGAAAACACCAAAACAATATTTTGGAGGAACACAGAGGAGGGAGAAGGATGAGGGGTTGGAGGATAGTGGGCAGAGACCAGAGAAAAGCAGCAGATATTTTCCCTTCTTCCAGCACTGATGAAGAGCCCTGGGCTTCCTGTGTGGCAGGTGGTGGGGAGGATAATCCAGGTAAATTATTTAATGCATGGAGGGAGGGACAGGAAGGACAAGGGAGGGGTGGGGGCCAATGGGGTTAGGGGAAAGGTGTGCACAACAGGGAGGGCTATTTGTGGCCTGGTAATCCTTCCCTGGCCCCCACCTCCTCCTCCTCCTGAGCGAGAGCTGCTGAGGTAGGCCAAGCAGGAGACGATTCCACCCTGGTTCTGGACACTTCAAAAAGACGTAAGGGGTACCGAGGAGATTCCTTTAGGCCTATTTACTGGGTACCTGGACAACACTGAAGATTCACCATAGAATGAGGCTTTGCCTCTTACCTGTCCTTTTTCCTGCTTTCTGAAGCACATCATTCAACATGGGAGAAGTTCAAAAGGTAATCCCGCTACCTTCTGCTGCCGATCTTTGAGTTTGATGGAAATGAACATCTTGATGAGTCCTAAAGGGTTATTCAGAGACAGACTGTTTTCCCTTTTCAATAACAAACTAACTGACGATTTGACACAATCTCAGCTAATAAAATGCATTGTAGTCCCTTACAAGCTTCCTAATTGCTTTTTTTCTGTGTCTGTTTGTAATATCCTCTTCTTTCTTGTTTTTCTTAGGGGTTTTTCTCAGTCCTACAGAAATTAAAAGGAACCACAGAACAGGAACTTCGGATAGTCCTTCTGGGTCTAGACAACGCTGGCAAAACAACGCTGCTAAAACAGCTTTCATCCGAGGATGTCAACACCATTACTCCTACACAGGTCAGATCCAATCCTGGCATGCTCTGAACTTACATAAGCAGGCCACTGCAGTTTTGTAATGACAACTCTGTGACCCGCCTCCATGGCAGGATATTACACTTCCTTCCTCAGGTTGTTGCCGAAGGCTTCCACGGAATGGCACTTACTCAATGGTAGCCGGATGTCAGATGTTTTTTTAACCTGCTGTTTCAAAATCTGATCTTTGATCATATCAATGTCTTCTACCAAACTATAATCATTCTTGGATCTCTAAATGGGTGACATGGGTGAGAAAACAATTGCATATTAACCTCAGCTAATGGCACCATTGGTAGCAAGTAAAGCCACTCATCCCTAATAGCAGTTAAAATAGATGCAAAGGATTGTCACACTTCATGTCAGACATGGAAAGGGAAATAGATGGCATGAGTCAGACATGGAAAGGGAGATACAGTGGCTTGCGAAAGTATTCACCCCCCTTGGCATTTTTCCACTTTTAAGATGCAATATATTTTAATTTTTTTATAAACAAGAAATAAGACCAAAAAAATGAAAACTTCAGCGTGCATAACTATTCACCCCCCCAAAGTCAATACTTTGTAGAGCCACCTTTTGCAGCAATTACAGCTGCAAGTCTCTTGGGGTACATCTCTATAAGCTTGGCACATCTAGCCACTGGGATTTTTGCCCATTCTTCAAGGCAAAACTGCTCCAGTTTGCAGACTCTGGGGCCTTTCAGAACAGGTGTATATATACTGAGATCATGTGACAGATCATGTGACACTTAGATTGCACACAGGTGGACTTTATTTATCTAATTATGTGACTTCTGAAGTTAATTAGTTGCACCATATCTTATTTAGGGGCTTCATAGCAAATGGGGTAAATACATATGCACGCATCATTTTTCCGTTTTTTATTTCTTCGAATTTTTTGAAACAAGTTATTTTTTTCATTTCACTTCACCAATTTGGACTATTTTGTGTATGTCCATTACATGAAATCCAAATAAAAATCCATTTAAATTACAGGTTGTAACGCAACAAAATAGGAAAAACACCACTTTTGCAAGGCACTGTAGATGGCCTGATCCCAGATCAATAAATCAAATGTATTTTATGAAGTCATTTTTGCAGAAGCAGTTGTCATAAAGTTCTTTACAAATACCCAGCATAAAACCCAATGCAGAGGCAGATGCACAGTGGCTAGGAAAAACTCCCTAGAACGCAGGAACCTTGGAAGAAACCTAGAGAGAAACTAGGCTCCGAGGTATGGCCACTGGCCAGGCCTCTTCTGGCTGTACCGATGACTTTACAAGGGTCAGGTCACTCCAGAGGGTTATACTGCAAAGCAGGATCAATGAGTTAGCCAGCTAACTTCCCTAAATATTCTGAAATAACTTGACATTTTTTAGAAAGATTAGCTTGAAATGGGTATGGTCTAATTGACTCAACAACCAAAAACACATGGCTAACTCAATGATCCTGCTTTACAGTATATCCCTCTGGCCAAGAGCTCTGGAAGTAAACAAGTAGTGTCATCAAATATCGACACGTTGTCCATTCAAGTTCATCATAGTAGTGTTGAATGATTTGGTTGGTTTTTCATATGTTCGAAGGCAATAAAAGACAGTGCTTGTTTAAGCAGTCGGTTTATGCAGACTTTGCACAAAATAGCACATTGACAATAGTACATTTAGCTAGACTAAGAATAGAGACTAGGCTGTGACTTTAATCCGGGGGTTGAAGATGACTTAACCATAAAGGCAGAGAGGGTGCGACACACATTGTGTAAGGCCTAGCTAAAAATAGAGGGTCAAGGTTTATTATCATTGTACATGTCTGTCTTGTAATGTCAGAATGTTACAAACAAATGCTTATTTAGAGACATTAGTACAATATTAAGGCTGTGTTCTGTTAAACTGTGTTACCTCCGAATTCTGCGCCTCCATTGATCCCAAAGGGCTTCAACATTAAGAGTCTCACGTCTCACGGAATGAAACTGAACGTGTGGGACATTGGAGGACAGAGGAAGATTCGGCCCTTCTGGAAGAAATATTTGGAAAAAACAGATTTGTTGGTGTGTAAATTATCTCTCACTTTGTCCTATTATACAGCGGCTTCAGAAACTATTCACACCCCTTGAATTTTTCCACATTTTGTTGTGTTACAGCCTGAATTTAAAATTGATTCAATTGAGAATTTGTGTCACTGGTCTACACACAATACCCCATAATGTCAAAGTGAAATTATGTTTTGAGACATTTTTACAAATTAATTAAAAATGAAAAGCTGAAATTTCTTGAGTCAATAAGTATTCAACTCCTTTGTTATGGCAAGCCTAAATAAGTTCAGGAGTAAAAATGTGCTTAACAAATCACATAATAAGTTGCATGGATTCACTGTGTGCAATAATATTTTTTTTAACATGATTTTTACATTATCTCTAAGGTCCCTCTGTGATGCGTGTGATAGAAGGAGTCAGGCGCATGAGAGTAATACGCATCCAAAAAGTTTATTCCGTCGATAAACAGTTGCGCAAGCATGTGACAACAAAACTCAGGCACAGGGGAAATATCTACCCTGGCAACGACAAGGTAAGGGTAGCTCAACCGAGCTACACACAGCTCACTACAAACAATCACCCACACAGACAAGGAAGCAGAGGGAACACTTATACATTGACTAATTGGGGATAAGGACCAGGTGTGTGTGATTAATTAGACAAGACAAGTGGAGTGATGATAAATGGATCGGCAGCAGCTAGTAAGCCGGTGACGACGAACGCCGAAACCTGCCCGAACAAGGAGGAGAGGCAGCCTCGGCGGAATTTCAAACACAGATTCAACCACAAAGACCAGGGAGATTTTCCGATGCCTTGCAAAGAAGGGCACCTATTGGTAAAAGGGTAAAAATTAAAAAAGCAGACATTGAATATCCCTTTGAGCATGGTTAAGTTAATAATTACACTTTGGATGATGTATCAATACACCCAGTCACTACAAAGATACAGGCGTCCTTCCTAACTGCCAGAGAGAAAGGAAACCGCTCAGGGATTTCACATTGAGGCCAATGGTGATTTTAAAACAGTTAAAGAATTTAATGGTTGTGGTATGAGAAAACTGAGGATGGATCAACAACATTGTAGTTACTCATCACTTTTTATTTTATTTATTTTTTATTTCACCTTTATTTAACCAGGTAAGCCAGTTGAGAACAAGTTCTCATTTACAACTGCGACTACTAACCTAAATGACAGAGTGAAAAGAAGGAAGCTGGTAAATAATAACAAATGTTCATAAACATTCATCCTGTTTCCAATAAGGCCCTAAAGTAAAACTGCAAAAAATGTGGCAAAGGAATTAACTTTATGTCCTGAATACAAAGCGTTATGTTTGGGGCAAATCCAACACAACACATCACTGAGTACCACTCTTTATATTTTCAAGCATGGTGGTGGCTGCATCATGATTTGGGCATGCTTGTCATCGGCAAGAACTAGGGAGTTTCTTTGGATAAAAATAAACAAAATATAGCTAAGTACAGGTAAAGTCCTAAAGGAAAACCTGGTTCAGTCTGCTTTCCAACAGACAATGGGAGACAAATTCACCTTTCGGACAATAACCTAAAACACAAGGACAAATATACACTGGAGTTGCTTACCAAGAAGACATTGAATATTCCAGAGTGGCCTAGTTACAGTTTTGACTTCAATTGGAATGAAATTTTATGGCAAGACTTGAAAATGGCAGTCTAGCAAAGATCAACAACCTATTTGACAGAGCTTGAGGAATTACAATACCAGTCAAAGTTTTGGACACACCTACTCATTCAATGGTTTTTCTTTATTTTTACAATTTTTTACATTGTAGAATAATAGTGAATACATCAAAACTATGAAAGAACACATATGGAATCATGTAGTAACCAAAAAAGTGTTAAACAAATAAAAATATATTTTACATTTGAGATTCTTCAAATTGCCATCCTTTGCCTTGATGACAGCTTTGCACACTCTTGGCATTCTCTCAACCAGCTTCATGAGGTAGTCACCTGGAATGCATTTCAATTCACAGGTGTGCCTTCTTAAAAGTTAATTTGTGGAATTTCTTTCCTTCTTAATGCATTTGAGCCAATCAAGATAGGGGGGTATACAGAAGATAGCCCTATTTGGTAAAAGACCAAGTCCATATTATGGCAAGAACAGCTCAAACAAGCAAAGAGAAACGACAGTCCATCATTACTTTAAGGCATGAAGGTCAGTCAATACGGAATATTTCAAAAACGATGATGAAACTGGCATAGGAATGGAAGACCCAGAGTTACATCTGCTGCAGAGGATACGTTCATTAGCGCTACCAGCCTCAGAAATTGCAGCCCAAATAAATGCTTCACAGAGTTCAAGTCACAGACACATCTCAACATCAACTGTTCAGAGGGGACTGTGTGAATCAGGCCTTCATGGTCGAATTGCTGCAAAGAAACCACTACTAAAGAAGAGACCTGCTTGGGCCAAGAAACACGAGCAATGGATTTGGTGTCCAAATTGGAGGTTTTTGGTTCCAACCGCCGTGTCTTTGTGAGACGCGGTGTGGATGAACGGATGATCTCCGCATTTGTATTTCCCACCGTAAAGCATGGAGGAGGAGGTGTTATGGTGTAGGGGTGCTTTGCTGGCGACACTGTCTTCAAGGCACACTTAACCAGCATGGCTACCACAGCATTCTGCAGCGATACGCCATCCCATCTGGTTTGGGATTAGTGGGACTATCATTTGTTTTTCAACAGGACAATGACCCAACACACCTCCAGGCTGTGTAAGGCTATTTTACCAAGAAGGAGAGTGATGGAGTGCTGCATCAGATGACCTGACCTCCACAATCCCCCGACCTCAACCCAATTGAGATGGTTTGGGATGAGTCAGATGGCAGAGTGAAGGAAACGCAGCCAACAAGTGCTAAGCATATGTGGGAACTCCTTCAAGACTGTTGGAAAAGCATTCCAGGTGAAGCTGGTTCAGAGAATTCCAAGAGTGTGTAAAGCTGTCATCAAGGCAAAGGATGGCTATTTGAAGAATCTCAAATATAAAATATATTTTGATTTGTTTAACACTTTTTGGGATACTACATGATTCCATATGTGTTATTTCGTAGTTTTGATGTCTTCACTATTATTCTACAATGTAGAAAATAGTAAAAATAAAGAAAAACCCTTGAATGAGTAGGTGTGTCCAAACGTTTCACTGTTACTGTAAACTAATTATAATGTGCAAATATTGTATAATCCAGGTGTGCAAAGCTCTTAGAGACTTAGCAGAAAGCCTCACTGCTGTAATTGCTGCCTAAAGTGAGTCTAACATGTATTGACTCAGGGGTGTAATATTTCTGTATTTAATTTTCAGTGTCTAAAAAAAATGTCTAAAAACATGTTTTCACTTTGTCATTATGGGGTATTGTGTGTAAATGGGTGAGAAAATAAATCAATTTAATCCATTTTAAATTCAAGCAGTAACACAAAAAATTTGGAATATGTCAAGGGGTATGAATAGTTTCTGAAGGCACTGTATCTGTAATATGCTTCAGAGAGTAAAATAGAAGCCATTTACTACAGTTAGGTTTAGACCACAGTCTGTTTCATTGCTTAGAGAAAACACTGGACATTAGTTTACTTCAGAATCTTGAATATCAATAAAAGTTAGATACCGAATAGAGAATCAGTCTTATACAGTGAGGGAAAAAAGTATTTGATCCCCTGCTGATTTTGTACGTTTGCCCACTGACAAAGAAATGATCAGTCTATAATTTTAATGGTAGGTTTATTTGAACAGTGAGAGACAGAATAACAACAAAATCATTTTAATGAGGGAAATAAGTATTTGACCCCCTCTCAATCAGAAAGATTTCTGGCTCCCAGGTGTCTTTTATACAGGTAACGAGCTGAGATTAGGAGCACACTCTTAAAGGGAGTGCTCCTAATCTCAGCTTGTTACCTGTATAAAAGACACCTGTCCACAGAAGCAATCAATCAATCAGATTCCAAACTCTCCACCATGGCCAAGACCAAAGAGCTCTCCAAGGATGTCAGGGACAAGATTGTAGACCTACACAAGGCTGGAATGGGCTACAAGACCATCGCCAAGCAGCTTGGTGAGAAGGTGACAACAGTTGGTGCGATTATTCGCAAATGGAAGAAACACAAAAGAACTGTCAATCTTCCTCGGCCTGGGGCTCCATGCAAGATCTCACCTCGTGGAGTTGCAATGATCATGAGAACGGTGAGGAATCAGCCCAGAACTACACGGGAGGATCTTGTCAATGATCTCAAGGCAGCTGGGACCATAGTCACCAAGAAAACAATTGGTAACACACTACGCCGTGAAGGACTGAAATCCTGCAGCGCCCGCAAGGTCCCCCTGCTCAAGAAAGCACATATACAGTGGGGGAAAAAAGTATTTAGTCAGCCACCAATTGTGCAAGTTCTCCCACTTAAAAAGATGAGAGAGGCCTGTAATTTTCATCATAGGTACACGTCAACTATGACAGACAAATTGAGAATTTTTTTTCCAGAAAATCACATTGTAGGATTTTTAATGAATTTATTTGCAAATTATGGTGGAAAATAAATATTTGGTCACCTACAAACAAGCAAGATTTCTGGCTCCTCTGTCCTCCACTCGTTACCTGTATTAATGGCACCTGTTTGAACTTGTTATCAGTATAAAAGACACCTGTCCACAACCTCAAACAGTCACACTCCAAACTCCACTATGGCCAAGACCAAAGAGCTGTCAAAGGACACCAGAAACAAAATTGTAGACCTGCACCAGGCTGGGAAGACTGAATCTGCAATAGGTAAGCAGCTTGGTTTGAAGAAATCAACTGTGGGAGCAATTATTAGGAAATGGAAGACATACAAGACCACTGATAATCTCCCTCGATCTGGGGCTCCACGCAAGATCTCACCCCGTGGGGTCAAAATGATCACAAGAACGGTGAGCAAAAATCCCAGAACCACACGGGGGGGCCTAGTGAATGACCTGCAGAGAGCTGGGACCAAAGTAACAAAGCCTACCATCAGTAACACACTACGCCGCAGGGACTCAAATTCTGCAGTGCCAGACGTGTCACCCTGCTTAAGCCAGTACATGTCCAGGCCCGTCTGAAGTTTGCTAGAGTGCATTTGGATGATCCAGAAGAGGATTGGGAGAATGTCATATGGTCAGATGAAACCAAAATAGAACTTTTTGGTAAAAACTCAACTCGTCGTGTTTGGAGGACAAAGAATGCTGAGTTGCATCCAAAGAACACCATACCTAATGTGAAGCATGGGGGTGGAAATATCATGCTTTGGGGCTGTTTTTCTGCAAAGGGACCAGGACGACTGATCCGTGTAAAGCAAAGAATGAATGGGGCCATGTATCGTGAGATTTTGAGTGAACACCTCCTTCCATCAGCAAGGGCATTGAAGATGAAACGTGTCTGGGTCTTTCAGCATGACAATGATCCCAAACACACCACCCGGGCAACGAAGGAGTGGCTTCGTAAGAAGCATTTCAAGGTCCTGGAGTGGCCTAGCCAGTCTCCAGATCTCAACCCCATAGAAAATCTTTGGAGGGAGTTGAAAGTTCGTGTTGCCCAGCGACAGCCCCAAAACATCACTGCTCTAGAGGAGATCTGCATGGAGGAATGGGCCAAAATACCAGCAACAGTGTGTGAAAACCTTGTGAAGACTTACAGAAAACGTTTGACCTGTGTCATTGCCAACAAAGGGTATATAACAAAGTATTGAGAAACTTTTGTTATTGACCAAATACTTATTTTCCACCATAATTTGCTAATAAATTCATAAAAAATCCTACAATGTGATTTTCTGGATTTTTTTTCCTCATTTTCTCTGTCATAGTTGACGTGTACCTATGATGTAAATTACAGGCCTCTCTCATCTTTTTAAGTGGGAGAACTTGCACAATTGGTGGCTGACTAAATACTTTTTTCCCCCACTGTACAGGCCCGTCTGAAGTTTGCCAATGAACATCTGAATGATTCAGAGGAGAACTGGGTGAAAGTGTTGTGGTCAGATGAGACCAAAATCGAGTTATTTGGCATCAACTCAACTCGCCGTGTTTGGAGGAGGATGAATGCTGCCTATGACCCCAAGAACACCATCCCCACCGTCAAACATGGAGGTGGAAACATTATGCTTTGGGGGTGTTTTTCTGCTAAGGGGACAGGACAACTTCACCGCATCAAAGGGACGATGGACGGGGCTATGTACCGTCAAATCTTGGGTGAGAACCTCCTTCCCTCAGCCAGGGCATTGAAAATGGGTCATGGATGGGTATTCCAGCATGATAATGACCCAAAACACACAGCCAAGGCAACAAAGGAGTGGCTCAAGAAGAAGCACATTAAGGTCCTGGAGTGGCCCAGCCAGTCTCTAGACCTTAATCCCATAGAAAATCTGTGGAGGGAGCTGAAGGTTCGAGTTGCCAAACGTCAGCCTCGAAACCTTAATGACTTGGAGAAGATCTGCAAAGAGGAGTGGGACAAAATCCCTCCTGAGATGTGTGCAAACCTGGTGGCCAACTACAAGAAACGTCTGACCTCTGTGATTGCCAACAAGGGTTTTGCCACCAAGTACTAAGTCATGTTTTGCAGAGGGGTCAAATACTTATTTCCCTCATTAAAATGCAAATAAATTTATAACATTTTTGACATGCATTTTTCTGGATTATTTTGTTGTTATTCTGTCTCTCACTGTTCAAATAAACCTACCATTAAAATGATAGATTGATCATGTCTTTGTCAGTGGGCAAACGTACAAAATCAGCAGGGGATCAAATACTTTTTTCCCTCACTGTATGTGTGACAAGATGAGAAATATCCCTCCTATTTCCTCTTTCCTCCAGATATATGTCATAGACAGTACAGACAAGAAGCGGTTTGAAGAAACTGGACTGGTAAGGCCAACTGAAATAGCAGTCATACTCTATTCCAAGTTTTTTAACAGTTAGCCTTGTATTATAATAGTGGATATGCAAACCTGTAATTGCTGACAACACAAAGATGTAGTCCACATACTATGCTCCTCTCTGGAATAACACTGCTGACCCCTCAGGAGCTGTCAGAGCTGATCGATGAGGAGAACCTGAAGGGGGTTCCCGTGCTCATCTTTGCCAACAAGCAGGACCTGTCCACGGCCTCGCCTGCCAGCGAGATTGCAGAGGGCCTGAACCTTCACACATTACGCGACCGGGCGTGGCAGATCCAGGCCTGCTCAGCTTTCTCTGGAGAGGGAGTACAGGTAGGCCACAACATCTCTGAAAATAGGACAGATAATGTCACAGTCAGCGTTTAATGAAGTTAGAGGGGCACCATATCACAATATAAAATAACAACGGTACTGTACAATCCTCTGGGCCTTACAAGACGTATTAAAGGCATCATCGAGTGCCAATTCAGTGGACTCAGTTGGTGTTCATGTTCTGTTCCTCCTCATGTAGTACATGAGGGGGAGTGCTGTGCGCACTGCAGAAAAGGTCCTCTTCTCACTCTGTTCATGTAGTAAAATAATTGGAGCCCACAGGAGAATAAGTTATTCTCTGTTAGCCACCATGTCATTAGTAGGATCTTTCCAGAACCTTTAACTGGGTTTCACATAGTGTGCAGCAGATTATGTCACTACAGTTTCCAGTAGGACAACATCTCATTAGCGGTGAAAATTAAGAGCTAAAACAAACTATTGGCGGGCAGACAAATGTTTTGCCTCATTGTCGTGACACCACATGAATGCTGTGTAAAGCTACAGATTAGCATCTGCACCTGAGTACTGTCCTGGAGGATCAGGTCAGGAGGTCAGACCCCAACATAACGCCTTACTATGTGTCCCATGAAATACGTAACACTGTAGCTACAGTATACACTACCAGTCAAGTGTTTGGACACTGTCACACCCTGGCTCTGGGACTCTATATGTTGAGCCAGGGTGTGTATATTCTATGTGTTGTGTTTCTATGTCGGGATTCTAGTTTTGTATTTCTGTGTTGGCCAGAGTGGTTCCCAATCAGAGGCAACGAGTGTCAGCTGTTGCTGGTTGTCTCTGATTGGGAGCCATATTTATACAGGCTGTTTTCCCACAATAGTTGTGGGATCTTGTTCCAGTTGGTTTGTTCCTTTTGGTCTGTACCGTAGGACTGCACGTATCGTTTGTTGTTTTGTTCGAGGGTTTACTCTCTTTAAATAAATATGTTTGCCTGCAACGCTGCGCCTTGGTCTACTCTCTGCGACGATCGTGACAGAAGATCCCACCATACCAGGACCAAGCAGCGTGTCCAGGAGCAGGCAGCCTGGACATGGGAGGAAGCGCCGGGAAAGGAGCTGGAGAGGTTGGCGATGGCCCAGGTGGGCAAATCGTGGTCCTGGGAGGACATGCTCGGGGGCAAAGGGCCATGGGCTAAGATTAAGGCCCTGGCGAGAGAGGAGCAACGGCGTCAACAGTGTCGTCGTCGGACGGACGAGAGGCAACCCCAGAAAATTTTTAGGGGGGGGGCACACGGCATGGGCGACTGGGCAGCAGGAGGCTGCCACAGGGCGAAATGGGAGACGAGGAGAGAAGGCCACCGGGTTACGGGAGCCATTGGTGAGAGGAGGGAAGGAAGTTGTAGAGGCACGGCGAGAGGTACTGAGGTGTATTGCCAGTCCGGTCCGGCCCGTTCCTGATCCCCGTTTAAGGCCAGTGGTGTGTGTTCCCAGTACGGTCCGGCCTGTTCCTGTCCTTCGCACCAAGCCTACGGTGCGCGTCGCCAGCCCGGCCCGGCCTGTTCCTGCCACTCGCACCTAGCCTACGGTGCGCGTCGCCAGCCCGGCCCGGCCTGTTCCTGCTCCACGCACCAAGCCTACGGTGCGCGTCGCCAGCCCGGCCCGGCCTGTTCCTGCTCCCCGCACCAAGCCTACGGTGCGCGTTGCCAGCCCGGCCCGGCCTGTTCCTGCCACTCGCACCAAGCCTACGGTGCGCGTCGCCAGCCCGGCCTGTTCCTGCTCCACGCACCAAGCCTACGGTGTGCGTCGCCAGCCCGGCCCGGCCTGTTCCTGTCCTTCGCACCAAGCCTACGGTGTGCGTCGCCAGCCCGGCCCGGCCTGTTCCTGCCCCTCGCACCAAGCCTACGGTGCGCGTCGCCAGCCCGGCCCGGCCTGTTCCTGCCCTTCGCACCAAGCCTACGGTGTGCGTCGCCAGCCCGGCCCGGCCTGTTCCTGCTCCTCGCACCAAGCCTACGGGGTGCGAGTCGTCAGCCCGGTCTGGCCCGTTCCTGCTCCACGCACCAAGCCAGGGGTGCGCATCGTCAGCCCGGTCCGGCCCGTTCCTGCTCCACGCACCAAGCCAGGGGTGTGCATCGTCAGCCCGGTCCGGCCCGTTCCTGCTCCACGCACCAAGCCAGGGGTGAGCATTGTCAGCCCGGTCCGGCCCGTTCCTGCTCCACGCACCAAGCCAGGGGTGCGCATCGTCAGCCCGGTCCGGCCCGTTGCTGCTCCACGCGCCGAACCGGGGGTGCGCATCGTCAGCCCGGTCCGGCCCGTTCCTGCTCCACGCACCAAGCCAGGGGTGCGAGTCATCAGCCCGGTCCGGCCCGTTCCTGCTCCACGCACCAAGCCAGGGGTGCGCATCGTCAGCCCCGGTCCGGCCCGTTCCTGCTCCACGCACCAGCCAGGGGTGCACGCCGTCAGTCCGGCACAACCCGTGCCTGGGTCACCGGTGCCTGGTCAGGTACCGGTCAGCTGCTCCACACCGGAGCTTAAGCAATCCGCTCCTACGATGTCCAGTCCAGCTCCAGCCAGCGGGGCCAGACCGGACCAGGGGCGCTACGGGGGGATTATTGGAGGGTGGTGGACGAGCCCGGAGCCGGAACCGCCTCCGAGGAGGAATGCCCACCCAGCCCTCCCCTGTTTGGTCTATGTTGAGGCGCGGTCGCAGTCCGCGCCTTTAGGGGGGGGTACTGTCACACCCTGGCTCTGGGACTCTATATGTTGAGCCAGGGTGTGTATATTCTATGTGTTGTGTTTCTATGTCGGGATTCTAGTTTTGTATTTCTGTGTTGGCCAGAGTGGTTCCCAATCAGAGGCAACGAGTGTCAGCTGTTGCTGGTTGTCTCTGATTGGGAGCCATATTTATACAGGCTGTTTTCCCACAATAGTTGTGGGATCTTGTTCCAGTTGGTTTGTTCCTTTTGGTCTGTACCGTAGGACTGCACGTATCGTTTGTTGTTTTGTTCGAGGGTTTACTCTCTTTAAATAAATATGTTTGCCTGCAACGCTGCGCCTTGGTCTACTCTCTGCGACGATCGTGACAGACACACCTACTCATTCAGGGTTTTTCTTTATTTTTACTATTTCTTACATTGTAGAATAATAGTGAAGACATCAAAACTATGAAATAACACATATGGAATCATGTAGTAACCAAAAAAGTGATAAGCAAATCATAATATATTTTATATTTCAAATTCTTCAAATAGCCACCCTTTGCCTTGATGACAGCTTTGCACACTCTTGGCATTCTCTAAACCAGCTTCATGAGGTAGTCACCTGGAATGTATTTCAATTAACAGATGTGCCATCTTAAAAGTTAATTTGTGGAATTTCTTTCCTTCTTAATGTGTTTGAGCCAATCAGTTGTGTTGTTACAAGGTAGGGGTGGTATACAGAAGATAGCCCTATTTGGTAAAAGACCAAATCCATATTATGGCAAGAACAGCTCAAATAGCCAAAGAGAAATGATAGTCCATCATTACTTTAATACATGAAGGTCAGTCAATATAGAACATTTCAAGAACATTTAAAGTTTCTTCAAGTGCAGTCGCAAAAACCATCAAGCGCTATGATGAAACTGGCTCTCATGAGGACCGCCATAGGAATGGAAGACCCATAGTTACCTCTGCTGCAGAGGATAAGCTCATTAGAGTTACCAGCCTCAGAAATTGCAACCCAAATAAATGCTTCACAGAGCTCAAGTCACAGACACATCTCAACATCAACTGTTTAGAGGGGACTGTGTGAATCAGGCCTTCACGGTCGGATTGCTGCAAAGAAACCACTACTAAATGACACCAATGAGAAGAAGAGACCTGCTTGGGCCAAGAAACACAAGCAATAGACATCAGACCGGTGGAAATTTGTCCAAATTGGAGATTTTTGGTTCCAACAGCCGTGTCTTTGTGAGACGCGGTGTGGGTGAACGGATGATCTCCGCATGTGTAGTTCCCACCATAAAGCATGGAGGAGGAGGTGTTATGGTGTGGGGGTGCTTTGCTGGCGACACTGTCTGTGATTTATTTAGAATTCAAGGCACACTTAACCAGCCTGGCTACCACAGCATTCTGCAGCGATACGCCATCCCATCTGGTTTGGTCTTAGTGGGACTATCATTTGTTTTTCAACAGGACAGTGACCCCACACACCTCCAGGCTGTGTAAGGGCTATTTTACCAAGAAGGAGAGTGATGGAGTGGTGTATCAGATGACCTGGCCTCCACAATCCTCCGACCTCAACCCAATTGAGATGGTTTGGGATGAGTTGGACCGCAGAGTGAAGGAAAAGCAGCCAACAAGTGCTCAGCATATTTGGGAACTCCTTCAAGACTGTTGGAAAAGCAGTGTTGAGAGAATGCCAATAGTGTGCAAAGCTGTCATCAAGGCAAAGGGTGGCTATTTGAAGAATCTCAAATATAAAATATATTTTGATTTGTTTAACACTTTTTTGGTTACTACATGATTCCACATGTGTTGATGTCTTCACTATTATTCTACAATGTAGAAAATAGTAAAAATAAAGAAAAACCCTTGAATGAGTAGGTGTGTCCAAACTTTTGACTGGTACTGTACATCTACGTCCGGTATATGGTGTAATTGCTTTGTAATTTTGAAAATGTAATGTGTACATGTGATCTTTTTGTTCTCACAGGATGGCATGAACTGGATTTCCAACAACATTGTGAATAGGAAGAAAGCTGACTAAACCCTGAATATCCAACATGCTGCTTTCTAAACACATACTTTTGTGTGTTTCATGACAACTCTGTACATATGTTGACACCCAATGCAATGGTGACAGGTTTTATAGATGAAGCTATCTATCTGAAGATGCCCCAAAACATTTGAGATCTTGCTGGCTTCTCAAATCCAGCCACAGGAAAATGGATTGAAGGAGGGGGTCACAACAGAAACAATCAACAAGAGAAAAAACACTTAACTTCCAGTCCCATGAACGGTTATTGCCAATGCTCTGGAATGATACTTATTTGATTTAGTCTATGGAAGAAAACTATTCTTGAAGAGTACAAGTAATCCAAGGGACAGAGCATTTCATGGGTAAATAGTCCCACAAAAACATATCTCTTTAGTTTTAGGCACATGAATAAGGCAAAATTCATACACTAAGAAAAAAAGGTTACATTTTGTAGTTTCACTGTTTATACATTATTTGTTTATTGTGTGAATTGAGACTGTGATATAAAATAAATATTGAATTGGCAGAATCTGCTCATACTTGATGTGATATGCATGATTTGTTTGTACCATCAATTACCCCTATAGACAAGCACCATTCCATCGCCAGCCACTGTTTGTTGTCATTGCTCATATATACAGTTGAAGTCGGATGTTTACATACACCTTAGCCAAATACATTTAAACTCAGCTTTTCACAATTCCTGACATTTAATCCTAGTAAAAATCCCATGTCTTAGGTCAGTTAGGCTCACCACTTTATTTTAAGAATATGAAATGTCAGAATAATAGTAGAGAGAATGATTTATTTCAGGTTTTATTTCTTTCATCACATTCCCAGTGGGTCAGAAGTTTACATACACTCAATTAGTATTTGGTAGCATTGCCTTTAAATTGTTTAACTTGGGTCAAACATTTCGGGTAGCCTTCCAATAGCTTCCCACAATAAATTGGGTGAATTTTGGCCCATTCCTCCTGACAGAGCTGGTGTAACGGAGTCAGGTTTGTAGGCCTCCTTGCTCGCACACACTTTTTCAGTTCTGCCCACAAATGTTCTATAGGATTGAGGTCAGGGCTTTGTGAGGGCCACTCCAACACCTTGACTTTGTTGTCCTTAAGCCATTTTGCCATAACTTTGGAAGTATGCTCGGGGTCATTGTCCATTTGGAAGACCCAATTGCGACCAAGCTTTAACTTCCTGACTGATGTCTTGAGATGTTGCTTCAATATATCCACATAATTTTCCTTCCTCATGATGCCATCTATTTTGTGAAGTGCCTCAGTCCCTCCTGCAGCAAAGCAACCCCACAGCATGATGCTGCCACCCCCGTGCTTCACGATTGGGATGGTGTTCTTCGGCTTGCAAGCTTCCCCCCTTTTCCTCCAAACATAACGATGGTCATTATGGCCAAACAGTTCTATTTTTGTTTCATCAGACCAAAGGACATTTCTCCAAAAAGTACAATCTTTGTCCCCATGTGCAGTTGCAAACCGTAGTCTGGCTTTTTTATGGCGGTTTTTGAGCAGTGGCTTCTTCCTTGCTGAGCGGCCTTTCAGGTTATAACGATATAGGACTCGTTTTACTGTGGATATAGATACTTTTGTACCTGTTTCCTCCAGCATCTTTACAAGGTCCTTTGCTGTTGTTCTGGGATTGATTTGCACTTTTCGCAACAAAGTATGTTCATCTCTAGGAGACAGAATGCGTCTCCTTCCTGAGCGGTATGACGGCTGCGTGGTCCCATGGCGTTTATACTTCCGTACTATTGTTTGTACAGATGAACGTGGTACTTTCAGGCGTTTGGAAATTGCTCCCAAGGATGAACCAGACTTGTGGAGGTCTACTGATTTCTTTTGATTTTCCCATGATGTCAAGCAAAGAGGCATTGAGTTTGAAGGTAGGCCTTGAAATACATCCACAGGTACACCTCCAATTGACTCAAATTATGTAAATTAGCCTATCAGAAGCTTCTAAAGCCATGACATCATTTTCTGGAATTTTCCAAGCTGTTTAAAGGCACAGTCAACTTAGTGTATGTAAACTTCTGACCCACTGGAATTGGGATACAGTAATTATAAGTGAAATAATCTGTCTGTAAACAATTGTTGGAAAAAAGATTACTTGTGTCATGCACAAAGTAGATGTCCTAACCAACTTGCCAAAACTATAGTTTGTTAACAAGAAATTAGTGGAGTGGTTGAAAAACAAGTTTTAATGACTCCAACCTAAGTGTATGTAAACTTCCGACTTCAACTGCAGCTCAGTGGATGTCGTTGCATTGTTGTCAGACAGTAAGTCAGTGCTGCCCCACAGTGGGGGACTCTCATCATTACCCCTGTGCCAGGAATGGTAAACTCACAAAAACTACTCTATGGTCTGTGTCAAATACATTGTAAGTAAATGTATATTCCTGTCACACACACGATGAGGGCTCAGCGAACAACTAAAAGAGAAGTATCTGCATCTCTATAGACTATGGTCCTTAAATTCAAATCTGGACCTCAAAGCCAGTTCTACTGCTTTTTTTCATTACCCCCTCTTATCAGGGACTGATTAATTTATCATAGGTACACTTCAACTGTGAGAGACGGAATCTAAAACAAAAATCCAGAAAATCACATTGTATGATTTTTAAGTAATTAATTTGCATTTTATTGCATGACATAAGTATTGATCACCTACCAACCAGTAAGAATTCCGGCTCTCACAGACCTGTTAGTTTTTCTTTGAGAAGCCCTCCTGTTCTCCACTCATTACCTGTATTAACTGCACCTGTTTGAACTTGTTACCTGTATAAAAGACATCTGTCCACACACTCAATCAAACAGACTCCAACCTCTCCACGATGGCCAAGACCAGAGAGCTGTGTAAGGACATCAGGGATACAATTGTAGACCTGCACAAGGCTGGGATGGGCTACAGGACAATAGGCAAGCAGCTTGGTGAGAAGGCAACAACTGTTGGCGCAATTATTAGAAAATGGAAGAAGTTCAAGATGACAGTCAATCACCCTCGGTCTGGGGCTCCATGCAAGATCTCACCTCGTGGGGCATCAATGATCATGAGGAAGGTGAGGGATCAGCCCAGAACTACACGGCAGGACCTGGTCAATGACCTGAAGAGAGCTGGGACCACAGTCTCAAAGAAAACCATTAGTAACACACTACGCCGTCATGGATTCAAATCCTGCAGCGCACGCAAGGTCCCCCTGCTCAAGCCAGCGCATGTCCAGGCCCGTCTGAAGTTTGCCAATGACCATCTGGATGATCCAGAGGAGGAATGGGAGAAGGTCATGTGGTCTGATGAGACAAAAATAGAGCTTTTTGGTCTAAACTCCACTCGCCGTGTTTGGAGGAAGAAGAAGGATGAGTACAACCCCAAGAACCCCATCCCAACCGTGAAGCATGGAGGTGAAAACATCATTCTTTGGGGATGCTTTTCTGCAAAGGGGACAGGACGACTGCACCGTATTGAGGGGAGGATGGATGGGGCCATCTATCGCGAGATCTTGGCCAACAACCTCCTTCCCTCAGTAAGAGCATTGAAGATGGGTCGTGGCTGGGTCTTCCAGCATGACAACGACCCGAAACACACAGCCAGGGCAACTAAGGAGTGGCTCCGTAAGAAGCATCTCAAGGTCCTGGAGTGTCCTAGCCAGTCTCCAGACCTGAACCCAATAGAACATTTTTGGAGGGAGCTGAATGTCCGTATTGCCCAGCGACAGCCCCGAAACCTGAAGGATCTGGAGAAGGTCTGTATGGAGGAGTGGGCCAAAATCCCTGCTGCAGTGTGTGCAAACCTGGTCAAGACCTACAGGAAACGTATGATCTCTGTAATTGCAAACAAAGGTTTCTGTACCAAATATTAAGTTCTGCTTTTCTGATGTATCAAATACTTATGTCATGCAATAAAATGCAAATTAATTAATTATTAATTACATATTTCTTAATTCCATTCTTTAACTTTTTAGATGTGTGTATTGTTGTGAATTGTTAGATACTATTGCACTGTTGGAGCTAGGAACACAAACATTTCGCTACACATGCAATAACATCTGCTAAATATGTGTATGCGACGAATAAAATTGTATTTGATTTGATAATTAATCAAATAAAGTAGCGGAAAACTGCACTGTCTTTGGAAAACAGTTTCTTACACCATCAATCAGAAGTGAATTAGTGGATATCTGGAGGTAGTTCTGGAATTCTAATAGCAGGTAAGACATTGAGACGAGGGTGTGTTCTGTTGGTTAGTCTCATGTTATTACTGTTGAACTACTGTACAACTCCTGTTCCATATAAAGTGACTTTCAACAGACTGGTTTCACTGTGACCAATTTACTCGTAACATCTCTGGATTTGTCCTTGCTGCTATGCTGTATTGTTATGTCGTAGCAAAACTATAACATAAGAACACACGCTTACTGCGACTGTTTCTACCTGCCATACTCTCTGATCGCAGGGTGTAATCCTACTGACAGGGACGATGCAAGCACAACACTGTGACATGGCCAAGCAGAGGAAACAGTTGGTCCAGGAACTGTGCATGGAGACACAAGGGGGTATGGCAACCACCACAGTCCACCGAGGGAATCATGACCGGCTACTGAAAAAGAAAGCCACATTACATTTCATTGGAGAATTCCATCATCTTTGGGTTCCCTTAGGTTCAATCCGATTTGATTAAAAAAAGTGAATATATTTCATATAAACTGGGCATAGAAATTATGGGTGGCTGTGTTCTTTTAAAGTCCTTATATGAAAGTGTCTGTTACAGGTGTGTAGGTTTTAAAATAAGAATACTAGGAGATGGAGACCTGCACACTGTCAAAGAAGTGGACAAATCCAAAACTGAGGCTAAACTGCAAAAATAGATGATTTACACTGATGGCTTTATGTTGAAACGTTTGTTTAGTTTTTCACCTTCCATTTATGCACTTTTCTAGCCTCGTATTACCACACTGACCTTGTGAGCTTATATAAATATGTTTCACTACACAGAATTTGAGTGACTCCGTGTAGTGAAACATATTTAACGGTATATAATCTCTTGAGATCTGTGTGGTAGTACGAGGCTAGCACTTTTCTGCACAATGCACTTTTTGGGCATCATGATGTCCCATTAAATCATCTCTATTTTTGTATTTAAGCCTCAGTTTTGGATTTGTCCACTTCTTCGACAGTGTGCGGGTCTACATCTCTCCTAATATCAATGGGGTAAACACCATTCCATCTTAACTGTGTTTGAGGGTCATAAACAGAGAGGAGAGTGAAGACCCAGTAATGTAATGTCACTCCAGGGGAGGAATATCATTCTGCCGAGGCAAGGGGTGAATCATAGCAGCGGAATTGGGCAAAGTCGTGAATCCCACATTCATGACCTCATAAAAAGAACAGCATGCCCCAGAGTCCTCCTAGTGTCAGGTTTAGTGACTAAACAGCTCCAGCAATCAAAAACATTCCTGAAGTAATCATCCTCATTGATGATCTGAAAAAAGTACTCAATGTACAAGTATCAGACGCTGTTACAAACAGTGAGAGGCTAGCTACATGATTAGTGTCTGCAATTCTGTCATGCACTGTCAGAGAGCCGTTTAGTCATATTCTATGGAACACAGAAGACATACGGAACTTTGATTGAGGGCTGTAGGTCTACGTGTCGGAAACAACCTCGCTCCGGCTTGGGCAGTGGCTTTGTTCACAAGGTAAAGAAGTCACTACAATCAAGTCAAAAGACTGGAGGATATGGATACTTCAGTCTGTGTTTATCTCTCGAATATGTATGGGATTGTATGCGCATTGTACGACTACACTATATACTGTCTCTGCCTTTGTGTTCTCATCTGTGTCTTAGAGCACTTTGACCTGGGGAAGATGATCGGCGTTCCTAAGGATGTGATGACGGAGGAGCTCAGCCTGCTGTCTAGCAGATGTTCTAACGATCCACCTCGCCCCTCACTCAAAGGTTACTCTGTGCCTCAAAGAAGTTCCTCGTGAGAGGTTCAACAACACTGTGATCCCCAAGTTCTACAGCTCCCCATGGCAGGACCAGCTGCTGTCTGCCATCTCTGCCCGTCTCCCTGAGCTGCCCCAGAAACTCACCCCAGCCAACTACAGTGCTTCAACAGGTGAGCCCCAGCTACTGCCTCTGTAGCCTGCCCTCAACACACACACACCCCAGCCAACTACAGTGCTTCAACAGGTGAGCCCCAGCTACTGCCTCTGTAGCCTGCCCTCAACACACACACACCCCAGCCAACTACAGTGCTTCAACAGGTGAGCCCCAGCTACTGCCTCTGTAGCCTGCCCTCGACACACACACACCCCAGCCAACTACAGTGCTTCAACAGGTGAGCCCCAGCTACTGCTTCTGTAGCCTGCCCTCAACACACACACACCCCAGCCAACTACAGTGCTTCAACAGGTGAGCCCCAGCTACTGCCTCTGTAGCCTGCCCTCAACACACACACACCCCAGCCAACTACAGTGCTTCAACAGGTGAGCCCCAGCTACTGCCTCTGTAGCCTGCCCTCAACACACACACACCCCAGCCAACTACAGTGCTTCAACAGGTGAGCCCCAGCTACTGCCTCTGTAGCCTGCCCTCAACACACACACACCCCAGCCAACTACAGTGCTTCAACAGGTGAGCCCCAGCTACTGCCTCTGTAGCCTGCCCTCAACACACACACACCCCAGCCAACTACAGTGCTTCAACAGGTGAGCCCCAGCTACTGTCTCTGTAGCCTGCCCTCAACACACACACACCCCAGCCAACTACAGTGCTTCAACAGGTGAGCCCCAGCTACTGCCTCTGTAGCCTGCCCTCGACACACACCTTTCAGTTCAGTCTAGGAGTCTCAGTCAAAGAAGGTTCTATGAGTCCTCCTTTGCCGGCTTCTGAAACCGCTTTATAAAAGGCTGCTGTCTGCTTGTGAATACAGAATCTGGCGCTGGCTCACACACCAGTCTGGGCCACTGAGTAAAGCTTCTATTTTAAAATACGTCTGTAAGCCAAAGTCCACACAACTCTAAAAAAAACACTCAAGACCGATTTATATCCAGATACAAAGGGAAACGACTAATCAGAACTGGTCATCGGTCTGTGTCATTCAACTTTTTGAGATAATCTCTTCACACCATGCTACCATGACCCACACACTAGAGACCTTTTGAGAAGAGCGAAGCTATATTTCATCTATGGTTATCCTTACTAACTACAAATCCTGACACCCATTTATTTCTATAAGGGCCCCAATGCTGTTTGAGGGGACAGCAGGTAGTGTGTGGATGTTCCCCCTGCCTGGGTTTGAGCGCCCAACTTCAACTGCACCCGCAGGTGCTGGGCCACCCAATACTCTGCTAAAATGAAGACTTCATACCGGTAACACCATGACCGCTTTAGAATTTAGATGACTTTGCAGAGGACCTATCTTTGTACTCTTACATACATAAACTGCAAGTCCAAATAGTGGATAGTTCATGTGTTTGAGAAAAATGTTGTTCGCTCTGTCTTTTTCTACCAGAAATAATGATATCAAGAATAGCTTAAACCAGGTAATTCTTTATCAAGGACAGAACTTGGTAAACTATGTGAATAAAATATGTACATAACAAAAACTTTCAAATGAAAGGATCATATTTATGAAGCTAAAATGTGACAACCATACACTTCTCACAGTTCTCTTAAAACAAAGAAATTTACAATTCTACTGAGACATGGACAACTTCATCAATCTTTAGATAATAGTGCCACCACATGGAAGTAAATGGCCTTAACAATTGGAATTTCTGAAGACCGTTAAAGCTGGAATCCTTAATGATGAAATTGCCATGTCCTTTCGGGATATTACAAAAAAAAATAAGTTACAACAAACAATGAACACTTTTTTCCCCCTTTGACATTGTTGCATGCACGATAGAGCAGAATACACACAATGTATTTTTTTTACCACGCTGCTCACCTCCGTTTGGACGCTCCTCACCTCCATTTCATCAACAAAACAAAAACAATAAAAGGTGCCGAGGGTGAACAGTGGCACGGTTTCCCCTAATGAGGAGTCCATCGTTAACATCTGACAATTCTGCACAAAATGCATGATATATAGAATAATTTTGTAATGGAAAGTTTGACATTTTCTTGTATAAGAACAGTTTCGTACAATATGCACATTTTGTAAACATCACCCTCCCTCCTTTCAAATCTACAAGCCATCACATCAGTTAGAACCAGGGGTTGGAACCTCAATTATCTTCCAATCGTTTCATTCTGAACAGAACCATTATTTTTTTCGTTCCGTTCCACTGTTCCGACCAGCAAAATACAGTTCTGAACCGGTTCGAACATATAGTTCCTTTCTATTCCTTTTAAAACCTCTGAAATTTACTTTTTTATTTACATTTAGCTCAACATTAAATTACTTAACCAATCAGTGGGGATAGAGCAGCTTGCTGTGGAGTCGGTAAGCGATTTAATCTGTATAGGAAAGTTGTTAAGAGCAAATAGTATTTTGCCGTAACAGCATGGTTTAAACATAATAAAAGACAAGCACACACACTGTGCTGCCAGTCAGTGTAGGGCGCTTGATGCAACATACATTTTGAGTGTGAGGAGAGAGAGAGAGAGGATGGAGGAAGCTTGCCTTGAAGCGCTGGGCATCTTGTTATGACATGCATTATCTGAAATAGGCCCACAGAATAATACCTACGGAGGATCGGCTTCTATGGAGGAACTTTGAATGTCATTGAACTTCCGGGTTGGTTTAACGTTGGACCAGAGCAAACGTTAGCTTACAAGCTTGTGTGTGCAGAGCAGCACTAGAATTAAAAACACATCTTACCTTTTTGTAGTTAATAAATCCAATGTGAGACGTGATAACAGTATCCTTACCTATCATTGAAAAAGTCAATCCACTCTTTAAATAAACAACTCTCCCTAATTTCTGAATTATGCGTGTAACATCGCCAGTAGGCTACAGTAACCTATGCTTCAGGAGGGAGGGGCAGGTAGCCTACACACACACCCACTGGCAAAGGCGCTTCTTGTGGACTGAGAAAAAATGCCCAGAACGTAAAATAACGTTATTAACCGGTATACATGCTATTAAAATAACAGTTCTGTTCCGGAACAGTATAGATCACTTTTGTTTTCAGCTCGGGTTCTGTTCCTCAAATAATTTAGTTATTTTTCGGTTCCGTTCCCTGAACCGGTTCCAACCCTTGGTTAGAACATAGGTTCAAATGGAGGAAGGTATAAGGAACCATTTAAAAAACTCCACAGTTCAGAACTCCCTTTTCCTAACCAGCGAGACCTTGCTGGTGCACAAACAGATGTTATTCTCTATAACGCTTATATAGAACAAGGATCTCACATCAGTGAAATGTGCCTACAGTTACAGTGCCTGGTTTATTTATAGGGTGAAATTGGTAATTTGGTAAGGAATTGGTATAACACAATCAAAATGTGTCTTAAAAAAACAGTAATCACTACAAACAGTAGGGTCTAGGAGCCTCCGTGACGACTGGCGTGTGCACCCATGCGCTGTGGATCCTGGGAGGGGTAGTGAACATGGCCAGGAGGCCTCATCCCCATGTGGTCCATGGAGTGGAACATAGGTGGCCCAAAGCCTGTAGGGACGGAAACACCACAAGTTATAAATCCTTAGTGCTGCTGATGCTTTGGGGGTTAAACAAAAGAGTCTTATACAGATAGACGGAGTACATTAGGACTCAGGATAACACAAAACACTTATTTCAAATGTGATCCTCTACAGGGGGGAAAGTATGGGAAAAGGTTAGAGAAGAATTCATGGGACTCTTGTTTACCTGGAGGAGGGGGCATAGCCACACCGGGGGGTGGGGGTAGACTGATGTTCATGACAGGAGGGTCTGAGTTGGGGCCCAGGTTGAAATAGTTTGTAGGGGCATCTTCGTCCACAGGGGGTGGAGGTAGTGCTGCAGGACAGAGACAGAGGGTCAGTATTGACAAACACATTATTGGGAAGTGTTCGGTAAAATGTGTGAGAATTTTACTACTAAAAAGATAAAAAAGTATAGCTCTCGTGACCGTGCTTCTACATCTGCATTGCTTGCTCTTTGGGATCTTAGGCTTTTTTTCCCTGGTATCTGTATAGCACTTTGTGACAACTACTAACGTTAAAAGGGCTTTATAAAATAACTGTCATGAATTGCCCTCACCTCCAGGCAGTCCAGGTACCGGCTCCAGCTTCATCCCCATCTCAGTCACCCCTTCCCTCTCTCTTCCCTCCTTCCCCCGCGCTCCCTGGGACCTGGGATAGACCACACAATCAATCAATTCATCAAATGCATTCATGTCACACTGGGGGCATTTATACTGGGTTGCAAATGCACAGCTTGGAATATATATGATAACAGAGCAATCAGTCAACAGAAGAATGGGCACCTGCTGGCATAGCCATCTGTCACTAGTATTACAAACCACAGGTGTAAGTGTATGAGGTTGTCATATCAGAGGGTGGGACTTTACCTGCCCCACTTGACGTTGAGTCTGCGCCCGTTGATAATGAGCTTGTTGAAGGACTTCTCAGCAGCCAACTCTGCAGCCTGACGGGTGGCAAACTGGATGAAGGCACACTGCTGCCTCTGAACGATGGTGGTGGTCCGGATCTCCCCAAACTGGTAGAAATGGTTCCTGTTGGGAGGCACGCGGTTACAGCCCAACTGCCGCAACCAACCACCGTTAACATTCAGCAAAGCACACGTGACTACATTCCATATGCTTCATTTGGAGTAAAACGTACTACATTAATTTCGAGTGGGCACTCACCTGAGCTCTGAGTCTGTGATGGAGTCTCCAAGTCCCCCCACATAAAGCGTAGTGATGGACTTGTCCTCTGGAGCATCCAGTCTAGGCATGGTAGAGGCCCTCTTCAGCAGCTTGTCAGCCACAGGGTCGTTGATACCATAGTAACGGTCCTTAATGTTCTGGTCTGCCAGGGGATCGTCAGGATCAGTTGGCTTCTCGTGCCTGGAGTTCAGTAGTTCACAGTTAATGAGAGTTAAAGCAAAACATATGGCAACAATCTTCTTATCTTGGACAAAGTAGATAATCAGACATTACATTTACTTTTTCCCTTGGCTCATAAGTCAACAATTGCCTGATGTTTAACACGTGTGTCAAGTCTCTCTTTGCACCTTTGGTTTCATGATGTTGACAGTTGCTCACCTGTACGGACACTCTTCTCCTCTCTTACATTCTCCCTTCACCCAGAAAGAGCAGATGTGTGGTCTATTCCTCTTGTAGTAAGGCGTGGTGCGGGCTAGCTTCAGCAGCATGTCACTAGAGCTGGGGACCTTACCCAGGAGACCCACTGGCCGGGTACCATCAGAGTTCCCTATCTGCAGTTAGGAAAGAGCTACTGTCAAGAGGGTGCATTTTGGTTCCATTAAAACTAAAGCCCGACCGATATGGGTATTTTGGGTCTGATACCGATTCTGATTTTTGGGGTGACAACTTACCGTTACATCTGCCGAGGAAATGAAAAGGCGAGATTTTTCCACACCGAGTTCTCATTAATTGTCAACCAAAAGAGCAAATGTAGAAGACAAAGGTTTCAAATGTTGACTTATTACATTGTGACAGTAATGACACATCAAGAATGGTCACAAGTGTTCAGATCTGTTTCCGGTGGGATCCATTAAAACACATGGCTTTCTTTTGCAAATTACTATGAATTAATTAACTTCTATCTTCAAACTTGTCTATACTAAACATCATATTAAGGTGTGGGACATTCATTGTATGACAATAAATAACTAGCAGGTTTATTTCGCTCCAGCAGCTAGAATTTGTCTGTTCACTATTCAACTGTGGGAAAATGGCGGCTCTCAGCATCAGACAATAGAAAGAGCTGGCCGCTACTATACGAGAGATTGTTTGTGAGGAGATTACCTCTGCCCTCTACTTACAATTCAAACTGATAAATGCATCATTGGCAGTGCTCACTGCTAAAGTGGATACCTATTCAACAAGTATTCAGATAAGCATGATATTTCCTTTTAACATCCTATTGGTAAAAGGCCAATATCGGCTGATAATATCAGTGAAACTAAAATATATATCCGTCGGGCTCTAATTAAAACCAGGGTGTTAGATTTACCAGGATGAAGAATGAAATAAAGATGAATGGGCGGCAGGTAGCTTAGTGGTTAAGAGCGTTGTGCAAGTAACCGAAAGGTCGCTGGTTCTAATCCCCGAGCCGACTAGCTGAAAAATCTGTCGATGAGCCCTTGAGCAAGGCACTTAACCCTAATTGCTCATGTAAGTCGCTCTGGATAAGAGCGTCTGCTAAATGACTAAAATGTAAATGTAATGAAGGTACACAACTCAGACCAGAGGACCAAAGACCAGATATTTTTGGGTGGTACTAATAAAATCAGTGAGTAAACATTGTCTGGAATCTTTCCAAGGGAAAATGAGAAACGTCAAAGGGTGCTATCTGAACCTTCTTGGCATGAACATACTGTAAGGATATTTACAAAGCAAGCTGAGTTATGACAGAATGTAAACGTTGATCTGTCTGGTAACATTACCGACACCATTAGACGTTTACTCACAGGACTCGGATCTTAATGTAGGAATGACCTTTTATCTTAAATAAGGAAAAATACATCACCTCTCTTTCCATGTTCTGAGTGTAGTATTCCTTGTTCACGTCGGATTTTGGCACGTCGTCCTTGATTGACAGCCCAGTGTCTCGGACCTGTATTGGCAAGCCTAGATGAAGGAGTAACGCCCATTTAGACAACAGCCACTCTGAACGTGTCTGAAGTGCAATCTCTCTCATATACCCGTACAACTCTGTGTGTGTTCATTCTCTGGATGGTAACAGGCATAACCTGGCCCAGAGGATGAGTGTTCCAAACACTGTCTTTGTTGACTCACCATACTCTAGATCCAGTAGGCACGTCTGACAGACATTCTTCATCTTACTGCACGTCTGGCACACCTCTGTCTTTTTGAATCGCATGCGGGTCCCAGGACACCATCGGAACACTGTGAAAGGTCTGGCACATATCTAAGCAGGACATAGCGGAAGCAGGGTGTGAGTCAAGATTGCACAGTTTCATACCCTGTACTTTAATAAGGTTCTCTAACTCTAGTGCTGGACAGCTGATGTATGTGCAGGCTTTCTTTCCAGCCTAGCAGTAGTTAACACAAACACATCAGCTAGTGGTGGACCTGATTGAAGACCTTGATTAGGTAAGTTCTTAAAATCATGTGTGGGCTGGAACAATGGATTGCACACCCAGTATCTCCTCAGAACCTAAATTTGAGAACTCTACTATATGAGTAAACAGTGACTGATTATCCAACTAAGAATTAATTAACTTAATTTCTTACCTTGCACTCCTTGCCATATTTCTCCTTGGTCTATCAAACAGAAAGTGTGATACAGGGTGATTTTTTTTTATATATATAACTATAACTAGAAGAACATGCCAATCAAAATAACACGTTTCAGCCATAGAGATATGGTTTCAGCTAACGTTACATGGCCATATGAAATGTAGCAAAAAGATGGTTAACAATTAGCTCCTACAGAACATTAACCCAAAGACAATTGATTAAACTTACCATTCGAATATAAGGATTCTCTCCAAGACATGTCTGGCAGAGAATAGGAAAATCCTATGTGGAAGGGAAGATTAGTACAGTATCAAACAAAACAATTAACGTCAGCTAGCAAACTTGCTAACGTTAGCTATAACCTATTTGTGTACACATTTTTAGCTAGCTATGTAGCTGTGAATGTTTGTTTTATTTTGCTAGCGCAACGACTTTGTAAACCAGCTAGAAACCATCTCTGATTTGCACTGTTATTATTGGGCGATTCCATGCCAGCTAACTAGATATCTATTAGCTAGCTAGGCGAGCTCACAGGACAATAAGTTACTTGTCCAGTACAACGCTACCACCGCTTATTGACACAATCAATGTCACGGAATAACACTTACACACGTTCCTTTTAAATAATTCAGATTAACTGAAAATGTAATTTCAAACATACCGCGTCCTCCCAATTTTGTCTGTTGTAAATATTAGCTCCTAAAGATGTTGCCATTTTCAAAAAGCTTGCTTCCCAGTATGCAACGCAGCAAAAGGCGTCTCACGCGATCAGACCAAAAACACACGCTTTTATTAAAGTGTATAACTATTATTTCACAGTCGAAACAACATCTTCAACAATTAATTATCTGTATGTGTATGATCATTTTAATGTGTATGGTGAATAATTCTACCCCGCATGGTTGTGCGTATATAGGGGTTGTTCATTGCGAAAAGCCGTAAAGTAATTTACCCCAAGTCTCTCATGTGGGCCTAGTTTCGGCAATCAAATAGGATTAAATGTTAGAATTGGGTTTTTTTAAACTTAAAAACATTAATTCTGTTAAGGATTTGGTAACCCAATCTGACCAGACAGCTGATGTTCTGAAAGAGCTGCAAAATCTGGACCCCTACAAATCAGCTGGGCTAGACAATCTGGACCCTTTCTTTCTAAAACTAGCCGCCGAAATTGTCGCAACCCCTATTACTAGCCTGTTAAACCTCTCTTTCGTAACGTCTGAGATCCCCAGAGATTGGAAAGCTGCCGCGGTCATCCCCCTCTTCAAAGGGGGTGACACTCTAGATCCAAACTGTTACAGACCTATATCCATCCTGCCCTGCCTTTCGAAAGTATTTGAAAGCCAAGTTAACAAACAGATCACCGACCATTTCGAATCCCACCGTACCTTCTCCGCTATACAATCCGGTTTCCGAGCTGGTCATGGGTGCACTTCAGCCACGCTCAAGGTCCTAAACGATATTATAACCGCGATTGATAATAGACAGTACTGTGCAGCCGTCTTCATCGACCTGGCCAAGGCTTTCGACTCTGTCAACCACCGCATTCTTATTGGCAGACTAAATAGCCTTGGTTTCTCAAATGACTGCCTCGCCTGGTTCACCAACTACTTCTCAGATAGAGTTCAATGTGTCAAATCGGAGGGCCTGTTGTCTGGACCTATGGCAGTCTCTATGGGGGTGCCACAGGGTTCAATTCTTGGGCCGACTCTTTTCTCCGTGTATATCAATGATGTCGCGCTTGCTGCTGGTGACTCTCAGATCCACCTCTACGCAGACGACACCATTTTGTATACATCTGGCCATTCATTGGACACTGTGTTAACAAACCTCCAAACGAGCTTCAATGCCATACAACACTCCTTCAGTAGCCTCCAACTGCTCTTAAACACTAGTAAAACTAAATGCATGCTCTTCAATCGAACGCTGCTGGCACCCGCCCACCCGACTAGAATCACCACTCTCGACGGGTCTGACCTAGAGTATGTGGACAACTACAAATACCTAGGTGTCTGGTTAGACTGTAAACTCTCCTTCCAGACTCACATTAAGAATCTCCAATCCAAAGTTAAATCTAGAATCGGCTTCCTATTTCGCAACAAAGCCTCCTTCACTCATGCTGCCAAACATGCCCTCGTAAAACTGACTATCCTACCGATCCTTGACTTCGGCGATGTCATTTACAAAATAGCCTCCAACTCTCTACTCAGCAAATTGGATGTAGACTATCACAGTGCCATCCGTTTTGTCTCCAAAGCCCCATACACTACCCACCACTGTGACCTGTACGCTCTTGTTGGCTGGTCCTCACTACATGTTCGTCGTCAAACCCACTGGCTCCAGGCCATCTATAAATCACTGCTAGGCAAATCCCCGCCTTATCTTAGCTCATTGGTCACCATAGCAGCACCCACCCGTAGTCTGCGCTCCAGCAGGTATATCTCACTGGTCATTCCCAAAGCCAACACCTCCTTTGGCCGCCATTCCTTCCAGTTCTCTGCTGCCAATGACTGGAACGAATTGCAAAAATCTCTGAAGCTGTAGACACTTATCTCCCTCACTAACTTTAAGCATCAGTTGTCAGAGCACCTTACCGATCACTGCACATGTACACAGCCCATCTGAAATTAGCCCACCCAACTACCTCATCCCTATATTGTTATTTATTTTGCTCTTTTGCACCCCAGTATCTCTATTTGCACATAATCTCTTGCACATCTAGCATTCCAGTGTTAATACTAATTGTAATTATTTTGCACTATAGCCTATTTATTGCCTTACCTCCATAACTTGCTACATTTGCACACACTGTATATATATTTTCTGTTGTATTTT
The DNA here is from genome assembly GCF_020615455.1 of Coregonus clupeaformis. Lineage (NCBI taxonomy): Eukaryota > Metazoa > Chordata > Actinopteri > Salmoniformes > Salmonidae > Coregonus > Coregonus clupeaformis. The sequence goes on along the minus strand of NC_059204.1, from coordinate 47,791,774 downwards.
TTGACTTTATGTTTTTTTACCCCATATGTAACTCTGTGTTGTTGTTTTTATCGCACTGCTTTGCTTTATCTTGGCCAGGTCGCAGTTGTAAATGAGAACTTGTTCTCAACTGGTTTACCTGGTTAAATAAAGGTGAAATAAATAAATAAATACAAATAAAAGTATGTTGTTGTTGCGTCTTTCAAAACTCAAAGATAGTGATTAGGAAAATGTTGATACCGAAAATCTGGATTGTTTTGATCCCACTGGAAGGGTGGATTTAGAAAGGTGAAAGGCACTACAACCAATAAATGTTAATGTAACTAAGGTGAGGAGTTTAAATTTGTTTTCTTACATCTGAAAACCAAAGGTTAATGCAAGTAAATGGGTTATATAATTATTTTATCTTTGGGACATCCCTACCCCATTGAAGTTGAAATGTAAAATGCTTAAGGTTAGGGTTATGGCTAGGTAAGGGTTATGGATAGGGTTTAGGGTGTGTACGTCCCAAGGATCCCCATTAGCACTAACCATACCTTTATTCATGTGGTTTAGTCATCTCTGTTTTCCTCTGACAGTGTAGAAGTAGTAGCATATCACAATCTGTCCAGTAGATGGCCTGTTCAAAGCACTGAAAATCCGGATTGTGTGATCTTGATATTGTCGTATCTAGATCAGAATTATCCTATCTGATTATTTTCAGAAAAACCGCCTCAAAAACCGCCAGATAGATCTTACCCTGGATAGCAAAAAATAGGATTACAAATCCGGATCATTCTGATCCAGATAAAAAGTTTTGAAAAACTGGGCCATGACCGTGATGATTAGCAGCATGGCCTGAGCGGAGGTCAAAGATAGCCTACTATTTATCTGTGAGGCCATGAGAATAACCAAGATTAGGGATCAACACACTTATGTATTTTAGTGATTTCATAAATGCATTATGGCAGGCACAGGTGTAAAGAGGCATGTTTCTGTTGAAGAGCAATGGACCAACTATCTCAGAGGACTTCGGGTCCCTGCCCCATTAGTGTCAGAAGGCATCTATATAGTATGAAACCCATGCCTTCAGAGAGAGAGAGAGAGAGAGAGAAGAGATACAGATTATTGTGATTCTTATACCATCGTGAATGTTCAGTGGAATGCCATATAAGCATAATTGATTTGAGTAATTTTTATTTACAGCCTATATTTAAACAAAACAACAATACAACAAATATATATTTTTTCAAAACATCGAATGTTGCAATTAGACTCATCAGTTGTTGACGTTTTGTTTTTAGTGGGGGGGAAATCACTCGAGGTTTGTTACGTCATCTGGCGACCTTCTTCTTCTTCAGTGGGGTTTATCGGCGGTTGGCATCCAACATTATGGTGCATTACCGCCACCTACCGTACTGGAATGTGGGCCAGAGACATGGAGAAAAGTAATCCTACCTGCCAACCCCGTTTCTCTTAAAAAAGATAACAAAATATTTGAGACTATATCTAATGCCGTTCTGCTCAATATACTCTTTAATCTAATTTCCTGTATCCTCTTCTCCCTCATACTAGATCTCATCCTCTCTCTTTCCCTCTGATACTGCCCACACTGTAGCAATACATGCTCCACAGTCTCTATTTCCTGACAATAATCACACTTTCCTGATGGATGCTTTCCTATCACGTTTAATGTCTTATTCAACTGCCGGTGTCCCACCCTTAACCTTGTAAAAATAGCCTCCTCTCTTCTGTCCCTTCCTGCCGTCCTCCCCTCCCCGACTTTCCTCTGTACTTGAAATAAATGCCTTCCCTTATTATTTCTATTCCACTGCTCCTGCCATCTCTGCACCATCACTGTATATATCAGTATTTTTGTCTCTGCCTTGCTCAGTGACACTTCAACATCCCCACTACTAAGTGCTTGTTTAGCCTGTTCATCTACTGCCTTGTTCCCCTCCACCCTGACATGGGCTGGGACCCAAGTAAATCTTATCTGAATACCCATCTGTTTAATCCTGCCATGGGTTTGCAGCACCTCATAAAGCAGGTATTGTCTGCTACCTGAGCTAAAAGACTGGAGACTCATTAACACTGCACATGAATCAGAGCAAATAACTATTCTGTCTGGCTTAACTTCCTCCACCCACTGCAAGGCCAACAGTATGCCCATCAGCTCCGCCTTATATACAGCCAGATGATCTGTAATACGTTTCCTGACTTCCACCCCACACTCCTGCACTACAAATGCTGACCCAGTACGTCCTGTCCTTGGATCTTTTGAACCATCTGTGTAAATGGCCACAAAATCCTGATACACAGTTTCCAGACGTCTCTTAAAGAAATCAGCTGGATCAACCCCCTCCCTATCTTTCTGTAGTCTCTCCAACACTTCTAGATCAATTACTGGAGGCGGGAGTAGCCCCATCTGGCGACCATTCGGTACTCTCCGAGAAGGCGACCAGGGGTGTATTCATTGCGTATTGAAACGGAAACCGTTTACATTTAAGAACCAAACAGAGCAAACGGAACGAAACGTAGCGGGACCTACCTGAATTTGTCCAATAGAAACGTTTTCGTTGCAAAGCATTTCCCGTTTGGAGTAAACGGGTTCTGTTGTAAAACGTTTAACAACAGAATCAGCTTAATAAATATACCCCAGTAGAAGGAGGGCGGCGAGGCCACTCGTGTTTCTCTCGCCCACTAGGAACAGTCTATATCTAAACCGGGACGCCCCAATTCTAGTAAAGCTACTGCCTAAAGCCGAACTTCAAATCCTTCTTTTATACACAAAGTGTTGGTCGTGTCGATGAAACAATCAAGTGGGTAAGTTGCTATTTTGTTCTTTGGGATTGTGTAGTAAGCGTGCGGCAGGGAAGCACACGCGTTCCCGGGGAACGCTACTGTATTTAACGTTAGCCTCTGAAAGTCCCCGCGTCTCCAAATTCGACTCTCAAAAGTGGGTGCCAGCTAGCTACAACGACAGAGCAACGAGGGCATCGCTAGTTAGATATGTTAACCGTTTAAATGGTAGTGTCTAAAATCTTAACTACGGTTGCTCGCAACCTATATAACAACAAAACAGAGTACACTGATTTATTAACCTGGTAAACTGTAATGCTAATGCATGATTATAGCTAGCTTATCTGGTAACGTTAGCTTCACACTGATTCAGCTAGCCTGCCAACTAACTAGTTCCGCTAGCCAGCTAAATCATGAGTTGAAAAAACAGCCAACTATTGTCGGGGTACAGTATCGATCAAGCTAACTAGCCAGGGAGGATAGCATTTGCGTACATTGTAGTTACAGCTTTTGTGTCCATGCACAGTTGCTGAGTGATTATAATTTTTGTCTAGAAGATTCACTTTGTGGTGATGAATATAAAACAACAAAGTAACACGGATAGCTATGTTGAATGCATTTTAATGCATCTTATTATGCCAGTGCTTAAATGTAACCAGACCGGTTTCTAATGCACACTTTAGAGAGAATGTGAGAGAATCCCAGTGATGGAGCCTACTACTGCAATGCAATGCACACATAAACAGCAACATGTCCTGTTTTGTCTATACTTGGCCCTAGCTAGGTAACGTTACTAGCTGGCAATGTTGCTAAATTATGCACACCGTTTGAGCGTTATAATAGAGGTATACCCAACTACAAATACATTTTTGGATGGTATATGCTTAAGAGCTCTTTTTTTTTTGCACTTATATTCTCAGAGGATATGCAATATGTTTTTGCCTCGGTCACCCACCCTCTTGAAATTGATTTAGCAGAGCAGTTTTGGACATATTGTATTCATTTTCTATGAAAAGTAGCACAAGATTACGTTTCTAGATTCGGGCATAGGCCATTTCCTATAGAAATATGCTTTGCCTACTTCGTTCTGTTCCTGTTGGTCAGTCGTCAGTGCACTGGGTCAGATTGCTTTCTGCCAAACACTTTCAGGAGTTATCACTTCATTTGGCTGTATTTTGCAATGTTTTTAAACCTTAGGTTTATTTTATTTCCAAATAAAGTGTGATCTATGTTATTTATTGTTTTAACTTATAAGCATCAAGAGGTCCCCTTTGCATACTTACACCAAGCAATGTGTTTTTTTCATGCTGTGAAACGGACGTCAGTGTGCTGCTAACAGTTTAGCTTCCTCCACTGTCCTGTCCCCATACCAGGCTCGAACCAGTGATCCTCTGCTCGCAGACATAGGTGACCGCCATCCTAGACATTTTACTAACTGTTTGAGCTATCTAATTTGCTATCAAATTTTTATTGTATTTTTTTTTCGATAGCTCCATCGGTGACATTTCAAGCTAGCTGTGGAGTGAGCTCATGATAAGTTCTTAACTCTGTTACACTGCACATGCAACACAGAACATTTCCCCTCACTGTGTCATGTTAATCTTTCCTTTATCATGGGATTGGACTCAGTCAACCTTCCAATCCTTGGACCTTAGTCTAAACCTCCCTCACCTCCCTCTTGCTGTGCTGCTCCACAGGGTGCTCCTCTCTCTCCTGTAGTGGGTCACAGTCCACCACCAGCACTTAGGCAAATGAATCAGAATGTGCTCATAGCCCTATTTCTCCCCAGAATATTGCTTTCTACCTCCCTGGGAGATGACTTATTTGTAGAGCGATGTTGATTTGGGCTACATAAATAAAATTGCAATGCATACATTTGGTTCGGATGTTACATAAGTCTATGCAGAAGGGTGTTGACATTACATTTATTAAAATATTGTTTACTTTAGGATCACCTGACCTGATTAGTTAGTCTTACATAATGTTATTTATTCTGTTTTTGACTATTTATTTTACATATTTATCTAAAGGTACATTTTTCAAATTGATCTAAATTCATCTATTTTACATTTACATTTTTACATTACATTTTAGTCATTTAGCAGACGCTCTTATCCAGAGCGACTTACAGGAGCAATTAGGGTTAAGTGCCTTGCTCAAGGGCACATTAACGTCATTTAGCAGACGCTCTTAGCCAGAGCGACTCACAAATTGGTGCGTTCACCCTATAGCCAGTGGGATAACCACTTTACAATTGGGGGGGTAGAAGGATTCCTTTATCCTATCCCAGGTATTCCTTAAAGAGGTGGGGTTTCAAATGTCTCCGGAAGGTGGTGAGTGACTCCGCTGTCCTGGCGTCGTGAGGGAGCTTGTTCCACCATTGGGGTGCCAGAGCAGCGAACAGTTTTGACTGGGCTGAGCGGGAACTATGCTTCCGCAGAGGAAGGGGAGCCAGCAGGCCAGAGGTGGATGAGCGCAATGCCCTCGTTTGGGTGTAGGGACTGATCAGAGCCTGAAGGTACAGAGGTGCCGTTCCCCTCACTGCTCCATAGGCAAGCACCATGGTCTTGTAGCGGATGCGAGCTTCAACTGGAAGCCAGTGGAGTGTGCGGAGGAGGGGGTGACGTGAGAGAACTTGGGAAGGTTGAACACCAGACGGGCTGCGGCATTCTGGATGAGTTGTAGGGGTTTAATGGCACAGGCAGGGAGGCCAGCCAACAGCGAGTTGCAGTAGTCCAGACGGGAGATGACAAGTGCCTGGATTAGGACCTGTGCCGCTTCCTGTGTAAGGCAGGGTCGTACTCTCCGAATGTTGTAGAGCATGAACCTGCAGGAGCGGGTCACCGCCTTGATGTTGGCGGAGAACGACAGGGTGTTGTCCAGGGTCACGCCTAGGCTCTTCGCACTCTGGGAGGAGGACACAGCGGAGTTGTCAACCGTGATGGCGAGATCATGGAACGGGCAGTCCTTCCCCGGGAGGAAGAGCAGCTCCGTCTTGCCAGGGTTCAGCTTGAGGTGGTGATCCGTCATCCATACTGATATGTCTGCCAGACATGCAGAGATGCGATTCGCCACCTGGTTATCAGAAGGGGGAAAGGAGAAGATTAGTTGTGTATCGTCAGCGTAGCAATGATAGGAGAGACCATGTGAGGATATGACAGAGCCAAGTGACTTGGTGTATAGGGAGAAAAGGAGAGGGCCTAGAACTGAGCCTTGGGGGACACCAGTGGTGAGACCACGTGGTGCGGAGACAGCTTCTCGCCACGCCACTTGGTAGGGAGCGACCGGTCAGGTAGGACGCAATCCAGGAGTGAGCCGCGCCGGAGATGCCCAGCTCGGAGAGGGTGGAGAGGAGGATCTGATGGTTCACAGTATCAAAGGCAGCAGACAGGTCTAGAAGGACAAGAGCAGAGGAGAGAGAGTTAGCTTTAGCAGTGCGGAGAGTCTCCGTGACACAGAGGAGAGCAGTCTCAGTTGAATGACCAGTCCTGAAACCTGATTGGTTTGGATCAAGAAGGTCATTCTGAGAGAGATAGCAAGAGAGTTGGCTAAAGACGGCACGCTCAATAGTTTTGGAAAGAAAAGAGAGAAGGGATACTGGTCTGTAGTTGTTGACATCAGTGGGGTCGAGTGTTGGTTTTTTGAGAAGGGGAGCAACTCTCGCTCTCTTGAAGACGGAAGGGACATGGCCGGCGTTCAAGGATGAGTTGATCAGCGAGGTGAGGTAGGGGGAGAAGGTCACCGGAGATGGTCTGGAGAAGGGAGGAGGGGATGGGGTCAAGCGGGCAGGTTGTTGGGCGGCCTGCAGTCACAAGTCGCAGGATTTTATCTGGAGAGAGAGGGAGAAAGAAGTCAAAGCATAGGGTAGGGCAGTGTGAGCAGGACCAGCAGTGTCATTAGACTTAACAAACGAGGATCGGATGTCGTCAACCTTCTTTTCAAAGTGGTTAGGAGGGAGGAAAATGTGGCAAAGAGCTTCCTAGGGTTAGAGGCAGATGCTTGGAATTTAGAGTGGTAGAAGGTGGCCTTAGCAGCAGAAACAGATGAAGAAAATGTAGAGAGGAGGGAGTGAAAAGATGCCAGGTCGGTAGGGAGTTTAGTTTTCTTCCATTTCCGCTCCGCTGCCCGGAGCTCTGTTCTGTGAGCTCGCAGTGAGTCATCAAGCCACGGAGCAGGAGGGGGAGGACCGAGCCGGCCGGGAGGATAGGGGACACAGAGAGTCAAAGGATGCAGAAAGGGAGGAGAGGAGGGTTGAGGAGGCAGAATCAGGAGATTGGAGGGAGAAGGATTGAGCAGAGGGAAGAGATGATAGGATGGAAGAGGAGAGAGTAGTGGGAGAGAGAGAGCGAAGGTTGCGGCGGCGCATTACCATCTGTGTAGGGGCAGAGTGAGTAGTGTGGGAGGAGAGCGAGAGAGAAAAGGAAACAAAGTAGTGGTCGGAGACTTGGAGGGGAGTTGCAGTGAGATTAGTAGAGGAGCAGCATCTAGTGAAGATGAGGTCAAGCGTATTGCCTGCCTTGTGAGTAGGGGGACGGTGAGAGGGTGAGGTCAAAAGAGGAGAGGAGTGGAAAGAAGGAGGCAGAGAGAAATGAGTCATATGTGGACATAGGGAGGTTGAAATCCCCCAAAACTGTGAGGGGTGAGCCATCCTCAGGAAAGGAACTTATCAAGGCGTCAAGCTCGTTGATGAACTCTCCAAGGGAACCTGGAGGGCGATAGATGACAAGGATATTAAGCTTAAATGGGCTAGTGACTGTGACAGCATGGAATTCAAATGAGGAGATAGACAGATGGGTTAGGGGAAAAATTGAGAATGTCCACTTGGGAGAGATGAGGATTCCTGTACCACCACCCCTCTGACCAGATGCTCTCGGGGTATGCGAGAACACATGGTCAGACGAGGAGAGAGCAGTAGGAGTAGCCGTGTTTTCAGTGGTGATCCATGTTTCCGTCAGCGCCAGGAAGTCGAGGGACTGGAGGTTGGCATAGGCTGGGATGAAGTCAGCTTTGTTGGCAGCAGAACGGCAGTTCCAGAGGCTGCCTGCGACCTGGAACTCCAGGTGAGGGGTGCGTGCAGGGACCACCAGGTTAGAGAGGCAGCAGCCGCGCGGTGTGGTGCGTTGTTTGTGTAGCCTGTGCAGAGAGGAGAGAACAGGGATAGGCAGAGGCATAGTTGACAGGCTGTAGCAAATGGCTACAAAAATGCAGAGGAGATCGGAATGAAATGAGCTAAGCATCTGGGAGAGGAGAGAGGGGGCCTCCCTCACCAAAAACTTCTACCTCAGAAACTAAAATTGTTTCACTGAACCACCCGAACAAAAACTCTCCCAACTTCCACCTTTAGAAATCAGAAATTGTTGTGAACCACAGTTGTTCAATGTTTAAAGGAATAGACTCAACCCACTTTATTCAGCTAGCTAACTATGACACCATAGCTGACTAGCATGCTAGCATCCAATAACACACAGTTTAACACACAGTTAAGCACCAATACTTGGTCACAACAAACCACCAATAGTGTGTTAACTAGCTAACTAGCATGCTAGCATCCAGTAACACACAGTTTAGCACAAACACTTGGTCACAGCAAACCACCAATAGTGTGATAACACACTAAACAGATCATTCGTGTCTGTGTCAAGTTCCTTTCATGACGCAGCAATGATTCAACGTTGGCTAGCTAGGACAAGTATATTGTAATTAGCTACTACCGTACAGTTCGCTGGTCGTGTTGGGTAGCTAGCAATGGCCACTGTGTTGACTTTGTTTGAAGAACGGCTAGCTAGCTAGCTTCGTGCTACACCCGGCACACAATGGCTACTGTGTTGACTCTGACTCTGTTCGAAAAAACGTCTAGTTAGCTCGCTTCGTGCTACAGCCGGCACGGCGGAAGACACTGCCAAGACACAGTAACTACCCACGATACCTAGCTATGACGCCGTAGCTAACTAGCAAGCTAGCATCCATTAACACACAATTTAGCACCAATACTTGGTTACAACAAACTGCCAAGAGTGTGTTAGCACACTAAACAGATAATTCATGTCCGTGTCTAGTTCCTTTCATAACGCATAACGCAGCAAAAATTAAACGTTGGCTAGCAGCACATTTAACATTGGAAACAGCTAATCGTTACCAGTAGCTACCCGCTAGCTAGCTAGCCTCGTGCTTCGATACTAACCTACAATTACCTACGGAAACCTACAATAACAACAATACTAACCTATAATAAATACAATACCTAACTACAACTAACTACCAACCTACGATCTAATATATGGTTAAGCTTTACTCAACACCATATGAGAAGCTCTCCACCGTTGCTAATCGTTGCTAATCGTTACCAGTAGCTACCCGCTAGCTAGCTAGCCTCGTGCTTCGATACTAACCTACAATTACCTACGGAAACCTACAATAACAACAATACTAACCTATGATAAATACAATACCTAACTACAACTAACTACCAACCTACGATCTAATACATGGTTAAGCTTTACTCAACACCATATGAGAAGCTCTCCACCGTTGCTAATCGTTGCTAATCGTTACCAGTAGCTACCTGCTAGCTAGCTAGCCTCGTGCTTCGATACTAACCTACAATTACCTACGGAAACCTACAATAACAACAATACTAACCTATAATAAATACAATACCTAACTACAACTAACTACAACTAACTACCATTTTATTTGTCAAAAATCTGCCCTCACTCATATCTCATGCCATAGCATTAGACAATGGTACTGTACATGCACAAATATTATGTGTTATTGTAAACCACTATGTGGAATTGGTATTTTACTGCATTCAACAGATGTTGGTTTCCAGTTTTTGCATTAGCCTATGCTCTGACTGTCCTGAAACCCAAACCCCACCCTCTGCCCTCCAAAGTCCATGATGTATGCTCCCCTCTCATAAGGCACTTTGATTGCCTGACATGAAGCACTGACATTAATGAATTGCTCGCCTGTGATGGAACACATCATTGTAGGGAGAGAGTCCCTTTGCTCTGCCAACTTTCTGCCTCTAGACTTCACTGTGATGTTAGGCTGGTGAACACATCTGCAATACATGCTGCTGGATGTTACAGGCCTGTAGTTGATTGGCCACAGTCATTGTACAGTAGTTACAGAGCGCCCCACTAATGACGTGATCATACCTTTCATCATGGTTTCCAGGACTCATAGGCTACACTAGTTTTTCCCTTTTTATCCAGGGAAATTGGAGATCAAAAAATATCATTAATCAATTTCACTAATTGAGTTTAACCATGGTAACGCTTCACCTATGGGATGGATTGTAGAGATTGTAATGGATAGTAAATAATATCCAAGACTCTCCTTAAGCCACCATTAGTGACTTTTTGGCCATATGCAATTACATTTCGGCCTATATTGTGGTGGTGTAATCTGTGTAATGGACCTTTATCAAAATGAACAGCCGCTGTTTTTACACAGTAATCTTTGAATATGTTTTATGGCCCGGACTGGAGATTTTAGTGTACTTGAGAATTATACCTCAGCGTTTTAAATGCTCTTAAAAAGCCCACTTTTTGGAGGTATGATCAAGATCATCCTCCACTTGTGCAATATCCATTAGTATATTCCATTAAACTGTTACCCGAGATGGTTATGTAATAGTGTACTGCAGATTGATATGCTCCTCAGATTAGTGTCATCACAGTCCCTGCTTCCATGACGTGTCAGGTTGCAATATTGGTCAGTTGAGTTCTAATGTATGCCTAATTGATGGTGAAACAATCTACTTAAAGGTGCAATATGCAGAAATTGCTCTGCAATTTCCAGGTTGCAAAATTTCTAATAGTTCACCTATTTTCAGTTTATGACAAAACAAGCAGTGTAGAGAATCGGTGTACCATCTAAACCGCTTGAAATATATTTTTAATTCAGCAGTATGAAGCTGATATACAAAACCGAAAGTAAAAGACACACAAACTGGAAGCATAGAAATAGCGCACATAGAACAGATCTACCGCTTCTTAGACTTGCTTTCAATGAGAGTTACAGATCTATAACATATATTTCTGTGTTCCATTTTGCAGCTTTAAAGAACCACTGAGGCTGTGAAGCCATCTATTGTTGTTTGATTGGGCAGTAATGTTCCAATAATTTGTAATGTATGGTGAATGCAAGTTAAGTACCTCATCTCCCATTCAGAAAGGCTATTGTCCTACAGAGCCTATTTACGTCAGGGTGTGTTCTACATGGTCCATGATTGAGCAAAAGTAGTACCGGTAATATGATGTACTCTTGTCATGATATTCCACATTCTGGCAGAACGCTTCCTTCCAAAGCAAAACCATTTACCAAAATGACACCAAATTAAATGGCTATAACTTAACCACATAACTGCCACTTGTGATTAGTAGTGGTCAGGAGGAAGGTTGGTTGTCCCTGCCTGTGGCTGTTGGTAACCAGAAGTAAAGGGACGGGCCCACATAATGCCTCTGTGCCTGTCACTGGTCCTCTCCCCAGTCCCCATGCTGCCAGCCAGCCAGTGCCTCGCTCTCATTCTGTTCGACACGGAGGAAAGAGTAATTAATCTCCAGGAGGAGCGTGCCAAATCTAGGGACTGCATAACAATTTGTCTTCTTCGCAGGGGCACTGCCAAGTTCTGCCTGGCCCAGTATCTCTCCACCCTCCCTGCTGGAACCGACACTGAGCAAGCTGTCACTTTGCCTCTCTGTCAACACAGGGATATTTGTGTTCAACTCGCCCAAGTATCAACTCCTTCTCATTCGCGGTAGAATACATCAGCAGCTGGCCTCTTATCTCTTGGCACAGTGAGCCACTTGACTTCATTAATAAGGTACATGTGTTGTTCTGGAAGTGTGTGGGGTCAAAGTTCAGACAGTGAAGGATAACGATATGATGTCTAACTGCTCTAAAGTAAGGCTCAGGGCAAATGAAAGGCCTAGTTTGCCACAGTTAGCTTGTAGTTAGATGAAGGCCTAGCCTCCATCTGTTGTAAAACCCTCCAAGTCAGACATGCTGTGTTCAAAGTCCTGGTTCTGTGTTTGCGCATGTGAGGAGCCAACTAGCTGATTCTCTGTAATGACTGGGATTACTCTGTTGATCCATCATGTTAGACTAATGATTATCCAGGGGTCCTTGCTACTATTGTAAACCACACTCATGTAATTTGTTTGGCAGAGATCAGCTCCTTAGGTTTACACTACTGGATTCTTTTGACTGGTTAAAATGGAATAAGGATTTATTGAGAGTAGCTGGATAGAAAAATGGAGACACGCTGTCTGCTTGCATGTTTGGAATGCAGTTTATGGTGTTATGGCAAAGAGTGACTCTAAATGCTGTAAGAATGTGCTATTGAGTCACTTATTCGTCTGTGGAGACTACAGTTAATTAAGTTTGTTGGCAGTATGGTTCTTCCTTTATCCAATAGTGTTTGTGCCTGTGTCTTCTGATTAGTCCTGTTTGACCCGGCAGAGCGTCTGGCATGCAGGTCCAGATTGATTTCATTAGGATAGATCAGAGAAGATTCTCACCAACAAATCTGTGCGCCGAGTTAGATTTGGCTGAAAAATGTCTCTACATTTCCTGACAGATGGGCAGCATTTGGATAACAACCACATGTTTTTTTTTTTTTTCCCCCTCTCATATCACAGCTGATGTGAACAGCATTGTTGACAAAGTAAAGAGCCTCTGACACATTAGTGAACCCCTATGATTAGTGACCCTAGCACAGCATTTAGGCTAGATGGTCTGCTGTTTACTCAATTGGCCATTGCCCCAGCTTGCACTCACAGTTGCGCCAACTTTTATTTGAACAACAATGCTCTCATAAACACACTTTTCAATGCATGCTCTCTCAATACCAATGTACATTTTCACTTTGTAATACTTATTAAATGGCTATAACAACAACACATACTGGTAATGTCAATCGCAACAACAGGTATTTACCGTCATGTCAAATCCACTGATCTGACAAACCAGTGAGGTCTAAAAAAGCACATGCTAGCACCATTGTCATTGCCCAGGCCAGCAGTGAAAATGACACAGGAATAATGCGGAGTATGATGTTAGTCTGAGTATGATCCGATAATCCGGTGGGCATGAGCCTTGCAGCTCGACCACTGCCAGGGGTTGTATTAGCCCTGCATCTGTAATCACATGGATCCAGATAAGCACATGTCCGCGCAGCCAGCGTGAATTGCATGCCTTTGACTCTGTAAATGTCGCCAAACACACACACAGTGACATACCACCCCCCAGGTATCAGAGTGCCATTCCTTTCATTTTCAGTCAGCCGTGATGCAGTAGGAAATCTGCTGCTAGTTCATTTCCCCCCAGGTGAGATTGGCATGATGGTACCAGTCTGCAGTAGGGCTTAGCAATGTATTTATTGGGTTTGTGTGATTTAAGTGTTCTATAATATTACAATAAAATTTACACCATGCTATTTATTCTACACACAAATATTACATATTTATGTCTCTGCCGTCCCATATTCTATTGATAGAAAATTATTGGGATTTTTAGCCATTTCGCCCAGCCTTACTCTTCAGGTTTCCCTTGTTACATCAGTCTCCCAGGCCAGGCTTCCACCTCTCTCTTGTGCCAGAGTATGGAACTGTCACAATGAGTGACGTTTCAAGCTAGTTTGAGATTTATTTGAGCAGTCAGGGAAATTATTGTATGTATTTTTCTGAAAATGTGAATAATTGATGAAAAGCATTCAGTCAGAGATTGTAGGACAGGTCTCTCTCAGCAGGAATAGACTGTATTCCCACATGGATGTGGAACTGCCTGCTGTCCCCTTGTGTCTTGTGCAGTCAGTACCTCTATTGGTATGCAGCCCTGTCCGCGCCAGTAAATGGATTCTCCATTGAAATGGAAATTGAAAGTTGCCTTGCGTAGATTGTGCAGTAAGTAGCTTTGTGTCTTAACAAGCAGCTCAACTCATCCCTACATCCCTAATGATGAGCCAGTCAGGCACCAATGACTTCATGGGTATTAGCTGCAGAAAGCAGATGCGGCTGAGCATTTTGCTCTGCATTCAGCAGTGGTCCACTTAAATAAATCAAAAACTGAAGAGATTATCATTCACTGTTTTACAATTATACCCCTTTCAAACAAAGACAAAAACCCGCCAACTTTAGCATGCCGCTTTTTGCTTTTCTTTATATCTGAAAGGTATTGCAGGCAACAATGCCTGTACTTACACTTAGAGTGCAAAATATTAAGAACACCTTCCTAATATTGAGTTCCACCCCCTTTTGCCCTCAGAACAGCCTGAATTCGTTGGGGCATGGACTCTACAAGGTGTCGAAAAAGTTCCACAGGAATGCTGGCCCATGTTGACTCCAATGCTTTCCACAGTTGTGTCAAGTTGGCTGGTTGTCCATTGGGTGGTGGATCGTTCTTGAGCGTGAAAAGCCCAAAAGCGTTGCAGTTCTTATCACAAACCGGTGCGCCTGGCACCTACAGTTGAAGTCGGAAGTTTACATTAACTTAGGTTTGAGTCATTAAAACTTGTTTTTCAACCACTCCACAAATATCTTGTTAACAAACTATAGTTTTGGCAAGTCGGTTTAGAACATCTACTTTGTGCATGACACAAGTAATCTTTCCAACAATTATTTACAGACAGATTAATTCACTTACAATTCACTGTATCACAATTCCAGTGGGTCAGACGTTTACATACACTAAGTTGACAATGCCTTTAAACAGCTTGGAAAATTCCAGAAAATGTTGTCATGGCTTTAGAAGCTTCTGATAGGCTAGTTGACATCAATTGAGTCAATTGGAGGTGTACCTGTGGATGTATTTCAAGGCCTACCTTCAAACTCAGTGCCTCTTTGCTTGACGTCATGGGAAAATCAAAAGAAATCAGCCAAGACCTCAGAAAAAAAATGGTAGACCTCCACAAGTCTGGTTCATCCTTGGGAGCAATTTCCAAACGCCTGAAGGTACCACGTTCATCTGTACAAACAATAGTACGCAAGTATAAACGCCATGGGACCACGCAGCCGCCATACCGCTCAGGAAGGAGACGCGTTCTGTCTCCTAGAGATGAACGTACTTTGTTGCGAAAAGTGCAAATCAATCCCAGAACAACAGCAAAGGACCTTGTGAAGATGCTGGAGGAAACAGGTACAGAAAGTATCTATATCCACAGTAAAACGAGTCCTGTATCGACATAACCTGAAAGGCCGCTCAGGAAGGAAGAAGCCACTGCTCCAAAACCGCCATAAAATGCCAGACTACGGTTTGCAACTGCACATGGGGACAAAGATCGTACTTGCCGTGTGGTACCAGAGAGAACAGTCTATGACTTCGGTGTCTGGAGTCTTTGACAATTTGTAGGGCCTTCCTCAGACACCGCCTGGTATAGAGGGGTCCTTGATGGCAGTGATGTACTGGGCCGTACGCAGTATCCTCTGTAGTGCCTTGTGGTTGGATGCCAAGCAGTTGCCATACCAAGCAGGTATTCTGCTTTCAAGATGCTCTCAATGGTGCAGCTGTTCTCAATGGTGCAGCTGTATAACTTTTTGAGGATCTGAGGGCCCGTGCCAAATATTTTGTGAGTGGGGGTGTGCTCGGCCTTGCCGTGATTGCGGAAATGTTTTTAAAAGTCCCGCCAGCCCCTCAGTATAAACATGGCCTTTCATCTTACCGGCTTTGTCACGCATTAGATCATGAACCTTATTTTGTTGTTGTCCGACATCAAAGTTGTCCTTGTCATTATGAAAAAATATAAACACAACGGCAGTCTGCATAACAGCAGCCTGGTTCAAATAGCAATGTTACTTGCAAAAATTTGTTGCACCAAAAAATACAGCAACTAAAACCGACAACTTTCTAGTCAATGTTTTAAGTAGCTATCTTATCTATCTTATCTATCTGGCCAGCCAGCCAGCTCATATAATTACCAGAACATATCTGAAAACGTTTTGAATTTAACTGTAGCCAACTTTTTATTCACCATAACAGAAAAATTTACACATTACAAGGAAATTATTAAGTATGGCGAGATTCTAACAACTGTTGTGAAGAAATGAAAGCCATGCATTCTGTCTGATGAATTTAGCACTTGATCAATACTGCTTACTGTCATGTCAGGTTACCATGACAACGATTGCAACAATAGGGTCAAAGATTAATGTCTCTTGCTCAGATGTCGGCTAAGCAATGGCTCTATAGAAGGCGAATGCCAACAAGAAAGAGGTAACAATGGGGCTGTTTTGAAAGGTGGTCATAAACATTACATAGCAATTGCTCCTATTAGTGGAATTTAATCAAATAATTTGATTGTGCAGCCTGTGTACTTGTTCCATTCCAGTTGGTGTCCTGTGAGATTGTGTCAATGTGTTTAAACAGGGCTGAGGGCAGAGAGTGCAGACAGAGAAAACAATGGGAGCAAGCAGAGAAAGGTCACTGCATCACACAGCTTATGCCTGGAAGAAATATTCAGTTTCAGACAGGGTCAAGGCCAGAATTGGCACTTTGTCGCAGTAAAATCGTTTTTCAAAATGGGTTGCTCTAACTTGCTCAGACACAGAACGTGTGCTTGGATAACTGATATTGCTCATCTCAGTGCTTGCACACGACGCGCAGATGGCTATTTCTGTCACCTGCTTTTTTTCTGTCTGTGATATACTTCTCTCTTCCAGCCAGGCAAGCAAGCTGTTTGAATTATATTGCTGCTGGATGGAAGAAATTGGGTTCAAATGTCAAGAGCGGTGACAAAATGACTGACTTGTTTTTGCTTCCTTGTCTGTGTTATTTCACTGGAGAGCTGACAAAAGTGGAGTTGTCATGGGGAGGAAAGGTTGATGAAACGTAGAGGAGAGACAAGGCTGCAGTTCAAGCCTCTCAGCCCCTCTAACGCCAGAGACAATTCTCCACATGATGTAATTCCACTGCTATGGCTGGCGTGGAGCCTAAGACCTTTGGTTGTACCAGAGCCCCTCCACACTGGAACACACCCCTCACATGGACATCTGATTCATTTTCTTATTACATTGTGCTGGAATGTCCTATCCAATCTTCCGATACATTTTTCCAAAATGCATGTTTTTCTGTCTTCTGGGAAAGACAGATTTGAGCTCGCTGTTGCAATACATTTTTGTGTCTGTGCTCACATTTTGCTCATCCCCCCCTTCTCTCTCAAAGTACTGTAAGAAGAAGTGAGAGTCTAGATGAAGGGGATACTGCTGCAGTACAGCCCCACCCTTCCTAGCCTCTTTTTAATTTTTCTAGTTCATTAACATGGCTTAATTATTATTATTATCTCTGGAGACTCAATGTTGTTGCAATCGAAAAGTTGATGTTCTGTTTTATTCCCTAAAGCACAACATGATCAGCATGTGCCCCGTATATGCCTAAGCAGGTGCCCTGGGCCTTTCTGCAGACCCACGTGCTTCCCTCAGTCTACTGTATATCAAAATAAGCCCATGATCTCAGCCCCGATTGTTAGCCTGTCGCATGTTCTGTTCTGCAGAACTGCTGACTCAAGGACGGTTTCCTTTCCCCCATCTGATTTTTTTAAGTGTCTGCCTTTGTTGCTCTAGTTTTCACTATCTTGCACCCCATGGGCACATCCGATATGGAGCGACACTGGTTCTGTGTGTGTAATTTCTCCTGCTTCCCTCTGTTGTCTGGGAGTGCATGGGGAAGAGATTGAATGTGCCACCTGGAAGATACTGTATTTTCCTCATTTGCCTCTGGGTCCTCAGTTGGGAGACAAGCTCCACTTATCAGTTACAAACATGAGGCTACTTCCTTTGAAAATTTTACTTTGGAATTATAAAGTTTACTTTGGAATGTAATTTGGGTTAATATTGCATCACTTACTACTTAGAATGTGTTATATAAATCCAAATATGAAAACCTGTTAAGAAAGCAGACTAGCGCTCTTGAGAGAGAACAGTGCGATCAAGGTTCTGTGGGAGTTGGGTAATAGGCTTTGTGGCAAAGCTTACATTATGTTTAGCCGACATAGCATGGGGCACTAAATGTGAGCTGCAATCAATGGATGTCGACATCCTTCATTATAGGAAACTGTTTTAGCCACTCTGAGCTGGTGAAGCTCTTCTACATTTTCTGAGATTCGATTGGTACATGGCTCTTTGGCTCAGGGGACCACACACAGATATGGGTTAGAGCTTGTTTGTTTTGGGGCCATACATGGAAATGATGAGCTGCACTCCTGTAAGTTTGGCTCTTTAATCTTGAGCATCTAGGCCAGTTGTCAGTAAACTCGTCATACACGCATATGACCTCCTTCCAGAATGTGCTTTTGATGAAGCTCCTCATCCATGCGTGAGTTAGTTCTAGGTTGCTTTTGCCTCAGCTGCTGCCTCAGTCTTGACCTATTCAGGATAAGCTAGCACTGTGGGATACTTTAAATCTTCACACAAACATTGTTTTTCTCATTAAGTCTAAACCCTCATTCTTGTAGCACAGGAATGTTGTGGTGTTGTTTTAGAGGAGCCCTAAGCTCAGCTTGACGCTGTTTCTGCTTCATTTAGGTGCAATAGCTGTTTTATACTGTTTTGGTGATGTTGCTAGGAGAGGTTCTCTTGTATCCATCTAGGTTTTGTTTTCCAGAGGAAGATTGCTGTGGGTTTAGTTTCTTTTTGGTGGGTGTGGGAATTGAGCTGTAAGCTGTCATATGTAAATACAACTGCTATGGTTACTTACCTGCCTTTTTAACTCGCTTACTAATTAACATTGATTAGACCTATAGTTGCATATTGTAATTAACAGGTGTTCCTTCTTAAAAGTTAATTTGTGGAATTTCTTTCCTCCTTAATGCATTTGAGCCAATCAGTTGTGTTGTGACAAGGTGGGGGTGGTATACAGAAGATAGCCCTATTTGGTAAGACTAAGTCCATATTATGGCAAGAACAGCTCAAATAACCAAAGAGAAATGACAGTCCATCATTACTTTAAGACATGAAGGTCAGTCACAAAAACCATCAAGCGCTATGATGAAACTGGCTCTCATGAGGACCGCCATAGGAATGGAAGACCCAGAGTTACCTCTGCTGCAGAGGATAAGTTCATTAGAGTTACCAGCCTCAGAAATTGCAGCCCAATAAATACTACACAGAGTTCAAGTAACAGACACATCTCAACATCAACTGTTCAGAGGAGGCCTTCATGGTCGAATTAGAAACCACTACTAAAGGACACCAATAAGAAGAAGAGACTTGCTTGGGCCAAGAAACACGAGCAATGGACATTAGACCGGTGGAAATGTGTCCTTTTGGTCTGGAGTCCAAATTTGAGATTTTTGGTTCCAACCGCCGTGTCTTTTTGAGACAAGGATGATCTCCGCATGTGTATTTCCCACTGTAAAGCATGGAGGAGGAGGTGTTATGGTGTGGGGGTGCTTTGCTGGCGACACTGTCTTCAAGGCACACTTAACCAGCATGGCTACCACAGCATTCTGCAGCGATACGCCATTCCATCTGGTTTGGGCATAGTGGGACTATCATTTGTTTTTCAACAGGACAATGACCCAACACACCTCCAGGCTGTGTAAGGGCTATTTTACCAAGAAGGAGAGTGATTGAGTGCTGCATCAGAAGACCTGGCCACCACAATCCCCCGACCTCAACCCAATTGAGATGGTTTGGGATGAGTCGGACGGCAGAGTGACGGAAAAGCAGCCAAGTGCTAAGCATATGTGGGAACTCCTTCAAGACTGTTGGAAAAGCGTTCCAGATGAAGCTGGTTGAGAGAATGCCAAGAGTGTGCAAAGCTGTCATCAAGGCAAAAGGTGGCTACTTTGAAGAATCTTAAATATAAAATATATTTTGATTTGTTTAACACTTTTTTGGTTACTACATGATTCCATATGTGTTATTTCATAGTTTTGATGTCTTCACTATTATTCTACAATGTAAAAACCCTTGAATGAGTAGGTGTGTCCAAACTTTTGACTGGTAGTGTATATAAAAACAGTCTTACTAAGATACTCAGAAAGCTGATTTCTTAAATTTGAGGAAAGAGCATTAATGTAAGCACCACATAAAATTTAGGAGCCCCAGAAAGATGAGTTTAAAAAACAAAAATTGATAATATGTGTGTTACTCTAGTGAAAGGAGGATAAACTGCACTAATTCCAGCAAAACATTTGCCTAAACTCTGAAGACTGATCTGCCTCATGCTAGCCATCTGGAAAACAATGACATGGGACACATTTTCAATGTATTGGTATTTAGCTATGTTTTCATCGATTGTAGGGCTGTATGTAGCAACTGAATTCTGGTAGTTGTCACCAATGTTCCCTTTAATTTTTTCCAGCACTGAGCAAATTTCAGGTCTGCTGAGCGCAAACTCAAACGTTGTGAAAATTCTGTGCAACTTTCAGTGTGCGTTTGCTGTGAACACTGAGGCTGTACCCGCTTTAAGTTCGTTTCAGACAATGGTCAAGTAGGCTACTGTGGCTATTTGATCATATCATAATGTATGCCTACCAGAGTGACCTACAATAAACGCATCTCATAACATTTTAACACGGAAATAGCTGTTCTATCATTCAGCCTACAGTAGAAGCCAATGTGTGGTGTTCACTGTAGGCCTACATTCCATGACTTTTGAAAATAAACATACAGGGCTTGACATTAACCTGTTTATCCACTTGTCCTTCAGACAAGGAGGTGACTGAAAATGTTGTTTAATGCAAGAAACCACTTTCCAATATCAAATGCATTATTCCCTCTGCCTATTGGCTACTTAGCTTATTCAAGCCTGTCTCAAAATACAACACTGCATTTTAAGACCAAAAAAAAGAAGCTCTTTACCAGACTCGCTTTTCAAAGATAACTAGAAATGTTTTGTGCTCTTGTAGGAAGCACTGACTACAAATTATCTATAACTGGACTAATAACTCACTAACTAGTAAAGGGTGTGAGCAAAATGTGCACACGTGGCTACATGCAGTTCTCGCTTTGATCTCAAAGATCATGCTGTAAACACAGTCCAGTTCAAAGTCAATGGCACAGATCCATATATGACAATGGTCTATTTACATATAGGCCTACTGCAGCTCTGATTGGTTATGCCGCAGCGGTCTGTGTAGAGAATGGCTGTTGTGCATCCCAATGCAATAGAATCCTACTCCACTTGCGTTCTGCCTACAACAAAATATCTTGCATAGTTAGTTTTGTTTCGGTGTGTTGCATTGAAATTGGCTAATATTGCGTTGACTCTATCACAATTCCAACAGTAAATGGAATCGTTGATAGTGTTAAGTAAGGGGGAAAACTCTCCCTCTAAGCTGCGTGCGTGCTTCTCTGCGCCTGCTGATATTTCTTCTGCGCGGCAGTCCCGGGGGAGCTGTGCGCAGGCGCAGCTTAGAGGAAACATTGGTTCTCACTTGAAAGGAAAAACATAACAAAATTTGCCGCTGGCACTGCTGCCTCTTGCCCAAAGCGTTGCCTTGGTGAACGTTCTTTGCTATCTGGAATCCTTGGGACGTCCCTACCCAATTGATGTAGAAATGAAAAATGCTTACGTAAGGGTTAAGGTTCGGGTTAGGTAAGGGTTATGGATGGGGTAGGGGTTAAAGTTAGGGTTTAGTGTAGGGCAGTGTAAGATTAGGGAGGACGATAAACATTTTTGAGTATGCCCTTATTTCTGTTACAGCATATTGGATGACTGTCATTCATATTCCATTCACCCAGCTCAATGTAACATCGATAGGTTTAGGCCACTACATGATACTTGAATTTTCCCTATACCCATCATGAGGTTGCTACAACAGCCTACGAATCAAAGTTTATATCGTAGGTACACACATTGAGAGACAAATTGAAGTAATCAAGGTGACGGACAGGGACACATTCAATACCGCCTTGCACACACTTGCCTGCATCTAGCTGATTTGGGTGTAATCATCAGTCCAAACAGTTGCAAATGAGAGTTTTATTGGACAAATTCAGATTTATCCCTGCTTCGTTTGCTTCCGTTTTTAAGAAATGTTTTTCAACAGAATCAGCGGAATGAATACACCCCTGATCACCCGCACCACAGTTCACTTTCATAGCAGCCACATACAAACCACATCGTCACTTTGTTCGTTCTATAATTCCTTCTTGCATCTACACGCTCTCCTCCTCTCTCCTTTTCCCTTCGCTTGTGGACTTCAGTGCACAACAGAACTGCTGTCTGTGACCAGGCGGAAAAAACCTTTCCAAGCCAAATCTTCATACCTTAACCGCTAACCGCTACATACAGCCTACATCGTTGTCACCATATTGGTTAACGTCATAATCAACATAGCTACTAGAACTAACGCGTTTAGTTAAC
Organism: Coregonus clupeaformis; assembly: GCF_020615455.1. NCBI lineage: Eukaryota > Metazoa > Chordata > Actinopteri > Salmoniformes > Salmonidae > Coregonus > Coregonus clupeaformis. The sequence continues at coordinate 47,769,700 of NC_059204.1, read as the reverse complement.
CCGCTACAATCACGCAGTACAGTGTACAGCAAGCAGTTTAGCAGTTACACCGGCGGGCCCCGCTTGCAATAAATATAACAAAACCGAAAGCTTACCTTGACTTGGAAGAGTTCCAGTGTTGGATAGCCTTAGCCAGCTAGCAAACATAAATAGCATTCCTGTCTGTTTTAGCCAGGTGTTTTAAGTAGGCTAAATTAGCTAGCTGCATTAGCTCGCTGTGAAAGTGAACAAAAATGCAATTAAAGATCTCTCTCTCGCTTTCTCTGCTGCTTCTCAATGTTTTAAGAAATGTATTTGTTCACAACTGTTCAACTATTGTCCTTCTCTTTCTATGAGTCAACTACTCACCACATTTTATGCACTGCAGTGCTAGCTAGCTGTAGCTTATTCTTTCAGTACTAGATTGATTCTCTGATTGGGTGGACAACATGTCAGTTCATGCTGCAAGAGCTCTGATAGGTTTGAGGACGTCCTCCGTAAGTCGTCATAATTACTGTGTAAATCTATGGAAGGGGGTTAGAACCATGAGCCATATTGAAATGTCTTGAGTTTTGTTTACGTGTTCTACAATCTTGTAAAGATATGCGGGTGACTGGGACAGGCAATGTAACATCCATTATTCTTTTTTTTACATGCAGCTTACTTCGGATCGTCTTGACACTTTCTCTGTAAAGCTTACTTTGTCTATAATTGGTTTCTCTCTTCATTGCCAGTGTCCTTTTTTGGCATTATAATATAGGTAACATCCATAACAGTTGTGGATTCTCAATATTCTGATTTTAGGAATACATGTGACTATTAGGCAGCCACTTGTTCTCCTATTAAAATTGAACTGAAGTTAGGCAGTGGCTGCCTAATATTTCTCCTTTGCCAAGGTAATCCATCCACCTGACAGGTGTGGCATATCAAGAGGCTGATTAAACAGCATGATCATTACACACCTTGTGCTGGGGACAATAAAAGGCCACTCTAAAATGTGCAGTTCTGTCACAAAACAATGCCGCAGATGTCTCAAGTTTTGAGGGAGTGTGCAATTGGCATGCTGACTGGAGGAATGTCCACCAGAGCTGTTGCCAGAGAATTGAATGTTAATTTCTCTACCATAATGTTGTTTTAGAGAATTTGGCAGTACGTCCAACCGGCCTCACAACCGCAGACCACGTGAAACCAGCCCAGGACCTCCACATCCGGCTTCTTCACCTGCGGGATTGTCTGAGACCAGCCACCCAGACAGCTGATGAAACTGAGGAGAATTTCTGTCTATAATAAAGCCCTTTTGTGGGGGAAAACGTATTCTGATTGGCATGTGCCCCTTGGGGTCCCGAGGACCGAGTTTGGGAAACGCTGTCTTTGATAGCACAGCTTTATTAGTTGAGTGACAACCAATGTAATTTGCTGGGTCATTGTTACCAAATGTGCTGTAGAAAATTGTTTTACCGGAGTTGTGTGGCCTACCGGAGTGGACGCAACTCCCATCCAACTGCTAATTGGGCTTTTAAATCATTCAGATTTTATTTAGATTGTTCATCATAAGAAATAGTTTTGGTGGTTTTGCTTTAAACAGTCAGTGTATTTGGTCATTTTTACATGAACAGGGTCATTTCATAAAGGACAGCAATCATTTTTGCCAGCTGCGCATGATCGCATTCATTCATTCATTGGTCGGAGCGGGAAATCCTCCAAACAGTCTAAACCATTCACTTTTGAGATGGGTAAAATCCAAAGCTGCGTTATATATTAATTGGCAAAATGCCTCGCTAATTTCTAAAGATAAATATTGACATATTACTAGCTGAAAAACCGATTTTAATCTACAAAAATTACAAATTAATCAGTGGGTGATTTCAGATAACTTGGTAGTTAAATGGAGCAGTGAAATATTTCTTTCTAATTCCTGCCTTAAGTGCATTTATTTGTTCTAGCTTAGTGTGTGCGTGTGAAAGAGACAAAATGAGAGAAGAAAATTAAATGAGTAGCAATCTAAAGAAAATGTAAAAGTTGAATTATGATTCCATCCACCTTCATTCCTTCCACAAAGGTGATTTAGCTTTTCTTGTCATGCAAGTCGGATTCTCTCTCTATGCCTTTCTCACTCCACACCTTTCCTAAACTACATACTTCCTAGATGTGAATAGTGAGCCCATATGTCTTTCCATATGTGCTGAAGGATTTAGGTTACCTCGTACAAAATAGGAAATCCTGTGTAACTTTGACTATAAATAACCAACTTTGAAGTACACAATATATACGAAAGTATGTGGACACCCCTTCAAATTAGTGGATTCGGCTATTTCAGCCCGTTGCTGACAGGTGTGTAAATCGAGCTCACAGCCATGCAATCTCCATAGACAAACATGTGCAGTAGAATGGCCTTAATGAAAAGCTCAGTGACTTTCTACGTGGCACCGTCATAGGATAACACCTTTCCAACAAGTCAGCTCATCAAATGTCTGCCCTGTTAAAGCTGCCCCGGTCAACTGTAAGTGATGTTATTGTGAAGTGGAAACGTCTAGGAGCAACAGCGACTCAGCCACGAAGTAGGCCACACAAGCTCAAAGAACGGGACCGGCGAGTTCTGATGCGCATAAAAGTTGTCTTTCCTCAGTTGCAACACTCACTACAGAGTTCCAGTGAAGGGAAATCTTAACGCTACAGCATACAATTACATTCTAGACGATTCTGTGCGGATGGAACGCTGACTGCAGGCCAGGCCAAATCGTCCAACATCAGTGCCCGACTTCACTAATGCTCTTGTGGCTGAATGGAAGCAAGTCCCCGCAGCAATGTTCCAACAGCTAGTGGAAAGCTTTCCCAGAAGAGTGGAGGCTGTTATAGCAGCAAAGTGGGGACCAACTCCATATTAATGCCCATGATTTTGGAATGAGATGTTCAACGAGCCGGTGTCCATACTTTTGTTCATGTAGGGTAGTTAGGTCCATTTCCCTGCTTCTGAGATGAGCTGGCTAGTAGTTCCTGCAGATTAACAGCAATTGCGTTAAGCTAACGATATGCTGCCTTCAACTTTCTTCAAACTGTACACTGAGACATAACATTTTTATCCATGAGTTCATCTGACTCTGGGTAAGTAGGAAAAATGAATTCCCCAAATCCTGAAGTATCCATTTAACTAGTCAGTTCTTCTGACAATGGTTTGTGTTCAGGGTACCTTTTTTTTATTATTTTGCCAACAGCGTTTAGAAAAAATCTGATAGCTGTAGGGATAGAGAGAATGTGGGATAGTGTAGTCAAATATTTCTTATGATTTGATTCATAGATAAAACGCCTCATCCTGAAACCAAGGACAAAACAATCAGACAACTTTACCATCAGTAGAGCTGGTGACAGATAGCGTCAGCTGTGAGTTCTGACTACTGTCCAGAGTGGTTTCGTTATTGTTGGCCTTGTGTGGCTGTCCCCTTCTCTCACCTACGAAGTGTTACGATACTCTAAAATGACAGATGCCAACCCAAAATAAAGGGTCCTAGCCCTGAACAGCTGAAATAACCTTCCGCATGCCACCCAAAAGTTACCCGTATCCCCCTCTCTCCCCATGGAATAGAAGTATTTTATTTTATCTGCTCATGCTCACTGTCCAGGCTTGGCATGTGCAATGGAAAGTTGTCACATGGGGAGGCATGCTGGCTGTCAGCAGGTCAGGCAGATGAGACCTTGTGGTCCCAGTAAACTGCCAGGGATGTGGACCGTCCTATAACCTTTTCACTGGGACAAGAGTGGTCATTGGCAAAATCACTTATTTTGTTCCAACACTGGAGTTTTGAAGTGATAGATGTTATCATTTTAAATGGGCTTCTATCATAACAGGAAAATGGCACATTTTACTTGGGGTTTTTGGTTACCCAGTTAGATTTTTCGAGAGAGAGATTAGTTTCTGCTATGCTCAATGGGCTTTTCTTGCGTTTTTAGCGCCCCCTTGTGTGCTAAATCGGTAACACGTAAATCCGGGATGAGAGGACATGAAAATCTGGATACCGCCCAAGCCTAATTAGCAGAATTGTCAGGCTTTCTCTTTGCAATGCTGTTAGTGGAACATACAGTTGAAGTCGGAAGTTTACATTCACTTAGGTTGGAGTCATTAAAACTCGTTTTTCAACCACTCCACAAATTCCTTGTTAACAAACTATAGTTTTGGCAAGTCGGTTAGGAGATCTACTTTGTGCATGACACAAGTAATTTTTTCCAACAATTGTCTACAGACAGATTATTTCACTTATAATTCACTGTATCCCAATTCCAGTGGATCAGAAGTTTACATACACTAAGTTGACTGTGCCTTTAAACAGCTTGGACAATTCCAGAAAATGATGTCATGGCTTTAGAAGCTTCTGATAGGCTAATTGACATCAATTGAGTCAATTGGAGGTGTACCTGTTGATGTATTTCAAGGCCTACCTTCAAACTCAGTGCCTCTTTGCTTGACATCAAGGGAAAATCAAAAGAAATCAGCCAAGACCTCAGAAAAAGAATTATAGACCTCCACAAGTCTGTTTCATCCTTGGGAGCAATTTCCAAATGCCTGAAGGTACCACGTTCATCTGTACAAACAATAGTACGCAAGTATAAACACCATGGGACCACGCAGCCGTCATACCACTCAGGAAGGAGACTCATTCTGTCTCCTAGAGATGAACGTACTTTGGTGCGAAAAGTGCAAATCAATCCCAGAACAACAGCAAAGGACCTTGTGAAGAGGCTGGAGGAAACAGGTACAAAAGTATCTATATCCACAGTAAAACGAGTCCTATATCAACATAACCTGAAAGGCCGCTCAGTAAGAAAGAAGCCACTGCTCCAAAACCGCCATAAAAAAAGCCAGACTACGGTTTGCAACTGCACATGGGGACAAACATCGTACTTTTTGGAGAAATGTCCTTTGGTCTGATGAAACAAAAATAGAACTGTTTGGCCATAATGACCATCGTTATGTTTGGAGGAAAAAGGGGGTAACTTGCAAGCTTGAACACCATCCCAACCGTGAAGCACGGGGGTGGCAGCATCATGCTGTAGTTTTGTTTTTGCTGCAGGAGGGACTGATGCACTTCACAAAATATATGAAAATGATGTGGATATATTGATTCAACATCTCAAGACATCAGTCAGGAAGTTAAAGCTTGGTCGCAAATGGGTCTTCCAAATGGACAATGACCCCAAGCATACTTCCAAAGTTGTGGCAAAATGGCTTAAGTACAACAAAGTCAAGGTATTGGAGTGGCTATCACAAAGCCCTGACCTGAATCCTATAGAACATTTGTGGGCAGAACTGAAAAAGCGTGTGCGAGCAAGGAGGCCTACAAACCTGACTCAGTTACACCAGCTCTGTCAGGAGGAATGTGCCAAAATGTACCCAACTTATTGTGGGAAGCTTGTGGAAGGTTACCCAAAACGTTTGCCCCAAGTTAAACAATTTAAAGACAATGCTACCAAATACTAATCGAGTGTATGTAAACTTTTGACCCACTGGGAATGTGATGAAAGAAGGAATGATTTATTTCTGACCTAAGACAGGGAATTTTTTACTAGGATTAAATGTCAGGAATTGTGAAACTGAGTTTTTAAATGTATTTGGCTAAGGTGTATGTAAATTTCCGACTTCAACTGTAAATACACTACATGACCAAAAGTATGTGGACACCTGCTCGTCGAACATCTCATTCCAAAATCATGGGCATTAATATGGTCTTGGTCCCCCTTTGCTGCTGAAACAGGAAAGGGCCTTCCCCAAACTTGCCACAAAGTTGGAAGCACAGAATAGTCTAGAATGTCATTGTATGCTGGAGCGTTAAGATGTTCCTTTACTGGAACTAGGGGGCCTAGGCCGTAACATGAAAAACAGCCCCAGTCCGTTATTCCTCTTCCACCAAAATGTACATTTGGCACTATGCTTTGGGGCACGTAGCGTTCTCCTGGCATCCGCCAAACCAAGATTCGTCCGTCGGACTGCCAGATGGTGAAGCGTGATTCATCACTCCAAAGAATGCGTTTCCACTGCTCCAGAGTCCAATGGCGACAAGTTTTACACCTCTCCAGCCGACGCTCGCTTTGCACATGGTGATCTTAGGCTTGTGTGCGGCTGCTCGGCCATGGAAACCCATTTCATGAAGCTCCCGACGAACAGTTCTTGTGCTGACGTAGCTTCCAGAGGCAGTTTGGATCTCGGTAGTTAGTGTTGCAACCAAGGACAGATGATGTTTACCGCTATGCGCTTCAGCACTTGGCGGTCCCGTTCTGTGAGCTTTTGTGGCCTACCACTTCGCGGCTGGGCCATTGTTGCTCATAGAAATTTGACAAACTAAGCTGTTGGAAATGTAGCATCCTATGACGGTGCCAGGTTAAAAGTCACTGAGCTCTTCAGTACGGGCCATTCTACTGCCAATGTTTGTCTATGGAGATGGCATGGCTGTGTGCTCGATTTTTATACACCTGTCAGCAATGGTTGTGGCTGAAATGGGCAAATCCACTAATTTGAAGGGGTGCCCACATACTTTTGTGTACAGTGAGGGGAAAAAAGTATTTGATCCCCTGCTGAATTTTTACGTTTTGCCCACTGACAGACATAATCAGTCTATAATTTTAATGGTAGGTTTATTTGAACAGTGAGAGACAGAATAACAACAAAAAAAAACAGAAAAACGCATGTCAAAAATGCATTTTAATGAGGGAAATAAATATTTGACCCCTCTGCAAAACATGACTTAGTACTTGGTGGCAAAACCCTTGTTGGCAATCACAGAGGTCAGACGTTTAGTTGGCCACCAGGTTTGCACACATCTCAGGAGGGATTTTGTCCCACTCCTCTTTGCAGATCTTCTCCAAGTCATTAAGGTTTCGAGCCTGACGTTTGGCAACTCGAACCTTCAGCTCCCCCTCCACAGATTTTCTATGGGATTAAGGTCTGGAGACTGGCTAGGCCACTCCAGGACCTTAATGTGCTTCTTCTTGAGCCACTCCTTTGTTGCCTTGGCCATGTGTTTTGGGTCATTGTCATGCTGGAATACCCATCTACGACCCATTTTCAATGCCCTGGCTGAGGGAAGGAGGTTCTCACCCAAGATTTGACGGTACATGGCGCCGTCCATTGTCCCTTTGATGCGTTGAAGTTGTCCTGTACCCTTAGCAGAAAAACACCCCCAAAGCATAATGTTTCCACCTCCATGTTTGACGGTGGGGATGGTGTTCTTGGGGTCATAGGCAGCATTCCTCCTCCTCCAAACACGGCGAGTTGAGTTGATGCCAAAGAGCTCGATTTTGGTCTCATCTGACCACAACACTTTCACCCAGTTCTCCTCTGAATCATTCAGGTGTTCATTGGCAAACTTCAGACGGGCCTGTATATGTGCTTTCTTGAGCAGGGGGACCTTGCGGGCGCTGCAGGATTTCAGTCCTTCACGGCGTAGTGTGTTACCAATTGTTTTCTTGGTGACTATGGTCCCAGCTGCCTTGAGATCATTGACAAGATCCTCCCGTGTAGTTCTGGGCTGATTCCTCACCGTTCTCATGATCATTGCAACTCCACGAGGTGAGATCTTGCATGGAGCCCCAGGCCGAGGAAGATTGAGTTATTTTGTGTTTCTTCCATTTGCGAATAATCGCACCAACTGTTGTCACCTTCTCACCAAGCTGCTTGGCGATGGTCTTGTAAGCCCATTCCAGCCTTGTGTAGGTCTACAATCTTGTCCCTGACATCATTGGAGAGCTCTTTGGTCTTGGCCATGGTGGAGAGTTTGGAATCTGATTGATTGATTGCTTCTGTGGACAGGTGTCTTTTATACAGGTAACAAACTGAGATTAGGAGCACTCCTTTAAGAGTGTGCTCCTAATCTCAGCTCGTTACCTGTATAAAAGACCCCTGGGAGCCAGAAATCTTTCTGATTGAGAAGGGGGTCAAATACTTATTTCCCTCATTAAAATGCAAATCAATTTATAACATTTTTGACATGTGTTTTTCTGGATTTTTTTGTTGTTATTCTGTCGCTCACTGTTAAAATACACCTACCATTAAAATTATAGACTGATCATTTCTTTGTCAGTGGGCAAACGTACAAAATCAACAGGGGGATCAAATACTTTTTTCCCTCACTGGTTATATAGTGTACCATGCTCAGGTCATTCACTCGCCCGCAACTGTTCTCCAATCTGGCGGCAACACATCGTTGATAAGGCACACGCCATGGCTACTCTCTCGTGGTACAATCTCCTTGTAGAAAAATGGGCCACTCTACTTATCGTGTAGCTTCAAACAATACCAACGTTTCCAGGGGAGAAGACCGTGTTTGCACCCACAAGTTGACAGGGAAAAATACTACAAACCTCGACATCTGAAAGCATATCATCCCAATATACACTGAGTGTACAAAACATTATGAACACCTGCTCTTTCCATGACAGACTGACGAGGTGAATCCACGTGAAAGCTATGATCCCTTATTGATGTCAATTGTTAAATACACTTCATCCAGCGTAGATGAAGGGGAGGAGACAGGTTAAAGAAGGATTTTTAAGCCTTGAGACAATTGAGACATGAAATGTGTATGTGTGCCATTCAGAGGGTGAATGGGCAAGACAAATGATTTAAGTGCCTTTGAACAGGGTACTGGTTTGTGTCAAGAACTGCAAGAACTTCACGCTCAATAGTTTCCCGTGTGTATCAAGAATGGTCCACCACACAAAGGACATCCAGCCAACTTGACACAACTGTGGGAAGCATTGGAGTCAACATGGGCCAGCATCCCTGTGGAACGCTTCCGACACCTTGTAGAGTCCATGCTCCGACGAATTAAGCTATTCTAAGGGCAAAAGGGGGGAGGTGCCACTCAATGTTAGGAAGGTGTGTTTTGTACACTCAGTGTATACGCTAAGGTAATAACAGATTGATAATGCTAGCTAGTAGTTTGCTGAAACCTATCAGACCACTACTTATGACAGAACTTTGATTACCACCCTTTTGACTTGGCTGTGCGAGTACACTCAGAAGTTTCAAAACATATTTTTTTGGGCGGCTAAAACCATGATTTGGTCAACTGTAAAGTGCATTATCCTCATGATTCCTTTAATGAAATTGTCTGCCTAGACCCTGGGCCTGTTTTGCTGGGGCCTGCTGCTGTGATGAGCAATCCACTTGATGTGCACTCCGGAGAGAGAGAAAAGGCTTCTGATTGTATAACATTTCAAAATCCAATTGTGGGAAATACACTGCTCAAAAAAAATTAAGGGAACACTAAAATAACACATCCTAGATCTGAATGAATGAAATAATCTTATTAAATACTTTTTTCTTTACATAGTTGAATGTGCTGACAACAAAATCGCACAAAAATTATCAATGGAAATCTAATTTATCAACCCATGGAGGTCTGGATTTGGAGTCACCCTCAAAATTAAAGTGGAAAACCACACTACATGCTGATCCAACTTTGATGTAATGTCCTTAAAACAAGTCAAAATGAGGCTCAGTAGTGGTGTGTGTGGCCTCCACGTGCCTGTATGACCTCCCTACAACGCCTGGGCATGCTCCTGATGAGGTGGCGGATGGTCTCCTGAGGGATCTCCTCCCAGACCTGGACTAAAGCATCCGCCAACTCCTGGACAGTCTGTGGTGCAACGTGGCGTTGGTGGATGGAGCGAGACATGATGTCCCAGATGTGCTCAATTGGATTCAGGTTTGGGGAACGGGCGGGCCAGTCCATAGCATCAATGCCTTCCTCTTGCAGCAACTGCTGACACACTCCAGCCACATGAGGTCTAGCATTGTCTTGCATTAGGAGGAACCCAGGGCCAACTGCACCAGCATATGGTCTAACAAGGGGTCTGAGGATCTCATCTCGGTACCTAATGGCAGTCAGGCTACCTCTGGCGAGCACATGGAGGGCTGTGCGGCCCCCCAAAGAAATGCCACCCCACACCATGACTGACCCACCGCCAAACCGGTCATGCTGGAGGATGTTGCAGGCAGCAGAAACGTTCTCCACGGCGTCTCCAGACTCTGTCACGTCTGTCAGACGCCCGTGGAGAACGTTCTTTCATCTGTGAAGAGCACAGGGCGCATGGTGTTGGGCTGTAAGCACAACCCCCACCTGTGGACGTCGGGCCCTCATACCACCCTCATGGAGTCTGTTTCTGACCGTTTGAGCAGACACATGCACATTTGTGGCCTGCTGGAGGTCATTTTGCAGGGCTCTGGCAGTGCTCCTCCTGCTCCTCCTTGCACAAAGGCGAAGGTAGCAGTCCTGCTGCTGGGTTGTTGCCCTCCCTACGGCCTCCTCCACGTCTCCTGATGTACTGGCCTGTCTCCTGGTAGCGCCTCCATGCTCTGGACACTACGCTGACAGACACAGCAAACCTTCTTGCCACAGCTCGCATTGATGTGCCATCCTGGATGAGCTGCACTACCTGAGTCACTTGTGTGGGTTGTAGACTCCGTCTCATGCTACCACTAGAGTGAAAGCACCGCCAGCATTCAAAAGTGACCAAAACATCAGCTAGGAAGCATAGGAACTGAGAAGTGGTCTGTGGTCACCACCTGCAAAACCAGTCCTTTATTGGGGGTGTCTTGCTAATTGCCTATAATTTCCTCCTCTTGTCTATTCCATTTGCACAACAGCATGTGAAATGTATTGTCAATCAGTGTTGCTTCCTAAGTGGACAGTTTGATTTCACAGAAGTGTGACTTGGAGTTACATTGTGTTGTTTAAGAGTTCCCTTAATTTTTTTGAGCAGTGTAAGGCTTTGGAAGAAACTACTGTTGTTCGCAGCTTTCTGTGGGTATATTATTTTTAATTGTCATCTCTTTATATTGAGCGCCTCAATAGCAACTATTTTAAAACCAAGATATTTGATACGTCTTTAAGGTACGAAATGCGCAATTGCACATCGGCCATTGCGAGTGCATAGGGTAGCAAGCTACAACTGCAATGTTGGCCATTTTAAATGTACTGTTAAATTAAGACATGACTACTAGCAGTGGGTATTATATTTAGTGTTAGCGATCTAGCTAATGTATTTTGAGTTTTCACTTCCTGGTGGTGAATTAGCCCCAAAATAAATCAGCCTATGATATTAGTGCACATAAAGATGTAGGCAAATTCATCTCTTGAACAACAAAATTCAGAAAATTCTGGAGCCCTACTTTAACAGTCAAATATAACAACAATACCCTACTGTCAACCCACAATTCATGACAATCACTGGATTCGGTTGTACATCAAAATATCTTGAATCATGCATGTTGGATGAAACAACTTATTTATTGAATGGCCTACGATCTCAATAGTCATATTCAGTCTAAAGCACTGTGAATGACTTTATAAGGTGATCACAAATGTTTTCTATTGCGTGACGCCGCGGAAAAAGTTTGTTGTGAGCAAATCATGGGCTGGTGCCACCAACTGAAAAAGTTAGTCAGTGCCACCAGGGGAAAATGTTAGTCTGGTGTGATTTTTGTTTTTTGTTGGTAGGACAAGGCTATGTATGTTTGTTGGCATGGAAGTCAGTGATTTATGTTTACTATAGGTTCATGAGGCAATACAAATGCGACAAATTAAATGGCATTTAGTTTCCTAAAATGGCCCACTGTTTTCATCATTTTGACAATAACTAGATTAAATCATTGTTCAAATGACAAAAAATGTGACTAAGACATAATAATATTTTTGTCAAAATGACTAAGACTAGACTAAACCTAAAAAAGTGTGCCAAAATTGACACTGCCTTATTCCCGATTCCACTTTCATTCTTGTTATTGTGCTGAAATGCACAGAAGATGGAGAGAGTTGAGTAGACCCAATTGTAATTGACGGCTGCTGGAACTGCTCTTTTAAAATAGTACCCTTTCCTTTATATTAAGCAAGGGGGTTTAGATAATTAAACCAAAGAGAACACCATATCAGCAGGATGGTTTGTTGTTGCTGTAATGTTCATTTTGCAGGAAGCTGTACAGTGAATATTGACAATCACTTTGGTATACAGTGGGGAAAAAATGTATTTAGTCAGCCACCAATTGTGCAAGTTCTCCCACTTAAAAAAGATGAGAGAGGCCTGTCATTTTCATCATAGGTACACGTCAACTATGACAGACAAATTGAGAAAGAAAAATCCAGAAAATCACATTGTAGGATTTTTTTATGAATTTATTTGCAAATTATGGTGGAAAATAAGTATTTGGTCACCTACAAACAAGCAAGATTTCTGGCTCTCACAGACCTGTAACTTCTTCTTTAAGAGGCTCCTCAGTCCTCCACTCGTTACCTGTATTAATGGCACATGTTTGAACTTGTTATCAGTATAAAAAGACACCTGTCCACAACCTCAAACAGTCACACTCCAAACTCCACTATGGCCAAGACCAAAGAGCTGTCAAAGGACACCAGAAACAAAATTGTAGACCTGCACCAGGCTGGGAAGACTGAATCTGCAATAGGTAAGCAGCTTGGTTTGAAGAAATCAACTGTGAGAGCAATTATTAGGAAATGGAAGACATACAAGACCACTGATAATCTCCCTCGATCTGGGGCTCCACGCAAGATCTCATCCCGTGGGGTCAAAATGATCACAAGAACGGTGAGCAAAAATCCCAGAACCACATAGGGGGACCTAGTGAATGACCTGCAGAGAGCTTGGACCAAAGTAACAAAGCCTACCATCAGTAACACACTACGCCGCCAGGGACTCAAATCCTGCAGTGCCAGACGTGTCCCCCTGCTTAAGCCAGTACATGTCCAGGCCCGTCTGAAGTTTGCTAGAGTGCATTTGGATGATCCAGAAGAGGATTGGGAGAATGTCATATGGTCAGATGAAACCAAAATAGAACTTTTTGGTAAAAACTTGTCGTGTTTGGAGGACAAAGAATGCTGAGTTGCATCCAAAGAACACCATACCTACTGTGAAGCATGGGGGGTGGAAACATCATGCTTTGGGGCTGTTTTTTCTGCAAAGGGACCAGGACGACTGATCCGTGTAAAGGAAAGAATGAATGGGGCCATGTATCGTGAGATTTTGAGTGAAAACCTCCTTCCATCAGCAAGGGCATTGAAGATTAAACGTGGCTGGGTCTTTCAGCATGACAATGATCCCAAACACACCGCCCGGGCAACGAAGGAGTGGCTTCGTAAGAAGCATTTCAAGGTCCTGGAGTGGCCTAGCCAGTCTCCAGATCTCAACCCCATAGAAAATCTTTGGAGGGAGTTGAAAGTCTGTGTTGCCCAGCGACAGCCCCCAAAACATCACTGCTCTAGAGGAGATCTGCATGGAGGAATGTGCCAAAATACCAGCAACAGTGTGTGAAAACCTTGTGAAGACTTACAGAAAACGTTTGACCTGTGTCATTGCCAACAAAGTGTATATAACAAAGTATTGAGAAACTTTTTGATATTGACCAAATACTTATTTTCCACCATAATTTGCAAATAAATTCATAAAAAATCCTACAATGTGATTTTCTGGATTTTCTTTCTAATTTTGTCTGTCATAGTTGACGTGTACCTATGATGAAAATTACAGGCCTCTCATCTTTTTAAGTGGGAGAACTTGCACAATTGGTGGCTGACTAAATACTTTTTTCCCCCCACTGTATACCCATGCAATCAAATGTGTTATTGAATTGTTTTGAATGTAGGTCCACTTCGTAAGTATTTTCATGAAAGCGACAACAATATTGTTAAATCTGATACGAGCTATGCCATGTCGTCCCAACCCACATGACTGTTGATGTGTAACCCCTCCAACTTCATAATTATTTGCAATGGAGCTTTGTTTCCTACTCTTAAACCAATGTTGCTCTGTATCCTCCATACAGACTCTTCTCATGCATAGGCTACATGCATTGCAAGGGTGATCCTCTGTAGCTCAGTTAGGTAGAGCTTGGTGCTTGCAATGCCAGGATAGTGGGTTCGATTCCCGGGACAAAAAAAGATGCATGCATCACTGTAAGTCACTTTTGGATAAAAGTGTCTGCGAAATGGCTTATATTCTTATTGTTATATATCACATCTCATTAATGAATGTCTTCTCCTTGTGTTTTTCTTCTTAGTGCCTGACTGTGGTGCGTCTGAGAGGAACACCAGGGTCCCCTGACCTGACTTGAAGCCTGTTCATATCTGATGCTCTTCCAGAAGAGAGAGTACCACTGCACTGTGGCTGGGGACTTCTAGGGAAGATACCCCTACACTCACTCCACTGTTTGGAAAAGGGTAAGAACTTTCATCCAGACTAGCGTCCTGTCCAGGGGTTGTAGGCTACGTCTAGCTCCCCTCACACTACATAAACAGGAGAGAGGCTTCAATGGGAAGGAGAGTATCACCATGGTAACTCTAATGGACTTGTTCTATCATTATGATCACATTTCCATGCTCAGCCTAATTACTCCCATGCTTGTTGGGAAGGAAGCTCAGGACAGGAAGCAGTGTGTAGAGATATTTAAACTCTGAGCTTAAGTGTGTATTCTTTCAAGAAAAAAAGGTACCTTTCTGGATCAAACTGTATGGCGAGTTATTTTATTATAAACATGAGCTAGCCAATCATTTTGGTTGTCTTTGGGCTGTTCTTGTTGCCATTCTCTATGTCAGCGCAGCAATGATTAGCCTAAACCCACCATTTCTAACTCTACACCATCAGGGTGGGAAATTAACTTTTTGGTCTACCAGCCAGTCTTTTTTTTTTTTTTTACCAGCCAAATATCTTTCCCGCCATAGTTACACCCCCAAAAATCTAAAAACAGATGAGCATGCTTTGTAATGTTTCTAAAACAAGGAATGTATTACTAATAAGAAGTAATGGGGTATATTGCTTAATACAATTTTTCACTTTTAACCAATTATGTTAAAATAAATAATCTACATACAATAATAAAAACAGAAACAGTTTTGCAACTGAACATCAAAGAATCAACAAAGTGCCTGTCCTGCCACAAAATGCTGAGTGATACAGCTCCTTTATATTGTTGTTCAGGGCTCTACGCTGACATTTTTTACAAGGAGTACATGATGTGCTCCTAAGTAGAAATGTAGAAGCACACCAATAAATCTAGGAGAACAACGACTAAAAGTTCATGAATTAACGTTTTTGGGAGTGATCCATGCTCAATCAAGCACAATCATTAGGCGAGACCAAAAAATGCGGCTGCCCCTTTAAGGGATAGGCTGTAACCGTGGTAACTTGGGCACTCCCTTGTCTGTGATGGGAAAAAAATCTCAGACTGCGTGATGTCTTCCTAGCAGCAGAAAGTTGAAGCAAACTCAAACTAACATTGAAAAACAACCTAGCATGTGAATAAAACTATGTAACTGGCCAAAGAAAACATAAAGACAAAGTAACACTTTAGTAGCCTTTCTTGTCAATTTGACCAACTTCTACATATGGGTTTTTAATTTAAAAAACACTGTTCCCCAATGCTGTGTGACCACCCGCCAACGTTGCTGGTGAAATAGACATTCTTACCCGCCAATGACAAAATCTACCCACATTTGGCAGATGGTGGGTGTTCATTTCCAACCCTGGACACCATGATTCAAAAGCTCAAAGCTTTGCGTTTTACCAAACCTTCTCTGCTTTAGGGAGAGGGGGAGAATGGAAGAGAGAATGATTTGTTTGAATGGCAGATGTGGCAGATCTCCTAGACTGAGGGGCATTCAGCACTGAAACAGGAGGCACTAGGCCTCCCTCCACTAATAAGACAACGCACCCAGTGCTTATGTGGGAGGTGGAAGTACCCATCACTTGCCATTAGGGCTGGGGTTGTGCACCAGTGGTATGCTAGTAGCAGCATGTTCAACAGGCATTCTAACCTTGGGGGCTTGATCTTGGTACGTTTACACAAAAGATCCCGTCAACTTGGAGTCGCAGTTAACACTGATATTGGATAGCATCGAATGCAGGAAATAGAGTATTGGGTTTCGAGTGGAAATTTAATATTGGACTTGGGCAAAAGGATAAAAACAAAAATGGAGAGGTCAAAAGACCCTTGCCCATTTGGGCCATTGCCAAGATACTTGGTCTGTCTAGCTCTGGGACGGGCAACTGGCGGCCCACGGATAAACCCAGTCGGGGTCTCAATTTACTGTTGAGAGGTAGAATACACAAAGTCACTTTTATAATAATGCATTGCATGGATATCATTGCTTTTGCATGCTGACACAGAGCAGTAGAGTAGAGGCGCTTGCAGAAGTTGCACACATGGGGATTTTTTTTTTTTTTTACGTCTAGGGAAAATGTTGTCCTTTTTACAAACTCATTTCATGTGCTTGTATCTCTCACAGAACTAGAATGACATTCACTTTCTATGATCTCGCTCCGTCTCTTTGGTCTGATAGACATGAGCCTGAAACTTTCATCTCTCCAGCGTTGCACTTCATCATTTATTTCCTTATAGAATCACAACCTCGGGAAGGGTGCTGGAGGTGCCACAGCAACCCTGATAAATTGAAATACATTTGCCAAAGTTATAGAAATAAATGAAATAGTTCAGAATACTACACCAGGAGTAGGCCTATAATTTATCAGGGTTGGATCAATAGCCACAGTGGATCAATAGCTTTTTATTTTTTTATTTTAAATAGCCTGGTTGTGGATTGTGTGTAGCCCAATCACATGGCATATAATATAATAATATGATATGCCATTTAGCAGACGCCTTTATCCAAAGCGACTTACAGTCATGCGTGCATACATTTTTTGGGTGGTCCCGGGGATCGAACCCGCTACCCTGGCGTTACAAGCGCCATGCTCTACCAGCTGAGCTACAGAGGACCACAGGCATGCCTACAGACGGGAATTTGCATCAAATCTGTCAGTGAACAGGCCTTTCACAATATTTCAAATACAATTGCGGTGAAACACAGGTTGGAAAGCAAATGAATTCTGCTGAAAAGAGAATACTAATCTGTCTATAGCAGGCCTTGAATTTCCCAGTGGCATCGACGGCCATGTCCATCGATGCCCCCTTGTGTGGCCGTAATGCCCCCTAAAAATCCATGCCCTGCGGCCAGTGTGCCCTTGGGCTGAATATAATAATTATAATTCCCTTTTCCAGGCTGCCAATCGCCATGCTATGAAGCACCTCTCACTAACATGACCCTTTCAGATATCTAAATTCTTATTAGCCAATGCCCGTCACGTGATCAGTTCCTTCTCACAGGCATTGCAGCGCCGAAGTAGGCTACTAGTGAAGACAGACGCGTCGGGGATGCAACGGTTCTACCTTACCTGTCACCCTAGACCCACTGCAACGCTGGAGAGATGAAAGTTTCAGGCTCATGTCTATCAGACCAGAGAGGGGGAGTGAGATCATAGAAAGTGAATCTCATTCTAGTTCTGTGAGAGATACAAGCACACTTCTCTCTCACAACCATAATGTTGGGCAAACCATAAACTCGGACTGGCCTAACACAAATCAATTCTTAGAATATCAGGCACCTTTTCACATTGTTTTTTAGGGGGCAGGAGAATCACGGAGGAGGTAACTTTAATTCACTCTGATTTTATTATAATTTTTACATTGCAAACAGTGAAAAATTATTTTTAATTCGAAGAGCGGTACCGGATCCTGGCAAATGGGTTCCGGAACAAAACAGTCCAAAATTAAATGAGTAGCAATCTAAAGAAAATGTAAAAGTTGAATTATGATTCCATCCACCTTCATTCCTTCCACAAAGGTGATTTAGCTTTTCTTGTCATGCAAGTCGGATTCTCTCTCTATGCCTTTCTCACTCCACACCTTTCCTAAACTACATACTTCCTAGATGTGAATAGTGAGCCCATATGTCTTTCCATATGTGCTGAAGGATTTAGGTTACCTCGTACAAAATAGGAAATCCTGTGTAACTTTGACTATAAATAACCAACTTTGAAGTACACAATATATACGAAAGTATGTGGACACCCCTTCAAATTAGTGGATTCGGCTATTTCAGCCCGTTGCTGACAGGTGTGTAAAATCGAGCTCACAGCCATGCAATCTCCATAGACAAACATGTGCAGTAGAATGGCCTTAATGAAAAGCTCAGTGACTTTCTACGTGGCACCGTCATAGGATAACACCTTTCCAACAAGTCAGCTCATCAAATGTCTGCCCTGTTAAAGCTGCCCCGGTCAACTGTAAGTGATGTTATTGTGAAGTGGAAACGTCTAGGAGCAACAGCGACTCAGCCACGAAGTAGGCCACACAAGCTCAAAGAACGGGACCGGCGAGTTCTGATGCGCATAAAAGTTGTCTTTCCTCAGTTGCAACACTCACTACAGAGTTCCAGTGAAGGGAAATCTTAACGCTACAGCATACAATTACATTCTAGACGATTCTGTGCGGATGGAACGCTGACTGCAGGCCAGGCCAAATCGTCCAACATCAGTGCCCGACTTCACTAATGCTCTTGTGGCTGAATGGAAGCAAGTCCCCGCAGCAATGTTCCAACAGCTAGTGGAAAGCTTTCCCAGAAGAGTGGAGGCTGTTATAGCAGCAA
The DNA here is from genome assembly GCF_020615455.1 of Coregonus clupeaformis. Lineage (NCBI taxonomy): Eukaryota > Metazoa > Chordata > Actinopteri > Salmoniformes > Salmonidae > Coregonus > Coregonus clupeaformis. The sequence goes on along the minus strand of NC_059204.1, from coordinate 47,751,239 downwards.
AGTGGGGACCAACTCCATATTAATGCCCATGATTTTGGAATGAGATGTTCAACGAGCCGGTGTCCATACTTTTGTTCATGTAGGGTAGTTAGGTCCATTTCCCTGCTTCTGAGATGAGCTGGCTAGTAGTTCCTGCAGATTAACAGCAATTGCGTTAAGCTAACGATATGCTGCCTTCAACTTTCTTCAAACTGTACACTGAGACATAACATTTTTATCCATGAGTTCATCTGACTCTGGGTAAGTAGGAAAAATGAATTCCCCAAATCCTGAAGTATCCATTTAACTAGTCAATTCTTCTGACAATGGTTTGTGTTCAGGGTACCTTTTTTTTATTATTTTGCCAACAGCGTTTAGAAAAAATCTGATAGCTGTAGGGATAGAGAGAATGTGGGATAGTGTAGTCAAATATTTCTTATGATTTGATTCATAGATAAAACGCCTCATCCTGAAACCAAGGACAAAACAATCAGACAACTTTACCATCAGTAGAGCTGGTGACAGATAGCGTCAGCTGTGAGTTCTGACTACTGTCCAGAGTGGTTTCGTTATTGTTGGCCTTGTGTGGCTGTCCCCTTCTCTCACCTACGAAGTGTTACGATACTCTAAAAATGACAGATGCCAACCCAAAATAAAGGGGTCCTAGCCCTGAACAGCTAAAATAACCTTCCGCATGCCACCCAAAAGTTACCCGTATCCCCCCTCTCTCCCCATGGAATAGAAGTATTTTATTTTATCTGCTCATGCTCACTGTCCAGGCTTGGCATGTGCAATGGAAAGTTGTCACATGGGGAGGCATGCTGGCTGTCAGCAGGTCAGGCAGATGAGACCTTGTGGTCCCAGTAAACTGCCAGGGATGTGGACCGTCCTATAACCTTTTCACTGGGACAAGAGTGGTCATTGGCAAAATCACTTATTTTGTTCCAACACTGGAGTTTTGAAGTGATAGATGTTATCATTTTAAATGGGCTTCTATCATAACAGGAAAATGGCACATTTTACTTGGGGTTTTTGGTTACCCAGTTAGATTTTTCGAGAGAGAGATTAGTTTCTGCTATGCTCAATGGGCTTTTCTTGCGTTTTTAGCGCCCCCTTGTGTGCTAAATCGGTAATACGTAAATCCCGGGATGAGAGGACATGAAAATCTGGATACCGCCCAAGCCTAATTAGCAGAATTGTCAGGCTTTCTCTTTGCAATGCTGTTAGTGGAACATACAGTTGAAGTCGGAAGTTTACATTCACTTAGGTTGGAGTCATTAAAACTCGTTTTTCAACCACTCCACAAATTCCTTGTTAACAAACTATAGTTTTGGCAAGTCGGTTAGGAGATCTACTTTGTGCATGACACAAGTAATTTTTTCCAACAATTGTCTACAGACAGATTATTTCACTTATAATTCACTGTATCCCAATTCCAGTGGATCAGAAGTTTACATACACTAAGTTGACTGTGCCTTTAAACAGCTTGGACAATTCCAGAAAATGATGTCATGGCTTTAGAAGCTTCTGATAGGCTAATTGACATCAATTGAGTCAATTGGAGGTGTACCTGTTGATGTATTTCAAGGCCTACCTTCAAACTCAGTGCCTCTTTGCTTGACATCAAGGGAAAATCAAAAGAAATCAGCCAAGACCTCAGAAAAAGAATTATAGACCTCCACAAGTCTGTTTCATCCTTGGGAGCAATTTCCAAACGCCTGAAGGTACCACGTTCATCTGTACAAACAATAGTACGCAAGTATAAACACCATGGGACCACGCAGCCGTCATACCACTCAGGAAGGAGACTCATTCTGTCTCCTAGAGATGAACGTACTTTGGTGCGAAAAGTGCAAATCAATCCCAGAACAACAGCAAAGGACCTTGTGAAGAGGCTGGAGGAAACAGGTACAAAAGTATCTATATCCACAGTAAAACGAGTCCTATATCAACATAACCTGAAAGGCCGCTCAGTAAGAAAGAAGCCACTGCTCCAAAACCGCCATAAAAAAAGCCAGACTACGGTTTGCAACTGCACATGGGGACAAACATCGTACTTTTTGGAGAAATGTCCTTTGGTCTGATGAAACAAAAAATAGAACTGTTTGGCCATAATGACCATCGTTATGTTTGGAGGAAAAAGGGGGTAACTTGCAAGCTTGAACACCATCCCAACCGTGAAGCACGGGGGTGGCAGCATCATGCTGTAGTTTTGTTTTTGCTGCAGGAGGGACTGATGCACTTCACAAAATATATGAAAATGATGTGGATATATTGATTCAACATCTCAAGACATCAGTCAGGAAGTTAAAGCTTGGTCGCAAATGGGTCTTCCAAATGGACAATGACCCCAAGCATACTTCCAAAGTTGTGGCAAAATGGCTTAAGTACAACAAAGTCAAGGTATTGGAGTGGCTATCACAAAGCCCTGACCTGAATCCTATAGAACATTTGTGGGCAGAACTGAAAAAGCGTGTGCGAGCAAGGAGGCCTACAAACCTGACTCAGTTACACCAGCTCTGTCAGGAGGAATGTGCCAAAATGTACCCAACTTATTGTGGGAAGCTTGTGGAAGGTTACCCAAAAGCGTTTGCCCCAAGTTAAACAATTTAAAGACAATGCTACCAAATACTAATCGAGTGTATGTAAACTTTTGACCCACTGGGAATGTGATGAAAGAAGGAATGATTTATTTCTGACCTAAGACAGGGAATTTTTTACTAGGATTAAATGTCAGGAATTGTGAAACTGAGTTTTTAAATGTATTTGGCTAAGGTGTATGTAAATTTCCGACTTCAACTGTAAATACACTACATGACCAAAAGTATGTGGACACCTGCTCGTCGAACATCTCATTCCAAAATCATGGGCATTAATATGGTCTTGGTCCCCCTTTGCTGCTGAAACAGGAAAGGGCCTTCCCCAAACTTGCCACAAAGTTGGAAGCACAGAATAGTCTAGAATGTCATTGTATGCTGGAGCGTTAAGATGTTCCTTTACTGGAACTAGGGGGCCTAGGCCGTAACATGAAAAACAGCCCCAGTCCGTTATTCCTCTTCCACCAAAATGTACATTTGGCACTATGCTTTGGGGCACGTAGCGTTCTCCTGGCATCCGCCAAACCAAGATTCGTCCGTCGGACTGCCAGATGGTGAAGCGTGATTCATCACTCCAAAGAATGCGTTTCCACTGCTCCAGAGTCCAATGGCGACAAGTTTTACACCTCTCCAGCCGACGCTTCGCTTTGCACATGGTGATCTTAGGCTTGTGTGCGGCTGCTCGGCCATGGAAACCCATTTCATGAAGCTCCCGACGAACAGTTCTTGTGCTGACGTAGCTTCCAGAGGCAGTTTGGATCTCGGTAGTTAGTGTTGCAACCAAGGACAGATGATGTTTACCGCTATGCGCTTCAGCACTTGGCGGTCCCGTTCTGTGAGCTTTTGTGGCCTACCACTTCGCGGCTGGGCCATTGTTGCTCATAGAAATTTGACAAACTAAGCTGTTGGAAATGTAGCATCCTATGACGGTGCCAGGTTAAAAGTCACTGAGCTCTTCAGTACGGGCCATTCTACTGCCAATGTTTGTCTATGGAGATGGCATGGCTGTGTGCTCGATTTTTATACACCTGTCAGCAATGGTTGTGGCTGAAATGGGCAAATCCACTAATTTGAAGGGGTGCCCACATACTTTTGTGTACAGTGAGGGGAAAAAAGTATTTGATCCCCTGCTGAATTTTTACGTTTTGCCCACTGACAGACATAATCAGTCTATAATTTTAATGGTAGGTTTATTTGAACAGTGAGAGACAGAATAACAACAAAAAAAAACAGAAAAACGCATGTCAAAAATGCATTTTAATGAGGGAAATAAATATTTGACCCCTCTGCAAAACATGACTTAGTACTTGGTGGCAAAACCCTTGTTGGCAATCACAGAGGTCAGACGTTTAGTTGGCCACCAGGTTTGCACACATCTCAGGAGGGATTTTGTCCCACTCCTCTTTGCAGATCTTCTCCAAGTCATTAAGGTTTCGAGCCTGACGTTTGGCAACTCGAACCTTCAGCTCCCTCCACAGATTTTCTATGGGATTAAGGTCTGGAGACTGGCTAGGCCACTCCAGGACCTTAATGTGCTTCTTCTTGAGCCACTCCTTTGTTGCCTTGGCCATGTGTTTTGGGTCATTGTCATGCTGGAATACCCATCTACGACCCATTTTCAATGCCCTGGCTGAGGGAAGGAGGTTCTCACCCAAGATTTGACGGTACATGGCGCCGTCCATTGTCCCTTTGATGCGTTGAAGTTGTCCTGTACCCTTAGCAGAAAAACACCCCCAAAGCATAATGTTTCCACCTCCATGTTTGACGGTGGGGATGGTGTTCTTGGGGTCATAGGCAGCATTCCTCCTCCTCCAAACACGGCGAGTTGAGTTGATGCCAAAGAGCTCGATTTTGGTCTCATCTGACCACAACACTTTCACCCAGTTCTCCTCTGAATCATTCAGGTGTTCATTGGCAAACTTCAGACGGGCCTGTATATGTGCTTTCTTGAGCAGGGGGACCTTGCGGGCGCTGCAGGATTTCAGTCCTTCACGGCGTAGTGTGTTACCAATTGTTTTCTTGGTGACTATGGTCCCAGCTGCCTTGAGATCATTGACAAGATCCTCCCGTGTAGTTCTGGGCTGATTCCTCACCGTTCTCATGATCATTGCAACTCCACGAGGTGAGATCTTGCATGGAGCCCCAGGCCGAGGAAGATTGAGTTATTTTGTGTTTCTTCCATTTGCGAATAATCGCACCAACTGTTGTCACCTTCTCACCAAGCTGCTTGGCGATGGTCTTGTAAGCCCATTCCAGCCTTGTGTAGGTCTACAATCTTGTCCCTGACATCATTGGAGAGCTCTTTGGTCTTGGCCATGGTGGAGAGTTTGGAATCTGATTGATTGATTGCTTCTGTGGACAGGTGTCTTTTATACAGGTAACAAACTGAGATTAGGAGCACTCCCTTTAAGAGTGTGCTCCTAATCTCAGCTCGTTACCTGTATAAAAGACCCCTGGGAGCCAGAAATCTTTCTGATTGAGAAGGGGGTCAAATACTTATTTCCCTCATTAAAATGCAAATCAATTTATAACATTTTTGACATGTGTTTTTCTGGATTTTTTTGTTGTTATTCTGTCGCTCACTGTTAAAATACACCTACCATTAAAATTATAGACTGATCATTTCTTTGTCAGTGGGCAAACGTACAAAATCAACAGGGGATCAAATACTTTTTTCCCTCACTGGTTATATAGTGTACCATGCTCAGGTCATTCACTTGCCCGCAACTGTTCTCCAATCTGGCGGCAACAAATCGTTGATAAGGCACACGCCATGGCTACTCTCTCGTGGTACAATCTCCTTGTAGAAAAATGGGCCACTCTACTTATCGTGTAGCTTCAAACAATACCAACGTTTCCAGGGGAGAAGACCGTGTTTGCACCCACAAGTTGACAGGGAAAAATACTACAAACCTCGACATCTGAAAGCATATCATCCCAATATACACTGAGTGTACAAAACATTATGAACACCTGCTCTTTCCATGACAGACTGACGAGGTGAATCCACGTGAAAGCTATGATCCCTTATTGATGTCAATTGTTAAATACACTTCATCCAGCGTAGATGAAGGGGAGGAGACAGGTTAAAGAAGGATTTTTAAGCCTTGAGACAATTGAGACATGAAATGTGTATGTGTGCCATTCAGAGGGTGAATGGGCAAGACAAATGATTTAAGTGCCTTTGAACAGGGTACTGGTTTGTGTCAAGAACTGCAAGAACTTCACGCTCAATAGTTTCCCGTGTGTATCAAGAATGGTCCACCACACAAAGGACATCCAGCCAACTTGACACAACTGTGGGAAGCATTGGAGTCAACATGGGCCAGCATCCCTGTGGAACGCTTCCGACACCTTGTAGAGTCCATGCTCCGACGAATTAAGCTATTCTAAGGGCAAAAGGGGGAGGTGCCACTCAATGTTAGGAAGGTGTGTTTTGTACACTCAGTGTATACGCTAAGGTAATAACAGATTGATAATGCTAGCTAGTAGTTTGCTGAAACCTATCAGACCACTACTTATGACAGAACTTTGATTACCACCCTTTTGACTTGGCTGTGCGAGTACACTCAGAAGTTTCAAAACATATTTTTTTGGGCGGCTAAAACCATGATTTGGTCAACTGTAAAGTGCATTATCCTCATGATTCCTTTAATGAAATTGTCTGCCTAGACCCTGGGCCTGTTTTGCTGGGGCCTGCTGCTGTGATGAGCAATCCACTTGATGTGCACTCCGGAGAGAGAGAAAAGGCTTCTGATTGTATAACATTTCAAAATCCAATTGTGGGAAATACACTGCTCAAAAAAATTAAGGGAACACTAAAATAACACATCCTAGATCTGAATGAATGAAATAATCTTATTAAATACTTTTTTCTTTACATAGTTGAATGTGCTGACAACAAAATCGCACAAAAATTATCAATGGAAATCTAATTTATCAACCCATGGAGGTCTGGATTTGGAGTCACCCTCAAAATTAAAGTGGAAAACCACACTACATGCTGATCCAACTTTGATGTAATGTCCTTAAAACAAGTCAAAATGAGGCTCAGTAGTGTGTGTGTGGCCTCCACGTGCCTGTATGACCTCCCTACAACGCCTGGGCATGCTCCTGATGAGGTGGCGGATGGTCTCCTGAGGGATCTCCTCCCAGACCTGGACTAAAGCATCCGCCAACTCCTGGACAGTCTGTGGTGCAACGTGGCGTTGGTGGATGGAGCGAGACATGATGTCCCAGATGTGCTCAATTGGATTCAGGTTTGGGGAACGGGCGGGCCAGTCCATAGCATCAATGCCTTCCTCTTGCAGGAACTGCTGACACACTCCAGCCACATGAGGTCTAGCATTGTCTTGCATTAGGAGGAACCCAGGGCCAACTGCACCAGCATATGGTCTAACAAGGGGTCTGAGGATCTCATCTCGGTACCTAATGGCAGTCAGGCTACCTCTGGCGAGCACATGGAGGGCTGTGCGGCCCCCCAAAGAAATGCCACCCCACACCATGACTGACCCACCGCCAAACCGGTCATGCTGGAGGATGTTGCAGGCAGCAGAACGTTCTCCACGGCGTCTCCAGACTCTGTCACGTCTGTCAGACGCCGTGGAGAACGTTCTTTCATCTGTGAAGAGCACAGGGCGCATGGTGTTGGGCTGTAAGCACAACCCCCACCTGTGGACGTCGGGCCCTCATACCACCCTCATGGAGTCTGTTTCTGACCGTTTGAGCAGACACATGCACATTTGTGGCCTGCTGGAGGTCATTTTGCAGGGCTCTGGCAGTGCTCCTCCTGCTCCTCCTTGCACAAAGGCGAAGGTAGCAGTCCTGCTGCTGGGTTGTTGCCCTCCTACGGCCTCCTCCACGTCTCCTGATGTACTGGCCTGTCTCCTGGTAGCGCCTCCATGCTCTGGACACTACGCTGACAGACACAGCAAACCTTCTTGCCACAGCTCGCATTGATGTGCCATCCTGGATGAGCTGCACTACCTGAGTCACTTGTGTGGGTTGTAGACTCCGTCTCATGCTACCACTAGAGTGAAAGCACCGCCAGCATTCAAAAGTGACCAAAACATCAGCTAGGAAGCATAGGAACTGAGAAGTGGTCTGTGGTCACCACCTGCAAAACCAGTCCTTTATTGGGGGTGTCTTGCTAATTGCCTATAATTTCCTCCTCTTGTCTATTCCATTTGCACAACAGCATGTGAAATGTATTGTCAATCAGTGTTGCTTCCTAAGTGGACAGTTTGATTTCACAGAAGTGTGACTTGGAGTTACATTGTGTTGTTTAAGAGTTCCCTTAATTTTTTTGAGCAGTGTAAGGCTTTGGAAGAAACTACTGTTGTTCGCAGCTTTCTGTGGGTATATTATTTTTAATTGTCATCTCTTTATATTGAGCGCCTCAATAGCAACTATTTTAAAACCAAGATATTTGATACGTCTTTAAGGTACGAAATGCGCAATTGCACATCGGCCATTGCGAGTGCATAGGGTAGCAAGCTACAACTGCAATGTTGGCCATTTTAAATGTACTGTTAAATTAAGACATGACTACTAGCAGTGGGTATTATATTTAGTGTTAGCGATCTAGCTAATGTATTTTGAGTTTTCACTTCCTGGTGGTGAATTAGCCCCAAAATAAATCAGCCTATGATATTAGTGCACATAAAGATGTAGGCAAATTAATCTCTTGAACAACAAAATTCAGAAAATTCTGGAGCCCTACTTTAACAGTCAAATATAACAACAATACCCTACTGTCAACCCACAATTCATGACAATCACTGGATTCGGTTGTACATCAAAATATCTTGAATCATGCATGTTGGATGAAACAACATATTTATTGAATAGCCTACGATCTCAATAGTCATATTCAGTCTAAAGCACTGTGAATGACTTTATAAGGTGATCACAAATGTTTTCTATTGCGTGACGCCGCGGAAAAAGTTTGTTGTGAGCAAATCATGGGCTGGTGCCACCAACTGAAAAAGTTAGTCAGTGCCACCAGGGGAAAATGTTAGTCTGGTGTGATTTTTGTTTTTTGTTGGTAGGACAAGGCTATGTATGTTTGTTGGCATGGAAGTCAGTGATTTATGTTTACTATAGGTTCATGAGGCAATACAAATGCGACAAATTAAATGGCATTTAGTTTCCTAAAATGGCCCACTGTTTTCATCATTTTGACAATAACTAGATTAAATCATTGTTCAAATGACAAAAATGTGACTAAGACATACTAATATTTTTGTCAAAATGACTAAGACTAGACTAAACCTAAAAAAGTGTGCCAAAATTGACACTGCCTTATTCCCGATTCCACTTTCATTCTTGTTATTGTGCTGAAATGCACAGAAGATGGAGAGAGTTGAGTAGACCCAATTGTAATTGACGGCTGCTGGAACTGCTCTTTTAAAATAGTACCCTTTCCTTTATATTAAGCAAGGGGGTTTAGATAATTAAACCAAAGAGAACACCATATCAGCAGGATGGTTTGTTGTTGCTGTAATGTTCATTTTGCAGGAAGCTGTACAGTGAATATTGACAATCACTTTGGTATACAGTGGGGAAAAAATGTATTTAGTCAGCCACCAATTGTGCAAGTTCTCCCACTTAAAAAGATGAGAGAGGCCTGTCATTTTCATCATAGGTACACGTCAACTATGACAGACAAATTGAGAAAGAAAAATCCAGAAAATCACATTGTAGGATTTTTTATGAATTTATTTGCAAATTATGGTGGAAAATAAGTATTTGGTCACCTACAAACAAGCAAGATTTCTGGCTCTCACAGACCTGTAACTTCTTCTTTAAGAGGCTCCTCAGTCCTCCACTCGTTACCTGTATTAATGGCACATGTTTGAACTTGTTATCAGTATAAAAGACACCTGTCCACAACCTCAAACAGTCACACTCCAAACTCCACTATGGCCAAGACCAAAGAGCTGTCAAAGGACACCAGAAACAAAATTGTAGACCTGCACCAGGCTGGGAAGACTGAATCTGCAATAGGTAAGCAGCTTGGTTTGAAGAAATCAACTGTGAGAGCAATTATTAGGAAATGGAAGACATACAAGACCACTGATAATCTCCCCTCGATCTGGGGCTCCACGCAAGATCTCATCCCGTGGGGTCAAAATGATCACAAGAACGGTGAGCAAAAATCCCAGAACCACATAGGGGGACCTAGTGAATGACCTGCAGAGAGCTTGGACCAAAGTAACAAAGCCTACCATCAGTAACACACTACGCCGCCAGGGACTCAAATCCTGCAGTGCCAGACGTGTCCCCCTGCTTAAGCCAGTACATGTCCAGGCCCGTCTGAAGTTTGCTAGAGTGCATTTGGATGATCCAGAAGAGGATTGGGAGAATGTCATATGGTCAGATGAAACCAAAATAGAACTTTTTGGTAAAAACTTGTCGTGTTTGGAGGACAAAGAATGCTGAGTTGCATCCAAAGAACACCATACCTACTGTGAAGCATGGGGGTGGAAACATCATGCTTTGGGGCTGTTTTTCTGCAAAGGGACCAGGACGACTGATCCGTGTAAAGGAAAGAATGAATGGGGCCATGTATCGTGAGATTTTGAGTGAAAACCTCCTTCCATCAGCAAGGGCATTGAAGATTAAACGTGGCTGGGTCTTTCAGCATGACAATGATCCCAAACACACCGCCCGGGCAACGAAGGAGTGGCTTCGTAAGAAGCATTTCAAGGTCCTGGAGTGGCCTAGCCAGTCTCCAGATCTCAACCCCATAGAAAATCTTTGGAGGGAGTTGAAAGTCTGTGTTGCCCAGCGACAGCCCCAAAACATCACTGCTCTAGAGGAGATCTGCATGGAGGAATGTGCCAAAATACCAGCAACAGTGTGTGAAAACCTTGTGAAGACTTACAGAAAACGTTTGACCTGTGTCATTGCCAACAAAGTGTATATAACAAAGTATTGAGAAACTTTTGATATTGACCAAATACTTATTTTCCACCATAATTTGCAAATAAATTCATTAAAAATCCTACAATGTGATTTTCTGGATTTTCTTTCTAATTTTGTCTGTCATAGTTGACGTGTACCTATGATGAAAATTACAGGCCTCTCATCTTTTTAAGTGGGAGAACTTGCACAATTGGTGGCTGACTAAATACTTTTTTCCCCCCACTGTATACCCATGCAATCAAATGTGTTATTGAATTGTTTTGAATGTAGGTCCACTTCGTAAGTATTTTCATGAAAGCGACAACAATATTGTTAAATCTGATACGAGCTATGCCATGTCGTCCCAACCCACATGACTGTTGATGTGTAACCCCTCCAACTTCATAATTATTTGCAATGGAGCTTTGTTTCCTACTCTTAAACCAATGTTGCTCTGTATCCTCCATACAGACTCTTCTCATGCATAGGCTACATGCATTGCAAGGGTGATCCTCTGTAGCTCAGTTAGGTAGAGCTTGGTGCTTGCAATGCCAGGATAGTGGGTTCGATTCCCGGGACAAAAAAAGATGCATGCATCACTGTAAGTCACTTTTGGATAAAAGTGTCTGCGAAATGGCTTATATTCTTATTGTTATATATCACATCTCATTAATGAATGTCTTCTCCTTGTGTTTTTCTTCTTAGTGCCTGACTGTGGTGCGTCTGAGAGGAACACCAGGGTCCCCTGACCTGACTTGAAGCCTGTTCATATCTGATGCTCTTCCAGAAGAGAGAGTACCACTGCACTGTGGCTGGGGACTTCTAGGGAAGATACCCCTACACTCACTCCACTGTTTGGAAAAGGGTAAGAACTTTCATCCAGACTAGCGTCCTGTCCAGGGGTTGTAGGCTACGTCTAGCTCCCTCACACTACATAAACAGGAGAGAGGCTTCAATGGGAAGGAGAGTATCACCATGGTAACTCTAATGGACTTGTTCTATCATTATGATCACATTTCCATGCTCAGCCTAATTACTCCCATGCTTGTTGGGAAGGAAGCTCAGGACAGGAAGCAGTGTGTAGAGATATTTAAACTCTGAGCTTAAGTGTGTATTCTTTCAAGAAAAAAAGGTACCTTTCTGGATCAAACTGTATGGCGAGTTATTTTATTATAAACATGAGCTAGCCAATCATTTTGGTTGTCTTTGGGCTGTTCTTGTTGCCATTCTCTATGTCAGCGCAGCAATGATTAGCCTAAACCCACCATTTCTAACTCTACACCATCAGGGTGGGAAATTAACTTTTGGTCTACCAGCCAGTCTTTTTTTTTTTTTTTTTACCAGCCAAATATCTTTCCCGCCATAGTTACACCCCCCAAAAATCTAAAAACAGATGAGCATGCTTTGTAATGTTTCTAAAACAAGGAATGTATTACTAATAAGAAGTAATGGGGTATATTGCTTAATACAATTTTTCACTTTTAACCAATTATGTTAAAATAAATAATCTACATACAATAATAAAAACAGAAACAGTTTTGCAACTGAACATCAAAGAATCAACAAAGTGCCTGTCCTGCCACAAAATGCTGAGTGATACAGCTCCTTTATATTGTTGTTCAGGGCTCTACGCTGACATTTTTTACAAGGAGTACATGATGTGCTCCTAAGTAGAAATGTAGAAGCACACCAATAAATCTAGGAGAACAACGACTAAAAGTTCATGAATTAACGTTTTTGGGAGTGATCCATGCTCAATCAAGCACAATCATTAGGCGAGACCAAAAAATGCGGCTGCCCCTTTAAGGGATAGGCTGTAACCGTGGTAACTTGGGCACTCCCTTGTCTGTGATGGGGAAAAAATCTCAGACTGCGTGATGTCTTCCTAGCAGCAGAAAGTTGAAGCAAACTCAAAATAACATTGAAAAACAACCTAGCATGTGAATAAAACTATGTAACTGGCCAAAGAAAACATAAAGACAAAGTAACACTTTAGTAGCCTTTCTTGTCAATTTGACCAACTTCTACATATGGGTTTTTAATTAAAAAAAACACTGTTCCCCAATGCTGTGTGACCACCCACCAACGTGGCTGGTGAAATAGACATTCTTACCCGCCAATGACAAAATCTACCCACATTTGGCAGATGGTGGGTGTTCATTTCCAACCCTGGACACCATGATTCAAAAGCTCAAAGCTTTGCGTTTTACCAAACCCTCTCTGCTTTAGGGAGAGGGGGAGAATGGAAGAGAGAATGATTTGTTTGAATGGCAGATGTGGCAGATCTCCTAGACCGAGGGGCATTCAGCACTGAAACAGGAGGCACTAGGCCTCCCTCCACTAATAAGACAACGCACCCAGTGCTTATGTGGGAGGTGGAAGTACCCATCACTTGCCATTAGGGCTGGGGTTGTGCACCAGTGGTATGCTAGTAGCAGCATGTTCAACAGGCATTCTAACCTTGGCGGCTTGATCTTGGTACGTTTACACAAAAGATCCCGTCAACTTGGAGTCGCAGTTAACACTGATATTGGATAGCATCGAATGCAGGAAATAGAGTATTGGGTTTCGAGTGGAAATTTAATATTGGACTTGGGCAAAAGGATAAAAACAAAAATGGAGCGGTCAAAAGACCCTTGCCCATTTGGGCCATTGCCAAGATACTTGGTCTGTCTAGCTCTGGGACGGGCAACTGGCGGCCCACGGATAAACCCAGTCGGGGTCTCAATTTACTGTTGAGAGGTAGAATACACAAAGTCACTTTTATAATAATGCATTGCATGGATATCATTGCTTTTGCATGCTGACACAGAGCAGTAGAGTAGAGGCGCTTGCAGAAGTTGCACACATGGGGATTTTTTTTTTTTTTACGTCTAGGGAAAATGTTGTCCTTTTACAAACTCATTTCATGTGCTTGTATCTCTCACAGAACTAGAATGACATTCACTTTCTATGATCTCGCTCCGTCTCTTTGGTCTGATAGACATGAGCCTGAAACTTTCATCTCTCCAGCGTTGCACTTCATCATTTATTTCCTTATAGAATCACAACCTCGGGAAGGGTGCTGGAGGTGCCACAGCAACCCTGATAAATTGAAATACATTTGCCAAAGTTATAGAAATAAATGAAATAGTTCAGAATACTACACCAGGAGTAGGCCTATAATTTATCAGGGTTGGATCAATAGCCACAGTGGATCAATAGCTTTTTATTTTTTATTTTAAATAGCCTGGTTGTGGATTGTGTGTAGCCCAATCACATGGCATATAATATAATAATATGATATGCCATTTAGCAGACGCCTTTATCCAAAGCGACTTACAGTCATGCGTGCATACATTTTTTGGGTGGTCCCGGGGATCGAACCCGCTACCCTGGCGTTACAAGCGCCATGCTCTACCAGCTGAGCTACAGAGGACCACAGGCATGCCTACAGACGGGAATTTGCATCAAATCTGTCAGTGAACAGGCCTTTCACAATATTTCAAATACAATTGCGGTGAAACACAGGTTGGAAAGCAAATGAATTCTGCTGAAAAGAGAATACTAATCTGTCTATAGCAGGCCTTGAATTTCCCAGTGGCATCGACGGCCATGTCCATCGATGCCCCCTTGTGTGGCCGTAATGCCCCCTAAAAAATCCATGCCCTGCGGCCAGTGTGCCCTTGGGCTGAATATAATAATTATAATTCCCTTTTCCAGGCTGCCAATCGCCATGCTACGAAGCACCTCTCACTAACATGACCCTTTCAGATATCTAAATTCTTATTAGCCAATGCCCGTCACGTGATCAGTTCCTTCTCACAGGCATTGCAGCGCCGAAGTAGGCTACTAGTGAAGACAGACGCGTCGGGGATGCAACGGTTCTACCTTACCTGTCACCCTAGACCCACTGCAACGCTGGAGAGATGAAAGTTTCAGGCTCATGTCTATCAGACCAGAGAGGGGGAGTGAGATCATAGAAAGTGAATCTCATTCTAGTTCTGTGAGAGATACAAGCACACTTCTCTCTCACAACCATAATGTTGGGCAAACCATAAACTCGGACTGGCCTAACACAAATCAATTCTTAGAATATCAGGCACCTTTTCACATTGTTTTTTAGGGGGCAGGAGAATCACGGAGGAGGTAACTTTAATTCACTCTGATTTTATTATAATTTTTACATTGCAAACAGTGAAAAATTATTTTTAATTCCAAGAGCGGTACCGGATCCTGGCAAATGGGTTCCGGAACAAAACAGTCCAAAATTGAGAGGTGCCGGATTCTGTTCGGGCAGGATCCAGCTCAAATTAAGCACTAATACCAGCTATCTAAACTTGTAGTAATCATGGTCGAATTACCAATCAGTGGGGCCCCCAATTGATTTTTTCTGTCACTATCAGTCAGATATCATATTAAAAACTGCAAACATTTCTCTCTACCCTATAGCAAAATGTGTAGATTTGCAGAAAACGTGCTTTAAAACTGCTAAATGGCAAAATGTGTAGAATTGCAGGAAATTAGCGCTACAACTTCACATTTCACTTAGGGCCCCCAAAAGGCTAGGGCTGGCTCTGACTGCATGTGTGGGTATGGATGTGGGAATGCTGACCCATGAGCCACTGTGGCCCCCACATGATAAGTTCTGATTTTTTTGTGGCCTCCACCCCCATCAATTATTGCCCATCCCTGATCTAGCTTTTATTTAATAGTAGCCTGTTGTTGGGTTGATGTATTACCCAGTCTATTTATATCCTCTTAGGAACACAATTTCTAAATGTCTGGTGTTAACAAATACAAAGTTATAGTACTTGTTGTACTACACCACAGTTAAGTTCTTTGACTATTCATGTGTACTTCATTAATGAAAGAAATTGCATTTGGACCATTGGCATTCACCGACTTGAAATTTTCTTCACCTTCTATAGGGAAGTGATGGAGGAGGATGAATTATGAACTTTCATGAATAATTGAAAGCAATTGGCAGGTTTTAATAATTAATGTGAGAGAAAGGCATCGCCAGTTGCTGAGCTGGGATTAACTCACAACACTGCCGGATCCTGCAAGGCTGCTTCAGTCTGGACAGACATAACTTTGTCAGATGATACATATTCAAGACCTCATGAGGTCCTTTGATCATAATTGGACCAGCATCTCGGTAGAGGCACAGGCCAAACTCACCTACTTTACCATAGAAGAGGTACAGATACACCACACTTAGTTGACCCAAGTGTGGAGACTTGTTTTCCAGTCATAAAAACTTCGGAGGCCATCGCTATCATGATTACACATGAATAATTAATAAGCAATCTCGCCGAAAAACATATGCAAGCACACAACCACAGATACATGGGCCAAATGAATATCCAAACAGACATGGTACATCTTCTACACTCTACCCCTGTTTTCACTCTTTCTTTCACCCAACCTACAATCCATGAGCATTTAAAGGCGATACTTTGGACTTAGTCAGAGAAGGGGGCCTGACGGCTGCTGTCTGTCTGGCCGTAATCTGGGCACCTAGCCTCAGTCCCTGACTCAGTACCTGTGGCTCTCGGGCCTTGTTCCAAACCGCCAGCTCAGCGCTTTCTAATCCTCAGGGGGGACTTTAAAACACAAATGCTCACACAGGAGAAAAGATGCAGAGGACGTCCACTAAACTGATGGGACCCAGGTGGCACTAAACTGCAGAGGCCAGTGTGATAGTTCATACTGACAAGCCAGTCAGAAGGTTGGCGTTTACATGCAGAAAGGCTTGATAGAGCTGAGGAGACGAGGTCAGCGGCATCACTCTAGTGGGAGTTTTACTTGCCTTTTGGCTTTACCCCTGAAAATGGGCCTTGACTCACACAGAATACATAAACGCTTGAGTGAGTGGGAGCACATGGTGATAACCAGAAGTTCTGCTAGTGCATTCCAATAACTAGCCTAAATGTGCATGTGTCATATAGAATCATTAAACTGTCTTGTATTCAACTCCGACTTAGCACCGCCAGGCTTAATACTGGATGGAGCTGTGTCAGTTTAAGTAGTAGGCTAGAGCTAAATCACAGCCGTTCAGCTTTGACGCACAATTAAAGACAAGACCGTTAATAGGGTCTCTACAAAATATTAGCGTCTTTGACACTGAACCCAATTACACTTGGCGAGGGGGTTTTGAGGGATCAGCAGGGAGGCAAATGACAAACAAGCCTTTAAGCAGGTTATTCTGAGCATCGCCAGCGGCGTGGTGTGGCGTTCTATAGATCCATGCCCCCTCGACAGACCGCTAGCTGGCAGATGGTCTCTGTGCTGGGCGTGTGAGGGTTGCTCTGCTGTGCCCTCTAGCCCGCCCCAGCCGGCCAGCCTTTGACATCGTCCCTGTTCTCCCTTGTTTGCCCTGATTGATCAATTGTGTTCCGAATGGCCTAGTTCTTCTGCAGGTACGGTATGTGCTGCAGCACCTGTTCCATTATGACAGCATGTCGCCCCCACCAGCCGTCCTTCAATTTGACCTGAATGTGTTCCACAAGAGAGGTTGCTTTGCTACCCAGACATCAGAACTGATCTAGCTGTTGTGAATGAGAGCACAGCAGAGCTCCCGAGTGGACAGCTCCCGAGTTGACGCTTGGTGGAGAAAGGTTAGGCTACCCATTGGGAAGAGATGCAGGTAGTACTGAGCGATTAGTGCTTTTTGAGGTCCGTTTCAGTTAGATTATTACAAAATTTGTATTTCGGTTTATTATTTTGACATTAAATCCACTATGCATTATGTGAGTTGGATGCTGTAACACAGAGTAAAACAATGAATGGAAGTCCCATGATGGTAGTGACTGCCCATTACTGCTTATCACTTATTAACCATAATTTATTCACATTACTTAAAATGTTTCAGTTGTGTACATATTACATTTGTTTTATTTGATGACTTTATTATTTCATTCCAAGTCATCATCTCATCTCTATAGAGCTGCTGTCTGACAAAATCACTATTTTAGTAGTTCTTCAAAGTAAATAAGGCATACTTTTATGACTGCTGAATCCCAACTATCAATCACTTAGATCATGTATTTTCAGGCAGAGATATCTTGCGAAGCAGTCAAGCAACTGCTCTCGATCACATGATCACTGAGTGTATAAAACATTAAGAACACCTTCCTAATATTGCCCTCAGAACAGCCTCAATTCATCTGGGCATGGACTCTACAAGGTGTCTAAAGCGTTCCACAGGGATGCTGGCCCATGTTGACTCCAATGCTTCCCACAGTTGTCAAGTTGGCTGAATGTCCTTTGTGTGGTGGGCCATTCTTGAAACACACGGGAAACTGTTGAGCGTGAAAATCCCAGAAGCGCTGCAGTTCTTGACACAAACTGGTGCGCCTGGCACCTACTACCATACCCCGTTCAAAGGCACTTAAATATTTTGTCTTGCCCATTCACCCTCTGAATGGCACACATACACAATCCATGTCTCAATTGTCTCAAGGCTTTAAAATCCTTTAACCTGTCTCCTCCCATTCATCTACACTAATTGAAGTGAATTTAACAGGTGACATCAATAAGGGATCATAGCTTTCACCTGGATTCACCTGGTCAGTCTGTCATGTTCATAATGTTTTATACACTCAGTGTATTTGAGATATACATTTTTCTAGCCGCACTGGTGCTCCTAAATTAAAATTCCAGGTCGCACAGCTACATATTTAGCCGCAAATACAAGTCAAATGGTCGCACTGTAGAACTATGTCTGGAGAAACTGCGCATTGAGCTCATAGAAAAACACTGAACGAAATGGAATTCAAATAATTGAACCAATGTCGGTCAATTACTTCTTTAAAAACCGAAAAAATTAAATAAATGCTCTTTAATTGCTCAGCACTAGATGCAGGAAAGGGAGAATGGAAGGATAGCCCACTTTAAGAGAGTGAGATGCTGCTGCTGATTATAGGCCTAATACCTGCTTGCTTGACACTGAAAGGTAATCTTACACCTTGTTCCAATGTTTTAATGTGCATGCCTTTTCTTTTAGAATACACACACACACACACACACACACACACACACACACACACACACACACACACACAGAGAGAGACAATAATACTATTGCAAGGCTCTGATTTTTATCACCAGCTCTTTTGGTTTCCATCTCTTTGGGTTCCATCCTTAATGCTCCCCGAGCATTAAGGCAGTCTTCATTCACATCATTAATTTTTCATTGTACGCTCAGAGCCAAATTCTGACACGTAGGAGATTGGTTCCATATTCGTAACGCACTGGGAGAAGAAAAAGCAGTCCATGAACTTCGTTAGTTATGCTGGGAAAGTGTTTCCATCGCCTCCACCCCTACCCCCACGGCACTGCTCAAACAAGACCCCATCGCCACTTTCCTCAGCTGCTGTTCAACTCAATTAACTGAATGGCTGAGTACTAGCCTGTACCCTTTTAATAATGGCTTGTTGTGTTTAGGAATTCTCTGCATGCTGACAATTACAATGGGGGGAGGAGGGGTCCACATTAAACTACCCCTCCCAATGCACCAAAGCCAAATGAAATAGTAAAGGTGACTCTCCACTCTCTTTCACTCTCCTCACCCCCTTTCTTTCTCTTGCTCTCCCTCTATACTCCCGCTCGGAGTCCATGCCAGGCTTCTATTCTCCTGTTATTTCGTTTTGGTTGTATTTTATATGTCTGGTATTATTTTTACAGAATGATGTGCATATGGGAGTTATGTAAGGATATTTTGTGTGGTAATCCTGCTTTAGTCACATATGCTCAAGTTGGTGGCTCAAGCTATGTCTGAACAATTGTAGTTTTTATATATGTGATAAAAAGAGAAGTCTGTGTTTCTCATATTGGTGTAATGCCAACAGATTGTGTTGTCATGAGAATATTGTTCACGTTCATTTGAAATTCTAATCTCCTGACTAGGAAAAATATCAATGTTCATTGAATCAAAGCACACCATGTATCAAGGGATAAAGACTTAGCAAAGTCTTACTGTTTTTCCACCATTTTGTTTTTAAATTACTATTTCAATGTGTTTTGCATAGAACACTGGAGCACACCATTGCTGATGTGAGGAGCACTGAAAGGGGATTGAGTGATGGAAAAAATAATATTTTTCTGTTCTGAGGAAAATGCAACCTCCACTTAATCGTTTTCTCCCTGTGGTGTGCTCCTGTCAGCTATCTCTGAACATGCCTCATCCAGCGGAGTGTTATTGCAGACCCCCCTCCCCACCAGACTGGACTCCCTGTGTGTTTCGAGTCCATCACCCCACCGTTCGACTCCTCTTCTCCCCAACTATGACACGATTGGAGCAAGGTAAATGTAATGGCCTAAAGTGGATGAACTTCAGGGTGAGATGACCCCATTTAAGTGAGATATGCTGCTGCCATGATGCCAATTGCTCCCAAGTGCATTGACGCCCTCCTTCTCCAGTCCCAACGCCTTGTCATCTTAACCTCGAGACTCTGTGCAGTGGTGTAACTTTGTATCACTGTGTAGTTCGATAGTGAGGCCACACTGAACAGTCAAGGCCTCTAATCGCTGTGAGTATTTTACTCCACAGATATAATGTACGGAATGCCCTCTCCTACTCTCCCTTTATATCCTATGGATTGCTCCAGAAGCTGGCATTATTTTTCAATAGAATGTAGTCAAAATATGTAGTGAAGAATGGGGATCTAAAAACGAACATTTGTAAAATATACTGTGTCCGTAAAATGTATATAGTATGTATAAGCTGGAAGTAAAGCCTAATTGTTGTTGTCCATTAGTTTACTCCAATTAGGGGAGGGATGGTAGGGTTAGGGGAAAATATATTACAAAATATATATATAATTTATATATACAGTGCATTCAGAAAGTATTCAGACCCCTTGACGAATACAGGTTTTTTAGAAATGTTTGCAAAACAGAAATACCTTATTTACATAAGTATTCAGCCCCTTTGCTATGAGACTCGAAATTGAGCTCAGGTGCATCCTGTTTCCATTGATCAACTTAGATGTTTCTACAACTTGATTTGAGTCCACCTGTGGTAAATTCAATTGATTGGACATGATTTGGAAAGGCACACACCTGTCTAAATAAGGTCCCACAGTTGACAGTGCATGTCAGAGCAAAAACCAAGCCATGAGGTCGAAGGAATTGACTGGATTGTGTCAAGGCACAGATCTGGGGAAGGGTACCAAAAGATTTCTGCAGCATTGAAGGTCCCCAAGGACACAGTGGCCTCCATCATTCTTAAATGGAAGAAGTTTGGAACCACCAAGACTCTTCCTAGAGCTGGCCGCACGGCCAAACTGAGCAATCGGGGGAGAAAGGTCGGGGAGGTGACCAAGAACCCGATAATCACTCTGACAGAGCTCCAGAGTTCCTTTGTGGAGATGGGAAAACCTTCCAGAAGGACAACCATCTATGCAGCACTCCACCAATCAGGCCTTTGTGGTAGAGTGGCCAGACGGAAGCCACTCCTCAGTAAAAGGCACATGACAGCTGGCTTGGAGTTTGCCAAAAGGCACCCTAAAGGACTCTCAGACCATGAGAAACAAGATTCTCTTGTCTGATGAAACCAAGATTGAGCTCTTTGTCCTGAATGCCAAGCGTCACGTCTGAAGGAAACCTGGCACCATGCCTACGGTGAAGCATGGTGGTGGCATCATCATGCTGTGGGGATGTTTTTCAGTGGCAGGGACTTGGAGACTAGTCAGGATCAAGGGAAAGATGAAAGGAGCAAAGTTCAGAGAGATCCTTGATGAAAACCTGCTCCAGAGCTCTCAGGACCTCAGACTGGGGCGAAGGTTCACCTTCCAACAGGACAACGACCCTAAGCAGACAGCCGACAATGCACGTGTGGCTTCGGGACAAGTCTCTGAATGGCCCAGCCAGACCCCGGACTTGAACTCGATCGAACATCTCTGGAGAGACCTGAAAATAGCTGTGCAGCGACACTCCCCATCCAACTTGACAGAGCTTGAGAGGATCTGCAGAGAACAATGGGGAAAAACTCCCCAAATAAAGGTGTGCCAAGCTTGTAGCGTCATACCCAAGAAGACTAAAGGCTGTAATTGCTGCCAAAGGTGCTTCACAAAGTACTGAGTAAAGGGTCTGAATACTTATGTGATATTTCAGTTTTTTTTATTTTTAACCAATTAGATTTGTCATTATGGGGTATTATGTGTAGATTGATGAAAAAAATGCAACAATTTATTCAATTTTAGAATAAGGCTGTAACGTAACAATGTGGAAAAAGTAAAGGGGTCTGAATACTTTCCGAATGCACTGTATATTTACTAAAAATATATGGGGGATTGGAAATGATGCAGACAATAACATTGATGGAAGCCACAATCTATCTGCAATATTAAAGCTGATCTACCCCCTAAATGTTTTATATATATACGTAGTTGGAAAAGCCTAGGGCTTATATAGTATCCATATCATGGTGGACACACAATAGAAGGAGAGGAAATGGGGGTTAGTAGTATTCAGTATAACAGCACATTGCTGTTATCCATTAAGGGAAATCGACTGGTGGCTGCAAGTGGCTCTAAAATGTACATTTGCTGTGCGCCTACTGACAAAGCAAGGATTGCACATTCTGAATTACTCATGAAATAATGAATTCATTTTTCAGGGTCGAAATATGTAGTAGCTATTGAGTTTGATCTGATCTGTCCAAGTGTAAGCGGATCTCAGTCATTAAGATAAGGGACTCAGCAAAGCAGTGGAAGATATTGGTTGTGGTGCGTTTGCTGTTTGGTCAGTGTAAGAGAGGATATAGAGTGGAAGAGAAAAGGTGGGGCAGTTACCCTGCGTTGTGATTGGAGGAGCCAAGAGTAAGTGTCATTGATCTGGATGTTTTAAGATGCGTGCTGCAGCCCGAGCCAGCCCTAGTGTTTCAGAAAGGCATCGCTGATTCTAGAAGACGTGCAATCATAAATCTCACTGCTGTCTATCTCCCACTCAGAGTTCTGGGAAAAGGCTGGCGTGTAATCAACACGTTTCCAATGCCGCTATGTACCTTCAATCCACTCTTCCAGCCCTATTTTCCCTCCTTTGTTCTTATTGACTGTGCTCCATTAAAGTGAGAGCATCGTTCTTTTAGCCTCAGTTTGCTACAAAACAGACTTGTAGTGGTTTAACTGAGCCAAAAGTCAAAGCCAGCAGAGTAAAGATTATAGGCCTAATGGATAGTTAAGGAAACAGTCAATTTGCCCCTGAGAAGGTAGGAGGTGAGAACAGAGTTATGGGAGAAACAACCCCCTCACCACAGCCTTAAGAAAGAATGTATGGCATCTGGTATTTAATAAAGTACCAGTATATCGTCTCCACAGGGAACACTGCTAATGGATATGATAACGGGTTAGTGGTGCAGCCCATGCCTGTGGTTCCAACGCTATTTGCTCCATTTCGAAATGCACGGTCATGAGTTTCAAACAGGACACTGACTACAAGTGCCAGTGAGGATAAACAGTCCGCATGCTTCAATCATAGACTTAAACAATGGACGCCAAGGGAGCTGTTTGGGGATGTTGAAAATGCCCAACCCGTCCCCTTCCGTCTTATTGTCCACTGTAATTTGAGATGCACACCACATTTTTTCAGCCAATAAGATAACAAACGCAGCTATATAGACCCCTCAAACTCTTCTCTGGACCTCGAAGCCAGTTCCACTGCGTTTTTTTCATTGTTCCCCTCTAATCAGGGACTGATTTAGACCTGGGACACCAGGTGAGTGCAATGAATTATCAAGTAGAACAGAAAACCAGCAGGCTCCGGATCACGTAGGGTAAGAGTTGACCACTGCTGGTATAGACTATAGAAGAAGCTCATGTTTTGGCAAGTGGTTATTGTCAGGGCTGTGTGAGCATTGCTTACTATGGTGCCTTGTCTCTGAGTGACAGTAAGTGTCCTCAGGACAGACTGTGTACAAACCACCTAAAGCAATAAGGTGAGGGAAGCAGGTAGGTATGCCAGTGCTTGGCCTACCATCTGTTAGCTGGTGATTATTTAATTGCTTCTTAAGTCTGTGTTTGTTAAACCGATGCCACAGATGGGCCAATTCTAAGAACCTCTCAACTCTTCTTAATTAATCTGTATTGCTGTGCTTGTCAGCACAAATTTGGTTTTCCACTGTTGCAAATCTACAGGCGCTGTTTGAGGGCTATTGGCAAGACCCAATATGCCACTTCTTTGGGGGGTGGCGGTGTGTGCGATGGAATTTTCAGAGAACTGAGCCGAGGTTTCGAGGAGGCCAAACTGCCACGTATTAGTTATCTCCATACAACGGAAGACTAAGAGTTGTCTGCAGTTGTTGGTTTCCCCCAGCTGCAGTACTTTGTAAACCTATATGCATCAATGAAGGTGTAACAAAAGGTTTCTCCTGTAAAAGATCAATGGCTGTGAGAGCTCCTGACGTTTGAATTGGTAGTGCTCGTGATACATCTCTGGGAAGGAAAATCCTATTGGTTTCCTTTACAATCCATTAGAGTAAACTCTGCCTCCCTCACGCTTGAATCATGACAAACTGATGAATCAATCTTGGCTTTCCTCAGCTTTTTTCTCTTTAACCTTCACACCTTTTTCTTCTGGGCCTAGTATAGTATACTTCCCCCTCTCTCTCTCTCTCCTTTCCTTCATTCACTGCCTGTTCATTGTCTACAGCTAGAGGGGATATGGAAGCTGACAAAAACACTAGTGCTGTGGATGTTTTCCTGTAGCGGGACCCTCGATTTTCATTTTACGATGGAATGTATATTAATCTCCTGCCCCGGGTTAAAGAATGCACACATTCTTCTAGAATGAATTGAGTGTCATCTTGGAACTTATTTTTGTATTTGTCTGTGTTGTGTTTCATGGTGGTTTAACAAGGTTACCAGTATCAGGTGATATCTGTTCTTCCACTTCTCCGAAATGAAGATTAATGATGAAGTGCGGGTGCCAGCTGGGACCAAAATAGATTTTGTAAATTGGCTCTCCTCTAATGTTTAGAGGGGGGGTCAGTAGGATGAGCAACACGTTTTCCATAATTCTCACCTTGTAGCCTTACAACGGACACACATCCAAGCCCCACACATCCAAGCTAGTATGGGTGAATTGGACTGCATTCATTCCTAGCCCTTTCTACAGAAATGTGTTGCTTATCGCTGAACTCCCACAGAGGCCTCAGTTGTATGTTGGCTTCTCCCACTGAAAGCTTGCTGTTATGGGGAAAATCAAAGCTTAATTCCACATCTAACTAAAGCTGATGATGACTGCCTCTGAGGTAGAGGGGAGCTGATTAACTGGAAATTAAAATAATACAAGTAGTTCAGAGTAAAGAGTTAAGCCTATTATTTTAACAGAGAGGCTGCGGATCCGAGTTCTCTCGAACCCTCATCCCGACAGTAAAAGGCGAGGTTCTTTACGCAGTCTCCGCTCTACTCGTTCGTCTGCCAAGAGAACAGGCTACTCTGGCGAATGGTGCTCGTTTAATAAAGTTTCATCAACGTCTGTAAGAACACATAATGATAGTATTGTACATAAGAGAACCAAATATAATAGCATAGTATAACGTTACTGTAAGACTAAAAACACCACCTCCATGTATTATGAGATTTTAGGGTGATTGTGCAAATGGTCTTATTTTTCTCTCATGTGGCCACAACTTAACAGCATGCGCCACTAGGCAAAATATGTGCATTGATTGAAGCTAAACACAGGTAGACTATGCTATATTTTAACACCATTTGCTCTAATATTCACTCACTGTACCTAATTCAAAACAACACTGGTTTACTTCAAAACAACACTGTATAACTCAAGATATAAATGCATATCCCCATGAAACTGATTGAGATCAAATGGTTGGCATGCAGATGCTGCATGGGCGTTTCACCGGTAAAACTTGAAGAATTATCATTCAAGATTAACAGTGTGAAATGTGAAGGGAGGATGACCCAAAAAATTGGTGCGTAAAGTAGAGGTAATGAAACACAAAACGCAGAACGTGATTCGGATCTTCAGTTTTGGGGAAAAGGGATCCAGGGGGGCGGGACGGGGCTGTTACCTACGGATCTGCAGCCCTCTGCCATTATTTGAATACAGTGCTATTGCCTCAGATCTGCACACCCGCACTCAGAGCAATCCACTTAAGGTGTCCACATGCTTCCCAGACAAAAAAGTTCGGTAGAGTTTGTGCATATATTATAAAGACATTTTGTGACGTTTTGGACTTCGGTATTTTTTTTTTTTCAGTTGATCGGCCCTTCGTCGATGATTGGTCAACAGTAGGGATTCTTCAGGAAAGTCTTTGTTTTCATTCAACAAGAGATTACTTGTTTTCATGCAAATGTTTTCATTAGCTCAGCTGGTAGAGCACGGCGCTTGTAACGCCAAGGTAGTGGGTTCGATCCCCGGGACCACCCATACACAAAAAAATGTATGCACGCATGACTGTAAGTCGCTTTGGATAAAAGCGTCTGCTAAATGGCATATTATTATTATTATTATTATTATTATTATTATTAAATACTGCACCAAACATCTTAGAGGTAAAATTGCACAACTAAAATCTCCTCGGCAAAAATGTCAAAATAAATGACAGCTTTCTTGTTATCTTAGATTCATTCTGACTATTTTGAGGAAGTGTATACTGGCTACGGCATCTAAAAATGGACATACATTACTATTGCTGCTTTTTTTTCATTTTTCAAGCGAAAGGTCTTTTAAGGGAGTATGTGAGCACACTCGTTTGGTTTTCCTAGCCGACTTCGGCTAGCCGGCAGCCGAACTGAAGCATGCTGACGCCTAAAACAGTCATGTTAGCCCTAGCTAATTACCAGCAATGGAACAGATGGCTCCCTTTTGTCTTATTTAAACAAAACCCCCAAAATGGGTAAAGAAAAGGCATGTACGTGTGTGCTATTTGTGCAGTTGGTTCCAATCAATAGAGCTGGATGTAAAGCTATGGGATCAGGGTAAGTTTAGTTCTGTCTGTGATGTGTGTATGTATACATCTTCCTCTGGGGGCCTTACCTGGCATCACTCAGACGGCTGGCTGGTCTCAGCCAGATAGAAGCTGTTTAATGAGTTGTTGTGCGATGTAATCCAGACAGGTCAAGGGCACAAAAATGTCTAGGATGTCATTACAGGGATTATGAATTAATCATTTAAAGACCATTGTCTCATACTGGGCCGGGTATGTAGAAGTGTCACTACAAACGGTATAGTGCAGTCTTGTCATTTGGTTAACAATGGCAGGTATGCGTTGTACCCACCCAACCGCTCGGAAAATAAGATTTTAGGTGTGACTTGCCACAACTCTGTGACAGTAGCCTGAATCTACATTTTGAAGAAGTGTACTTACTGTGATCAAGATGTGGTTGTCCCACTGGCTATCCTAAGTTGAATGCACCAATTTGTGAGTCGCTCTGGATAAGAGCGTCTGCTAAATGACCTAAATGTAAAAATGTAATTCAGAGGCCATAGCAAAAAAGTGCCAGTGTTCTCTGAAATAAAGGTACGATTTGTGTTTCCCCAGCCTGCCTCTGCCTCTGGGTGCTGTCTGTCAGTTGTTAAAGCATCTATAAATAGCGGGTCTTTTGCCGTGTTGTGCAGCCTAATTAAGAGGAGAGGGATGAAGATGCTCCCAAGCATCTGGGCTTGGCGCGGAATGGCTGCCCTGTTCATACGCACTAGTATTTGCACACCGCTTCCAATTATCCCCAGTAACGTGTGATCCTCCAACATCCTCTTCCAAGGGTTCTCTCAGAGGAATCACGGACTGAAGTTAATACAACTTTAAAGGAACACTCCCTGATAAAAACATTTTTACTTAACAAAAGAAGAACAATGTAATAGAAATCGCCTCCCAAGATTCTTATGAAGGTTAGTGAAGAAATATACATCCCACTTTTAGTAAACAAGAGTGAACAATGTAGATTTGTGTCTGTCTGAGACAGTCATGTTCCAATCCTCGCTTGATTTATGGTAATAGCTCTGGCGTTTTGTTCCCAGAATCAATTTAGCCAGTTAAAAATTGGAGACAGAATGGCAAAATGGTTCCTATTGTTGTTCCTTAAGTTATTTCCTCGGTCTTTGCTCCTAGGGGAATACTTTTGACAGAGACAGTGAGTAGGATGGAGATGAGGGTCAGCATGTTTTACGTACGGATAAGGGACGTGACGTTGTCTGGCTATAGCAGACCATGACACAATACGGCGCGCAAATTGATTTTGATTAACAAATCAGTCCCAAAAAAATTAACCGTTGCCCTCTACAGGTCCCCTGTAGCTCAGTTGGTAGAGCTTGGCGCTTGCAACGCCAGGGTTGTGGGTTCGTTTCCCACGGGGGGCCAGTATGAAAAATGTATGCACTCATTAACTGTAAGTCGCTCTGGATAAGAGCGTCTGCTAAATGACTAAAATGTAAATGTTGAAAGCTACAAGCTTGGCACACCTGTATTTGGGGAGTTTCACCCATTCTTCTCTGCAGATCCTCTCAAGCTTTGTCAGGTTGGATGGGGAGCGTCGCAGTACATTTATTTTCAGGTCTCTCCAGATATGCTCTGGCTGGGCCACTCAAGGACATTCAGAGACTTGTCCAGAAACCACTCCTGCATCGTCTTGGCTGTGTGCTTAGGGTCGTTGTCCTGTTGGAAGGTGAACCTTCGCCCCAGTCTGAGGTCCTGAACGCTCTGGAGCAGGTTTTCATCAAGGATCTCTCTATACTTTACTCTGTTCATCTTTCCCTAGATCCTGACTAGTCTACCAATCCCTGCCGCTGAAAAACATCCCACAGCATGATGCTGCCACCACAATGCTTCACCATATGGATGGTGCCAGGTTTCCTCCAGACGTGATGCTTGGCATTCAGGCCAAAGAGTTCAATCTTGGTTTCATCAGACCAGAGAATCTTGTTTCTCGTGGTCTGAGATTCCTTTAGGTGCCTTTTGGCA
Source organism: Coregonus clupeaformis (assembly GCF_020615455.1). Taxonomy (NCBI): domain Eukaryota; kingdom Metazoa; phylum Chordata; class Actinopteri; order Salmoniformes; family Salmonidae; genus Coregonus; species Coregonus clupeaformis. The sequence continues at coordinate 47,722,847 of NC_059204.1, read as the reverse complement.
CATTCCAAGCAGGCTGTCATGTGCCATTTACTGAGGAGTGGCTTCCGTCTAGCCACTCTACCATAAAGGCCTGATTGGTGGAATGCTGCGTAGATGGTTGCCCTTCTGGAAGGTTTTCCCTTATCCACAGAGGATCTCTGTCAGAGTGACCATCGGGTTCTTGGTCACCTCTCTGACCAAGGCCCTTCTCCCCCGATTGCTCCGTTTGGCCGGGAGGTCAGCTCTAGGAAGAGTCTTGGTGGTTCCAAACTGCTTCCATTTAAGAATGATGGAGGCCACTGTGTTCTTGGGGACCTTCAATGCTGCAAAAATGATTTTGTACCCTTCCCCAGATCTGTGCCTCGATACAATTCTGTCTCAGAGTTCTACGGACAATTCCTTTGACCTTATGGTTTGCTTTTTGCTCTGACATGCACTGTCAACTGTGGGACCTTTATATAGACAGGTGTGTGCCTTTACAAATCATGTCCAATCAATGTAATTTACCAGTGGTGGACTCCTATCAAGTTGTAGAAACATCTCAAGGGTGATCAATGGAAACAGGATGCACCTGAGCTCAATTTCGTGTCTCATAGCAAAGGGTCTGAATACTTACATAAATGTTTTTTATTTGCTTTGTCGTTATGGGGTATTGTGTGTAGATTGATGAGGATTTTATTTATTTAATCCATTTTAGAATAAGGTTGTAACGTAACAAAGTGTAAAACGTGAAGGGCTCTGAATACTTTCCGAATGCACTGTAAATGCTAAATTAGACCAATTAATCCACTTATGGAAAGTCAATATCGCTATCAGCAAAGATGATTGGAGATATGGACTATCCTGCTAGCATACACTGAGTGTACAAAACATTAAGAACACATGCTAAGGTGTTCCTGATGTTTGGTGTACTCAGTCACTGCTCTGCCTGTCTCGTCCTTTCCACCACCTCGCTCTGCATGCTCTGCCCGTACGCTTTTGGTGAGTTATTGCGGGACTGGACCAGAGGGGTATCCTACAAAGCCAACAGAATCAGTCATATGGAAAGAAACATTATTTTACTGTAATAGAGGAGAAGTTAACCTTTCTAACAATACCCGTTTTATGTCTCAACGTCTCAAATTACGTGCAGAGCAGACACTACTAAAACGGGAGTATCAATGAACAGGCACGACTCCAACACCATCATTAAGTTTGCCGACGACACAACAGTGGTAGGCCTGATCACCGACAACGATGAGACAGCCTATAGGGAGGAGGTCAGAGACCTGGCCGTGTGGTGCCAGGACAACAACCTCTCCCTCAACGTGACCAAGACAAAGGAGATGATTGTGGACTACAGGAAAAAAAAGAGGACTGAGCACGCCCCCATTCTCATCGACGGGGCTGTAGTGGAACAGGTTGAGAGCTTCAAGTTCCTTGGTGTCCACATCACCAACGAACTATCATGGTCCAAACACACCAAGACAGTCGTGAAGAGGGCACGACAAAGCCTATTCCCCCTCAGGAGACTGAAGATATTTGGCATGGGTCCTCAGATCTTCAAAAAATTCTACAGCTGCACCATCGAGAGCATCCTGACTGGTTGCATCACTGCCTTGTATGGCAACTGCTTGGCCTCCGACCGCAAGGCACTACAGAGGGTAGTGCGTACGGCCCAGTACATCACTGGGGCCAAGCTTCCTGCCATCCAGGACCTCTATACCAGGCGGTGTCAGAGGAAGGCCCTCAAAATTGTCAAAGACTCCAGCCACCCTAGTCATAGACTGTTCTCTCTGCTACGCACGGCAAGCGGTACCGGAGTGCCAAGTCTAGGTCCAAAAGACTTCTCAACAGCTTCTACCCCCAAGCCATAAGACTCCTGAACAGCTAATCATGGCTACCCGGACTATTTGCACTGCCCCCCACCCCATCCTTTTTACGCTGCTGCTACTCTGTTAATTATTTATGCATAGTCACTTTAACTCTACCCACATGTACATATTACCTCAACTACCTCAACTAGCCGGTGCCCCGCACATTGACTCTGCAACGGTACCCCCTGTATATATAGCCTCCCTACTGTCACTTTATTTTACTTCTGCTCTTTTTTCTCTCAACACTTTTTTTGTTGTTGTTTTATTTTTACTTTTTTTGTAAAAAATAAATGCACTGTTGGTTAAGGGCTGTAAGTAAGCATTTCACTGTAATGTCTGCACCTGTTGTATTCGGCGCATGTGACCAATAAAATTTGATTTGATTTGACATTGATTCTGGAATATTAATGCTAAATGGCATATTATATTATATTATTGTGCGGCATTACGGTACCACGTACTGCTTGCTGCATTTAGCCAAAGACTGTTATACTAGCTGTCTAGTCTGTTTTTTTATAAATGTGCAATAAGCATAAAACACAATTATATAAGGAATTGGCAACTCGTTCTCATGCTGAGAAATAAGGTAGGCCACTTGATTTCAACATCTGAACAAAGTGGACAGGCTATCATGCTGTTCAAACAGTTGGAGACGGACAGAAGGGTGTGTTTATAACAATTCAACTGTTCTACCTTGTTCACTAGCAAATAGGTCCAAGTTGGCTAAACTTGAAATATAAAGAGTAGCTGGCTACTCACTAGCACGTGGGCTTGTGCTTGAGAGATTGTTTGAGACCTGTGTTAATTTTCTTTAATGCCTGCTACAAGAACTTAGTCATTATTTGTGAATGTGCATTATGCATGGTTCTGGTTACAAATAACGAAAAGGGAATTTTCATAAACAGACTTCAAAAGCCATATCAGTGATTATTGAAAAAAGCAGGTTAAACAATTTTGATAAAATAATTACATTATTAGTGGGAGGCTAATTTCACAAGCCCTGAATTCATTAGATTATTGCTCACTGTCTGAAATGCAGTGTATTTGACCTTTTTTAATCGTACAACAAAGCTTATTTAGAGAAAACATAAAAAATGTTGAGACACTACCGGTCAAAAGATTTAGAACACCTACTCATTCAAGGGTTTTTCTTAATTTTTACTATTTTCTACATTGCAGAATAATAGTGAAGACATCAAAACAAATAACACATATGGAATCATCTACAGTGGCTTGCGAAAGTATTCACCCCCCTTGGCATTTTTCCTATTTTGTTGCCTTACAACCTGGAATGTTGTTGGCAGCTTTTCCTTCATTCTGCCGTCCGACTCATCCCAAACCATCTCAATTGGGTTGAGGTCGGGGGATTGTGGAGGCCAGGTCATCTGATGCAGCACTCCATCACTCTCCTTCTTGGTAAAATAGCCCTTACACAGCCTGGAGGTGAGTTGGGTCATTGTCCTATTGAAAAACAAATGATAGTCCCACTAAGCCCAAACCAGATTGGATGTTGTATCGCTGCAGAATGCTGTGGTAGCCATGCTAGTTAAGTGTGCCTTGTTTTCTAAATAAATCACAGACCGTGTCACAAGCAAAGCACCCCCACATCATAACACAACCTCCTCCATGCTTTACAGTGGGAAATACACATCGGAGATCATCCGTTCACCCACACCGCATCTCACAAAGACACGCGGTTGGAACCAAAAATCTCCAATTTGGACTCCAAACCAAAGGACACATTCCCACCGGTCTAATATCCATTGCTCGTGTTTCTTGGCCCAAGCTTGTCTCTTCTTCTTATTGGGGTCCTTTAGTAGTGGTTTCTTTGCAGCAATTCGACCATGAAGGCCTGATTCACAGTCTCCTCTGAACAGTTGATGTTGAGATGTGTCTGTTATTGAACTCTGAAGCATTTATTTCGGCTGCAATTTCTGAGGCTGGAAACTCTAATGAACTTATCCTCTGCAGCAGAGGTAACTCTGGGTTTTCCATTCCTGTGGCGGTCCTCATGAGAGCCAGTTTAATCATAGCACTTGATGGTTTTTGCGAATGCACTTGAAGAAACTTATAAAAGTTCTTGAGATTTTCTGGGTTGACTGACCTTCATGTCTTAAAGTAATGGTGGACTGTCATTTCTCTTTTCTTATTTGAGCTGTTCTTGCCATAATATGGACTTGGTTTTTTACCAAATAGGGCTATCTTCTGTATACTTTGATTTGTTTGACACTTTTTGGGTTACTACAGTGCCTTGCAAAAGTATTCATCCCCTTTGGCGTTTTCCCTATTTTGTTTCATTACAACCTGTAATTTAAATGGATTTGTATTTGTATTTCATGTAATGGACATACACAAAATAGTCCAATTGGTGAAGTGAAATGAAAAAAATAAAAAATTTCAAATAATTCTACAAAATAAATAACGTAAAAGTAGTGCGTGCATATGTATTCACCCCATTTGCTATGAAGCCCCTAAATAACATCTGGTGCATCCAATTACCTTCAGAAGTCACATAATTAGTTTTTAAAAAAGTCCACCTGTGTGCAATCTAAGTGTCACATGATCTCAGTATATATATACACCTGTTCTGAAATGACCCAGAGTCTGCAACACCACTAAGAAAGGGGCACCACCAAGCAAGCGGCACCATGAAGACCAAGGAGCTCTACAAACAGGTCAGGGACAAAGTTGTGGAGAAGTACAGATCGTGGTTGGGTTATAAAAAAATATCAGAAACTTTGAACATCCCACGGAGCACCATTAAATCCATTATTTAAAAAATGGAAATAATATGGCATTTGGGCCGCCCACCAAAACTCACGGACCAGGCAATGAGGGCATTAATCAGAGAGGCAACAAAGATAACCCTGAAGGAGCTGCAAAGCTCCACAGCGGAGATTGGAGTATCTGTCCATGGGACCACTTTAAGCCGTACACTCCACAGAGCTGGGCTTTATGGAAGAGTGGCCAAAAAAAACATTGCTTAAAGAAAAAAATAAGCAAACACGTTTGGTGTTCACCAAAATGCATGTGGGAGACTCCCCAAACATATAGAAGAAGGTACTCTGGTCAGATGAGACTAAAATTGAGCTTTTTGGCCATCAAGGAAAACACTATGTCTGGGGCAAACCCAACACCTCTCATCACCCAGAGAACACCATCCCCACAGTGAAGCATGGTGGTGGCAGCATCATGCTGTGGGGATGTTTTTCATCGGCAGGGACTGGGAAACTGGTCAAAATTGAAGGAATGATGGATGGCGCTAAATACAGGGAAATTATTGAGGGGAAACCTGTTACAGTCTTCCTGAGATTTGAGACTGGGACGGAGGTTCACCTTCCAGCAGGACAATGACCCTAAGCATACTGCGAAAGCAACACTCGAGTAGTTTAAGGGGAAACATTTAAATGTCTTGGAATGGCCTAGTCAAAGCCAAGACCTTAATCCAATTGAGAATCTGTGGTATGACTTAAAGATTGCTGTACACCAGCGGAACCCATCCAACTTGAAGGAGCTGGAGCATTTTTGCCTTGAAGGATGGGAAGAAATCCCAGTGGCTAGATGTGCCAAGCTTATAGAGACGTACCCCAAGAGACTTGCAGCTGTAATTGCTGCAAAAGGTGGCTCTACAAAGCATTGACTTTGGGGGGGTGAATAGTTATGCACGCTCAAGGGTTCTGTTTTTTTGTCTTATTTCTTGTTTGTTTCACAATAAAACATATTTTTGCATCTTCAAAGTGGTAGGCATGTTGTGTAAATCAAATGATACAAACCCCCCAAAAATCCATTTTAATTCCAGGTTTTAAGGCAACATAATAGGAAAAATGCCAAGGGGGGTGAATACTTTCGCAAGCCACTGTAAATGATTCCATATGTGTTATTTCATAGTTTTGATGTCTTCACTATTATTCTACAATGTAGAAAACAGTAAAAATAAAGAAAAACCCTTGAATGAGTAGGTGTTCTAAAACTTTTCACCGGTAATGTATAAATCGTGAATCGGCCATAAATTTTTTTTAATGGAGATGTTTTTTAGGCTATATTGCCCAAATGGAGGTGACAGACCGAAATGATCACTGCATCATCACATGACATAAAATCGAAAGGTATAAGGCATTTGAAGTGGCGGCAGCACAGCCTCTTCGTACTGCACTGCAGGATGGGAAATGTTCTAACTCTAAAACATGACTGTTTCATAGCCAGTGGAATGCTATATTCTTCTTTCCAAAGGAAAATGAATTTAAAAGAACAAGAGGTGGTACTTATTCTTTGCTCTCAACCTTTTGTAGTGGTTGAGATGAGGAGTGTATTGAATGGACGTCACATCAATAGTCCTCTTAGAGTGACTGTGGAGATGTGAGAGCTACAGCAGCAAGCTCCGTTTTATCCGCTGGAACTGATTTAGCCTCCTACCTTTGTTTCTCCATAGTGCTTTATTTAAGTGTGATTGCATGCTGTAACCACATTTACTACATCCATCGCTAGCCACAGCAGCAGTAGTTGGGATCGGTCTGTCCATATGCTTGTCAGGCCATCTGTGGGCACGATATTTCATCACAGTCACAGATGGATTGAGTGCGAACCAATTAAATGATGCATTTTATGACAGCCAAGTGGTTGTTGAACGCTACTGGAATTCTGACTGTTGTTGTTTCAGTGTACTGTCTTTTTCATGGTTCATATTTGTGCTGCTGCATTAGAGCGTTCGAAGTAAACTGCATTGCACAAGCGTGCAGTGGTGTGTCATATTGGATTTAGACCCACAGCTTCCCCCAGTCTTTATCTCTGAAACCGCAGACGTTTCACCTGTCTTCTGCTCTCCCTTCATTCGTTTTCAGGAGACAAACAGGACACCTCCAAACGGGCAGTAATCCCCTTACCATCATGCCGGAGTCAGTCCATAGGGGGATTACGTCAGGGGTACAGCTCACAGGGTTAGCACCGCCCCAATGACAGGAGATTAGCACACATTAGATAAGCAGCGTGGTAGGCTCGCCGCTCACACCAAACACTGGCCGTGCTGTGGGGGTTGAACCTGCTCTGGCCAAGTAAGTCCTCTCTGAGGGCTGGCAGAGCAGTGGTGGTGCTTATTGATGCGTGGGTTGACTTATAACCCGCAGTCCCCGCAGTTACTGTATATCCACGGGGTGGGAAGGTTTAGGGTCATGACATATTGTGTGGATGAGTGGCGGGCGGATTGAATAAAGAGAAAACAATACCTTAAATCAATGAATACAGTCCCGTGTAGCTCAGTTGGTAGAGCATGGCGCTTGCAACGCCAGGGTTGTGGGTTCGATTCCCACGGGGGGGCCAGTATGGAAGAAAGAAATGTATGCACTCACTAACTGTAAGTCGCTCTGGATAAGAGCATCTGCTAAACTACTAAAATGTAATAAATGTATCATTCTTGTGCAATTTATACTTTGAGGTTGTTCTTTCATTATTTTAGGCAATCTGGCATTAGAGCAGAAGCCTAAGCTTTAGGGCCTTGCTGTACGCGTGCCAAATAGCCTACAGCCAAATGCTTTTGGGAATGGGCAGAAAAAGTTAACATTGATCAACGGAGGCTAAAAGGACAATGTCGGAGTTGAATTCAATAAGAGAAAAGACATGGAGAGTTGAAGATAAAGATGGTAAATTAATGTGACGTTTGGGAAAGATTTGGTCAAGTGGTAAAAGAAGATATCAGTGCCAGCTATGTTATGTGTGATGATTTTTGAGGCACTATACAAACTTTGACAGTCACAAGATGGGGACTTCAAATAGGCCTATGGCACGTCAATGGAACTGTAGCCTACTGTTTAGATGGGTTAATTGGAAACTGAAATCTGGACACTGACTGTAGGTCTATAACCTCTCACGTAGCCTTAATATTCACTCCTGCAGAATTAAGCATTTTCTGCAGTAAAGCGATACACCAAAGGTAGGCAAAATTTGGACTTGGGAACGGGCGTGTAGAAATATGATTTCTTTCTTTCAGCATCTTGAGAGAAAGGGAATGCACAGTTAGATACCATCTGTAGAGTTGCTATCTTTATCAGCATCATAAAAGCCGATTTTAGGATTTCAACCACATAAAATCTGCATCTAAGCCAAACTGAAATCTTATTAGAAACATGTTGGGTCGTTTTCAAAGCTTTCTATTTCCTTAACCGGTCAAACTGATATCATTTGGACATTTTGGACATCAAATCTTTATTATATATATTTTTTTTTTATTGCATTTTGTACCCGGTCCCTAATTGTCTTTGCTCCGCAAAAGAAGCAGATGACAGAGAATTTTACCAATGTCAACTAGATTTAAGCATTAATTATATCGATTAAAAAAAAATATATTCTGTTGAGCAGCGGGTGTATTTAGTCTTCTGGGGCAACATATAATGACAGAAGAGAAACTGCATGTTCTAATTATAGGCAAGTTGACTAACAAATAGCCTACCAAAATGTTTACAATTATAAGCGGAAACATATCTAAATCAGGCTAAACAAATCCTGCGTCCCATGTCAAAAAATTGTTCCGCCGTCTATGACTAGCATACAGCACCTTTTCTGTATTATCTGTTAGGGTCCGGGTGCGGGCCTCAGATTTTCACTTTATCACATATAGTCGGGTGGTTACGGGTGGGTTATTAGCATTTGCGGTGAACGAACAGCTGACCCGTGCACCATTAGTGGTGGTACAGTGTGCGCTGGGCTGGCAGACTGGGCTGGCTGGCGGACTCTGTGTGTTTTTGTCACCAGATGTAAGCAGCAGTGTGTGTGCTGTGAGTGTGAGAGCTCAAAGCCGAGCAGAGTGAGTGAGGCTGGTGGTGAAGTGGTGCTAAAGCTCTGAGAGCAGAGTAGAGCAGAGAGCCTGTGGAGGTAGGCAGCAGCATTAGCTAGCGGGGTGGAGAGTGGAGGAGCACAAACAGAGACTGGCTTGGCAGGGCACACAGGCTGCTGGAGGGCCCTCGAGGTGCAGAGGTGGCCATGGGAGGATGGAGCTCTCCAGACGCGCTTCACAAGGTACTGTGGCTGATGCTTTCCTGCAGAGTAGCTCCATTGAGAAGAAATGTGATTGTATGGTCTTATGGAGGTTTGGCATTTACAGTTCCTTCAGAAAGTACTCATACCCCTTGACCTTTTACACATTTTGTCGTGTTACAGCCTGAAATTAAAATGGATTCAATTTAGATTTTGTGTCACTGGCCTACACACAATAACCTATAATGTCCAAGTGGAATTATGTTTTTAGAAATGTTTACAAATTAATTAAAAATGAAAAGCTGAAATGTCTTGAGTCAGTAAGTATTCAACCCCTTTGTTATGGCAGGCCTACATAAGTTCAGGAGTAAATATTTGCTTAACAAGTCACATAAGTTGCATGGACTCGCTCTGTGTTCAATAATAGTGTTTAAGTTGATTTTTGAATGACTACCTCATCTCGGTACCCCACACATACAATTATTTGTAAGTTCCTTCTGTTCAGCAGTGAATTTCAACCACAAAGACCAGGGAGGTTTTCCAAAAAGAAGCGGTCATTGAATATCCCTTTGAGCATGGTGAAGTTGTTAATTACATTTTGGATGGTGTATCAATACACCCAGTCACTACAAAGATAGTTGTCCTTCCTAACTCAGTTGCCAGAGAAGAAGGAAACTGCTCAGGGATTTCACAATGAGGGCAATGATGACGTTAAAGCAGTTACAGAGTTTAATGGCTGAGATAGGAGAACACTGAGGATGGATCAACAACATTGTAGTTACTCCACAATACTAACCTAAATGACAGGGTGAAATGAAGGAAGCCTGTACAGAATATTCCAAAACATGCATCCTATTTTCAATAAGGCACTAAAGTAAAACTGCAGAAATGTGGCAAAGAAATTAACTTTATGTCCTGAAAACAGTGTTATGTTTGGAGAAAATCCAACAGAACACATCACTGGGTACCACTCTTCATATTTTCAAGCATAGTGGTGGCTGCATCATGTTATGGATATGCTTGTCATTGGCAAGTACTTGGGAGTTTTTTTTTTTGTTGATTAAAAGAAACGGAATAGAGCTAAGCACAGGCAAAATCCTAGAGGAAAACGTGGTTCAGTCTGCTATCCAATAGACACTGGGAGACAAATTCACCTTTCAGCAGGACAATAACCTAAAACACAAGGCCAAATATACACTGGAGTTGCTTACCAAGACGACATTGAATGTTCCTAAGGGGCCTAGTTACAGTTTTGACTTAAGTCGGCTTGGAAATCTATGGCAAGATTTGAAATTGGTTGTCTAGCAATGATCAACAACCAACTTGACAGATCTTGAATATTGCAAATATTGTACAAACCAGGTGTGCAAAGCTCTTGGACACTTACCCAGAAAGACTGACAGCTGTCATCGCTGCCAAATACTTATGTAAATGAGATATTTCATTTTCAATACATTTGCCAAAATGTCTAAAAACATGTTTTCACTTTGTCATTATAGGGTATTGTGTGTAAATAGATGGGTGAGAAAATATTTATTTAATCCCTTTTGAATTCAGGCTGTAACACAACAGAATGTGGAATAAGTCAAGGGTGATGAATACTTTCTGAAGGCACTGTATGCTTAGGCTATATTGAACAAATGTTATTCACTGGTTCACATTGATGTCTTAGAGTTCAAGCTGATTTATTTTGTTTACTGGAAATGTTCTGGATCCATCTATGCAGGAGTCCATGTTGGACACCAGGTTGTGGCCACTGACTCTGCTCAGTCTGTCTTCATCTGCCGCTTGTTTGCGCATTTGGTCCAGTCTAGATAAACAGGATTAGATATTTAGGATTACACTTCCCTGACCCTCCCCATATTGTGCTAGTTTAGGCCCTTCAGATTGCTAATGCTTTGTTTTAACCCTGCCTCAGACCGAGGTGACTACCAACCCAATGCCACATTGATTGATATGCAATTGGGTGGTTGATGACCTGAAATGATTCGGATATGATTCTGTGTCTCACAGTATTTGAATGGGTATTGGTTTTATATTCAGTGGTTTTTCTTGTTAGTTTTGAAAATTGCTTCTCCTTGGGCCATTTCATGGTACCCCTCAATCTGTGCATACAAATACGAAATTGCAGTTTTACCAAGCAAGAATTGTGACTGCGCTAAATGAATGGCTGCGTGAAGGCAGTAAACTGCATTGTGGTTCTGACTTTTATTGCCTATTAATAAGAGAGAAGTGAGGACAACGGTGTTAGAAGTAGGGATGTCATCTTATTTTTCAGTTAGACCATAGTAAAGATCACATGCTCTTGTAGTTATTATGGTGCTCTACATTCATGGCATATCATATTCAAATGCACAGACAACTAAGAAATTCCTTTGTGCGATAGATACAACTTCAGCGCTGGGATCTGAGGCTCCTCAGTCAAACCGATTTTCGACGCTATCAGAAAGCATTGGCGCTCTTAAGTTTTTTACTTATGTCTGTTACAGCGGCTGATCACATTTCTCTGCACAATCTCCGTCTGAAGTTTTGTGGTGTCTGTTTTCACGGATGGCAGTTGCCAGCTCTCCACAAAATAATTCAAATTCATATGGAGATGGGAGACTTTGTGGTGATGTCTGATATAGGACACAGTTTTACTTCTGCTTTCTGAAGGATGATGTGGTTTGTACTTTTCCTTAGAAGTGGTAGCTGGAACAGTTGATCCAACCAAAGCTTGTTTTTAGCCCTGTGTTTCACATCGTGTATGTCTTCCCCTTGTTTACGTAACCCTTTACACTCATGGGAATTGGCCTATATGTCTAGTGCTAAATTGTAATGTTTCTTACAGAAGAAATATGAAATGCATATGCATAACCATGGTAGCAATTGAAGGGGAACAGTTTAAAGATTATGGGGAAAATTATATGCGTGAGTTGCTCAATTTCCGAACGGCTGTCAGTCAAAACCCATACAGCACTGTGAAGCGCAGAGCCAGAGCTCTGACGTCGTGTATAGCATGTTACTGTAAAGCCACTGCGTCCGATTTAGGCGTTTATCAGTGCCCAAATCTGCAATTTTCAACCCGTGTACGAGTGTAAAGGGTTAACAAAGGTAGGCTACATCTTTGGGTTAGTGCTGTCTTTCATATGTACAGTACAGATACTGTCCCACAGACAGCAATATTTATGTTCTTCATGTATGTGTTGGCAGAAATAGATTTCTCGCCCATGTGAGACTTCTAAGGTATCCCGAATATCTCAAATTAGGTCATCCATGTGAAGAATTCCAGGCTCTTAGTCATATCCCTCCCTCTGTGATGTAAGTCGGCCTCAAAACATACAATAGGTCTATGTGTAAAAGCCTATGTTATCCAGTTAGCATGGATCCCTCTGTAATGGCTATTCACCTGGGTTGTGATTAGCCTTAGCAACCCTTTTGGTTCCTAACCAAGCATAATTAAACGAATCTATCTGTAAACCTAAGCATGGTCTTATTACCCATACCCCAGACAGTCCAACGCTGTGGTGATTCACAAACATTCACAACTTCTTGTGAAATGAGTCAGACCTCGGTGATGATAGTAGTTAGTCCGAAGACTAATTAGCGGTAACTATCCCAGTGCCTTAGATACAGAGCTTGGCTAATTGCACATAATTAGTGGCTGGCAGATGCATTTTAGAAAGTACAAGCATTAACATAATGAGCATATTCCTCACTCTGCACCAACTCTCCACTATTTCCTTTCCTTTATAGATGTCTTGATTGCAAGAACTGCAATAACGCAACATAATCTCTGGAACAGGAAACAAATCACTGTCCACATCTGGCTTTTGAAGAGCTATTTTATAATGTATGTCCTCTGATGTCTACCACAACATGCTGCTCCTCTATTGTACTGCCACCAAACCCCATGAGCCAACCGACTCCTCTGCCTCCATTGACTAGATCCACCCTGACTTCTTTTTAGGTGAACAGTGGAGACGAAAGCTGAGGCAGGAAGGGAAGGCCATTAAAACCTGCATTAGTCTCAGTCTGCTAACTCCTCATGCATGAGCAAGGACCGGATTCTCCGGCCGTCGTCATGTGCTTCAAACAATGTCTGTCATTGTGAATGTGAAATGGCACTGGGCCCAGGGGAGTAGGCCTGGGTACACTCTGTGAATCTGAAGTTAGGGTTGCCTGAGACTAAGAGAAAGCAGTCCTGCAAGGCTAGCCATCCAGGGCCAGCGGCCAGGGATTGTCTTGTAGCCCAAGCCTCTGGCGCAGTTACCCACGGTGCTCATTACAGGAAGTGTTCCGGTGTTACTGGCCCTACACTCCAATCAGTGGCTCGCTAATATTCTATTCTTTGTTTTTTCACATTATCTTTTTTATTTCAGTAGCCAATCTCCACTGTCCAATAAAAAAGAAAGGATTGAGAAGAAACCTTGACTGAGATAAAGAAAAAGCAGAGAGGCTTTGAAGACTCGATCTTTGAACCTTTTTTCTGTCTTAAATTATTCCACTGAGGTGTCATACAGCCCCTCACATGCCAGAAGGACTCAGTCTCCTAAATGTGTTGATATTCTAGCCTCTTCTCTCTTCTAGTCTCTATTCTCCAATAAAATCCCATTGATTGGTTGAATCGGATGACCAGTAATTCCAGCACATTAAGAGCTTTGACCATCATCTATTGCATTCTAGTAACACGTTTGATTAGGTGCAGCGGTGTTCCAATTGTAACTACTTTAATAAGGGTGGTTGATACAGATTCCTCACATACCTGAGGTTATGATGACAATAACATTAAAACAATTAAAATAGGCGGCCTACGTTAAAATACGATTTATTGTCCTCATTTTGATAGCCACTTTTGATAGATGATATTCCTAGAGTTTGTGGAATATGAGTCATGCTTAATCGTTCTCTCCACATCTGTTCAGCATGTAGCTAATGTGTTGTAAGGGCCTTTGTACTGTATGTTGCTGGGTCAGGGTAGAGCTAAGAGCATATTGCTGTCCCTCTCTAGGAACACATGATGCATGAGGTATGTGATGCCCTGAGGGCAGGGTGTGTGCTAGCACTGATCCTGCTCCTAGAAAATGGCTGTGTGTTCCCGGAGGCCCTCAGCTCTTTTTCACACGTCTTTCAGAACTCTCTGACTGCAAGAAAAAACTGTAGGAACTTGGGAGATGGTGACTTATTCTTAAATGTCAAGGTCCTCGTTTTCCTACATTTCTAAAAGTCCTGTTTTTTTCCCGTCTTCCTTTACTTTTCTCAATCTCAGCATATTTGGTATGTCATTGCGGAGGCTTTTGAAACTTGTGAGCATGGTGGAATGAGCAGTGTGTTGGTGAACCAGACAGCCAGTCTCTACTCATTAATATTGCTCATTATATTATTACTAAAGGTTTCATTTCTCAAAGTTAGGATCGACTTTCTGCGCTTCAGATACACAAGACTCAAATGCCAGGAATAAAACTTTTCCTTCCCCCCTCCCCGTTTTTGTCTGGTACATGGAACAAAAAGAAAACTCCTGAAAGCCGTTGTCACTCTTGTCTTGTAAGAATATCTGCCGTCATCTCAGCCTGGTATTCAGTTTCTCCGAAGAGACAATTGATGTCAAGGAAAAGGTGTATTGATCTGGATGAGATGTGAAAGTTATCTGTTCTTTTGTCTGCTATTTGCCACAGGCACTCTGGTTCATGTCACGTATAGCGCCTTAAGAAGGTATTCACTCCCATTGACTTTTTCCACATTTGGTTGTGTTACAGCCTTAATTTACAATTGATTAAATTGAGCTTTTTTGTCACTGGCCTACACACAATACCCCATAATGTCAAAGTGGAATAATATTTTTAGAAATGTTTACAATTTATTTAAAAATGTAAAGCTGAAATGTCTTTGAGTCAATAAGTATTCAACCCCTTTGTTATAGCAAGCCTAAATAAGCACAGGAGTAAAAATGTGCTTACCAAGTCACATAATAAGTTTGATAACTCAATCATCAAGTTTGCAGATGACACAACAGTAGTAGGCCTGATTACCAACAATGAAGAAACAGCCTACAGGGAGGAGGTGAGGGCCCTGGCGGAGTGGTGCCAGGAAAATAACCTCTCCCTCAACAAAAGGAAGGAGCTGATCGTGGACTTCAGGAAACAGCAGAGGGAGCACGCCTCTATCCACATCGACGGGACCGCAGTGGAGAAGGTGGAAAGCTTCAAGTTCCTCGGCGTATACACCACTGACAATCTGAAATGGTCCACCCACACAGACAGTGTGGTGAAGAAGGCACAACAGTGCCTCTTCAACCTCAGGAGGCTGAAGAAAGTCGGCTTGGCCCCTAATCACAAACTTTTACAGATGCACAATTGAGAGCATCCTGTCGGGCTGTATCACTGCCTGGTACGGCAACTGCACCGCCCGCAACCGCAGGGCTCTCCAGAGGGTGGTGCGGTCTGTCCAACGCATCAACGGGGCACACTGCCTGCCCTCCAGGACACCTACAGCATCCAATATCACAGGAAGGCTAAAAATATAATCAATGACATAAAAACTCGAGCCACGGCCTGGTCACCCCGCTGTCATCCAGAAGGCGAGGTCAGTACAGGTGCATCAAAGCTGTGACCGAGAGACTGAAAAACAGCTTCTATCTCAAGGCCATCAGACTGTTAATTAGCCATCACTAGCCGGCTACCACCCGGTTACTCAACCCTGCACCTTTATATGCTGCTGCATGGAATCACTGGTCATGGAATCACTGGTCACTTTAATAATGTTTACATACTGCTTTACTCATTTCATATGTATATACAGTGCCTTGCAAAAGTATTCATCCCCCTTGGCGTTTTTCCTATTTTGTTGCATTACAACCTGTAATTTAAATGGATTTTTATTTGGATTTCATGTAATCGACATACACAAAATAGTCAATTGGTGAAGTGAAATGAAAAGTATAACTTGTTTCGAAAAATTCTAACAAATAAATAACGGAAAAGTGGTGCGTGCATATGTATTCACCCCTTTGCTATGAAGCCCCTAAATAAGATCTGGTGCAACCAATTACCTTCAGAAGTCACATAATTAGTTAAAGAAAGTCCACCTGTGTGCAATCTAAGTGTCACATGATCTCAGTATATATATACACCTGTTCTGAAAGGCCCCATAGTCTGCAACACCACTAAGCAAGGGGCACCACCAAGTAAGTGGCACCATGAAGACCAAGGAGCTCTCCAAACAGGTCAAGGACAAAGTTGTGGAGAGGTACAGATCAAGGTTGGGTTATAAAAAAATATCAGAAACTTTGAACATCCCACGGAGCACCATGAAATCCATTAATAAAAAATGGAAATAATATGGCACCACAACAAACCTGCCAAGAGAGGGCCGCCCACCAAAACTCACGGACCAGGAAAGGAGCGCATTAATCAGAGAGGCAACAAAGAGACCAAAGATAACCCTGAAGGAGCTGCAAAGCTCCACAGTTGAGATTGGAGTATCTGTCCATAGGACCACTTTAAGCCGTACACTCTACAGAACTGGGCTTTACAGAAGAGTGGCCAGAAAAAAGCCATTGATTTAAAGAAAAAAAATAAGAAAAAAAGTTTGGTGTTCACCAAAAGGCATGTGGGAGACTCCCCAAACATATAGTAGAAGGTACTCTGGTCAGACTAAAATTTAGCTTTTTGGCCATCAAGGAAAACGCTATGTCTGGCGCAAACCCAACACCTCTCATCACCCAGAGAACACCATCCCCACGGTGAAGCATGGTGGTGGCAGCATCAAGCTGTGGGGATGTTTTTCATCGGCAGGGACTGGGAAACTGGTCAAAATTGAAGGAATGATGGATGGCGCTAAATACAGGGAAATTCTTGAGGGAATCTTGTTTTGTCTTCCAGCGATTTGAGACTGGGACTGAGGTTCACCTTCCAGCAGGACAATGACCCTAAGTGTACTGCTAAAGCAGCACTCGAGTGGTTTAAGGGGAAACATTTAAATGTCTTGGAATGGCCTAGTCAAAGCCCAGACCTCAATCCAATTGAGAATCTGTGGTATGACTTAAAGATTGCTGTACACCAGCGGAACCCATCCAACTTGAAGGAGCTGGAGCAGTTTTGCCTTGAAGAATGGGCATTAATCCCAGTGGCTAGATGTGCCAAGCTTATAGAGACATACCCCAAGAGACTTGCAGCTGTAATTGCTGCAAAAGGTGGCTGTACAAAGTATTGACTTTGGGGGGGTGAATAGTTATGCACGATCAAGTTTTGTTTTTTTGTCTTATTTCTTGTTTGTTTCACAATAAAGAAAAATATTTTGCATCTTCAAAGTGGTAGGCATGTTGTGTAAATCAAATGATACAAACCCCCCAAAAATCCATTTTAATTCCAGGTTGTAAGGGTGAATACTTTCGCAAGCCACTGTATTCTATTCTTAATTCCATTCTTTTACTTTTACATTTGTGTGTATTGTTGTTAACTGTTAGATACTACTGCGCTGTTGGAGCTAGGAACACAAGCATTTCGCTACACCCGTAATAACATCTGCTAAATGTGTATGTGACCAATAGAATTGGATTTGATTTGATTCATATGGGTGATTGTTAATGGGACAATTGATTGTTGCAACCATCAAACTAGTAGCAGTAGTTTAGAGGATAATAAAAAATAAAATAAAATAATGTATACTTTATAAGCGCTTTAGCTATAGCTACCGTGTGAAACCTTGTGTAGCCCAGCCCTGTCCTACAGTAGAACCTACTGTCTATGACCGAGCAGCTTTGGCGCTCCCTGTTTTCTGGGTGTATCCCCTCTGTTTCACTTTACAAATGCATTGTGTCATCTGAATCATACTGGGTTTTCATAATCCTTTTCACATTTAAAAGGGTTGGCTACTCCCGTTGTGGTGGCTGCCTGGTGCATATTAAATAACTTGTGGATGAATAGCAGAGCCCCCGTCCCTTTTAATCCTGGCCCAGATGACATGGTGACAGGCCTTCACGTCACACTCGTGGCCACAATGGGAGCCAAGTGACAGGTATTGTGGTTGGAGCTTAGACTCTTGGTGTGGGGACTGGGGAGGGGGCGGGGAGTGGGGTAAAGGACTCAAATGCCTGCACGTCATCCTTACAACCCCTTCTGGAATGTACTATTGCTTTGTTGCTTCCTAAAACTAGCCCCCTTTCCCTCCTCTAAAATGTCTGATGGGGATGTTGAATCACGCTAAAGGACTAGAACACGAACAGCTGCGTCTCACCAAAGGGAGGGCGACTCGGGCGTCTTTCATATGCTCTGCTCCCAGCACCCTTTTGAAGTGATGAAATGGCTTTCTCCCTGGCCCTCCTCTCCTATCCTCTCCCTGGCCTTGCCTGTGTTTTCATCTTTATAAATGTACTTTTGTGCTCTTTTGCTTTGCTTTGGTATTCATGCATTTTTATCCCCGTACCCCTGCAAGGCTTTGATTCTTTGTTCTACACTCTTTTCCCATGCGCCCTCCCACCTTCCATATATTAATGGATCTGTGGTGCCTGGCTGGATCCCACCTCAGGCATGCTGGATCTTGTTGTCTCCCTGTCGCCTCACCCTTTCCAACGATTGAACAAGCTCTCGTTTTAAGCTTGTGTATTTATCCTCTGAAAATTGGTGCTTTGTAGAAGACATAAAAACAAGGTGGGGCCATTCTAAACAGAGAACCCTGTAGAATAGGCCCGGGCAGGTTAAATGTACCAGTTTTTGTGTGTGTTTTGAATTGTTTCTGTGGGTAAATAGAAGTTCTGTTTGCAGACCTGTGTTTGTTAGCTTCACTATAGACTCTCTCTACCTTTTTTTGGGTTCATTTCAAACCAAAATGTCATAACAGATTAGGCTCGTAGAGAAATGTCCAGCTGAAATTGCCCAAATGACCGTACATGAACAGTATGCAAGCAACTTCTATTATACAATGAAGTGACCCTGGATGGGTGCTTGGTTTCCAGAGTCATGATGGAGACATTGTGGACAGGGCAGTCCATCCTGGCAGTGATGCAGGCTTCTAGAAACTAGAAGTCATTCCCATTCCGCTCCACCCCCCTCTCTCTTTACCTGTACCACACTCGCTTCTTAAAGTTTAGTTTTATAACTTTACAGATGAAAAAAACAAGACAATTCAGTTCCTTTGAAGTGAATGGTAGAGAGCAAGGATCATTTGTGAAAGCCCCTGCTAATCAATTCAAGCGGCTGTCATTACCCTGTAATCCAGAATTGGCCTCTCCCGGATCCTCTTGGTATTCTCTGAGAGGAACGCCTGAACGTCGGGATCTCATGACATCAGCACATTGGTTCGCTGACTGGGTCTTCTGCTCTCTTTTTAAAAACCCATTATACATTTCTCTTTTGTCAAACGGTATGAAAAAGTGATGGTGCAGCAACCAGCGGAATCAGCACCTTACTGTACGTGTTGGAATGTGCCTCTTTCTAGGGATCTGACGTTAGCTTGTTGATGTCCCTGGGAGCAGGTTGAACACGGTTTCCTTGAACAATCAGGTAGACACAGGCACAATTCCGACTAATTTTGATCAGGGTGGCCTAGCTTAAGAGAGAAACTGTTTTTAGTTAATTCAAAATGGATGTCATTAAACAACATTAAAAACAATGAATCAAAGATGCAATCAAGAAATGCAGAGGGGGATGGAGGTTGAGCTCAGTAAAAGGAGGAGAGAACTGGAACACTGAACAGTCCTATTCTAAACTGTGTGTATATTTGTCTTTGTCCTCCAGGTCTCCAGGATAATGTTTTGGGGATGAACTGCTGGAAGAGCAGCACCTTGCTGGACGACCCGTGTGACCCCAGAGAACCATATTTACCCCATCGCCACCTCCGCCCCTCTGTCAGTGCTGCAGAAAGCCCAAAGACTTAGTGTGAGCAGTAGGGGGGTGGGGGGGTAGGGAGGGAGGGCAGGGGACCTGGGCTGGTGGATGGAGTAAAGGCACACATCCCTTCTGCCAGAGAGCCACCCACCCACCCTAATGGTGTCCCCTGCCCATGTCGCTCCCACTACCCCTCTGCAATGGTGACATGAGAGTATGTGATGTGGAGGAGCCTATTGTATTTTGGAAGAAGAATCTCTGCCACCTCTAAAGCTACTGTTGCATTCTGATTGCTTTCACCGTGCACTCTGTGACTGATTCTGCGCAGGGTGATGTTGCTGCCGTCATGCGGTCGCCTCCGGCGGCTCTTCCGTCACTCTCACTCCTTCACTCTCCAGACCAGCCTGCTGCTCCTCTTCCTCTTCTGCATGGTCAGCGTCCTGGTCTCCGCCTACTTCCTCTACGGAGTCAAGCGGGAGCTGGAGCCGGCTGCGGGGGGCGTGGGAGGGTCGGAGGAAGGCACTGCCGACTGGGACGACCCCCGGGCCGCCACCCCCTCCGCCTCCTCTCGAGCGCTCCCTCCACGCACGGCCAGGCCCTCAGACGCGTCACGCACCGACCCTGTGGTGCTGGTGTTTGTTGAGAGCCTGTACTCCCAGCTGGGCCAGGACATTGTGGCCATCCTAGAGTCTGGCCGCTTCCGCTACCGGACCGAGATCGCCCCGGGGAAGGGGGACATGCCCACTCTGACAGACAAGGACCGAGGCCGTTTCACGCTGGTGATCTACGAGAACATCCTGAAATACGTCAACCTGGACGCCTGGAACAGAGATCTACTGGACAAGTACTGTGTGGAGTACGGAGTGGGCATCATAGGCTTCTTTAAGGTTAGTACTGTGTGGAGTACGGAGGGACATAATGACTCAACAAATTGTACTTTTTTAATTACTCTGCCATTTAAGTAATGCCCCTCCCCCCCTTTACTTTTCCTAAATAAGTTTATATAACAGACTGTCGTTGTTAGAATCTTAATATCACAAACAGAATTTGTGTTATAGTTTTAAGACGACATGCCATTTTTCCTCCCCCTTTAATGGTTGTGATAGGAGACAACTGAGGATGGATCAACAACATTGTAGTTAGTCCACAATACTAACCTAAATGAAGGAAGCCCGTACAGAATGCTCAAAATATTCGAAAACATGCATCCTGTTTTCAATAAGGCACTAAAGTAAAACTGCTAAAAATGTGGCAAAGAAATTAACTTTTTGTCCTGGATACAAAGGGTTATGTTTGGGGCAAATCCAACAAAGCACATCACTGAGAATCACTCTTCATATGTTCAAGCATGTTGGTGGCTGCATCATTTTGTGGGTATGCTTATTATCGGCAAGGACTAGGGAATTTTCTGGGATAAAAAGAAACTGAAAATACAGCTAAGCACAGGCAAAATCCTAGAGGAAAACCTGGTTCAGTCTTCTTTCCAACAGACACTGGGAGATCAATTCACCTTTCAGCAGGACAATAACCTAAAACACAAGGCCAAATCTATGCTGGAGTTGCTTACCAAGACGACATTGAGTGGCCTAGTTACAGTTTTAACTTAAATCGGCTTGAAAATATATGGCAAGACTTGAAAATGGCTTTCTAGCAATGATAAACAACCAACTTGACGGAGCTTAAGGAATATGTTAAAGAATAATGGGCAAATATTGTACAATCCAGGTGTGGAAAGCTCTTAAAGACTTACCCAGAAAGACTCACAGCTGTAATTGCTGCCAAAGGTGATTCTAACATGTGTTGACTCAGGGGGTTGAATACTTATGTAATCAAGATATATTAGTGTTTTATTTTTCATAAATATTTTACAAATGTAATAATTCTAATTCCACTTTGACATTGCAGATTATTTTGTCTAGATCGTTGACAACAAATTACAATTAAATAAATGTTAATCCCACTTTGTAGCACAAGAATGTGGGAAAAGTGAAGGGGTGTGAATACTTTCTGAAGGCACTGTACCTCACGAAGCAACTGCTCTCTATACCTCTCGATCACACGTTCTTCTGTGTCTACCCTCAGTCTCAGACCGGACAAGTAGGCGCACCATGGCATTATGGTCATTGTAGTTAATTACCACGGTTTCTGCACTAAACTATGTAGAGTATTGGCCTGTTGGAAACTACAACTCCATACTACATCGCACAGTTCAGGCTTGATCTGATTTATCTCTAGAGAAACTCTGCATTGCACTCACAGGAAAATTAATAAACGGAATTCAAATAATTGAACCGTCGTCGTCAATTAGTTGTTTTAAAATAACCAAAATGTTGGTTAATCAGTCAGCACTATTAAAATATGATATGTTATTTTTAAGTACATTTTCTTATTTCCATAATGTTTCTTAAGTAAATTATAATGGATTTTTTTGTGACGTATTTAACTCTTGAACTGCGGTGGTTTTAGTGTTTTTTTGTTTGTTATTACAGTAACATAAACTAATGAATGCTATTATGTTATTTTAAATAATTGTTTTTTTCCCTTGTTCTGATCCCTAAGACCTTCATAAACACAACCAAATGATTATTTTTGCGATCTCATATATGAAATCTATTTATTAGACTGTTAGAATGTTGATGTTCAAAAGAGGCGTCATTGGCCCGAAGGGGGGTCCAACAAGGCCAGGCTTTTCTAGTGTTTAAGGTTAGTACTGTGTGGAGTACGGAGTGGGCGTCATAGGGTTATTTGTAAGGTAAGAGCCAGTCACTGATTGCAGGCTGGTAAGATTGATGTACATTTCTTATCAATCTCAAGTGTCTTAAATCAGCTGTATAAACAAACAATACGTCCTATGAAACGCTATAGACATTATACTGATTTGCCGGGTAGGAGCACTTGTGCTGATTGTGTCAGACCTTTGTGTGTTCAGTCTGATCCCTGGTTCATCATGCTGAATAAGTAATCAGACTTATCATCATGCCTCTACTCTTGAGTCTCCTCACCCTGACTTTGCCCCTGGCCCTCTTTCTGCATCAGGCTACAATCACAATGTAGACTAGAAGAGGTCCTCCTAAGCACTAAGCATCCTCTCATAGTCTGGGATATGCAGGCATTGCTGGAGGTCAGGTCAGAGAAAGTGGACACCTAGACTGGTTTGTTTAAGTACATAGTCGGATGAGTAGGAAAGTGGACTGTGAGCTGCAAGACTGCAGAATTCTCCGGTCCGCCCTGAAGCCGAGGGGGAATTCAGTGGTTTGCAATAAAAGTGTCTGAATGAAATGTGCGCTCGTTAATTTTAAATGACTCCCGACTGTGTAAAAGGCGGGCCTTGAGGGTGTCGTCTAACCTGGAAGTCTAGCTCTGTGTTTAGCGTGTACAGTATAATACAGTACACACACACACACACACAGGTCTATCAACAGAGTCTGTGCCTGTGGTTGGCTGCTACCCTGCCGTTCCTCTAGTACGGTGGTTCTGTCATGGCTCATCGACCGTAGGCCCGTAGCTTAGCTGATAATGGCCCTGCTGGAACGGCTCAGCAAATTCACCAGGGGTGGGAGTGGGACTCACTCAGCTGCTTGGCTGCTAAAGTAACTTGGTCTGCCTAATTCCCCTTGGTGGGGTCTGAAGGAAACCCCCTCCTGTTAGAACCACAACACTCGGGCTAAGTGGCCTCGCCCAGCCTGGTCCCAGAGCTGACGTACATGGGAAGTCAAAGTGCTATAGCAGGGTTATCACAACCTGAGAGGCCAGCCAGGGCCATGGCTAACCAGCACCCTCACTTTTAATTACACCCAGGCAGGGATAGAGGCTGCTTTAAGCCCCTCTCGTCCTCCCATTAGTCCTTGAGCTTAATCCCATATCCATGTTGTTGCTGTGTAATTGGAATAAATCCTCCCCTCCTGAACTAGCACTAGTCAGTCTCCTCATAATTCACCCAGGGCTAGGCTATATTAAGAACTGCCCCATTTTCTTGCTGTGGGCGTTTGGCCAATCAACCCAGTAGTATCCCTGGGCTAGTTGCCATGACCAGTGGTTTAAAGTACTTAACAAAAAATACTACTTAAGTCGTCTTTTTGGGTATCTGTACTTTACTTTACTCAAGTATGACAATGTTTTACGTTTCCCACCACTGGCACGCACTGAAGGCTAGGCCTAATAGGTGATATCCAGCCGGATAGATGGATAGCAAATCATATTTTCCAAAGTCACATATTGCCAGTGGCTCTGAGCGTAGAGCAGCATTTGCTAAGCCATTGAATTATGATTTGCTAGTTTGGTTTGGATGGGAGTCTGCCAGGCTCAGACTGTCTATGGCTGTGACTGTGATTGTGTCGAATTGCCAAATGCTGTTTATCACCAATCGATACAACAGTTATGGGGCTCCTGCTCAGAATGTAAATGAACAAATAAGGGGCAGAGGGTTCACCTGCGTATTTATTTCGCCCCTGCACAAATGCACACAAAAACAGGGATTTACACACGACCCACGCATAGCCAGAGCCCTTAACTCTTTGGTAAATAATCTGGGAATCAGAGTTTATATTGTGTGTAGGAGAGTTAGTTAATTAACATATTGCCAGTTATGTAATAATTTAAAGGATAAAGTGTGCAAATGTTTTCAGCATTGGAAGAGAATTTTGAGGCCACATAATTGTGGAGGAAATTAACTGTAAACTGAAATGCAGCTGACGTGACCTGGCTCCATCTCTCCTCTCTCCCAGGCGAATGAGAACAGCCTGCTCAGTGCCCAGTTGAAGGGCTTCCCTCTCTTCCTCCATTCCAACCTGGGCCTGAGGGACTGCAGCGTCAATCCCAAGTCCCCCCTGCTCCTCATCACTAAGGCCCGGGAGGTGGAGCGAGGCCCCCTACCCGGGGACGACTGGACCGTCTTCCAGTCCAACCACTCCACCTACGAGCCTGTTCTCCTAGCCAGGACCCGGGTGCCTGACCTGGGCCCATCAGGGGCGGGGGTGGGGGTAGGCGGCCCCCCCCTCCATGCCTCTGTGGTCCAGGACCTGGGGCTTCACGACGGCATCCAGCGGGTGCTCTTCGGCAACAACCTCAACTTCTGGCTGCACAAGCTGGTGTTTGTGGACGCTGTAGCCTTCCTGACGGGCAAGAGGCTGTCTCTGGCTCTAGATCGCTACCTGCTGGTGGACATCGACGACATCTTCGTGGGCAAGGAGGGCACCCGCATGAAGGTCTCCGACGTCAAGGTAGGCATCCGCAGTTTATTGGTCTTTGTAAGGGGATTTTGTTTATGAAGTGGGTTTACTTGTGTTGGTATGTTTCTGTGCGTGGTATGACTGTGTATATATTTATATTTAGTTCAGTGAGTAGGCTAATCACCAGAGGTGGGGCCGAGTCACAAGCAAGTCTCAAGTCTCAAGTCACAAGGTACAAGTCTCAAGTCGAGTCCCAAGTAGAACGGGTCGAGACTCAAGTCAAGTCCAAGTCGTGCATTCTAAGAGCAAATCTATACAGGCAATGACTTGTTGAACTAACAAATTATGCTTGCATTCATTATTTGGTCTACAACACATTTTGATTATATAATAATTCATTTCAACAAATTCTAATTGCAAGCTTCATACGTAAATCATCAATTTCAAGCAATTTTTACATACCAAAAGACCAGTAGGTCTATGCTAGTAATTGTTACTTGATGCCCCATTGCTGGTAAGTAAATGGTTCATATTCTTGATCACATTTTACATTTTAGCATACATTTTCATACTGGTCCCCCGTGGGAAACGAACCCACAACCCTGGCGTTGCAAGCGCCATGCTCTACCAACTGAGCTACAGGGGACACATTTTTGGGGAGCTGCATGTTCATTTGTGGCAATCCTCTCTCCCTACAATTTGTATTTTGCGCTGCACCCGATCCTATAGCTGTACAGCAAATCAGCAATCTGTTCGATAGCTCAGTGGTTTTCAAACTTTTTGACCCTCGACCCCCAAAAAGGAGTGGTTCAAAGCTTGCGACTCATGCGCGTGCACATGCAATCGGGCACAGGGCAAACGCGCGCACAATCGCTGCGCAAATGTACACTGCCTTCGGAAAGTATTTGGACCCCTTGACTTTTTCCACATTTTGTTACGTTACAGCCTTATTCTAAAATGGATTCAATACAAAAAAATCCTCAGCAATCTACACACAATACCCCATAATGACAAAGTGAAAACAGGTTTTTAGAAATGTTTGTAAATTAAAATTGATTGGACATGATTTGGAAAGGCACACACCTGTCTATATAATGTCCCACTGTTGACAGTGCATGTAAGCGCAAAAACCAAGCCATGAGGTCGACGCAATTGTCCGTATAGCTCCGAGACAGGATTGTGTCGAGGCACAGATCTGGGGAAGGGTACCAAAAGATTTCTGCAGGATTGAAGGTCCCCAAGAACACAGTGGCCTCCATCATTCTTAAATGGAAGAAGTTTTGACCACCAAGACTCTTCCTAGAGTTGGCCGCCCGGCCAAATTAAGCAATTGGGGGAGAAGGGCCTTGGTCAGGGAGGTGACCAAGAACCTGATGGTCACTCTGACAGCGCTCTAGAGTTCCTCTGTGGAGATGGGAGAACCTTCCAGAAGGACAACCATCTCTGCAGCACTCTACCAATCAGGCCTTATGGTAGAGTGACAAGACGGAAGCCACTCCTCAGTAAAAGGCACATGACAGCCCGCTTGGAGTTGCCAAAAGGCACCTAAAGAATCTCAGACCATGAGAAACCAGATTCTCTGGTCTGATGAAACCAAGATTGAACTATTTGGCCTGAATGCCAACCGTCACGTCTGGAGGAAAACCTGGCACCATCCCTATGGTGAAGCATGGTGGTGGCAGCATCATGCTGTGGGAATGTTTTTCAGCGGCAGGGACTGGGAGACTAGTCCAGATCGAGGCAAAGATGAACAGAGCAAAGTACAGAGAGATCCTTGACCCAGAGCGCTTAGGACCTCAGACTGGGGCGAAGGTTCACCTTCCAACAGGACAACGACCCTAAGCACACAGCCAAAACAACGCAGGAGTGGCTTCGGGACAAGTCTCTGAATGTCCTTGAGTGGCCCAGCCTGAGCCTGGACTTGAACCCGATTTAACATCTCTGGAGAGACCTGAAAATAGCTGTGCAGCAATGCTCCCCATTCAACCTGACAGAGCTTGAGAGGATCTGCAGAGAAGAATGGGAGAAACTCTACAAATACAGGTGTGCCAAGCTTGTAGCGTCATACCCAAGAAGACTCGAGGCTGTAATCGCTGCCAAAGGTGTAAAGGGTGTGAATACTTATGTAAATGTGATATTTCTGTTTTTATTTTTAATACATTTGCAACAATTTCTAAAAACCTGTTTTTTCTTTTTCATTATGGGGTGTTGTGTGTAGCTTGATGAGGGAAAAAAGTTGCATGAAAGACATGAGCTCTGCTTTGTTTCTTGCACAATTTCACAAGCACTTGATAAATGCCTCAAATTTCCCGGTGGCATCCCCCTTGTGTAGCTGTAATGCCCCCAAAAACATCCATGCCTTTTGCGGCCGTTGTGCCCTTGGGCTGAATATAATAATAATAATTCCCTTCTTCCGGCTGCCAATCGCCGTGCCATGAAGAACCTCTCACTCACATGGCTCTCTCAGATATCGCAATTACAGTGAGGGAAAAAAGTATTTGATCCCCTGCTGATGTTGTACGTTTGCCCACTGACAAAGAGATGATAGTCTATAATTTTAATGGTAGATGTATTTGAACAGTGAGAGACAGAATAACAACAACAAAATCCAGAAAAACGCATGTCAAAAATGTTATAAATTGATTTGCATTTTAATGAGGGAAATAAGTATTTGACCCCCCTCTCAATCAGAAAGATTTCTGGCTCCCAGGTGTCTTTTATACAGGTAACGAGCTGAGATTAGGAGCACACTCTTAAAGGGAGTGCTCCTAATCTCCGTTTGTTACCTGCATAAAAGACACCTGTCCACAGAAGCAATCAATCAATCAGATTCCAAACTCTTCACCATGGCCAAGACCAAAGAGCTCTCCAAGGATGTCAGGGACAAGATTATAGACCTACACAAGGCTGGAATGGGCTACAAGACCATCGCCAAGCAGCTTGGTGAGAAGGTGACAACAGTTGGTGCGATTATTCGCAAATGGAAGAAACACAAAAGACCTGTCAATCTCCCTCGGCCTGGGGCTCCATGCAAGATCTCACCTTGTGGAGTTGCAATGATCATGAGAACGGTGAGGAATCAGCCCAGAACTACACGGGAGGATCTTGTCAATGATCTCAAGGCAGCTGGGACCATAGTCACCAAGAAAACAATTGGTAACACACTACGCCGTGAAGGACTGAAATCCTGCAGCGCCCGCAAGGTCCCCCTGCTCAAGAAAGCACATATACAGGCCTGTCTGAAGTTTGCCAATGAACATCTGAATGATTCAGAGGAGAACTGGGTGAAGTGTTGTGGTCAGATGAGACCAAAACAAGCTCTTTGGCATCCACTCAACTCGCCTTGTTTTGAGGAGGAGGAATGCTGCCTATGACCCCAAGAACACCATCCCCACCGTCAAACATGGAGGTGGAAACATTATGCTTTGGGGGTGTTTTTCTGCTAAGGGGACAGGACAACTTCACCGCATCAAAGGGACGATGGACGGGGCCATGTACCGTCAAATCTTGGGTGTGAACCTCCTTCCCTCAGCCAGGGCATTGAAAATGGGTCTTGGATGGGTATTCCAGCATGACAATAACCCAAAACACATGGCCAAGGCAACAAAGGACTGGCTCAAGAAGGAGCACATTAAGGTCCTGGAGTGGCCTAGCCAGTCTCCAGACCTTAATCCCATAGAAAATCTGTGGAGGGAGCTGAAGGTTCGAGTTGCCAAACGTCAGCCTCAAAACCTTATTGACTTGGAGAAGATCTGCAAAGAGGAGTGGAACAAAATCCCTCCTGAGATGTGTGCAAACTTGGTGGCCAACTACAAGAAACGTCTGACCTCTGTGATTACCAACAAGGGTTTTGCCACCAAGTACTAAGTCATTTTTTGCAGAGGGGTCAAATACTTATTTCCCTTATTAAAATGCAAATCAATTCATAACATTTTTGATATGTGTTTTTCTGGATTTTTTTGTTGTTATTCTGTCTCACACTGTTCAAATAAATCTACCATTAAAATTATAGACTGATCATCTCTTTGTCAGTGGGCAAACATACAACATCAGCAGGGGATCAAATACTTTTTTCCCTCACTGTATTATTAGCCAATGCCCGTCACGTGATCAGGTCCTTCTCACAGGCATCTCAGCTCCGAAGTAGGCTACAAGTGAAGATCGACACATCGGGAACGCAACTGCGCGCGTCCTTATTGAAATCATTAGATGTTAGAACTGTCCACATTTTACTTTTTGTCAGCCAACAAGATGAGTAGGCCTAACGAACAGCAAAAGCACTAGTCTATGTCAATCTACTATCCCCCATAATACAAAAGTTTACCTATTCTATTGTGATAAATAAATATTCCAAACATAGTCTGGGACAGTTGTGGGATGAGAGAGATTCCAAATTAATACAACCACTTGCATCAAATGTTTTAAAAGCAGTGGGGCTGATGCAACAGATCAGAATGTTTAGCTTAAAATGTTGATAAACTATTAGGCTATTTCTTCACATTATAAGCGCAGCAATGCGCACACGGCAGTAGGCTATAAGCGCGAATGTTCCAAAGTGCAATCCATTAGTGGGAAAACACCATTCTCAAAAGTGACCGCAAATGCGATTTATGCATGTCATTTTTTATTATAAAGGTACATTTCTATGGTGAAAATGATCTTCCCCAAACTTGAAACTCACGCGCCGCCTCTGTATGCCAGTTAGGCTCTACACTGGTTGTAAAGCGGATTAATGTGCTTAATTATAATAAGTTATTTGGCCACTTTAGTTGTGATACAAACCTTATCAAAATATATAGGGCTATGGGCTAGGATACATGAGGTGTGTGACTATGATTAGAAAAAGTCGCAAAAAAAAGGCATGCACTGTTTCTTGCCTTAATACACATGCTGGGCATCATTCACAAGGGATATTATGTCATTCAGTGATTGGCTAATATTGTCACCCATCAGACTATTCTTAATTTAATCTTGTCTTTACATATACTAAATAATGTATGTGTGAAATTTAGTTTTGATTTAAAATGGACCAGTCATCTATGCACTTAAATAGCGAATGGAGGACGCTTTTCCCATGGTTCATTTTCATGCCAGCCAGGTAGGCTATACTCCTGTTGAAAAGCGAAGCAATGTGCTTAATATTAGGAAAGTAGAGAAAAATAGACCATCAGCAACATCAGAGCTTGGAGAAGCCTAATTACCGTGACTAAACGGTCACGTGGAATTTGACTGCGGTCATGACTCGTGACCGCCGGTGTGGCGGTAATACGGTCACCGTAACAGCCCTAGTTACATCTTTATCCTATAAGTATTGAAGGTAGAGCGACGTTACAGCTATCTTTAGACAAAGCCAGTACCACCACTGAGGTATATAATTATAACCCACTCAAACTAAGCCTAACTGAAATATGAAAATGATCAATGAAATCACCAGGTACCTATTATTGTGGGACAGATGCGTCCGTAGCAGATTGCTAAATGGTACTTTATATAGATAATATTAATATAGGTAGGCATAGACTACTCTGTTTTTGCCAGGAAAAACCAGAGAAAATTAAACAAGTGATTTCTGGTCACTAATGTGCTCCTGCCTTTGCATGCCAATGCTGATGACTGGTCATTGGTCAACATTCAAGACGCAGTTACCCCGATACTTGGGGAAAACGCCCCTTTTCTAAAAACATTTAAATGAAATAACTAAAGTGTAGCCACTTATTTCCCTTCCTAGTTTGTTTGCCTAAGCCTGACCATCATCCACATGCCACGTGTTTACCAAACTTTGCTTTTTTTTTGCCAGCAATTGGACATTGTTCTCGGGGGGGGGGGCTTGTTACCCCACATTACCCTAATCCAAGGAGACTGTGCTACAAAATGAGTGACGAAACGTTGTTAAACCTGGCCAGATAACTTCAAGTCATCAGTCTCATCAGTCTCGAGTCTTGAGGTTCCTAGTCAAGTCTCAAGTAAAAAAATGTTTTATCAAGTAATCAGACTCCAGTTTAAGTTTTATGACTCGAGTCCACAACTCTGCTAATCACTCATTATCTGTTGCATATCAATCTGCCCTATTCTATTGCTGGTGCATACATATTCCCAGAGAGATTTACTGTGTGACAGTGCCAATGTTATTATAGTAAACTAAGACTGAAACTAGTAAAACAAAAAAAACAAAATTGTAAACTAAAATAAAATAATTAACAAACTCGTTTTAAAAACTAACTATACTGAAATTATCTTTGACTGTAAAACGAACTAAAATAAAAACCATGAATTATGTTCAGTTTTAGTTTTTTTCTAAACTGTGTGCAAAACATTCATGGGGTTTTCAAGCTTTTTGGGGGGTTTTCAAGCCTCTGAATCTGGTTGGTAAATGTTGCCTGGAGATGGTGAGGTTTGAAATAGACCTTGCTTGTGCATCACAAGCTAGCTAACAGTGAAGAAATCCGCTAGGTAGATGGCCTAGCCAAAGGGCGAGGCAGAGCTTAAGCAATAGCGACAGCAAACCCTAAACCTCCAGTGGTCGGTCGATAACAGCAAAGCCCCGAATAGGATTACTTTGAGAACTTTCTGTCAGATAAAGGTAACGGTTCTTGATTCTTCTTACATGTACTACTAAAGTTAAAAAGCATTGGATTGGTATAAACATAGGCGAGAGAGTTTCCTTCTAGCATATTCCTTGCACCAGTCTAGGCGCTATTCCTTTTAAATTCAAGTCACATTGATATTGACTTTATAATTTAAACCTGACCCCATCCTTTTATGTATTACCGCCCCATAGTGGTGTCCCAAAAAACACTAAAACTATACAACCCAAATGGCTCCTAGCCTCCCACGCATACCTTCTGTCCCGAACCCTGAAACTAAAACTGAAACTAAATAATATAAAAACATAATATACATATTTTTATAAAACTTTAACTAAATGAAAAAATACCAAATCAGGTCTGAAAACCAACTGAAGCTAAACTGAATTTATAATAAATAAATAAAAAAACAACACTAAACTATAATAAGCAGTGAGTCATTCAGGTGTCCGTGCCAGAGGCAGAGCTGACCTTGGAGGAGGGAGACAGACAGGTGACTTTACCATGTGTGAGTGAGCCCATGCCAGAGTTGGGAAGATGTGACAGTGACAGAGGGGTACAGGTGCAACCACCTACATGTCTCTTCCCAGGGGGGCCGTCTTGAGGACACAGGACAGGGGGACACAGCTGGCCTGACTGCCATGGTAGTCTCTCCCTCACGCTGTCACTGTATATCAAATCAAATTTTATTTGTCACATACACGTGTTTAGCAGATGTTATTGGGGGTGTAGCGAAATGCTTATAAATAGTACATTAAAAAACAAAATACCGCAAAGTTTCTGAAGAGCTAGTCGCGAAGCCGCCATCTTTGTTGGCGCCTTACTTCACAGCCTGAGAGAGAGAGAGAGAGAGAGAGGGGTGGAGGGGAGAGGAAGGATTAGAATGCAACGGAGTGGAACAGAATATATTTTCTTGTATTTCCATCCAATGCCTCTTTGAAAGTAGAATAAGACTCGGTGTGACTGGAATCCCATACAGCCTCCTCCTCAGTCAAACACTTATTACTAACTAAAGGTCAGGAACCGCCCTCCAGCGTTCGTCCACATCTTTGTCTCTCTCCCTCCAACCCAGGGGACATCCTTTGTCCATCCAGCCTTTCTAGCCGTCCAGGCCTTTTAACACCCCCTCCCTGCCACAGCAGCAGCAGGGTGTGAAGCTCAGCTCAACCACTGTCTTCGGCTTTGCTTTGTGATGAGTCACTGTTCAAGGGGCGTCCGCAGACTGGCCTACAGCATGAATATTTGATACGGACGCAGCTTTGCATTGTTTTTCTTGTTTTTCTCATCTTCTGAGTTGTTCAGTGAAGGGGGCAATGAAACGCAAAGACAATCAAGGCGGTGTTGTCTTGTCTGCCACCACAGTGTTAAATGTGAATCAGGCTTTGATTGAGCTGTGGCAGAGAGGGACTAAACCTAAAAAAAGAAAAAATAGACCCAGATGCAAAGTGAATGTGGACAGGGTAATGAAGCATAGAGGGATGATGAGATAGATGCTAAATTGCTGGAGGCAGAATAAACAACTCACATCAGTGTGTTTGTCAGAGAGAGGGGGAGAGTGCATTTGTCTGTCTGTGCGGGGGGGAAATGTGTGGACTGAATACTACTGCTAACTACAGTGCTTCTTTGAGTAACTGATAAAGAATGCACATGTGGTGGCCTGGGGTGGTCTGCAGTCTATGTCACAAGTAAGATGTACCGCTGCCAGCAAAGGCTCTTTCAGCACTCTCTCTCCTACCTTTCACCCTATCTCGCTCTCTCCAAGAAAACATACAAAATAGTTAACATACAGTGCATTCGGAAAGTATTCAGACCCCTTTACTTTTTCCACGTTTTGTTATGTTACAGCCTTATTCTAAAATTGATTAAATCGTTTTTTCCCTCATCAATCTACAGACAATACCCCATAATGACAAAGCAAAAACAGGTTTTTAGATACCATTTTTGTTTCTTAAAAAACCCCGGAAATATCACATTTACATAAGTATTCAGACCCTTTACTCAGCCTCGAGTCTTCGTGGGTATGACACTACAAGCTTGGCACACCTGTATTTGGGTAGTGTCTCCCATTTTTCTCTGCAGATCCTCTCAAGCTCTGTCAGGTTGGATGGGGAGCGTCGCTGCACAGCTATTTTCAGGTCTCTCCAGGGATGTTCGATCGGGTTTAAGTCCAGGCTCTGGCTGGGCCACTCAAGGACATTCAGAGACTTGTCCCGAAGCCACTCCTGCGTTGTCTTGGCTGTGTGCTTTGGGTCGTTGTCCTGTTGGAAGGTGAACCGGCCCAGTCTGAGGTCCTGAGCACTCTGAAGCAGGTTTTCATCAAGGATCTCGTTCATCTTTCCCTCGATCCTGACTAGTCTCCCAGTCCCTGCCGCTGAAAAACATCCCCACAGCATGATGCTGCCACCACCATGCTTCACCGTAGGGATGGTGCCAGGTTTCCTCCAGACGTGACGCTTGGCATTCAGGCCAAAGAGTTCAATCTTGGTTTCATCAAACCAGATAATCTTGTTTCTCATGGTCTGAGAGTCTTAAGGTGCCTTTTGGCAAACTCCAAGCGGGCTGTCGTGCCTTTTACTGAGGAGTGGCTTCCGTCTGGCCACTCTACCTTAAATGCCTGATTGGTGGAGTGCTGCAGAGATGGTTGTCCTTCTGGAAGGTTCTCACATCTCCACAGAGGAACTCTGGAGCGCTATCAGTGACCATCGGGTTCTTGGTCATCTCCCTGCCAACATTTCTAAAAACCTGTTTGTTTTGTCATGATGGGGTATTGTGTGTAGGTTGATGAGGAAAAATAATTTAATACATTTTAGAATAAGGCTGTAACGTAACAAAATGTGGGAAAAGTCAAGGGGTCTGAATACTTAGTATTGTATTTATTTATTTTAAAAAATTTAATGCATGTGAATGACTCCTAACCCCTCTGTCCAGGCCCTACTGGAGACCCAGAATGACCTCCGAACCTTAGTCCCCAACTTCACGTTCAACCTGGGGTTCTCTGGAAAGTTCTTCCATACTGGTGAGTGGACAAGCAGTTTGGTCACCCACTGTATGACTGTGTAGGTGAACCCAGGGCAGAGCTTATAATACAATGTCTCATGACAGACAATCCCAGTCCTGCATGTTCCAGAGCATAGTCTTGATCATCAAGTACATCACCAAGAAAATGCATAGATCAAATGTCAAATACATTTGAATGCTAATTTCTATGCACATTTTTGTGCTTAATGAATGAACTTGGTTCAGATTTTCACAGCGCATATAGCTAGGTTTTCAACACCACCACACACCTATGCCTGTATACGTGTAGACTAGACTAAACTCCCAGTCTCCCTCTGTCTCTATGCTCCAGGCACGGATGAGGAGGACCTGGGTGATGACCTACTCCTGTCCTATGGGAAGGAGTTCTGGTGGTTCCCCCACATGTGGAGCCACATGCAGCCCCACCTTTTCCACAACCAATCAGTGTTGGCCGAACAGATGCTGCTCAACAGGAGGTTTGCACAGGTAGGTTGGGGGGTCCTCTTCAGACTTTCCCCACACTACACATTCTACACACTGAGGGTTGGGTTGTACTGATACTAGGAGATGGGTGGTTGTTCAAAAAATGAATTTCTGTTTGAATGTCACCATTACCGTTGATTAAAAAGGTAGACAAATAGCACGGGTGAATTAAATCAGAATGTGTTGAATGAACTGGTTCTCTCCCCCAGGAGCATGGCATCCCCACCAACATGGGCTACGCGGTGGCTCCCCACCACTCTGGGGTGTACCCCGTCCACGTCCAGCTGTACGACGCCTGGAAGAAGGTGTGGGGCATCAAGGTGACCAGCACGGAGGAGTACCCCCACCTCAAACCTGCCCGCTTCAGACGAGGCTTCTACCACAGTGGCATCAGTGTAAGGACTCTGCCCAATCACCCCCTATCCCCATCCTCTCTCTCACACACACACACACTAGGTTCTATGTATAAACTAGCAGTTCTTGTAATTATCTGTGTTAGTTGATATTTTCAAGACTTGGTTTTGTGCTCAATCATTTAACTAGAAGTATTCAATTGAGGTTGTTTGATTTATTTACTCTGGTTAGAGTTCACCCAGTTATGTTAATAGATAAAAGCTCCGGCATCTGGTAAGTGCTTGGTATTGTAAGGTGTGTGCCTTTGAACGGACAAAGCTTTGTTTTTTGTGTGTTTGAACATTTTGGTTTAGCTCTTGGTAACACAGCATTGAGTGGAGTAAAGGAAAGGGAAGCAGCCGTGCTGCCACGCCATGAGGGTGGCGTGGTCTATTCACTCCCCTTCTCTATCAGTATTTACCCCTCCCTCCCCTCCCCTCCCCTCCCCGGAAATACAGCAAGCTGACAGACAGACAGTAGTGTGAATGATCATAATAGATATTGCTATGTTTAGCTCTCTCAACATGACAATTTCACCGTCGATGACAGCCCTGCCAAAATCGACAAAGACAACTGCTGGCTGGTGATGTGACGAGAACGTTGTCATTTTTAGACATGTTAATCTCGCTGTCAATGCCAATTTATTTACAGTATCTCTACGAAGTCTCATTTTAAGTCTATATGCTTGGCATGGACATAAACAACAGCTTGCCTGGGTACGATATTTACGCTCAAATGTCTCATACATTTTAGAGCTTAAAGAAATGTGGATTTTCTTTACACACATTGTGTTGTGGATTTTAACCATAATGCTGATCCTTGTTAGAATGACCCTTTTCTAGACTCAGCACTTTTCAGTTATTTATTTATTTATTTATTGTCTGGTGGAGGAGTGCGACGATGTCACGGAGATGTTAATTCCGACCTCAACACATCCCTGTGAAATATTCACTGGGTACTTGGCAGAGACTCTCTGAGGTGTAAACATAGATTTTTTTTTTCTCCTCTCCCTCCTCCTCTTCTTTCTTCCACTCCCTCTTTACCCTTAATCAGCAGTCTGTGACTCCCGTTAGCCGCTCTGTGTTTTTAAAAAATCAGAGAGAGAGATAAGCCTGGGAGCTTCAGTCTGTACATCCAGCCTTCCCTTCCTTTCCCTCCCTAAGCATCTCAGTGCTGCTTTCGCTGCTATTTTTACCCACAGCCCCAGCTAGCTATTATCACAGGGCCAGATTGATACACCGGGTTCAGCACTTCGGCTGAACAGACGTTCAGCCGTTCTGCTCCTGTGATTGTGTGCTCGGATGCCAACCGATTGCGTGTTGTTCTGTTGTGTTTGAACAATGTTAGGACAGAGGCTTTGTGTTAGGATCGAGAAATGGGTTCGAAGACAGACTAAATTGAGCTGCGTCCTCAAGCATTTATGACCGATTGGCCATGTTTGGACATTTGTGTATTTGATTAGTTATTCACTGGGTATCAGGGTCTGGTTATATTAGTACACTCACTGTGCAGATGTGTTGATATGTAATATTGATTGTGTGTTTTATGTACTGTAGGTGCTGCCCAGGCAGACGTGTGGCCTGTTCACTCACACCATCTTCTACAACGAGTATCCTGGAGGACCCAAGGAGCTGGACAAACTCATCAACGGAGGGGAGCTCTTCCTCACGGTGCTCCTCAACCCGGTGAGACCAGACACACCTCCATAACTAGCATCAGGAGACCAATGCTCATCTCTCTATGGTTGCTTTGAAAAGCCTTATTTGTTATGCATTAATTTTTTTGCATTTTGTGCAACGGTGGTTGGAAATGACATTGACATTGCAGACAGTGCATTGAATGTTGTTCTGTGTTTTTCATTCCTTCCTCACAGATCAGCATCTTTATGACCCACCTGTCCAACTACGGGAACGACCGTCTGGGTCTGTCCACCTTTAAGAACCTGGTGAAGTTCCTCCAGACGTGGACCAACCTGCGGCTGCAGACCCTGGCGCCTGTGCAGCTGGCTCAGCGCTACTTCCAGATCTTCCCAGAGGAGAGGGACCCCATCTGGCAGGTGTGTGTGTTTGTGTGTGTGAGAGGCCATGAGAGCTGTGGGTCACTGGGTGTTTGGAACTCGGGACTATCATACACCAGGCTGTCATTTTAGAGAAGGCTAGAGATGTTGCCTTTTGACTCAGTCGCCATTGCTTCATACAGTGCAAATCTTATTTTGTTAGGTACAGCTAGGAGAGGCTGGCTCTTTGAACTGTGGTTTTGTTGTACTCCTGCTTCCACAGTACCACTCTTTGACACTGTTTCCCATCAACGCAGAAAAAAGACAGGTTTCCTTCCCTAAGAGGTCCAAGTGCCATCTTGGCAGTTCCTCACACTGACTGTCAATATTGAGTTCTCACTAAGTGGATAGGTTAACGTGTGCCGGCCGGCTCCCTTTGAAGTTTGGAGCAAACTTGTGCCTGCCTGGGTCCAAAGGTTTCTTCATCAGAGCACTGTGTTAAATGTCTTGGGATTAATGTGATATCCTGGTCGCCTCATTACCCATCATGCAGATGGCAGTGGGGACTGAAGGGAAAGAGACAGATAGATTTAAGGCAGTTGGCATCAGCTTGACATGCAGATTGACCCTGAGGCTCGCCTTGCAGGGCTGCTCTGCACTATCTGCCACACAGATACACTGAAGGCTACTCCACACTCAGGAAAAACAATGAAGAGGCAGCCTGCCTGATACTGATTACGGGTTCTTTTCCTAGGCCTTTCTTGTAGAAGCATAATTGATCAAGGGGTGAATCAGTAACCAAATGTTTGAGTCTGCTCCCCCAAACCTCTGTTGGACTAGACTGGTTGGGTTAATTTGAGCTGAATTAAAAGTACCCATCCTCCGCTTGGCATTGTTGGTCACACAGGGTGGATACAGTTGCCTGTAACCATTGTGCCGCATGTCTGTACACTCCCCCCACAGGTCTCACTGCTTTCTTGGCTGGCTTTAACACCGTAACTCTGAAGTCCCCTGGCCAAGTCAGTGGTAGACTTTAATTACAAACAGACTGCCGCTAGATATGATACTGGAGCCTGAAGAGTCTGTGTGTGTGTGTGTGTGAGAACAAGACATATCCATGGCAACTTATCCTGAGGCACCTTCCCGTTTACTGAACTGAACTTCCAGGTGAACTAACTCTGCCCACTCTGTCCCTACAGGACCCCTGTGAGGACAAAAGGCACAAAGACATTTGGTCCAAAGAGAAGACATGCGACCGATTCCCGAAGCTGCTCATCATTGGACCACAGAAGACAGGTGAGCAGTAAACAGATATCATATTGTACAAAAACATTATCTCATGAGGCCTCCCGAGTGGCGCATCGGTCTAAGGCACTGCATCGCAGTGCTTGAGGCGTCACTACAGACCCGGGTTCGATCCCAGGTTCTGTCACATCCCAGGTTCTGTCACATAGGGCGGCGCACAATTGGCCCAGCATCGTCCGGGTTAGGGACAAGATCATAATTGGATTGCAATTGGATATTGCGAAATTGGGGAGAAAAAGGGGATAAAATACAACAACAACAAAAATAATATTATACATACATACAGTGGGGGAAAAATGTATTTAGTCAGCCACCAATTGTGCAAGTTCTCCCACTTAAAAAGATGAGAGAGGCCTGTAATTTTCATCATAGGTACACGTCACTATGACAGACAAAATGAGAAGAAGAAAAAATCCAGAAAATCACATTGTAGGATTTTTAATGAATTTATTTGCAAATTATGGTGGAAAATAAGTATTTGGTCAATAACAAAAGTTTCTCAATACTTTGTTATATACCCTTTGTTGGCAATGACAAAGGTCAAACGTTTTCTGTAAGTCTTCACAAGGTTTTCACACACTGTTGCTGGTATTTTGGCCCATTCCTCCATGCAGATCTCCTCTAGAGCAGTGATGTTTTGGGGCTGTCGCTGGGCAACACGGACTTTCAACTCTCTCCAAAGATTTTCTATGGGGTTGAGATCTGGAGACTGGCTAGGCCACTCCAGGACCTTGAAATGCTTCTTACGAAGCCACTCCTTCGTTGCCCGGGCGGTGTGTTTGGGATCATTGTCATGCTGAAAGACCCAGCCACGTTTCATCTTCAATGCCCTTGCTGATGGAAGGAGGTTTTCACTCAAAATCTCACGATACATGGCCCCATTCATTCTTTCCTTTACACGGATCAGTCGTCCTGGTCCCTTTGCAGAAAAACAGCCCCAAAGCATGATGTTTCCACCCCCATGCTTCACAGTAGGTATGGTGTTCTTTGGATGCAACTCAGCATTCTATGTCCTCCAAACACGACGAGTTGAGTTTTTACCAAAAAAGTTCTATTTTGGTTTCATCTGACCATATGACATTCTCCCAATCCTCTTCTGGATCATCCAAATGCACTCTAGCAAACTTCAGACGGGCCTGGACATGTACTGGCTTAAGCAGGGGGACACGTCTGGCACTGCAGGATTTGATTCCCTGGCGGCGTAGTGTGTTACTGATGGTAGGCTTTGTTACTTTGGTCCCAGCTCTCTGCAGGTCATTCACTAGGTCCCCCCGTGTGGTTCTGGGATTTTTGCTCATTTTTGGGATTTTTGCTTTTGTGATCATTTTGACCCCACGGGGTGAGATCTTGCGTGGAGCCCCAGATCGAGGGAGATTATCGGTGGTCTTGTATGTCTTCCATTTCCTAATAGTTGCTCCCACAGTTGATTTCTTCAAACCAAGCTGCTTACCTATTGCAGATTCAGTCTTCCCAGCCTGGTGCAGGTCTACAATTATGTTTCTGGTGTCCTTTGACAGCTCTTTGGTCTTGGCCATAGTGGAGTTTGGAGTGTGACTGTTTGAGGTTGTGGACAGGTGTCTTTTATACTGATAACAAGTTCAAACAGGTGCCATTAATACAGGTAACGAGTGGAGGACAGAGGAGCCTCTTAAAGAAGAAGTTACAGGTCTGTGAGAGCCAGAAATCTTGCTTCTTTGTAGGTGACCAAATACTTATTTTCCACCATAATTTGCAAATAAATTCATAAAAAATCCTACAATGTGATTTTCTGGATTTTTTTTTCTCATTTTGTCTGTCATAGTTGACGTGTACCTATGATGAAAATTACAGGCCTCTCTCATCTTTTTAAGTGGGAGAACTTGCACAATTGGTGGCTGACTAAATACTTTTTTTCCCCACTGTACATACACTACCGGTCAAAAGTTTTAGAACACCTACTCATTCAAGGGTTTTTCTTAATTTTTACTATTTACTACATTGTAGAATAATAGTGAAGACATCAGAACTATGAAATAACACAAATGGAATCATGTAGTAACCAAAAAAGTGTTAAACAAATCAAAATCTATTTTATA
Source organism: Coregonus clupeaformis (assembly GCF_020615455.1). Classification (NCBI taxonomy): domain Eukaryota; kingdom Metazoa; phylum Chordata; class Actinopteri; order Salmoniformes; family Salmonidae; genus Coregonus; species Coregonus clupeaformis. The sequence goes on along the minus strand of NC_059204.1, from coordinate 47,682,225 downwards.
TTTGAGATTCTTCAAATAGCCACCCTTTGCCTTGGTGAAAGCTTTGCACACTCTTGGCATTCTCTCAACCAGCTTCATGAGGTAGTCACCTGGAATGCATTTCAATTAACAGGTTTGCCTTCTTAAAAGTTAATTTGTGGAATTTCTTTCCTCCTTAATGCGTTTGAGCCAATCAGTTGTGTTGTGACAAGGTAGAGGCGGTATACAGAAGGTAGTCCATATATACCAAGTCCATATTATGGCAAGAACAGCTCAAATAAGCAAAGAGAAATGACAGTCCATCATTACTTTAAGACATGAAGGTCAGTCAATATGGAAAATCTCAAGAACTAAAGTTTCTTCAAGTGCAGTCGCAAAAACCATCAAGCTCTATGATTAAACTGGCTCTCATGAGGACCGCCACAGGAATGGAAGACCCAGAGTTACCTCTGCTGCAGAGGATAAGTTCATTAGAGTTACCAGCCTCAGAAATTGCAGCCCAAATAAATGCTTCACAGAGTTCAAGTAACAGACACATCTCAACATCAACTATTCAGAGGAGACTGTGTGAATCCGTCCTTCATGGTCGAATTGCTGCAACGAAACCACTACTAAAGGACACCAATAAGAATTAGAGACTTGCTCGGGCAAAGAAACACGAGCAATGGACATTAGACCGGTGGAAATGTGTCCTTTGGTCTGGAGTCCAAATTGGAGATTTTTGGTTCCAACCGCCGTGTCTTTGTGAGACGCGGTGTGGGTGAACGGATGATCTCCGCATGTGTATTTCCCACCGTAAAGCATGGCGGAGGAGGGGTTATGGTGTGGGGCTGCTTTGCTGATGACACTGTCTGTGATTTATTTAGAATTCAAGGCACACTTAACCAGCATGGCTACCACAGCATTCTGCAGCGATACGCCATCCCATCTGGTTTGGGCTTAGTGGGACTATTATTTGTTTTCAACAGGACAATGACCCAACTCACCTCCAGGCTGTGTAAGGGCTATTTTACCAAGAAGGAGAGTGATAGTGCTGCATCAGATGACCGGCCTCCACAATCCCCCGACCTCAACCCAATTGAGATGGTTTGGGATGAGTCAGACGGCAGAGTGAAGGAAAAGCAGCCAACAAGTGCTCAGCATATGTGGGAACTCCTTCAGGACTGTTGGAAAAGCATTCCAGGTGAAGCTGGTTGAGAGAATGCCAAGAGTGTGCTAAGCTGTCATCAAGGCAAAGAGTGGCTATTTGAAGAATCTCAAATATAAAATATATTTCGATTTGTTTAATACTTTTTTGGTTACTACATGATTCCATATGTGTTATTTCATAGTTTTGATGTCTTCACTATTATTCTACAATGTAGAAAATAGTAAAAATACAGAAAAACCCTTGAATGAGTAAGTGTTCTAAAACTTTTGACCAGTAGTGTGTGTATATATATTGTGATGTCACGAGAGGCTGTGTCCTGGAGGGACGTTACATCCCCCTGAGGTGGCTGCAAACCCAGACAGCTATGGCTCCATCTGCTGGTATGGTCGGGAACTCCACCCCTCTATGGCCAATCTTCCCACGCAGCTGAAACAAATGAGGAGCTGATGAGCTGAAGGTTTGGGAAGGGAAGAGACACACTGAGGGAGTGTGTGGGGGGTGAAGAGACACAGTCTCCAACCTGGGCTCTCTGGAGGACAAGAGTGCTGCACGTCCACTTCCATGAGGAATATAAGGATTTGGAGATACTCACCTTTGGGAAATACTCACCTTTGGATATATGCACCTGTGGAAATACGTGAGAGACATTTGGAAGGACTTTTTGCTGGGTTGGCCACTAGCTGCAACGTGGACTACAGTAAGGCTGGGGGAAAAGTTATCTGAGCGAGTGAGAATTATGATTTTGGATGTGGAAGAGACATCCCTGAACTGTTAACCCTTAAAGAGCCACAAGAGAACAGAATTTTGTTATATTTTCGTTAATTTCCCAAGACCTATAATAAAATCCTTGTTTTGTTTGAACCTTGTCTCCTTGCACTACTTGAGCAATCCCGCTGAAAGCTGTGTAGCCTCTCGTGACGTCACAATATACAGGTAAAAGTCAGTAAATTAGAATATTTTGAAAAACTTGATTTATTTCAGTAATTGCATTCAAAAGGTGTAACTTGTACATTATATTTATTCATTGCACACAGACTGATGCATTCAAATGTTTATTTCATTTAATTTTGATGATTTGAAGTGGCAACAAATGAAAATCCAAAATTCCGTGTGTCACAAAATTAGAATATTGTGTAAGGGTTACATTTTGAAGACACCTGGTGCCACAAACTAATCAGCTGATTAACTCAAAACACCTGCAAAGGGCTTTAAATGGTCTCTCAGTCCAGTTCTGAAGCCTACACAAACATGGGGAAGACTTCAGATTTGACAGCTGTCCAAAAGGCGACCATCGACACATTGCACAAGGAGGGAAAGACACAAAAAGGTTATTGCAGAAGAGGCTGGCTGTTCTCAGAGCTCTGTGTCCAAACACATTAATAGAGAGGCAAAGGGAAGGAAAAACTGTGGTCAGAAAAAGTGTACAAGCGATAGGGATCACCGCGCCTAGTCAAGATTGTGAAAAAAAACCCATTCAAAAATGTGGGGGAGATTCACAAGGAGTGGACAGCTGCTGGAGTCAGGGCTTCAAGATCCACCACCAAGAGACGCTTGAAAGACATGGGTTTCAACTGCCGCATACCTCGTGTCAAGCCACTGTTGACCAAGAAACAGCGCGAAAAGCGTCTCACCTGGGCTAAGGAAAAAAAGAGCTGGACTGCTGCTGAGTGGTCTAAAGTCATGTTTTCTGACGAAAGCAAATTTTGCATTTCCTTTGGAAATCGAGGTCCCAGAGTCTGGAGGAAGACAGGAGAGGCACAGGATCCACGTTGCCTGAAGTCTAGTGTAAAGTTTCCACCATCAGTGATGGTTTGGGGTGCCATGTCATCTGCTGGTGTCGGTCCACTCTGTTTCCTGAGATCCAGGGTCAACGCAGCCATCTACCAGCAAGTTTTAGAGCACTTCATGCTTCCTGCTGCTGACCTGCTCTATGGAGATGGAGATTTCAGGTTCCAACAGGACTTGGCGCCTGCACACAGCGCAAAATCTACCCGTGCCTGGTTTACGGACCATGGTATTTCTGTTCTAAATTGGCCAGCCAACTCCCCTGACCTTAGCCCCATAGAAAATCTGTGGGGTATTGTGAAAAGGAAGATGCAGAATGCCAGACCCAACAACGCAGAAGAGTTGAAGGCCACTATCAGAGCAACCTGGGCTCTCATAACACCTGAGCAGTGCCAGAAACTCATCGACTCCATGCCACGCCGCATTAATGCAGTAATTGAGGCAAAGGAGCTCCAACCAAGTATTGAGTATTGTACATGCTCATATTTTTCATTTTCATACTTTTCAGTTGGCCAACATTTCAAAAAAATCCCTTTTTTGTATTAGCCTTAAGTAATATTCTAATTTTGTGACACACGGAATTTTGGATTTTCATTTGTTGCCACTTCAAATCATCAAAATTAAATGAAATAAACATTTGAATGCATCAGTCTGTGTGCAATGAATAAATATAATGTACAAGTTACACCTTTTGAATGCAATTACTGAAATAAATCAAGTTTTTCAAAATATTCTAATTTACTGACTTTTACCTGTATATATCATAAACATGGTTACCTCAGTTCAGTGATGCAACCACACCCGCAGCAATTATCAGTTGTAAACCCACACACCAGTAGAAATCCACTTTTTTGAGCTGAAAGACGATGACTAGAGCTTACCCATGATGTTGCACAACAATTTAAGTCAATAAGTCATTGTTTTAGTCAAAGTATGATGTATTTGGGCATGAAGTGACATCTGATGGGCCCACTTCGTCCAAATCCGTGTGAATACGGTGTCTTTTCCTATGATATGACATACAAATTATTTTCAGCCTACGTTTTGTTTCAGGGCTGGGTTTTATTTGATTGTTACCAGCATTGCATTGTTTATTAATTATAAACAGCTACCGAGTTATTCCAAAGTTATTGGCCGCCTGAGCACATATAAATAAGGGGTGCAAACTTATGTTTTCTCGCCTCCACTTTTTATACGATAAAAATTATCAAAATCCATTGGGATCTTTTTTACATTTTCACTTATTTTTGAGCTAGTCTGTATTATAAATATATATCTGACCATTTTATAAATGGTATAATTGCGTGATAGGTTGGCATTTTGCAAACCCACTCCCCCCGTCACCCCAAGATTAATGGTTTTGACCACTAAGGTTTTGCGTCACTACATGCTCCAGATAAGGTTAGCAAGATGGCTAGCTATCTAGCTAGATAATGTAAGCATGCTAGCTAGCTACACTGACAGCTGTCAGTACCCTATTTGTTGATGTTTTTCAACTTTATCAACATATTCCCAATTTGTGAATATGTATCCTCGGAGCTGGAACCTAAATGTGCATTTCCACTCTATGACAGTCGTTTAACCTGTCATAGAGTGGTCTAAGGCACTGCATCGCAGTGCTAGCTGTGCCACTAGAGATCCTGGTTCGAATCCAGGCTCTGTCGTAGCCGGCCGCGACCGGGAGACCCATGGGGCGGCGCACAATTGGCCCAGCGTCGTCCAGGGTAGGGGAGGGAATGGCCGGCAGGGATATGTAGCTCAGTTGGTAGAGCATGGCGTTTGCAACGCCAGGGTTGTGGGTTCGATTCCCAAGGGGGGCCAGTATGAAAAAATAAATAAAATACTAACTGTAAGTCGCTCTGGATAAGAGCGTCTGCTAAATGACTAAAATGTAAATGTAGGTAACTGTCAAAATAAAGGAAACACCAACACAAAGTGTTTTAATAAGGCGTTGGGCCACCATGAGCCAGAACAGCTTCAATATACCTTGGTATGGATTCTACAAGTGTCTGGAACTCTATTAGAGGGATGCAACACCTTTCTTCCACGAGAAATCCCATCCCTTGGTGTTTTGTTGATGGTGGTGGAAAACGCTATCCCCCATTTACTCAAGTGTTTCCTTTATTTTGGCAGTTACCTGTACATCCAGAGAGACATGACCTGAGCTCGTTCCAGGTGCAGCTAGGAGGTTATAGATACTGTACTGTATGTCTCAGTTAGTGTACTCTACACACCACCAGGGTGTGGCTCACAGTACTAGATCCACTGCACCAGAAAGACAAGCGCTTCTCTGCCTGGCATGGAGCAGCCTTGAACCTTTGTTTATTGACAGCCTGGAGAGAAGCGATGGATAATGGCAGATGGGCAGTCATTTACGGAGTGTCACACACTTTATTTAATTTATAGGATCACCGCAGAGGCAGGCAAGCAGTCAGTCATTGGGTTTTATTGTAACCTTGACTGCTCCCCACTAAATGGGAATTTCAGGTTTACTGAGTAGCCTAATTAAACTTCTTAAAGATGTCTTAAGGGAGCGATAGCCCTCCTTCTGAGATTGCTGTAAAATGGCCATGTTAATCTTTTCAATCAAAACGGATTAGGGGGTTGGGTCTGAGAGTAAATTTACACATTTCACCATTGTAATTACCAAACTGCACCAGCACTCACAAATAGTTTGGTCAGCCATCTTGTCTGTCAACTTTACATTCACCACTCCTCTTTACCTGACACTTTATCTCTTACTTAGTTGAGTGTTTTGGGCTCTCAGCCTCTAGGTAGACCTGTTGCTATTTAAAGCTTTAGCACATTTCAGAGGGGTAGTAAATAGCTGTGGTAAAGAACCAGAAATATATGCAAGGTTAGCATTTACAGTGTCTTCAGAAAGTATTCACACCCCTTGATTTTTTCCACGTTGTGTTACAGCCTGAATTAAAAAATTAATTAAATTGAGATTTTGTGTCACTGATCTACGCACAATACCCCATAATGTCAAAGTGGAATTTTGTTTGTAGAACCTTTTGGAAATTAATAAAAAATGAAAAGCTGAAATCCTCTTGAGTCAGTAAGTATTCAACCCCTTTATGGCAAGCCTAAATAAGTTCAGGAGTAAAATAATATGCTTAACAAATCACATAATAAATTGTATTGACCCATTCTGTGTTCAATAATAGTGGTTAACATGAATTTTGAATGACTACCCCATCTCTCTACCCCACACATAAAATTATCTGTAAGGTCCCTCAATCGAGTAGTGAATTTCAAGCACAGATTCAACAACAAAGACTAGGGAGGTTTTTCAATGCCTCGCAAAGAAGGGCACCGATTGGTAGATGTAAAAATTATTATAATAACAGACGCTGAATATCCCTTTGAGCATAGTTATTAATTAGGCTTTGGATGGTGTATCAATACACACAGTCACTACTACTAACTCGATTGCCGGAGAGGAAGGAAACCGCTCTGGGATTTCACCATGAGGCCAAAGGTGACTTTAACTGAGGATGGATCAACAACATTGTAGTTACGCCACAATACTAACTTAAATGACAGAGTGGAGAGAAGGAAGGCTGTACAGAATAAAAATATTCTAAAACATGCATCCTGTTTGCCCTGTTTGCAACAAGGCACTAAAGTTAGAAATGTGGCAAAGAAATTAACTTTTTGTCCTGGATACAAAGGGTTATGTTTGGGGCAAATCCAACAAAGCACATCACTGAGTACCACTCTTCATATGTTCAAGCATGTTGGTGGCTACATCATTTTGTGGGTATACTTGTTATCGGCAAGGACTAGGGAATTTTCTGGGATAAAAAGAAACTGAAAATACAGCTAAGCACAGGCAAAATCCTAGAGGAAAACCTGGTTCAGTCTTCTTTCCAACAGACACTGGGAGATTAATTCACCTTTCAGCAGGACAATAACCTAAAACACAAGGCCAAATCTATGCTGGAGTTGCTTACCAAGACGACATTACATTTACATTTTAGTCATTTAGCAGACGCTCTTATCCAGAGCGACTTACAGTTAGTGAGTGCATACATTATTTTTTGTATTATTTCTTCATACTAGCCCCCCGTGGGAATCAAACCCACAACCCTGGCGTTGCAAACGCCATGCTCTACCAACTGAGCTACATCCCTGCCGGCCATTCCCTCCCCTACCCTGGACGACGCTGGGCCAATTGTGCGCCGCCCCATGGGTCTCCCGGTCGCGGCCGGCTACGACAGAGCCTGGATTCGAACCAGAATATCTAGTGGCACAGCTAGCACTGCGATGCAGTGCCTTAGACCACTGCGCCACTTGAATGTTCCTGAGTGGCCTAGTTACAGTTTTAACTTAAATCGGCTTAAATCTGTGGCAAGACTTGAAAATGGCTTTCTAGCAATGATCAACAACCAACTTGACAGAGCTTAAAGAATTTGTTAAAGAATAATGGGCAAATATTGTACAATCCAGGTGTGGAAAGCTCTTATAGAGAAAGATTCACAGCTGTAATTGCTGCCAAGGTGTTACTAACATGTATTGTCTCAGGGGGGTGAGTAGTTATCTAATCAAGGTATATTAGTGTTTTATTTATCATTCATTTTTAATACATGTAAGAATTGTTCTTCCACTATGACATTATAGAGTATTTTGTGTAGATCGTTGACCAAAAATGATAATTAAATCCATTTTAATCCCACTTTGTAACACAACAAAATTAGCAAAAAGTGAAGGGGTGTGAATACTTTCTGAAGGCACTATGTCTAATATCTAACATATATACATTGCCTAATAGTATCTATATTGGATATTTGTATCAGCAATACTCATGAAAAGTCCTGGTCTCTGTGCAGGCACCACAGCCCTGTATCTGTTCCTGGGGATGCATCCTGATCTGACCAGTAACTACCCCAGCAAGGAGACCTTTGAGGAGATCCAGTTCTTCAATGGCCACAACTACCACAGGGGCATCGACTGGTATGTGACTCCCCTTGTCCTACTCGATCATTTGCATTGCCACCACTCCGGCACTAATTCCTCTTCTCCAAGACATTTCCAACAGTCCTGGTTGTGTTTTGGGGGCAGCATGTTGGAATGGAGAGATAAATTGCTCATGTTAACCACCATGCTTTTCATAGTATATTAAACCAACTGAGTTGCACAGTTTTGAGACATATTCCAGTTAGTATTTTTGGCTTTAGAGGAATGTTTCATCCTTCAAAGGGAGAGGCTTTGGTTCATCCCCCTCTGAGCTCAATCATTGATTAACAGAAAGCAGACCATTGGATTAATGTGTGTGGTGGGCTCAGTTGTGGAAAATCAGTCTCTTACTCCCATTCAGCTAGTGACTGGTTTATGCCGGTGCAGTCATATGTTTTATCCCAAACATTTCATAATTTTCATAGTTATTGATGAAAAATGAAACTAGTCTGTGTTGTTTACATAGGATATTGGTATTTGTTATATGGACAAGAATTATATAGTTTATCTTGAATCATTCTGATCCTTTTTGTCAGGTAATTGTTGTTGTTATACTGTTATGTTGTACTTAAATGCTGCAAAGGAATTGTCTTTTGGTGACAAAGATTAATCTAACCTGATTCAAACCGCTCTGTCTGTTTTTCCTCGCTGGAACAGGTACATGGAGTACTTTCCCCTACCCTCCAACACCAGCTCAGACTTCTACTTTGAGAAGAGTGCCAACTACTTTGACTCAGAGGTGGCTGCACGGCGGGCAGCCGCCCTCCTGCCCAAGGCCAAAATCATCACCATCCTGATCAACCCTGCAGACAGGGCCTACTCATGGTACCAGGTGAGCCTCCCTCCCAGAGAAAAAACACTTCCCACTGTTCCATTTCCAACATCAGACTCTATTATAGGGAGAGCAATTGGGTGAAATGTTGTGGGTGGCTTGAGGGTAGCTTCACTCCTTTTCCAGGTCAGCTGCATTGATGATTTCCCTTGAGCTTGGAAATAAATTATCTAATATCCTGGTATAGAAATAGGTGATGTACCGGTTTGTAGGAGTGTGAAATGAGTTGGAATGCCCTCTGCAAGGACACAGAGCTGTGGATGAATCTGGCAAGATGGGCTGACTGTGATGTCATATCTGTCTGTTCTGCCCCAGCACCAACGTGCCCATGGCGACTCAGTCGCCCTGAAGTATACTTTCCATGATGTCATCACTGCTGGCCGCGATGCCCCCATCAAGCTGCGGGTGCTCCAGAACCGCTGTATGGTACCGGGCTGGTATGCCACCCATCTGGACCGCTGGCTCAACCACTACCAACCCAGCCAGGTACGTTTGGTCATCTGGGTCCCAGGTGTGCATGCTTATAGTCATGTGTGTTTACAGTTGTCAGTAAGTGATTGGGCAAAAGCATGTGGTTAAATGGAAACAAACATTTATTTATTCAGTCTGTATACAGTGAGGGGAAAAAAGTATTTGATCCCCTGCTGATTTTGTACGTTTGCCCACTGACAAAGAAATGATCAGTCTATCATTTTAATGGTAGGTTTATTTGAACAGTGAGAGACAGAATAACAACAAAAAAATCCAGAAAAACGCATGTCAAAAATGTTATGAATTGATTTGCATTTTAATGAGGGAAATAAGTATTTGACCCCTCTGCAAAACATGACTTAGTACTTGGTGGCAAAACCCTTGTTGGCAATCAGAGGTCAGATGTTTATTGTAGTTGGCCACAAGGTTTGCACACATCTCAGGAGGGATTTTGTCCCACTCCTCTTTGCAGATCTTCTCCAAGTCATTAAGGTTTCGAGGCTGACGTTTGGCAACTCGAACCTTCAGCTCCCTCCACCGATTTTCTATGGGATTAAGGTCTGGAGACTGGCTAGGCCACTCCAGGAACTTAATGTGCTTCTTCTTGAGCCACTCCTTTGTTGCCTTGGCCATGTGTTTTGGGTCATTGTCATGCTGGAATACCCATCCACGACCCATTTTCAATGCCCTGGCTGGGGGAAGGAGGTTCTCACCCAAGATTTGACGGTACATGGCCCCGTCCATCGTCCCTTTGATGCGGTGAAGTTGTCCTGTCCCCTTAGCAGAAAAACACATAATGTTTCCACCTCCATGTTTGACGGTGGGGATGGTGTTCTTGGGGTCTTAGGCAGCATTCCTCTTCCTCCAAACACGGCAAGTTGAGTTGATGCCAAAGAGCTCGATTTTGGTCTCATCTGACCACAACACTTTCACCCAGTTCTCCTCTGAATCATTCAGATGTTCATTGGCAATCTTCAGACGGGCATGTATATGTGCTTTCTTGAGCAGGGGGACCTTGCGGGCGCTGCAGGATTTCAGTCCTTCAGGGCGTAGTGTGTTACCAATTGTTTTCTTGGTGACTATGGTCCCAGCTGCCTTGAGATCATTGACAAGATCCTCCCGTGTAGTTCTGGGCTGATTCCTCACCGTTCTTATGATCATTGCTATTCCACGAGGTGAGATCTCCCCAGGCCGAGGGAGATTGACAGTTCTTTTGTGTTTCTTCCATTTGCGAATAATCGCACTAACTTTTGTCACCTTTTCACCAAGCTGCTTGGCGATGGTCTTGTAGCCCATTCCAGCCTTGTGTAGGTCTACAATCTTGTCCCTGACATCCTTGGAGAGCTCTTTGGTCTTGGCCATGGTGGAGAGTTTGGAATCTGATTGATTGATTGCTTCTGTGGACAGGTGTCTTTTATACAGGTAACAAACTGAGATTAGGAGCACTCCCTTTAAGAGTGTGCTCCTAATCTCAGCTTGTTACCTGTATAAAAGACACCTGGGAGCCAGAAATCTTTCTGATTGAGAACGTCAGCCTCGAAACCTTAATGACTTGGAGAAGATCTGCAAAGAGGAGTGGGACAAAATCCCTCCTGAGATGTGTGCAAACCTTGTGGCCAACTACAATAAACATCTGACCTCTGATTGCCAACAAGGGTTTTGCCACCAAGTACTAAGTCATGTTTTGCAGAGGGGTCAAATACTTATTTCCCTCATTAAAATGCTAATCAATTTATAACATTTTTGACATGTGTTTTTCTGGATTTTTTTGTTGTTATTCTGTCTCTCACTGTTCAAATAAACCTACCATTAAAATTATAGACTGATCATTTCTTTGTCAGTGGGCAAACGTACAAAATCAGCAGGGGATCAAATACTTGTTTCCCTCACTGTATACTGTATGAGCATGGTTAGTACTGTGTGTGTATAGGTGTGTATAGACTGTTGGTGTTGTATTTGAGACAGCTCATCTTGTCTATCTGACCTACTGTGGTGTTGTAACTGGTTCCTCAGATCCTGGTTCTGGATGGTCAGGTGCTGAGGACGGAGCCTTTTGCCGTGATGGACAAGATCCAGAAGTTCCTTGGGCTGACAAACACACTGAACTACCACAATATTCTAGCGTGAGTGTCTTATTAGGCCTTGGAAATACTGTAGACCCACTTGCTAGAGCCAACACTTGGCAAATGAAGGCTTTTGTTTCCCTAACCATTTGAAATGTAACATTATGCAGATTAATGTATTGAGCTGGCCAACACCAGTGTGGCTGTGGAGGAGCCCATCTTTCCTGTTTGGAGCAGAGGTGCTTGGTTTGTGAACAGCTTTGATGTGATTTTCAGAATGTTCCCATGTGGAGGGATCACCATCGCTTTGACATCACCATGACAACCGATACCCTTTCTTTTGCCTCCCCCTGTTCACCAGCCCCCATATCTCTGTTTCTGCCTCTGATGCTTGACCACATAATCACTCAGCCAGCCTCGTAAACAGCAACATCTGTCAGCCACATCCTCTGTAGACAATGGATATGTTTTGTCCCGTGTCTCTTCTCTAAACACGAAGAGCCGCAAACCATCTGTTCAGGATGTTCCCTTTTGATTTTGTTGAGAATTTATTTTCATCATTTTGACTGGCCCGCCTCCATTTTATGGGTCTGTGTTCCTCTGTTCCAGGTTTGATCCCAAAAAAGGGTTCTGGTGCCAGTTGTTAGATGGAGGGAAGACCAAATGCTTGGGAAAGAGCAAAGGACGGAAATACCCTGACATGGACACAGATGTAATTTATTATTAACCTTTCCCTAAACATAAAAGTGTATTAAATTATTCAACACTTATTTCACTTTTGTCACCTTGAAAAGCAAGTATTTTTATATAGTTGGATTGTCTCTCCTAGAATAGATTTTATAGAAGAAGAAAAAAATATGTATTTCCTACAGTCAGTGCTGCTTTATCATCTCATTGCTTGTCTGTGACAGACTCGGCTCCTTTCAGGCTGGGTTTGGAAAGCCACCAGATCGGGTAGAGTGTCTAATGAGCAGACAGAGAGGGGTTTTGAGGGGGGCAAGGTGGGCAGTGGGCACTGAGCTCAGGTCCTTGAAGTTACCTTGACTGTTTTGGCACAGACACCTCGGAGGTAATTAGCTGGGTAATGGCGGGTGATTTTTCTCTCTCTGCTTCAGTCAGAATGGCAGGGCTCATGAGACTCACAGAGCAGAGTTGCAGTGCCCGCTGCCTGAGTTGCTCAGTATCTGGGCAAAAAATCTCTGCACACTAAGTTAACGACAGATCATGTAAAATTTAATGTGGTATTGTTCCCTGGGCATAGAGTTAGATATTCATGATAACATTGAAGATTTTAGTATAATTTGAACACCATCTAAATGGGCAACTACGGAATCTAGGGTGGAAGCTACAAATGATGTATTGGTCTATTAGAATTTTTCTTGTAACTATATGACCCTATATTTGTCTCTCTCTCTCTCTCTCTCTCTCCCTCTTGTCCTGTGGCAGTCTCGCTCTTTCCTTAGGGAGCATTACAGGGACCACAACATAGAGCTGTCCAAGCTGCTCTATAAGATGGGCCAGCCTCTGCCCAGCTGGCTCAGGGAGGAGCTGCTCCACACCAGGTAGCCTCAGCATGGCCGGGGACACAAGGACAGAGGTGCCACCCCAACCTGCCCACACAGAGGGGATGCACTCTCCCCTCTGCTCCAGCCAGTCACCGCCACACGGGGTGACCAGGAGCTGAGGAAGTAGGAGAGACACAGCAGCCCCTCCATGCCCACTCAACCCAGTGGCCCCCAGGGACCAGGGACCCCAGCTTGGGGTGTGGGCCTCAGAAGGGAAAAGAGGCAGGGGTGAAGGAGAGACGTGAACTGTGTTTAGGATTGTTCTATTTCTTTCTCAGAAAGAATGACAAAGTGCCCGTCTTGACCATGGGCACATGCACACAGCAACACTGGGGCAAAGAGAGAAGAGGGAGGAATCAAAGAGATGTATCATTTCCTCAAGGAGAACCAATGTTCTTATTCGGTCTCTCACACAGAAAGACAGACAGACACACTCACTCTCTGTGCGCTTTGCAGAGGGAGGAGAAAGACTTTGTTTCTCTGTGCCAGTCATGAAAAATACACTAGCAAATAATGGATATTCAAGTGCCAGAGTGGAATGTTAATTTGAAAGTATTTCTGAATTTATATTTTAATAATTAACACTCATATACTGCTGGATGTCTGTATTTGTTTCCAAGCTGTTATGGTTGCATAATGCATCTGTCGAGACTTGTATGTTCCTTTTAACTGTTCCATGTTTTTAATCTGTGTTCATCTGAAAGCATAACTGGAGTCCATGTATTGCTCCCACAGACCACCTGACCTTTATCCAGTCAAGTCAAATCACCTTTGGGTCTCTAAGGCCTTCAATTTAATGAATCCACAGTACAGTGGGTTAAAAAAGTGAAAACTGTAATGATATTTCCAAACGAGACAAGCTTGCTTTGCATTGGTCAGTGGAATGTTCCCGCTTGTCCTTGGTTGTAACTGCCTTAATAATGAAATATTTAAACCCATTCCTAAATACAGCTGACCCTACCATGTCTGTAGAGTACACTGCAAACTGAACATAAATGTGGCATGAGAAATTTAGCTGCACGTTTAAAGGCCTTAAGGTGGACATTGCAATTTATCACTCCGAGGAGATGGGCATCATCATCGCCATCCAACGTGTTACTGTACCGAGCACATCTCTTGATTTCCTCTAATAGAGCAAGGAGAGCAGTATGTTGACTCATGGTCTTTCCCAACTCATCTGACTCCAGCTTAATCACCTCCCTATTCATTCTGTCACCTGATTTGTTCCTCATATTGTGCCTGTACAATAGGTGAGAGCAGAATAGAAGGATATCTTTTGATCGGCTCCACTTGGGAAGTATACTGGGACCCTTAGCCCTAGTGTCGTGATGTCCAGTTACAGACAACACCGTCTTCCCTTTCACTTGGAATGGCTTTGCCACATGTTGTTGTCAAACCAACACACCAGAGGAGCGTAGGTCACAGCAACATGTATCTAGCTCTGCAGCATTTAGCTCTGCAGTGGTTGATTTAGTATTTAGTATGCCCTTTGAACGCAAGCCCACTGAATCAGATGGTAGTGTAAATGGCCGCCTGTAAGAAGTGGTCCGTATCCTTCCATGTAGGATGGCTCTTAAAGGTTCACACTGCACCATGTCATCCTCATACATTATTCATCACTGCAGCTTATAGCCCTAGCCCATTTCAAAGTGTCCAATCAGGTGTGTTCTGCAAAGACTTTGGGGAAAATGAAGAGGTGAAATTGGATTTGAAGCTGCAAATTCAAGACTGTTAATCCCACCCTCTGGAGGAACTGGAGTTTTCTATACAGGACACATTGAGAGCCTTTTCATTTCTCAGTTTATTAGTCAAGGATAGAGGAATGTAAACTCACATCGTTTTATCTCCTGTTAGATGCTATGGAGACAGATACAAATAATAAGAACATATCTGGGAGGTTAATGTTTCTTTGTTGTATTACAATTGAGTATGTACAGACACATGATCTACTCTGAATCCATGCTCTCCTAGAAGCACAATATTTATTTCTCAACACTAAGTGAAAGAAGAAGGTTTTGGTACAACTTTCCTGTTAAAGAGAACAGTCCTTGTTTGTTTGAGGGATTTTGCAGTGCTCCAGAAAACAAGGGTCCATTTAGCATTGTGTATTACTTGGACTCGTGTAAACAAGTGTGGTCTTATGGGACCATTCTAGGTTAATTGTATTTAAGGTACTGAATCATGCACCTTGTGTGGTGACACACACGCATGCACAAATGCTGCTCTCATTTCAATTTGCTCAAGGAGCTGTGATATATTCACAAATCCTTTGTCTTGTCATTTCCTTTGTCTTGTCATTTCCTTTGATTTTGAGCTGTTTTACAATGCAATATATGGTACAAGTGTTCTGGTTCAGAGTATCAGGGAGGGTGTTGTGTTGTTGTTTGAGCCTATAGACACGATGGTCAGGAGATGGGCCGAGCACGTTCCCATGTCTGTGGGCAGTTCCTTCATTACCCCACTCACTCAGCAAAAGTCCCAGTGAATTTCACTCTGTATGATAATGTTGGACATTGAGTAGTGATAATTAATTAACTATAAGGAAATGATAATCATCTGGACTGTACAATCAACCAATTGTTGTTAATATTTTTTATTGTTGGTAGCTAATATTTTTGTGATTTTTAATTTCCAAATAAAGAAACCACTGTCTTTTTAACTTTTGTCATGCATTTTAATTTTGTAGTTGATGACGATCTCTTGGAGCAAGTAATGTGATAAGAGCAGGACAGGGAGCCACCCTGAAAGCTGTGTAAACCAATGTGGCTCATAAACTAGGTTTTATCCAATTGGCGACAGATTTTCATGTGAATATTGTAAAACCCACCTAAAGAAAATATGCGCATTTTCGCACGGAACAGATTCGTTGCGGATTTAAGTCAGTGCGTGATGACGTAATGCACACGTTTTTTTCGCTTACATTTTCATGTACCAAATAAAACATTAAAGTTCAATGTGTTTCCATCGCATTTTCAATTCTACTGATAGTTTGTCAAACTTTTGCGTTAAATAGCAAATGCCCCTACTCTGGTCCTGGCATTTGCGCTCTATCGAACAGCTCGCAGATACAGTGCGGGTAGGCTAGTTTACATTATGAGATTATTATGGATAAGAGCGAGAATAGTTTTATTTGTCAAACGGCAGGCAAGCATCAATCATGTCACCAGAATAAGACCCTTGATATTTATGGGAAAGGAGCATTAAGATCATCTTGCACTTTCACCACCCTGTGAAGTTCATCATAACTTATTTCATCTGTAGCCTAATAAACTGTATTGTGTCTATAGAGTCGTAGTTGGAGGACCACACACATATAATCGCGTGACTCCAAATTTACTTCTAAGTGATGGTTATTATATCAATATTTGCGCGTAAAGGCGTTTCCACCACAATTTGTCATACTCAATTTCACTGACACAAAAAGATCCCATGTCGAACAAACAAATAATCTGTCGGCATTTATAAAATTGTACTGAAACTACCTGTTTCCATCACAGCTCAGTCATTTTTTTTTTTTTTTTTTTATAAGGTATGACTTTACTTGCATAAAAACTGGATGGAAACGTGGTGAGTGACTGTACATTTTCTTCTTAGCTGTCAAATAACAGTAAATCCAGTGCTTAATTTGAGCCGGATCCTGCCGGAACAGGATAGGGAAAAGTAATGTATGGCCATATATATCAAAAAACGTGACATATATTTTAAAATATATGATAATGTATTTAAAACGCATATATAAATCTCACAACCCCATATAAAATAATTATAATATGGATATATATTTTCATCATGCAAAATGTACGCAGAACATATTTTTTGTTGTTCAATGCATTTATTGCTTTGAAATGTATTCCATAAAAGTTTTTTTTTTACATAACATATATTTAAAAACCATACATACATGTAGGGATTCATGATTTAGTCATTGCATTTGGTGTTAGGCAACATTATTGCTACTTTATTGTTTCTTGTAGCTACCGTAGATGATACTTGCCATCTCATGTTGAGATGTGGCAGACAACTATTGTAGGTTTATAATTGCAAAACAGTGCCCCTCTGTCTCTGTATGTGTAGGCTATCTATCTGATGCTGTCTGGTCAAAAAGAGTATGACATTGTAGCATTGAATGCAAGGGAAGCCAGCGAGCATTTGGCTTCCCTTGATAAAAGAAGTATAAAATAATAGCCAATCAGCGTTGAGATAAACTGAGCGAGCTCAACTGTGAATGGTGCTGGCGCACCAAAAAAAAGTGTCAAGGGAAGCCAGTTTGGATTTGGCTTCACTCCAATCACATGACATAGAGAGCAATACATAATTGACAGAAACAACTTGAATTGTTGCATCTCATTGTGTTGTTGTCCTCCGGTGGCTAGCTAGCTAAGATTGTCCCTTTCCTAAATTAGCAATGGATGGAGATAGGGATTTGGACTTGTGGTTTTACTTAATTCTCTGTCCTGGCCAATGATTGTAACGTCGATTCTGATCCAACCATAAATTCATACATTGTGCCCCTGGCCTGAGAGGATGGAAGTTAAGTATGTAGCTAGATGTAGAAGGCTAATGTTAACAATGAAAATAAGTTAGCCTAGCGAGCAAGCATTTTATCCAGGTAGCCTAGGACAACAAAAAATAAAAGCATGTACTGTATGACAGAGTCATAGACCGTTTCGTCAACATGAAAGAGCGGAGGATGGCATTGGCATTTCTCTACAAGTAGGGTGAGTCAACATGTTTTTTCTACTTGCACGAACGCACACTCGCACACAGAGAAATCAGAACCATGGACAGCCACATCATATTTAGCTGACGTTGATTGGACTAAATTGTTTTTGGTATCTTTTAGTTCTCACTGTATTAGACTAAGCATAGGTGATTTGTTAATGTTGAAATGTTGAAGATGAAATGGTGCTGGAATAGTGGAGGTAGCTCCTGTTTTCATTGCGACTTGCAGTAACTCTCCATGGTTCTAAATCAATAGTTGTTTAGTAGTCCGAAAATGTCGTAAACATTAGCTTGCTTGACCATACTGTAGGTCTTGTAACTGTTTGTTACATGCAACATGCTTTATGGACTTCACCGGACAGAGGTTGCTCTTCTAACTTCAGTTTTGTGATGAAACAAAGGTGTGGTTGAATTTATTCTAACACTGTGTCTTCTTATTGTCTCGGCCTTAGGCCTATATATCACGGTCGCAAGGCACATTAACTAACAGGTTATAGAGCAAACAACGCAGTTATCACAACACATACAGTAGGTTGTAATATGGCTTTTTTCCTGGCTTGGCTTCCACAGTGATTTTACCCACGCACCGCTACTGTACACAAGCACATTATCTATAGAAAATGATGGAGTTTAAATGGTGTTCTGAGTGATATTTACCTTTTATGTTGAACTTGTAAAGTTTAAATGTGTAAACTGATCGAGTGAAAACCATAAGCGATCTTGACATAAAGATGACTGGGTTTGCGGCTAAGCTAGCCTAGCCCATAGAATAACATGAAGAAATGGTGCCAGCTAATATTCTGGTTTGAATTTATTGATTCATAGCTCCTCTGAGGTAATATTGTGGTTTCTTTTCTACTCCGTTTATATTTTCTAGGCCCTGACATCTCCAGATTCCAAGTGTTATATATTACAGAGTTGTATTATTATTAAAACAATTTACTGTATACACTAAGTCTATTGCTATTAGCTTAGTGGCTACCGTAGGCTGGCTCAGTATTGAGATGGCTGATTTGGTTTATGGTTTATTTAGCTATAAAGGTTAAAACAGGCTTCCTTATATGTGTATTTATTTTTATTGAAACAGTACATGATTGTTAACCTTTATATAATCTGAGGTTAAGATAATGGTATATTTTAAATACAAGTCAAGTTAGCATGACTATTTTAAATAAAGGTAATGTATTATGTTACTTTACTTACAGTACTTTATAGTCTTTTACAGCATCTGACTGAATTATTCATGTTTTGCAGATCAAAATTCACCCAGGCTCAAACATTATGGTCCCAAAGAACGCCTGGAGGGCGCTAATGCAACCAGGCCAACAGTTCCACTGCCATGACAAGAGCGCTGTTGGGTGCTTTTGATGTTGACATGTTGCTGAAAAGCAACCTGAGAGGTATGTACAGAGATCGTATAGACCGTAGAATTAGAATTACTATAAGGGGCATAGGCCCTTAGATCATGGAAGGGCTGGGCCTTGCGGGTGATGGAGAAGCTTTCTCAGGCTCAGTCGAATTTGTAGTCTCCAAGTTTGAAGAAGATCCAATCACATTGGGTCATTTTTGGGGGGTCTCCATCTCAGAATGAACATATAAGGATAACAGGTAACCGGAGGCACATTGCCTGTGAAAAGAGGCTAGTTGCTGTTCACGCAAACCAACACTGTCTGATGGGAATGTCCGTTTTACTCATTCTAATTCTATGGGACTATGGAAAGGGAAAGGGGGATACAGAGTCAGTTGTACAACTGAATGCATTCAACTGAAATGTGTCTTCCGTATTTAACCCAACCCCTCTGAATCAGAGAGGTGTGGGGGGCTCCCTTGATTGACATCCATGGCTGTGGTATAGTCTGTATATATATGTATGTTGTCACGGGCGCCAATGAAGTACGACCAAAGCGCAGCGTTGGGAGTGAACATGATGATTTTAATGTAGAAACACACGACAAAACAAAACACGATCCGTGACGTCCTCAGTTACACCGACTGAACATAGAACAAAAACCCACAACCCCAAGGTGAACAATGACAGTTTAAATATGGCTCCCAATCAGAGATAACGAGCCGACAGCTGACACTCGTTACCACTGATTGGGAGTCACTCACCCAAACACAGAAACAACCAATAACCACCCAACCAACCCAAACACAACAATACTTAACACACTCTGGCTAAAATACCAAGTCCCGGAACCAGAGCGTGACAGTACTCCCCCCAAAGGCGCGGACTGCGACCGCGCCTCAAAACCCCAAATAGGGGAGGGCTGGGTGGGTGTTGCTCCTCGGAGGCGGCTCCGGCTCCGGGCTTGACCACCACCCTACATAACTCCCCCCGTAATGGCCCCGGTCCAATCCAACCCAGCTGGCTGGATCCAAACTGATGACGCGCACCCCTAGCTTGGCGCGTGAGACAGGGATGGACCGGACCTGGCCGACGATACGCACCCTCGGCTTGGTACGTGGAGCCGGAACGGACCTCCTCAGGTTGACGACTCGCCTCCCTGGCTTGGTGCGAGTAGCAGGAATAGGCTGAACCAGGTTGACGACTCGCCCCCTTAGCCTGGTGCGAGTGGCAGGAACAGTCCGAGTTGGGCCGACGACGCACACCGTAGTCTTGGTGCGTAGAGCAGAGACAGGCCGGGCTGGGCTGGCGACGCACCCCGTAGGCCTGGCGCGGGGCGCAGGAACAGGCCGAGCTGGGCTGGCGACGCACCCCGTAGGCTTGGTGCGTTGAGCAGGGACAGGCCGGGCTGGGCTGGCGAAACGCACCACAGACTTGGTGCGGGGAGCAGGAACGGGCCGAGTCGGGCTGGCGACGCGCACCGTAGGTTCAATGCGAGGAACAGGAACAGACAGAACCGCACTGGGGACACACACCCCTGGCCCTACACGGGGATCAGGAACGGGCCGGACCGGACTGGAAACACCCCCCAGTACCTCTCGCCGTGCCTCCACACTTTCCATCCCCTTCGTAACCAGTGGCCCCCTTAAACTGGCGGCCATATCTGCCAACCTCTTGCACTCCTCCGGGCCGTACACCTTCTGCCCCGACGTCGTGAGCCCCCTAAAAATTTTCTGGGGGTCTCTCCTCTCGGTGGACCAGGCCTCCATAGTCCTCTCCCAACCTTCGCTCTTCTGGCTCCACCACTCGTTATCCAACTGCTGCTTGGTCTCGTTGTGGTGGGTTTTTCTGTCACGGGCGCCAATGAAGTACGACCAAAGCGCAGCGTTGGGAGTGAACATGATGATTTTAATGTAGAAACACACGACAAAACAAAAACACGATCCGTGACGTCCTCAGTTACACCGACTGAACATAGAACAAAAACCCACAACCCCAAGGTGAACAATGACAGTTTAAATATGGCTCCCAATCAGAGATAACGAGCCGACAGCTGACACTCGTTACCACTGATTGGGAGTCACTCACCCAAACACAGAAACAACCAATAACCACCCAACCAACCCAAACACAACAATACTTAACACACTCTGGCTAAAATACCAAGTCCCGGAACCAGAGCGTGACATATGTATTATTTGTAGCATTGTACAGCTAAACCAGAGTCATGATCTTTAGACCTAACTCAAATTTAAATATTTGGCTTTGGGGAATTATTTATGACACATTGAATGTATTTCATTTGAACAATTCTAGGTGGCAAAGCTAAAAGAGGAGAAAAGGTGGGGAGCTAAAAGACAAATTGGATCCTGAAACAATACCCGGTGAGTAGGTTTTTTCTTCATCGATTACAAATAAGCATTTGACAGTGTGCGGGTATCTTCATGATATTGTTTTTAAAAGAATATGACTTATAAATGACTCATGGCAGAAAGAATGGTGAATATTATCGCAGACACTGATATGGATTAAAGGGATACTGCGAGATTTCCAGATTTCCTTTTTTCACTCTACTTACCAAGAGTCAGACGAACTCATGGAAACCATTTCTATGTGTGCAGTTTGGAGATTTTTGAAGGTAAAATTGACTGATAATCATAAGAAACGAGATTCTAGCCTCTTCCTCAAAATCTGTCCTGTTAGTGCATAGAGATGTATAGAGATCGCAACATTGTATCTGTCTCATAATGGAGTCGGTAAGCGCACGGGCAGTGCCATTGATGCAATGTTGGGATCTGCTGGATACTGTCTCCTGTAGAATTCTCTGATACAGAGCAGAATTCATGGTTCCTTCTATTAAGGCAAGTCGTCCAGGTCCTGAGGCAGCAAAGCATCCCCAAACCATCACACCACCACCACCATGCTTGACCTTTGGTATGATGTTCTTACTGTGGAATGCAGAGTTTGGTTTTCGCCAGGCATAATGGGACCCATCTCGTCCAAAAAGTTGACTCAAGTTTGCCAAAAAGCACCTGGATGATCATCAAGACTCTGGGAAGAACGTTCTATGGACAGTCTTTTTGGAAGACATGGTTCCAGTAATGCCTGGTGAAAACCAAACTCTGCATTCCACAGTAAGAACATCATACAAAAAGTCAAGCATGGTGGTGGTGGTGTGATGGTTTGGGGATTTTCTACAATGTGAAAAATAGTAAAAAGAAAGAAAAACCCTGGAATTAGTGGGTGTGTCCAAACTTTTGACTGGTACTGTATATGAGCATATAATTATTATGCCCATATATACAGATATATGTATCCACACATATAAGTACAGTTGAAGTCGGGAGTTTACATACACATTAGCCAAATACATTTAAACTCAGTTTTTCACAATTCCTGACATTTAATCGAAGTAAAAAGTCCCTGTCTTAGGTCAGTTAGGATCACCACTTTATTTTAAGAATGTGAAATGTCAGAATAATAGTAGAGAGAATGATTTATTTAAGCTTTTATTTCTTTCATCACATTCCCAGTGGGTCAGAAGTTTACATACACTCAATTAGTATTTGGTAGCATTGCCTTTAAATTGTTTAACTTGGGTCAAACGTTTCAGGTAGCCTTCCACAAGCTTCCCACAATAAGTTGGGTGAATTTTGGCCCATTCCTCTTGACAGAGCTGGTGTAACTGAGTCAGGTTTGCTCGCACACGCTTTTTCAGTTCTGCCCTTAAATGTTCTATAGGATTGAGGTCAGGGCTTTGTGATGGCCACTCCAATACCTTGACTTTGTTGCCCTTAAGCCATTTTGCCACAACTTTGGTAGTATGCTTGGGGTCATTGTCCATTTGGAAGACCCATTTGTGACCAAGATTTAACTTCCTGACTGATGTCTTGAGATGTTGCTTCAATATATCCACATAATTTTCCTTCCTCATGATGCCATCTATTTTGTGAAGTGCACCAGACCCTCCTGCAGCAAAGCACCCCCACAGCATGATGCTGCCACCCCCGTGCTTCACGGTTGGGATGGTGTTCTTTGGCTTGCAAGCAACCCCCTTTTTCCTCCAAACATAACAATGGTCATTATGGCCAAACAGTTCTATTTTTGTTTCATCAGACCAGAGGACATTTCTCCAAAAAGTAAGATCTTTGTCCCCATGTGCAGTTGCAAACCGTAGTCTGGCTTTTTTATGGCGGTTTTGGAGCAGTGGCTTCTTCCTTGCTGAGCGACCTTTCAGGTTATGTCGATATAGGACTCGTTTTACTGTGGATATCGATACTTTTGTACCTGTTTCCTCCAGCATCTTCACAAGGTCCTTTGCTGTTGCTCTGGGATTGATTTGCACTTTTCGCACCAAAGTACGTTCATCTCTAGGAGACAGAACGCGTCTCCTTCCTGAGTGGTATGACGGCTGCGTGGTCCCATGGTTTTTATACTTGCGTACTATTGTTTGTACAGATGAACGTGGTACCTTCAGGCATTTGGAAATTGCTCCCAAGGATGAACCAGACTTGTGGAGGTCTACAATTCTTTTTCTGAGGTCTTGGCTGATTTCTTTTGATTTTCCCTTGATGTCAAGCAAAGAGGCACTGAGTTTGAAGGTAGGCCTTGAAATACATCAACAGGTACACCTCCAATTGACTCAATTGATGTCAACTAGCCTATCAGAAGCTTCTAAAGCCATGACATCATTTTCTGGAATTGTCCAAGCTGTTTAAAGGCACAGTCTACTTAGTGTATGTAAACTTCTGACCCACTGGAATTGGGATACAGTGAATTATAAGTGAAATAATCTGTCTGTAAACAATTGTTGGAAAAAAAGACTTGTGTCATGCACAAAGTAGATGTCCTAACCGACTTGCCAAAACTATAGTTTGTTAACAAGAAATTTGTGGAGTGGTTGAAAAACAAGTTTTAATGACTCCAACCTAAGTGTATTTAAACTTCCGACTTCAACTGTACATATACACTACCGTTCAAAAGTTTGGGGTCACTTAGAAATGTCCTTGTTTTCAAAAGAAAAGAAAAGTTTTGTCCATTAAAAGAACATCAAATTGATCAGAAATACAGTGTAGACATTGTTAATGTTGTAAATGGCTATTGTAGCTGGAAACGGCTGATTCTTAACGGAATATCTACATAGGCATACAGAGGCCCATTATCAGCAACCATTAGTCCTGTGTTCCAATGGCACGTTGTGTTTGCTAATGAAAGTTTATCATTTTAAAAGGCTAATTGATCATTAGAAAACCCTTTTGCAATTATGTTAGCACAGCTGAAAACTGTTGTGCTGATTATATAAGCAATAAAACTGGTCTTCTTGAGACTAGTTCAGTATATGGAGCATCAGAAATTGTGGGTTTGATTACAGGCTCAAAATGGCCAGAAACAAATAATTTTCTTCTGAAACTCGTCAGTCTATTCTTGTTCTGAGAAATGAAGGCTATTCCATGCGAGAAATTACCAAGAAACTGAAGATCTTGTACAACGCTGTGTACTACCCCCTTCACAAAACAGCGCAAACTAGAAAGAGGAGTGGGAGGCCCCGGTGCACAACTGAGCAAGAGGACAAATACATTAAACTGTCTAGTTTGAGAAACAGACGCCTCACAGGTCCTCAACTGGCTGCTTCATTAAATAGTACCCGCAAAACACCAGTCTCAACGTCAACAGTGTAGAGGCGACTCCGGGATGGACTATGACAACTTTGTATAGGCCTACATTCCGGGGGAGGTTTTTATACAGTTAGAGGATTTTGACATTTGGCATTGTATTCTTTAATGCAGAAAATAAATAGTATAATTTGGTACGGTATATGACAGGACTAAATAGCAGATTTTGTTTTGTTTTTAACAACAGAATTTCACTAGTTGAAATTTGTGCAAATTGTTGCTGTACCATATTTTTGGGGTGCTGTGTAGGCTACATATGAACCGCTTGGTGGTAGTGAAGTGCATGGTCCACTTCCGGATAAAGAAAGCTTGAACTCTGAACCCGGTTGCGATTGTTCTTTCCTTTCCTGTTTCGGCTTTAGAAGAGACACATTGAGGTAAGATATCGCAGAATTTAAATCCAAAGTAATCCTATTTCACTCTATGTATATAGCGCCCTTTGTACTTTTAATTGATACACTGAGCTTTGATATGTATGTAAAATGTGCTATTTGTCTGAAATTGGCTATAGAAGTTTGGATTAGACCGCATTAGTGTCGACTGGAAGCAGCGGTTTCCATAATTGGAAGGCCTGAATTTCGCTTACTGGATGGAGCACATTGAGTGGGTTTTGTGATTTGCCATGTTAACTATATTGTCTTCCCCCTTGTGCATTTTTGCTGCTGTGAATTCCTATTCCTTTAAAATTATATCGAAGGGACATGTTGAGTGTAACGTTAGCTAGTTAGGTTGATGTCGTGGTTATTCAGTGCTAACGTTACAGTTGTTGGCTAACGATGGGGTACTGCAGTTTTTAGTCTTGACATTGCTGTGACAATCACACATGGATTATTTTTGTATTGAAATTGTGTCGTGTTGTACAATCTGATATAACGTTAGCTAACTAGTCTAGCTACTTGCTGTGGTGCCATGTGATTTTTGTATCAAACGTTGTTTTTTTTAGCTAGCTTACGTTAGTTGGTTATTGGTCAGTTGCGATAAGTTAGTTAATGGTGGTCCATATGATACACAGTGATTCACTTAACTAGTTAGCAATGGTACTCACTCCACCTGGTCCCAATTTGGGGCACTTGAATGGATGCTAATGCCAGACTTGTCTGACGCCATCAATGATGACCAATGTCTATTTTGCAGCTATGGCACCTCGTAAGGGTAAGGAAAAGAAGGAAGAGCAGGTCATTGCCCTGGGACCCCAGGTTGCCGAAGGCGAGAATGTTTTTGGAGTCTGCCACATCTTTGCATCCTTCAATGATACCTTCGTTCATGTCACTGATCTTTCGGGCAAGTAAGTACTGGATACAATGGAACAGTGATGTTTTTGGGTTAAACTAATGCGTGTAAAAGGTGCATGCATCTCACTGCTATCCATCAATAGCAATCAGTCGTATGATCATATTGTGAGAGCAAATGCCTTGTCTGAATTGGTTTCAAATGTGTTGTCCCCTCCAGGGAAACTATCTGCCGTGTGACTGGTGGTATGAAGGTGAAGGCCGACAGAGACGAGTCCTCCCCCTACGCCGCCATGTTGGCCGCCCAGGACGTCGCCCAGAGGTGCAAGGAGCTGGGAATCACTGCCCTGCACATCAAGTTGAGGGCTACTGGCGGCAACAGGTAAGGAACCCCCCTCACTGATCTGAAGCACAATCTGGTGTTTTTCCATCAGACCTTGTCTTTGGTACATCCACAGTGCATGATGCAGCTAAATTGTTCTGGTACATTGTCCTTTGACTACTCTTGTTGCATCTGTAAATATACCATGCAATTAAAGGACCACTATTACAATGTAATTTCTTGTCCTAGAGAGGAAATGCTGGTGTGGGAAGTTCCTGTGGAGTTGATAAACATCACAAATAGGTCACTGACAGCTCAGTGTAGCTAGCTAGCATGCTAACCTTATATAGTTAGATGTCTATGTACAGTATCTTGCTAATGTTATCGTTGTAGCAGTTTATTTTTTTACTACATCATAATCAAAAGATTAGCCAAGCTGGCTCTATGGCTGGAGATGGATTTGCAGTAAGCATTGATTTAGGGAAAACTTCGCCACAGATGGAAACCGCTGGCCTATCTTTTACTTTTAATTTATTCACTTTTATATAACCAGGGGAAACCATTAAGTTCAGGGTCTTATTTCCAATGTGAGCAACAATTCAAGCATTTTCACCACAACATTAGTTACTTTCAATGTATACAATCAATCAAAACATTTATTTTATCAGAGCCCTAAATTCACCTTTTGGGACCAAAGACTAAAGTTGTTGGGACCTGTAGGTCATTACAGGACTGAGGGGCATAGTAACTGAAAGTAGTCTTCCCTAACTGAGGAGACCTGCGGAACCTCTAGAACCAACCAGTCTTGAGTGTTATATGAACTGGATTTCCAATTTAGAAGTGCGGTAGTATGGGAGTTTCTGGAGAAGTGCTTTTATATACAAATAAATGCCACTGTTGGGCCCTTCCGGTAGTCAGAATACCAGCCAACAGAACTATGAGAAGGGCATAAAATTACATTTTTGGGCCACCAGCCACTGGCAGGTAAATAAAAATAAATCTACCAGCCACTCAGTTTTTTTTACCAGCCCAAATATTTCTCCCCCTGCTGAAATTACACCAACAACACACACACAAAGATAAGCATGCTTTGTAATGTTTCTAAAACAATACATGTATTACTGGTAAGAAGTAATGTGGCATATTGTTTAATTTCATTTTGTGACCTGAGTCTTTTAACCACTATCACAGATGAGACAAATATTCACCTGTCCCTTTTAGGGCTTGGAGTTACCGCGACTCTAGTCATGTTTGTACCTGTGAGATTGAGTCCGACTGTAAGTCGCTCTGGATAAGAGCGTCTGCTAAATGACCAATTATTTATTTATTTATTTAGTAGAAGCTTTGTCTTCTCTTCCCTTGCAGTTGAAACTCAAACCTAGAAAAACAACCAAGCTTTTGAACAAAACAATGTAAATAGCCAAGAAACACAAGTACAAAGTCTCACTTCAGTAGACTTTTGTTTCAAGTAAAGAGACCAACTATTCCACCTCGTGTTGCAGCACGAGGTGGAATAGGCTATATAGATTCGTAGCTCTTTGATTTTGTGCAATTAATTTACCAGCTATGAAACAAAACCGGAAATACAAACAGCTACTGAAGCATTACTTTTACTATAAATGTGATCATACTTGACTATTTCTATTCACAAATGCGAGTGAAATGCTCACATTGTGGAGCCCTGACCACCGCCAACATGGCTTGTGAGATAGACATCTTACCTGCCAATGCCAAAATCTACCCGCGGGTGTTGGCGGGCCCTGTATATGAGACAATGATGTGTATGGAAATAATCACCAGGGAATAACCGCTATTGTCTTTGTTCATGATCATGCACGCTGCAAATGACATGTAACTTTTGCATTATCTGGATGGTTTCTAGCTAACGTTACACCTATCAAAGCACTGTAGTGAAGCGAAACTTCAGTGGTGAAAACATTCATCTTGGAGGAGCTAAATGCCATATCGCACAATTATACCATTTTATAAAATTGTCAGATACAGTGCATTTGGAAAGTATTCACACCCCTTGACTTTTTCCACATTTTGTTACGTTACAGCCTTATTCTAAAATGGTTACAATTGTTTTTTTCCCCTCATCAATCTACACACAATACCCCATAATGACGAAGAAAATATATATTTTTAGAAATGTTTGCTAATTTAGTTAAGTATTCAGACCCTTTGCTCAGTACTTTGTTAAAGCACCTTTGGTAGCGATTACAGCCTTGTCCCGAAACCACTCCTGCGTTGTCTTGGCAGTGTGCTTAGGGTCATTGTCCTGTTGGAAGGTGAACCTTCGCCCCAGTCTGAGGTCCTGAGCACTCTGTAGCAGGTTTTCATCAAGGATCTCTCTGTACTTTGCTTTGCTCCGTTCATCTTTGCCTTGATCCTGACTAGTCTCCCAGTCCCTGCCGCTGAAAAACATCAGCGCAGCATGATGCTGCCACCACCATGCTTCACCGTAGGGAGGGTGCCAGGTTTCTTCCAGACATGATGCTTGGCATTCAGCCCAAAGAGTTCACTGTTGGTTTTATCAGACCAGAGAATCTTGTTTCTCATGGTCTGAGAGTCTTTAGGTGCCTTTTGGCAAACTCCAAGCGGGCTGTCATGTGCCTTTTACTGAGGAGTGGCTTCCATCTGGCCACTCTACCACAAAGGCCTGATTGGTGGAGTGCTGCAGAGATGGTTGTCCTTCTGGAAGGTTCTCCCATCTCCACAGAGGAACTCTGGAGCTCTGTCAGTGACCATCGGGTTCTTGGTCACCTCCCTGACTCAAAGCCCTTCTCCCTCGATTGCTCAGTTTGGCCGGGTGGCCAGCTCTAGGAAGAGTCTTGGTGGTTCCAAACGTCTTGCATTATCTTGGACCTTCAAGGCTGCAGAATTTTGGGTACCCTTCCCCAGACCTGTTCCTCGACCCAATCCTGTCTTGGAGTTCTACGGACAATTCCTTCGACCTCATGGCCTCGTTTTTGCTCTGACGTGCACTGTCAACTGTGGGACCTTTTTATATAGACAGGTGTGTGCCTTCCCAAATCATGTCCAATCAATTGAATTTACCACAGGTGGACTGCAATCAAGTTGTAGAAACGTCTCAAGGATGATCAATGGAAACAGGATAAACCTGAGCTCAATTTCGAGTCTCATAGTAAAGGGTCTGAATACTTATGTAAAATTATGTTTTTTTATTTTTAATACATTTGCAAAATTGTATAGAAACCGGTTCGCTTTGTCATAGAGTATTGAGGAATTTATTTAATCAATTTTAGAGTAAGGCTGTAACGTAACAAAATGTTGAGAATTGGTCTGAATACTTCCTGACTGCACTGTATATATTTTGAATACAGACAAGCTAAAAAAATATAAAAGCATTTGCAAATTATCCATGGATTATGATAATTTTCTGGAGGAAATTTGCTCCATTGCTCATGTAGCCAAGTGGACACGAGGCTGTTTGGCTCATCTCAGTTGCGTAGAGGAATCACCTTGCAGCTGTTTCTGATGAATAAACAATGCCATGCTGGTGGGTGGTCCCATTCAAATAAAACCCATCCCTGAAACGTAACGTAGGCTGAAAAGAATTTGTATATCCATAGGAAGACAACGCATTCACACGGATTTGTGCTAATTGGGCAGTTTGGATTTGTCACTTCAAGCCCAGATATATCATACTTTGACTAAAGCTATGACTTGACTTAAATCGTTGTGCAACACTATTCTTTCAGCTCGAAAAAGTGGATTTCTACTGGTGTGGGCGTTTTTAAGTGCAGTCTATTTTGGCTGGGTTTATCTATAATGGACTATGTATTAGTCTTGTGTACAACATTACTCAGTGTGAACATTTGCCTTTCAGAACCAAGACCCCTGGACCAGGAGCACAGTCTGCTCTCCGTGCCCTGGCTCGTTCTGGCATGAAAATTGGACGCATCGGTAAGCTTTCGCTCAGTTACCCTGTCAGGAGAATCTGTAATAAGCAAGCTACTGCTGTTTATTTTTTCTCACCCCCCGCCTTAGACCAATCGATGGTCCACTTGTTAGTAGGGCTGGGCGATATATCGAATTCATTCAAATTTGTTTTAGCGCGATGTTCCTAATGCCTGTCGCAAGAATCGGGGTTTTTATTTTTACGTTTTAATAAGCGTTTGTCTTTTTGGTCTCATCTCCTTCGCTCCTTCTGTACTTGTGTGCACTGTGCATCTTCCCACTTGCACAGACATACAGCCCTTCCCACTGCCACTCACAAGATCACTTTTCCCTCTATGACAACAAGCAGTTTGAACTCGCTATTTTCGTTTAAGATTTGGTCAAACAGAATCTGTTTTAATGTTCAAACAGTTGGGAGACGGACAGGAGGGTGTATTCATTAGTTCTACCTTGTTAGCAAGCAGATAGATCCACTTATGCTAGAGTAAAAAGATTAGCTGGCTACTCACTAGCATGTGGGCTTGTGCTTGATTGTTTGAGACCTGTGTTTAATTTTCTATAATGGCTGCTACTAGAAGATGGTCATCATTAGTGTATGTGCATAGTTCTGGTTATATTTGTAACAAAGGGCCTTTTCGTAGACCAGACTTGAAAGCCAGATCAGTGAATATTGCAAAAAAGCAGGGTAAACTTTCTTTAAATAAAATATTTACATTATTAGTGGGTCTTGTGGTTGGGGATGACTTATATTTAGCCTAGGTATAACTTTACACGCCCTGGATTAGATTATTCCTGACTGTTTGAAATGCAGTGTATCAACCTTTTTAATTGTGCAGCAAAGCTTATTTAGAGAACATAAAAATATCTACAGTAGATGTGTATTGTGAATCCCCCATAAGTGTGTATATAAAAAATAAAGATTTTTAAGCCATATCGCCCAGCCCTAATTGTTAGTTATAGCACTGCCATGGATGATTCAACTAATCAAGGTGAGGGTTGGGAAACACTACCATGTGTCTGCGTGTATCATGAATGAAGGGTTACATCTACATTGATGTTTTCCAGAGGATTAACATGTTTCAGTTGGGAAATGATTTTTCTGCTAGTCTTAGAATACTCTGTTAAAAAAATATATACTGTTCTGTTAGCCTGTTTTGTTTAAGCCTCCTGAACAGTGTAATTTACATGCATACCATAAAACTTCAATTATGAGCCTTGCCGTTTTATTTGCTTAAATCGCTGGACACAACAGGCACTTATTAGCGACTGGGGTCAATTGGAGCAAGTCGTCAATTTCCTACTTACAGCTTTTGCTCATTTGCCTAGTTAATTATTTAATTCCAGCATTCACTTATAGCATTTTAATAATTTTCTTAATTTCCTGCACTTATCATTTATACACTGTCACGTTTTTTTTTCTTAGTACGCCTCTATTTCTATTGTCCTCTATCCTTTTCTGCAATTCTTACTTTCAGTCATTACTTGGTTTGTACAGTCGTGGTCAAACGTTTTGAGAATGACACAAGTATTGGTCTTCACAAAGTTTGCTGCTTCAGTGTTTTTAGATATTTTTGTCAGATGTTACTATGGTATACTGAAGTATAATTACAAGCATTCCATAAGTGCACCCTTCTTTTTCAAGTCCTCTGCAATCTGCCCTGGCATGCTGTCAATTAACTTCTGGGCCACATCCTGACTGATGGCAGCCCATTCTTACATAATCAATGCTTAGAGTTTGTCAGAATTTGTGGGTTTCTGTTTGTCCACCCGCCTCTTGAGGATTGACCACAAGTTCTCAATGGGATTAAGGTCTGGGGAGTTTCCTGGCCATGGACCCAAAATTTCTATGTTTTGTTCCCCGAGCCACTTAGTTATCACTTTTGCCTTATGGCAAGGTGCTCCATCATGCTGGAAAAGGCATTGTTCGTCACCAAACTGTTCTTGGATGGTTGGGAGAAGTTGCTCTCGGAGGATGTTGTTGGTTTCATTCTTTATTCATGGCTGTGTTCTTAGGCAAAATTGTGAGTGAGCCCACTCCCTTGGCTGAGAAGCAACCCCACATATGAATGGTCTCAGGATGCTTTACTGTTGGCATGAGACAGGACTGATGGTGGCGCTCACCTTGTCTTCTCCGGACAAGCTTTTTTTCCAGATGCCCCAAACAATCGTAAAGGGGATTCATCAGAGAAAATGACTTTACCCCAGTCCTCAGCAGTCCAATCCCTGTACCTTTTGCAGAATATCAGTCTGTCCCTGATGTTTTTCCTGGGGAGTAGTGGCTTCCTCGCTGCCCTTTACACCATGCCATCCTCCAAAAGTCTTCGCCTCACTGTGCGTGCAGATGCACTCAAACCTGCCTGCTGCCATTCCTGAGCAAGCTCTGCACTGGTGGTGCCCCGATCCCGCAGCTGAATCAACTTTAGGAGACGGTCCTGGCGCTTGCTGGACTTTCTTGGGCGCCTTGAAGCCTTCTTCACAACAATTGAATCTCTCTCCTTGAAGTTCTTGATGATCCGATAAATGGTTGATTTAGGTGCAATCTTACTAACAGCAATATCCTTACCTGTGAAGCCCTTTTTGTGCAAAGCAATGATAATGGCACGTGTTTCCTTGCAGGTAACCATGGTTAACAGAGGAAGAACAATGATTACAAGCACCACCCTCCTTTTAAAGCTTCCAGTTTGTTATTCTCACTCAATCAGCATGACAGAGTGATCTCTAGCCTTGTCCTCGTCAACACTCACCTGTGTTAACGAGAGAATCACTGACATGATGTCAGCTGGTCCTTTTGTGGCAGGGCTGAAATCCAGTGGAAATGTTTTTTGGGGGATTACGTTCATTTTGATGGCAAGAGGGACTTTGCAATTCATCTAATCACTCTTCATATCATTCTGGAGTATATGCAAATTGCCTTCACAAAAACTGTGGCAGCAGACTTTGAAAATTAATATTTGTGTCATTAACTTTTGACCACGACTGTACTCCCGAAGTTGACTGTTTGTGATTGCCATTTAGCAAGCAGTATTCAGCTGTTAGCAGCCAATGGCTAGCAGTTTCTTACTGCCGATAAAAACGGATGATTGCCGTCTTTTGAGTCATTACTGAATTATGTAATGTAACATCAAACATTAAACCTTGTAAACAATTCATGGTAACCTCGTAAACCATAGATTTAGACTGGGCATTTGTTTAAAATAAGCTTTTTATTTGCTGAAATGTGTGCCACTGCCCAGCTAAGGGACAGGCAGCTATGAGACTGTTTAATTTAAGTTTTACGGTACTCTGGCATGTTTTTGTCACAACAATGTGTTTTTTACATTTGAGTCATTTAGCAGATGCTCTTATTCAGAGCAGCTTACAGTTAGCGAGTCGCTTTGGATGAGAGAGACATATCAGCCAAGTGTATGAATCTGTTAAATGCCCTTCAGACAATATTCATTAAACATGTAAAAATGAGGATGATGATGAATAAAGGATTGTTACTGTTTATCATGTGAAGCACACTAACGCTTGCTCTCTTCTTACAGAGGATGTCACCCCTATTCCATCAGACAGCACCCGCAGAAAGGGAGGTCGTCGTGGGCGTCGTCTGTAATGTGCTTATTTTGAGTTTTTCACTCAATAAAAGGTTAATTCCAACCTCTGCTTTTGTCTGGTTCTTCAGTAGTTTCTCAATTTGTTCCAAGTCTGTCTAGGGAAAATATCCTGTTTACTCCAAATGAATGTTCTTATACGTAAAGCAAATTGTTTAAATTATTTAGTGAAACAAGTCTGCCTGGCTTAAGACTTGTGATGCAAAGTTGTATGCAGCGAAAAGAGTGGCTTTATCAAACGGTGCAATTGATTTACACTGAACAAAAATATAAACGCAACATGTAAAGTCTTGGTTTCATGAGCTGAAATAAAAGACCCCAAAAATGTTCCATATGCACAAAGGTGTTAACATCCCTGTAAGTGAGCATTTCTCCTTTGCCAAGATAATCCAGCCACCTGACAAGTGTGGCATATCAAGAAGCTGATTAAACGGCATGATCATAACAGGTGCACCTTATGTTGGGGACAAAAGGCCACTCTAAAATGTTTTGACACACAACACAATGCCACAAATGACTCAAGTTTTGATAGTGTGTGCAATTGGCATTTCTGATTGCAGGATTGTCAACCAGAGCGGTTGCCAGATAATTTAATGTTCATTTCTCTACCATAATCCGCCTCCAACGTCAAATCAAGCTTTATACAGCACATTTCAGACATGGAATGCAACACAATGTGCTTCACAGGGGGAAAAAAACTATTACTTAAATATTTACTACACACAGATGAATAACACTGAATGACTGAAAAACTAAGCTAAAAATGTGTTAAAATCTCTTAATGTCCACTGTTTCGGCCTCCCTCAGGTTCTCAGGCAGGCTATTCCAGAGGCTGGGGGCATAGTAGCTAAAGGCTGCCTGTCCCTGCCTCTTGGTCCTAGGCTTTGGGATGGTTAAAAGGCCAGTGCCATGGGCCTGAGGGACCTACTGGGTACATAACTTAAAAGCATGGGTCTGATGTATTTGGGTGCACAATCGTGGATTGATTTAAAAACCCAATAGAAGAATCTTAAAATTAATTCCAAAACTCACAGGCAGCCAGTGCAGAGACCTTAAAACCGGTGTAATGTGTGCTCTCTGTTTGGTCTTGGTTAGTACTTGTGCAGCAGCATTCTTTATGGTTTGCAGTTTACCAATTACTTTCTTTGGTAGACCAGACAAGAGAGCATTACAGTAGTCAAGCCTGCTTGTAATAAAAGCATGGCTGAGTATCAGCCTGAGAGGGAGATGGTTGCACCGTGGCAATGTTCATGAGGTCATAAAAAGCTATTTTGGTCAAATTCCTAATGTGTGATTTGAAATTGAGTTCAGAATCTAAAATAACACCTAGGTTTTTTACCTGGTGTTTTATCTTTATTGCCCATGAATTAAAATGTGTGGCCAGATTCTGTCTGTGCTTTGGCTCCAACAATAAGTACATCGGTCTTGCCTTGATTTAGCTGGAGGAAGTTGTGAGCCATCCAAGGATTTAAATCACTAATACAATTTATCTGTGGAGCTAAAATCCTCTGGTGACACAGAAATGTGAAGTTGTGCATCGTCTGCGTAGCAATGAAAATCAATGCTGTGCTTTCTGATAACGCTGCCAAGGGGTAAGATATACAGTTGAAGTCGGAAGTTTACATACACCTTAGCCAAATACATTTAAACTAAGTTTTTCACACTTCCTGACATTTAATCCTAGTAAAAAATTCTCTGTTTTAGGTCAGTTAGGATCACCACTTTATTTTAGTTCTGCCCACACATTTTCTAAAGGATTGAGGTCAGGGCTTTGATGGCCACTCCAATACCTTGACTTTGTTGTCTTTAAGCCATTTTGCCACAACTTTGGAAGTATGCTTGGGGTCATTGTCCATTTGGAAGAGCCATTTGCGACCAAGCTTTAACTTCCTGAATGATGTCTTGAGATGTTGCTTCAATATATCCACCTCACAACCGCAGACCACGTGTATGGCGTCGTGGGCGAGCAGTTTGCTGATGTCAATGTTGTGAACAGAGCATGGTAGGGTTATGTTATGGGCAGGCATAAGCTATGGACAACGAACACAACTGCCTTCTATCAATGGCAATTTGAATGCACATAAATACCGTGACGAGATCCTGAGGCCCATTGTGAGGCCCATTTTATTTTTTTTAGGTATCTGTGACCAGTCGTGTGAAATCCATAGATGAGGGCCTAATTTATTTATTTAAATTGACTGATTTCCTCATATGAACTGTAACTCAGTAAAATCTTTGAAATTGTTGCATGTTACGTTTATATTTTTGTTCAGTATAATTTCTATGCCATCCATTTCATTGTTTTACCATTAGATCAAGCAAAATATTTGCTTTATTCCAGTTTTCATCCAACCTCCTTCTATACAACTAAAAAACCTCCCATTCGTAGATAATTATTTTAACCCGATCATAAAATGCAATATCATAGGCTGCTGCCTTACCATATTTCTTGTGTTGAATTTTGATTGGGTTTGTAGCCGGAAAGTAGGTAACATTTTGTAGTGACAAATATTTCATATTGTACCACATACACTCGATCAGTCTGAGATAACCTGGATGTCCATCGGACACTAAGGCTGCGTTTACAGAGGCAGCCGAATTCAGATCTTTTGCCAATTATTTCAATAAGGTCTAGCTCCAGCAGACAACTTCTCAGGACACAGCCGCTGTAAGACATGCAAGCTGAGACAGGGTGTCGAATGGTGCCAGAGAGCTAGCTAGATAGTGTAGCCAATTTATCAAAGTGACAGCTAAAGAAACTGGCTAAAGCATGGGTAAACCAAAGATAAATGATGTCTGGAGGCGAAAGAAACGCACACCTGTTTAGGCCGAGGTGCTGGCTAGCGGAGTGGAACACTTGGAAAAAGAAAAGGAGAGCCGCACACTCTAGGAGCTCAGACGTTATAATTTCATAACCGACGTTTCAAAAGACAAGCCGTCTTCGTCAGGGTATAATGTCAAACACTGCGGGTCACTAGTTTATATAGTTTGAAAGGACACACAGGTGTCTGTAATCGTGGCTTGAAGTCATTGGTTGATTTACAGATATAAATAGAACGTATAAAAAGCCTAAATGGATAATATACGATCATCGATACAATTTGGCTACATAGGCGGCCTATGATAGGCCTACAAACATTTACAATGAATAGCAAAACCACAAGAATGGCTTCAGATCAAAGTCTACGTTGAGACCGAAGGAAGCAATGGTCTTTAAATTAAAGATCCAGGCAGGCTCTCCTTTTAACAATAAATTGTCAAGGTCACCCCCTCTCCTAGGGAGGGTGACGTGTTCGATGCCGATATAACAAAGGGACGACATAGAGTGGTTCGCTTCCATAAAGTGAGCCGCAACTGTGTACATCGAGTTTTTGCACCTAATGGTGCTACGATGCTCCGAGCTTCGTACTCTTAATTCTCGCTTCGTTTTACCCACATCATTTTTTATCACAAGGACAAGTTATAAGTTAAATAACTGCCTTAGTGGAGCACGTGATAACACCTTTCATTGGGATCTGTTTCCCTGTTTGAAGGATCTACATTTGTAAGTGCCGTTGCGTTGAGCACAGCCATTACACTTGTAGTTTCCAACCGGAAGAGGCGCAACTAGACGTTGTGCGGGGGTACTTTGGGATGGTAAATCAGAGTTTACCAATTGATCTTTGAGATTTCTGCCCCGCGACCAAGGAAGGGTCCGAAAACACATTACGGATACTGTCATCGGATCTTAGAATGTGCCAATGTTTGTGAACGATTCCCTTAATTTGGTCAGAGCACATTGAATAGCTTGTAGTAAGAATGCAAGAATGCTTCTTTGTACAATACTGTCCTTGAAAGAGATCAGGTCTCGATTTGTTTTGGATTTTCTCAATGGCAGTATTAATCTGCCCATTTTTCTACCCCCAATCCTTGAATTGTCTTTGCATCTCAGTCATATTTCTGTCGAAATCTGATAGTTTTTTGCAAATTATTCTGATTCGACAGAATTGGCTGTAGGGCAAACTGTTTTTTAAGGGAAGAGTGTGACAGCGATCAGCCCTCAACAAAGTGTTACGATCAGTAGGTTTCCTGTAAAGATCAGTGTATAGAACATTATCCTCACACAAAATCAAAAGATCAAGGAATCTGATTTGATGTGTGTCAGATTGCATAGTAAATCTCAGGTGCTCAGAACAAGAGTTAAGAAAAGCATGGAACGCCTGGAGCTGTTTTGCATCACCTCTCCATAAAACAAAAATATCATCCATGTACTGTTTCCAAATAATAATGTTAGGCAAGACAACTATTTTGAGAGGAATGATAATTGACCGTTTCTCCATGTAACCCACATACAAATTAGCATAGTTAGGAGCCATAGTGGATCCCATAGCAGTACCCTTCGTCTGGACAAAGACATCGTTAAGAAACATGAACTAGTTATGTGTGAGTACTAAACTCAGCAAAAAAAGAAACGTCCTCTCACTGTCAACTATGTTTATTTTCAGCAAACTTAACGTGTCAATATTTGTATGAACATAACAAGATTCAACAACATAAAGAGACATAAACTGAACAAGTTCCACAGACATGTGACTAACAGACATTTAATAATGTGTCCCTGAACAAAGGGGGGGTCAAAATCAAAAGTATCAGTCAGTATCTGGTGTGGCCACCTGCTGCATTAAGTACTGCAGTGCATCTCCTGCACCAGATTTGCCAGTTCTTGCTGTGAGATGTTACCCCACTCTTCCACCAAGGCACCTGCAAGTTCCCGGACATTTCTGGGGGGAATGGCCCTAGCCCTCACCCTCCGATCCAACAGGTCCCAGACGTGCTCAATGGGATTGAGATCCGGGCTCTTCGCTGGCCATGGCAGAACACTGACATTCCTGTCTTGCAGGAAATCATGCACAGAACGAGCAGTATGGCTGGTGGTATTGTCATGCTTGGAGGGTCATGTCAGGATGAGCCTGCAGGAAGGGTACCACATGAGGGAGGAGGATGTCTTCCCTGAAACGCACAGCATTGAGATTGCCTGCAATGACAACAAGCTCAGTCCGATGATGCTGTGACACACTGCCCCAGACCATGATGGACCCTCCACCTCCAAATCGATCCCACTCCAGAGTACAGGCCTCTGTGTAACGCTCATTCCTTCGACGATAAACGCGAATCCGACCATCACCCCTGGTGAGACAAAACCGCGACTCGTCAGTGAAGAGCACTTTTTGCCAGTCCTGTCTGGTCCAGCGACGGTGTGTTTGTGCCCATAGGCACGTTGTTGCCGGTGATGTCTGGTGAGGACCTGCTTTACAACAGGCCTACAAGCCCTCAGTCCAGCCTCTCTCAGCCTATTGCGGACAGTCTGAGCACTGATGGAGGGATTTTGCGTTCCTGGTGTAACTCGGGCAGTTGTTGTTGCCATCCTGTACCTGTCCCGCAGGTGTGATGTTCGGATGTACCGATCCTGTGCAGGTGTTGTTACACGTGGTCTGCCACTACGAGGACGATCAGCTGTACGTCCTGTCTCCCTGTAGCGCTGTCTTAGGCGTCTCACAGTACGGACATTGCAATTTATTGCCCTGGCCACATCTGCAGTCCTCATGCCTCCTTGCGGCATGCCTAAGGCACGTTCATGCAGATGAGCAGGGACCCTGGGCATCTTTCTTTTGGTGTTTTTCAGAGTCAGTAGAAAAGCCTCTTTAGTGTCCTAAGTTTTCATAACTGTGACCTTAATTGCCTACCGTCTGTAAGCTGTTAGTGTCTTAACGACCGTTCCACAGGTGCATGTTCATTAATAGTTTATGGTTCATTGAACACGCATGGGAAACAGTGTTTAAACCCTTTACAATGAAGATCTGTGAAGTTATTTGGAATTTTAAGAATTATCTTTGAAAGACACGGTCCTGAAAAAGGGACGTTTCTTTTTTTGCTGAGTTTATTTCAGCCAATGTTATAATGCATGCACTGGAAGGTAGTTCATTAGGGTCATGTTGCAGAAGAACACACGTTCCATGGCTTCAATACCGCCCTCGTGTGGAATATTCGTGTATAACGTCAACATCAAAAGTAATTAACAAAGTATTCTCAGGGAGAGGATCAAGAGATTCATTGAAAGAGATCATACTGCTGGTGTCCTTTACAAAGGAGGGGAGCTGTTCTGCGAGTGGGCTAATAAAAGATTCAACTGAAGTCGTTAGGGGCCGTTACTGCATCAATGCCCGCTACAATAGGGCGCCCTGGAGGTTTTGAAACATTCTTGTGTAATTTCGGCAAAGTACAGAAAGTGGCAATTTGAGGGTATTGAATAGCCAAAAAGTCATGTTATTTTGGGTGATTTGACCAGAACTTAAATACCCATCTAGGACAGTAAAGATAGTGTTCTGAAATTGGGAAGTGGGGTCACTTCTGAGTTTCTTGTAAAAGGTGTTGTCAAGCAGTTGTCTATGACACTCATTTACATAAACTGTCCTATCCATGAGTACAACCAACCCACCCTTATCAGCAGGGGCGGGTAAGGACTGACATATCGGATTGTAAATCAAGCAAAGCTTGTTTTTCTTCCTTAGGTAAATTATGGAAAGATATGTACTCAAGTTTATTCTTAAAGAGATTACAAAAATATTTTTCAAAGAGTCTGCAATATGTCTCAATAGAGTGATTGCGATTGGCTGGAGGTACAAAATAACTCATTTCTAAAAGGAGTCAGAGTATGTGCAGGTGAGCAATGATGTTCCACTCAGGCCGTTTACCATACAAAAAAATTATTGTACGGGGTGGCTCTCCCATAGACGCAATGCGATAGAAGCTGGGTCTGGTCTACATAGTTCATTAAATGGGGACCATCACACTCTCCCAGAAGCTTGGCTGGTGCGTAAAACCCACAAATTCAGACAAACAAAAGGTGTAATTGGTCCGCACTCAAGAAGATGTCGCATAAAGCTTACTTCATTTTTCGATTTTTCAAATTATTTTTATTGCATCAGATTTAGCGTACACAATTTGCAGGCTTCAGCGTGTAGGTACAATGCTCTTTTAATTCAAAACAGCATTTGCAGGGAACAACCGATGAGCAGCAGGTGCTTATTAATTTTTTGTTTTGTTTTTTATTTCACCTTTATTTAACCAGGTAAGCCAGTTGAGAACAAGTTCTCATTTATAACTGCGACCTGGCCAAGATAAAGCAAAGCAGTGCGATAAAAACAACACAGAGTTACATATGGGGTAAACAAAACATAAAGTCAAAAATACAACAGAAAATATATATACAGTGTGTGCGAATGTAGTAAATTATGGAGGTAAGGCAATAAATAGGCCATAGTGGAAAATAATTACAATTTCGTATTAACACTGGAATGATAGATGTGCAAGAGATGATGTGCAAATAGAGATACTGGGGTTTAAATTAGCAAAATAAATAACAATATGGGGATGAGGTAGTTGGGTGGGCTAATTACAAATGGGCTGTGTACAGGTGCAGTGATCGGTAAGCTGCTCTATCAACTGACGCCTAAAGTTAGTGAGGGAGATAAGAGTCTCCAGCTTCAGAGATTTTTGCAGTTTGTTCCAGTCATTGGCAGCAGAGAACTGGAAGGAATGGCGGCCAAAGGAGGTGTTGGCTTTGGGGTGCCCATGTTTACAGATTTTGGGTTGTACCTGGTAGGTTCGTTGATCATTTGTGTGAGATTGAGGGCATCTAGTTTAGATTGTAGGTTGGCCGGGGTGTTAAGCATATCCCAGTTTAGGTCACCAAGCTGTACGAACTCTGAGTATAGATGGGGGGCAATCAGTTCACATATGGTGTCCAGGGCACAGCTCGGGGCTGAGGTGGGTCTGCAGCAAGCGGCAACAGTGAGAGACTTATTTCTGGAAAGGTGGATTTTTAGAAGTAGAAGCTCAAACTGTTTGGGCACAGACCTGGATAGTATGATAGAGCTCTGCAGGCTATCTCTACAGTAGATTGCAACCCCACCCCCTTTGGCAGTTCTATCGAGACTGAAAATGTTGTAGTTGGGGATGGACATTTCTGAATTTTTGGTGGCCTTCCTAAGCCAGGATTCAGACACTGCTAGAACATCAGGGTTGGCGGAGTGTGTAACACAGTGAATAACTCAAACTTAGGGAGGAGGCTTCGGATGTTAACGTGCAAGAAACCAAGGCTTTTACGGTTACAGAAGTCAACAAATTATAACGCCTGGGGAGTAGGAGTGATACTGGGGGCTACAGGGCCTGGGTTAACCTCTACATCACCAGAGGAACAGAGGAGGAGTAGAATAAGGATACGGCTAAAGGCTTTAAGAACTGGTCTTCTAGTGCGTTGGGTACAGAGAAAAAAAGGGGCAGATTTCAGAGAGTTGTAGAATAGATTCAGGGCATTATGTACAGACAAGGATATGGAAGGATATGAGTACAGTGGAGGTAAACCTAAGCGTTGGGTAACGATGAAAGAGATAGCATCACTGGAGGCACCGATTGAGTCGGTCTCCACGTGTATGGGGGGGTGGGACAAAGGAGCTGTCTAAGGCAGGTTGAGCTGGGCTGGGGGCTCTACAGTGAAATAGTACAATAAGAAATAACCGAAACAGCAATAAGCAAGGCATATTGACATGGGAGAGAGGCATAAAGCAATCACAGGTGTTATTCGAGAGAGCTAAGACAACAGCTGGTAATGGCGACAAAGTTTGGGCTGAGGCTAAACAGATAAACAGGATGGGGTACCGTATAAAGGAACAGTCCAGCAGGCATCAGCTGTATAGCTGAGTTATCATAAGGTCCGGTGAACAGCAATAGGAGAGTTCGGAGGTAGTTCGGGGGCTGCTACAGCACTGGCGAGCAAGAGGCCCGGCTTGCGTGTGCTAGCGGGCCGGGGCTAGCAGATGGATCTTCATGGTCGACGTCGTAACGGGAAGCCTGTTGAAACCACATCAGACGATTTAGTCGGCAAACCAGCCGTGTTGGATCGGCGGGGCTCCGTGTCAACAATATGAGGTCCCGTCCGGTTGACAGAGAGGTAGATAGCCGGGAGATGGGCCTGGCTCGAGGCTAGCTCAAGGCTAACTGGTGCTTGCTAAGGGGCAATTGTAATTAGCCAACGACAACAGCTATTTGGTTGCAGCTAGCTGGTTGCGATGATCCGGCGCTAGGGTATAGTGATTCCGGCAGAAAATCCGATATGCTCTGGGTCGATAGCACGCTGTGCAGACTGGCCGACAAATTGTCCAGGCTAGAGCTAGAGCTGGCTGGTGGGTAGTGCAGGCCACAGACAATGGTGAAGACGCTAACGGTGGCTAATAGCAAGTAGCCATTCGGTTGCAGCTAGGCTAGTTTCAGCTTAAGGTTTTTGATAAAAGTTAAAGAAATAATAGAATCCTTTCCACGTTGGGTGAGGCGGGTTGCAGGAAATTATATTTAGTTAAAGAATGAAAAGTAAAATTGAGAAATATATACAAAATAGAAAGAAAAAAAAACTGTCTATTTACACAATGACACAGAAAAAAAACATGACCGCACTGCTACGCCATCTTGGATTCTTATAATCAGGGATGCCACTCATCTGCCAATCATGGATTTGTGGCTTTTCTGGTCTACCTGTATACAAGTTAGTCACAAAGAAATACCGAATTATAGGGTATGGGAGCC
Source organism: Coregonus clupeaformis (assembly GCF_020615455.1). NCBI lineage: Eukaryota > Metazoa > Chordata > Actinopteri > Salmoniformes > Salmonidae > Coregonus > Coregonus clupeaformis. The sequence goes on along the minus strand of NC_059204.1, from coordinate 47,638,990 downwards.
GGCACAAGGGGCAATAGAGCCCCGCAGTGTCATAATACCCATAAAGTCTAGCGGTCAAACAGGGAAATGGTTCCAATCGTTTTTTCACCATTCATTTTTCCCCATAGGGGATTTTAGAAACACTTAAAATAAGGGCTGTGTTTCGTGTAGGCTTACCCTGGTGTGACGTTTTGATAACCAAGTACATCTCTCTCCGGCAAGGTGACTTTTATTAATATATTAGTCTCTATTTACTCTCAGATTCTAAAATGCTAATTAGTATCAAAGTAGACATCATGCAAAACTACAAATCTCTGCAAGCTCTTGCATGTCATCTCTAGCTGACACCATTGCTAGCAGGTATTGTGTCAATTTCTGGGATATTTTATGAAACATGGGACCAACACTTTACATGTGGCGTTTATATTTTTGTTCAATATAAATTGCAAATTTGTAACATTATATGAATAGGAATTCTTAACATATCATACGAATTGGAGGGACGGCTACAAATTCATACATATCATACGAAACGGAGGGACACAAGCAAACGTCTGCTAATACTTGGTCGCCTGTTTTACCTTCAGAGAGTTCAGGGATTATCGCCACGGCTGTGTACATCCTTCCCCAAGCTGACACGAAAAATGCTCTCAAAGATCTTCATTGGACCCTGAACAAGGTAGAGACCACGTACCCGGATGCAGGGGAACTTTAACAAAAGTAATTTGAGGACCGTACTCCCGAATTGCTATCAACACATTGCCTGTCCAATTCCACACTTGATCACTGGTATACACCTTTTCGACAAGGATATAAGGCCCTCTCCCGTCCTCCTTTCGGCAAATCTGACCACAACTCCATTTTGCTCCTCCCCACCTACAAAGAAAGACTCGAGGGAAGTTCTGGTGGTCAGGCCTGTACAACACTGGTCTGACCAATCAGAATCCATGATCCAAGATTATGTGGACTGGAATATGTTCAGGGGGTGCCTCTGGGGATAACATCAATGAATATGCCGACTCAGTCACCGGATTCATAAAAAAAATGCATAGTGGATGTGATACCGATGGTGTCTTTCAAAATGTATCCAAATCAACAACCGTGGATTGATGGCAGCCTTGTCGGGAAACAGAAGGAGAGAGATGCTGCTTATAAACACGGCAAGGTGAACGGGGACAATTGTATGGTTAAACAGTACAAATAAAACCTACGCAGATCGATCAAGATGGCGAAATACAAGTATAGGGACAAAGTGGAAGAGCAATTCAGCGGGTCGGACATATGTGACAGGGGTTTCTAACGATCGTGGATTACAAAAAGAAAGCCAGTCACCACGCTTTGAGCATAACGACTCTGAGCTGCTGAGGAGAGGCCCTGAGGACAAGGGCTACGCTCTTACGGTCTCCACGGAGGACGTACGTACAGTCGTGGTCAAAGGTTTTGATCTTTTGAAAGTATTGGTCTTCACAAAGTTTGCTGCTTCAGTGTTTTTAGATATTTTTGTCAGATGTTACTATGGTATACTGAAGTATAATTACAAGCATTCCATAAGTGTCAAGGGCTTTTATTGACAATTACATTAAGTTTATGCAAAGAGTCAATATTTGCAGTGTTGACCCTTCTTTTTCAAGACCTTTGCAATCCACCCTGGCATGCTGTCAATTAACTTCTGGGCCACATCCTGACTGATGGCAGCCCATTCTTGCATAATCAATGCTTGGAGTTTGTCAGAATTTGTGGATTTTTGTTTGTCCACCCGCATCTTGAGGATTGACCACAAGTTCTCAATGGGATTAAGGTCTGGGGAGTTTCCTGGCAATGGACCCAAAATTTCGATGTTTTGTTCCCCGAGCCACTTAGTTATCACTTTTGCTTTATGGCAAGGTGCTCCATCATGCTGGAAAAGGCATTGTTCGTCACCAAACTGTTCTTGGATGGTTGGGAGAAGTTGCTCTCGGAGGATGTGTTGGTACCATTATTTATTCATGGCTGTGAGTGAGCCCACTCCCTTGGCTAAGAAGCAACCCCACACATGAATGGTCACAGGATGCTTTACATTTACATTTACATTTACGTCATTTAGCAGACGCTCTTATCCAGAGCGACTTTTACTGTTGGCATGACACACCACCCTCCTTTTAAAGCTTCCAGTCTGTTATTCTCACTCAATCAGCATGACAAAGTGATCTCCAGCCTTGTCCTCGTCAACACTCTCACCTGTGTTAACGAGATAATCACTGGCATGATGTCAGCTGGTCCTTTTGTGGCAGGGCTGAAATGCAGTGGAAATGTTTTTTGGGGATGAAGTTCATTTTCATGGCAAGAGGGACTTTGCAATTAATTGCAATTAATCTGATCACTCTTCATAACATTCTGGAGTATATGCAAATTGCCATCATAAAAACTGTGGCAGCAGACTTTGTGAAAATTAATATTTGTGTCATTCTCAAAACTTTTGACCACGACTGTAAGTCATTCAAGCGCGTTAACCTCGCAAGGCTGCTGGCCCAGACTGCATCCCTAGCCACGCCCTCAGAGCATGTGCAGACCAACTAGCTGTTGTGTTTTCAAACGTGATTTCTGACATTATCCCCACCTGCTTCAAGATGTCTACTATAATCCCTTGGCCCAATAAAAGGAAAGTAAATTAACTGAATGACTACCGACCCGTAGCACTCACTCCCGTCATCACGAAGTGCTTCGAGAAGCTAGTCAAAGAACACATCACCTTCTCCCTCCCCGACACACTCAATCCTCTCCAATTCGCCTATCGCCCGACAGATCCATGGACAACGCAATCGCCATTGCACTACACACTGCCCTCACCCACCTGGACAAAAGGAATGCATGTGTGAGGATGCTGTTCATTGACTACATCTCAGCCTTCAATACCATAGTGCCCTCTAAGCTCACCACAAAGCTCACGGCCCTGGGACTGATCTTCTCCCTATGCAACTGGGTCCTGGACGTCCTGATGGGCTGTCCCCAGGTGTTGAAGGTAGGCAACATTATCTCCTCCACACTGATCTTCAACATGGGGGCCCCACAAGGGTACGTCCTAAGTCCCCTCCTGTATTCCCTGTATACCCATGACTACGTGGCCTCACACAGTTGCAAGTCCATCATCAATTTCGCTGACGACACGACAGTAGTAGGCCTGATTACCAACAGCGACGAGACAGCTTTCAGGAGTAACCAGGCTGGGCACGCCCCCATCCTCATCAACGGGGCCGCCGTGGAGACGGTCAAAGACTTAAAGTTCCTCGGCGTACGTATCTCAGAGGAGCTGAAATGGTCAAACCATACGGACACCGTGGTGAAGATGGCACGACAGTGACTTTTCAACATCAGGAGGCTGAAGAAATTCGGCTTGTCCCCGAGGGCCCTAACTGTGTTCTACAGGAGCACCATCGAGAGCACACTGTTCGGCTGCATCACAGCCTGGTACAGCAACTCCACCGCCGCTGACTGCAAGGCTCTACAGAGGGTGGTACGCTCAGCCGAACGCACCTGCAATTACATCTGCGACCCTATGCATGTGACTAATAAACTAATCTAATCTAATCAAATGTTTCGACTTTAAATCAGATTGCGCGTGCACATACCATTTGAGACGCATGCGCTTTGAGTTTTGCAGACCAGGCGGCTTCATCCCGCATAATCTGCAGGTGGATGCTTCTCAATTATTTGGCATATCTGATGCTTATCTGATCTTTCCCCTAATGTGTAAACCACAAAAAAACATGGAATCTGATCTTTTGACTTCCGATTTATACCACATGTGGGTCTCAATCCACTCAATTTCTGATGCGCCATGTGCAACCTCTGTCTGGACGCTCAGATCTTTTTGCTCTGAAGATTTTTCTTACTTTTAATCCTGTCCTGTGATGTCACAGAAAAACATTTTTTAGGACCTTTCTTCTTATCTTAACCACAGATCATAGAAACATGCGTTTTCACAGACACTGGTATGGTGCTGGAGATAATGAATGAGGTTGAAAAGTGGCTGAATTCTCCTTTAATGAATCAGGGACTTTCCTTGGACCTGACCAGAGTCTCAGTTTCACTTCTCTTTGGACAGATTATAAACTGTCCGTTTTGGGGGAGCCATTTCAGATTGAAAACCCATTAGAAAGGTTGTAGCAGAGAGACTGCCACATGATGTCTTAGCCACAGACTGCAATTAATGTGGGAACTACAGCAGGGTAAGAAGGGAATAATACTTTTTAATAGCCAAACAAAACAGTTATCACCACTACTACACTGGTTAAAAGGCTATCTAGATATAAATAATTGTTGAAGTATTAGTTTTAATCTGTGATTAGATACATTTTGTCTATATAGATGCTGATAGATTTTGTTTTCATGTGATTTAGAATCTAGATCAATTCCTGAAACCCCTGACGTCATTATTGTTGTTGTGGAATTTACTTATACCAGCAGAAAGAACGCTTGCTTTAGTATGGTCTATTAATTGATTAAAATCTAGTTTCGCCTCTAACACTTTTATATTGATTACTGTAATATCGGAATTAAACGAAAAATCCAGACAACCTAAAATGCTTATAACAAAGCAATAAAGCATCCATCATGTTTTAAATGTTTGTATTCTGTCTTCTTCTCAGAGGGTCCAACAAGATGGCCTGCAAGATAGTTCTCTTTAGTTCTCTAACGGCCTACTTCGTCCTGGGCCAGAGGAACGACATTAAAGCCCTGGAGGAATAGAGCAACTCCCTGAAGAAGGACCTGAGTCTAGGGTGCGCTGGTGAGACTGTGCTCCCCTCAGGACCTGGGCCTGTTGGGTCTAGTGTCAGCTAATCGCTATCACAGCTATAACCTTTATTTGGGGCCTGTTGAACAGGAAATAAGTGAACAAACACAAAAAAAAGTGTAAAAAAAAGAAAGGTTCTCTTTCCTCTGTCTACAGCTGCATGTGCCCATGAACATCATGCCTGTGCTGATCGATGAGTCTGCTGAGGGGGTCAGTGTCTAGCTATGGAAATTACATGTTTAAACCATTATTATCTAGCCCGTAGACCCGAAGTTGAATTTCATTCGATTTAACGTCGGGCATAAATGAGAGTTTGGATCAGGAAAGTTTCCTCTCAAGACCTGATATTTTCACTTAATTTACTGGTTGTCCATGCGGTTGGTCCTTTTGCAGGTAGGAATGTGAGACAATATATCCACAGGAAAGTTTAATTAAATAAACTTTTCAAAGCGCTGGTAGTGTGTTCAGATTTGCCATTGGACTCTGGAGCAGTGGAAACACTTTCTCTGGAGTGATGAATCACGCTTCACAATCTGGCAGTCCGACGGACGAATCTGGGTTTGGCGGATGCCAGGAGAACGCTACCTGCCCAAATGCATAGTGCCAACTGTAAAGTTTGGTGGAGGAGGAATAATGGTCTGGGGCTGTTTTTCATGGTTCAGGCAAGGCCCCTTAGTTCCAGTGAAGGGAAATCTTAACGCTACAGCATACAATGACATTCTAGAAGATTCTGTGCTTCCAACTTTGTGGCAATAGTTTGGGGATGTTCCATTCCTGTTTCAGCTTGACAATGACCCCGTGCACAAAGCGAGGTCCATACAGAAATGGTTTGTTGAGATCGGTGAGGAAGAACTTGACTCGCCTGCACAGAGCCCTGACCTCAACCCCATCAAACACCTTTGGGATGAATTGGAACGCCGACTGCGAGCCAGGCCTAATCGCCCAACTTCAGTGCCTGACCTCACTAATGCTCTTGTGTCTGAATGGATGCAAGTCCCCGCAGTAATGTTCCAACATCTCGTGGAAAGCCTTCCCAGAAGAGTGGAGGCTGTTATAGCAGCAAAGGGGGGACCAACTCCATATTAATGCCCATGATTTTGGAATGAGATGTTTGTTGAGCAGGTGTCACATACTTTTGGTAATGTATTGTATCTACATGTAAGCACTTCCTCTCGGAACACCCTGATTCTGTGGAAATTACATTGGAAACTAAAAAGTTATATTTTCTTGTGTTTTCTCTATGGGTGGAAAGTTTTTTAATTAACCTACAATATTCAATATAATATGGTCAGGTGTACTGACTGCTACTCACTGCTAATCGTTAAAAACTGAGATGAAGCCAACCAAGATGACGCTGAAATGAAACATTTTATTGAAGGGCTGCCATAAAATTCAAGTTTCATACCATGTCAAGTTTACAAAACAAACCAACCAATGCCAAACAAAAATACTGTAACATGCATCATGTATGCAGAAAAAGGAAAACCAATTATAAATGCTCTGATAATTATAATTTCTTGTTTCACTGTTCCTGACTGTTCTTTAAAGCTTTGACAGATAGACTGCATATTAGTGCTGAGAACATTAATAATATTGGGAGCATCTCTTTCCACTAAGCTCTCAAACACCTGTCTGTCTGTGGGGTATTCATTCAGACCAAGAAAGACCGTAGAAAACAGTTGCAAAACGTTTTGCAACGGAAACCATTTATTCCTAACGGAAAACGCTTTGCAACGAAACAAGTTTCTATTGAACAAATTCAGGTATGTCCCTCTCCATTTTGTTCTGTTGGCTTCCGTTTAGTGCGTTGGGTCTTAGTGAATACACCCCTGGTGACAATGGCTGTTAGGAGACTACAACGCACTGTCTGAGGACAATATAATTGATCTAATAGTACATGTCTCAAGAATGGGCCTAATAAACAAGTAATGTGCTAAATCAGTTCAACTTCTCCCATATAGTAATTCCTGGCTGAAAGGCCGTACTGGACACTAATATAATTGTCATGTACAATCCAGATGTCCAGTGTTATATCAGTAGGTAGATGGATTTACTTTGGTAAATACCATTGAGAATGTCCTGACCAGTTGCATCACGGCCTGGTACGGGAATTGCTCCGTCCACGACCGCAAGCCCCTCCAGCAGGTGGTGAAGACGGCCCAGTACATCACTGGTGCCGTGTTCCCACTGATCCAGGACATCTACACACACCCCAGCCATGAGCGGTTCTGTAACGATCCCGGCAGTCTGAGTCGGGTCCTGTCTGGTGACTAGTTTTTCTGTTCGTGATCTCCAGTTTCCCGAGGGTTCGGGAACGCTCCGGGGAGCTCTCTTGATTTCCGCACCTGCATCCCATCAGCAATCTGCACACCTGGTCCTGATCATCACCCTTCTTAGGCTCTGGCCTAACATCCATTCCCTGCCGGATCGTTAGCCATGAACAGTAGGTTTACCAGAGTATCAGTCTTAGAGCCTAGCGTTAGTTTTGTTGTTTTTGCACCTTGTTGGTTTGTTGCTTACTTACCCCCGCTTTTGTTCCATCTGCAGTCACCCGTCCGGAACCTTCATCCAACCTCTGCCTGGTGGTCGGCGGCTGCCGACCCAGGATGGGATCACCCACTGCACCCCCAACAACTAATCAACGCCGCCCGCTCTGTTCCCTGGATTATTCAGCATCACTCTTGAATTTGTAATAAACACTCACCTTCGTTTCAACTTACCTTGTCCTGGTCTGCTTCTGGGTTCTGGCTTAGCAACTGCGTGACAGAACGATCCGGCCAGTAATGAACCCAGCGGACCTGGACTCTGTTCGCCATGCCATTACCCAGCAGGAGAAGATGTTGGGCCATCATAGCACGGTACTACAGGAGATCGCGTTGTCAGTTCGGAACCTTTCTACCGGTCTGACGGAGGTCCAGAACCAACGCAAGTGTCCGGTGGAGGATCCACTACCGGTTTCACCCATCTCGCCTGCCGCTTCTGAAGCTGTGTCCTTCCGTGAGCCCAAGGTTCCGACGCCGGATAAATATGAGGGGGAGCTGGGAAGATGCCGTTCCTTCCTTATGCAGTGTGGATTAGTGTTCGATCTACAGCCCTACTCTTATGCCACAGACAAGGCTAGGATAGCCTTTGTGATTGAGTTGCTGCGTGGTCGAGCGCTGGAGTGGGCTTCAGCCGTTTGGGAACGACAGGATCCCTGCATGGCTTCATACCAGGGGTTCACGGCCGAGATGAGGAAGCTCTTCGACCATTCCGTCCGAGGGAGGGACGCAGCTAGGCGCCTGTTTTCGCTTCGCCAAGGAACTCGCAGCGTGGCCGACTTCGTGATCGAGTTCAAGACGTTGGCTGTGGAGAGTGGGTGGAATGAGGAGGCTCTGCAAGCGGCCTTTTACCAGGGTCTGTCGGAGCAGCTCAAGGATGAGTTGATCTCCTATCCGAGCCTAGTGACCTGGACAGCTTGGTAGCCTTGTCTATTCGGGTGGATAATCGAGTCCGAGAGCGAAGGAGGGAGAAGCAATGGGTTCCGTCCAACCGATCAGCTTCTCAGGTTCCAGTCGGGTCGTCAAACTGCGCGGCTCGCTAAAGTTGGGAGGACTTTTAGCGAGCCAGTTTCGACCTCTCAATACCTCTGTCAGACCCCGTTTCCCGGCTACCCTTATGAACAGGAATCAGAGCTTAGCGATTAACGCTTTTATCGATTCAGGTGCCGATGGAAGCTTTCTAGATGCCGAGTTGGTGGAACAGCTGGGGCTTTCCAAGGAGCAATTGCCGGAAGCCATTGAAGCTACCACTCTGAACGGCAGTAGTCTGGCACGTATCACGATGAGGACTGAACCGGTTAAGATGCGGTTGTCGGGGAATCATTCTGAGATGATTTCATTCTTCATTCTGCCGTCTTCCCATGTTCCTCTGGTCCTTGGATACCCCTGGCTGAAGGAACACAATCCCACGTTCGATTGGGTGACGGGCAAGGTAACGAGTTGGAGCCTTGATTGTCATGCTAACTGTCTCAAGACTGCCTGCCCCCATTCGGTTCCCAGTCAGGTGATTGAGGCTAAACCCCCAGATTTGTCCCTGGTTCCCGAGACATATCACGATTTGGGGGAAGTGTTCAGTAAGCAGAAGGCTCTGTCACTCCCTCCCCACCGACCATATGATTGTGCCATCAACCTGTTCCCTGGAGCTGTCTACCCCAAGGGAAGGTTATACAGTATCTCCCGACCTGAACGTGAGGCTTTGGAGACCTACATCAAGGAGTCCCTAGCTGCTGGTCTCGTTCGTCCCTCGTCATCACCCCTGGGGGGCAGGATTCTTCTTTGTGGGTAAGAAGGATGGCTCTCTTCGACCGTGTATTGATTATCGGGGGGTTGAATGACATCACGGTCAAGAACAAGTATCCCCTGCCCTTGATGAGTTCTGCCTTCGACTCCTTACAGGGTGCTACGGTGTTCACCAAGCTAGACCTACGCAATGCGTATCACATGGTCCGGATCAGAGAGGGGGACGAGTGGTTGACGGGTTTCAATACACCGATGGGTCACTTCGAGTATCAGGTGATGCCGTTTGGACTGACCAATGCTCCAGCGGTATTCCAGAGTATGGTGAACGACGTCCTGAGAGATATGATCGGTCTCTTTGTGTTTGTTTACCTGGATGACATTCTGATCTTCTCGAAGGAACCTTCCGACCACGTCCAGCATGTCCGGCAGGTTCTGCAGCGATTGTTGGAGAATCGCCTGTTCGTGAAGGCCGAGAAGTGCGAGTTTCACGCCCACACGACATCCTTTCTCGGGTACATCATCTCCAGGGGAGAGATTAGGATGGACCAGGAGAAGGTTAGAGCGGTTCTGGAATGGGCCCAGCCCGCTACGAGATTGCAGCTCCAGAGATTTTTGGGGTTTGCGAATTTCTACCGCAGATTCATCCGGGATTACAGCCGTGTGGCCGCTCCGTTAACTGCCTTGACTTCCAGTATCAGGACCTTCAAGTGGAATCCGGAGGCGGATCGAGCGTTTCTGGATTTGAAGAGGCGATTCACCAACGCACCGATTCTCTCTCAACCGGACACGGCCCGTCAGTTCGTCGTTGAAGTGGACGCGTCTGATGTGGGAGTTGGCGCCATCCTGTCGCAGCGATGCTCCACGGACAGTAAACTCCATCCCTGCGCCTACTACTCTCGTCGCCTTTCGCCTGCGGAGAGGAATTACGATGTGGGTAACCGGGAGCTTCTCGCGGTGAAACTTGCCTTGGAGGAGTGGCGCCACTGGTTGGAGGGGGCGGAGCAACCGTTTATTGTCTGGACTGACCACAAGAATCTTGCTTACGTGCAATCGGCTAAACGTCTCAACTCCCGGCCAGGCCAGGTGGGCGTTGTTTTTCGGACGATTCAAGTTTTCCCTGACGTTCCGACCTGGATCTAAGAACGGCAAGGCGGACGCCTTGTCCCGGATGTTCTCCAAGACGGAGGAGAGTGGGTCCAAGACCGAGACAATTCTCCCCCGGAACTGCGTCGTGGGAGCAGTTATGTGGAAGATTGAGGAGGAGGTGCTGGCGGCCCTTCGGACTCAGCCCGGTCCCGGTAACGGTCCACCCGGTCGGTTGTTTGTGCCTGAGTCGGTTCGTCCTGCTGTCCTCAAATGGTCCCACGCCAGCAAGATGGCTTGTCACCCTGGCGTGGCTCGGACAATGGCGTTTCTTCGCAGACGTTTTTGGTGGCCTGCCATGGCCGAGGATACTCGGGGTTTTGTTGCTGCCTGTCCAGTGTGTGCGCAGAATAAGAGTACCAATCGGCCCAGCTCTGGACTACTTCACCCCCTTCCTATTCCCCGGCGACCATGGTCGCATCTGGCCCTGGACTTCGTCACTGGGTTGCCCGCTTCTGAGGGGAACACGGTCGTTCTGACTATCGTGGGACAGATTCAGCAAGTTCGCCCACTTTGTGCCAATTGCCAAGCTTCCCTCTGCCTCGGAGACGTCCGAGATCCTGGTTAGGGAGGTTTTCAGGGTCCACGGTTTGCCCAGTGATATCGTTTCCGACCGTGGCCCTCAGTTTACCTCTGCTGTCTGGAAGTCCTTCTGTTTGGCCATTGGAGCTACAGTCAGTCTCACATCTGGTTTTCACCCCCAATCCAATGGTCAGGCGGAGAGAGCCAACCAGAAGATGGAATCCACGCTACGCTGCCTGGTCTCTTCCAACCCCACCTCCTGGGTCTCTCAGTTGCCTTGGGTTGAGTATGCCCACAATACTCTCCCTACATCTGCCACTGGGATGTCTCCCTTCCAGTGCCTGTATGGCTACCAACCTCCCCTGTTCCCTTCTCAGGAGAAGGAGCTCTCAGTGCCTTCTGTTCAGGCCCATATTCGTCGTTGCCACCGGACCTGGCATCGGGCCAGAAAGGCACTCCTTAGAGTTTCGGACCGGTATCAGCTCCAGGCGAATCGTCGCCGGATCCCCGCTCCCACCTATTCCATCGGAGATAGGGTCTGGTTGGCCACACGGGATCTTCCGTTACGGACTGAGTCTAGGAAGTTGTTACCGAAGTTCATTGGTCCGTTTGTGGTGGAGAAGGTGATCAATCCGGTGGCAGTTCGACTCAAACTCCCGAGGACGCTCAGAGTCCATCCCACCTTTCATGTCTCCTGCCTCAAGCCTGTTTTCCTCAGTCCTCTGTTGCCTCCTCCGCCTCCTCCTCCTCCTCCTCGGATGATCGGAGGTGGTCCTGCCTACACGGTGCGTCGCATCATGGATTCCAGACGGCGGGGCCGGGGTTTCCAGTATCTCGTGGACTGGGAGGGGTATGGTCCTGAAGAGAGGAGTTGGATTCCGCGGCGACAGGTCCTAGATGCTGACCTCATCAGTGACTTCTACCGCCTCCATCCTGGCGCTCCGGGAGTCCGCCCGGTGGCGTCTCGTCGGAGGGGGGTACTGTAACGATCCCGGCAGTCTGAGTCGGGTCCTGTCTGGTGACTAGTTTTTCTGTTCGTGATCTCCAGTTTCCCGAGGGTTCGGGAACGCTCCGGGGAGCTCTCTTGATTTCCGCACCTGCATCCCATCAGCAATCTGCACACCTGGTCCTGATCATCACCCTTCTTAGGCTCTGGCCTAACATCCATTCCCTGCCGGATCGTTAGCCATGAACAGTAGGTTTACCAGAGTATCAGTCTTAGAGCCTAGCGTTAGTTTTGTTGTTTTTGCACCTTGTTGGTTTGTTGCTTACTTACCCCCGTTTTGTTCCATCTGCAGTCACCCGTCCGGAACCTTCATCCAACCTCTGCCTGGTGGTCGGCGGCTGCCGACCCAGGATGGGATCACCCACTGCACCCCCAACAACTAATCAACGCCGCCCGCTCTGTTCCCTGGATTATTCAGCATCACTCTTGAATTTGTAATAAACACTCACCTTCGTTTCAACTTACCTTGTCCTGGTCTGCTTCTGGGTTCTGGCTTAGCAACTCGTGACAGGTTCCCTCCTTTACCGTTGGGCAGACAGTATTGGAGCATGAGGTCTGATACCAACAGGCTCTATCTACAAGCCATCAGACTGCTGAACACTTGAACTGGACTGACCACCTGCACTGTCTCTCCGCACCTTAGTACGTACACACACACACACACACACACACACACACACACACACACACTCGCTACATACACATCACAACTGCTGCTGCTACCATACTCCTATTGCTAATACTGCACAATTTAAACACTTTCCCCCCAATCTGATATGTGTAAATATTGTACTATAAATGTTCTTCCTTTATTATAGTTATGCTAAAATGTTTATTATAGTCTACTGATTATACTGCTTCATTTATACAGTTGTCCCCCTCTTCCCCAATACGTGTGTAAATATTGGACTATAAATTGTGCCTTCCTGTATTATACTTATGCTAAAATATTGATTCTATGTTACTGCCATTTACTTTATGTTCAAATTCTTATCTTTTAATAGTTCTTATTGTTGTTGCATTGTCGAGAAGGAACCTACAAGTAAGCATTTCGTTGGACAGTGTATACCATCTGTATCCTGTACATACGACTAATGAAACTTTAAATAACAGGAACCCCTGCCAGTACTTCCTGCAAGACATGGATGCAAACTGTAGGTCGAATAGTTCACCTGTAGAGGTCCCTGTGTACCATTCTATAGACTGCCTTGTGATGTACTCAGTGTACATGTCTCATTCAAAACTATCAACCAGACACAAAAAACGGGTCTACTTGGAGCAGGTCAATCGGTGCCTTCAGAAAGTATTCACAGCCCTTGACTTATTCCACATTTTGTTGTGTTACAGCCTGCATTCAAAATGTATAAAAAAATATATATATATCTCACCCAGCTACACACAATACCCCATAATGACAAAGTGAAAACATGTTTTTAGAAATGTTTGCAAATGTATTGAAAATGTAATACAGAAATATCTAGTTAACGTAAGCATTCACACCCGAGTCAATACTTTGTAGAAGCACCTTTGGCATCGATTACAGCTGTCTTTCTTGGTACGTCTCTAAGAGCTTTCCACACCTGGATTGTGAAACATTTGCCCATTTTTTTTTCTTTCAAAATTCTTCAAGCTCTGTCAAATTGGTTGTTGATCATTGCTAGACAACCATTTTCAGGTCTTGCCATATATTTTCAAGTAGATTTAAGTAGAAATATAACTCTGCCACATTAACTGTCTTGGTAAGCAACTCCAGTGTAGATTTGGCTCTGTTTTAGGTTATTGTCCTGCTGAAAGGTGAATTCATCTCCCAGTGTCTGGTGGAAAGCAGACTGAACCAGGTTTTCCTCTAGGATTTTGCCTGTGCTTAGCTCCATAAAAGCATACCCATAACCAATGTTCCCTCTAAACTGCGCGTGAACGCGCAGTAGCCCCGAGACTGCGACGCAGAATTAATATCAGCCCACAGAGAGAAGCATGAGATTGAACTTCACTCAACTTTCTAGACCAGTAGTCACCAACCGGTCAAAGATGCAAGTCGTATAGACATGTAGTTATTACCATGCATGAGATCCCCACATTGTAGCCTGTACATTGAATATATTCACTGATCATGTACTCTACCTTGGCAAATAAAGGTGCAGTTCAGGTATGAATGTCTGTGAGACATTCTTTTTCAGTCATATCCAATACCAGGAGTATCAAACTCCAGTCTTTGAATGATGCTGTCTGCATGTATGCATTCCATTATACACTTCAACAGCGTTTACCAATCCTGGTCCTGGGACATCAACGGTTACACATTGCAACTCTGCAATAGACTAAAACACATGATTTAACTAGTTTAAGGCTGATTTGTAATTCATATATACAGAACCAGAATTTAAAAAATACATATGCATCATGTAAATACTCTAAAACAGGTTAATCTCAATATCTAATTTCCTTCATCTGCACTGATCTGAGGACACAGGATAGGTGTAGTATTTCATCAAATGAGAGACTTAATTTTAACCAGAAGAGAATGTGAACCAATTCCAGTAGAGAATGTGAAAAGCTTTATTAAAAGTTCATTATCCAAGTGTTATAAATACATAATACATTTATTATAAATATTATAATTGTAATATTATATTATATCATAAATACAAGTTCAATCTGTACTTCAATGCACATCTGGTGTGCATTATAAAAATAGAGGAAGAAAGAGGAGGTGTTTTATTATTTTTTTTATTTCACCTTTATTTAACCAGGTAGGCCAATTGAGAACAAGTTCTCATTTACAACTGCGACCTGGCCAAGATAAAGCAAAGCAGTGTGATAAAAACAACAACACAGAGTTACATATGGGGTAAACAAAACATAAAGTCAAAAAATACAACAGAAAATGTATATACAGTGTGTGCGAATGTAGTAAGTTATGGAGGTAAGGCAATAAATAGGCCATAGTGCAAAATAGTTACAATTTCGTATTAACACTGGAATGATAGATGTGCAAAAGATTATGTGCAAATAGAGATACTGGGGTGGAAATTAGCAAAATAAATAACAATATGGGGATGAGGTAGTTGGGTGGGCTAATTTCAGAAGGGCTGTGTACAGGTGCAGTGATCGGTAAGCTGCTCTGACAACTGACGCTTAAAGTTAGTGAGGGAGATAAGAGTCTCCAGCTTCAGAGATTTTTGCAGTTCGTTCCAGTCATTGGCAGCAGAGAACTGGAAGGAATGGCGGCCAAAGGAGGTGTTGGCTTTGGGGATGACCAGTGAGGTATACCTGCTGGAGCGCAGACTACGGGTGGGTGTTGCTATGGTGACCAGTGAGCTAAGATAAGATGGGGATTTGCCTAGCAGTGATTTATAGATGACCTGGAGCCAGTGGGTTTGGCGACGAATATGTAGTGAGGGCCAGCCAACAAGAGCGTACAGGTCACAATGGTGGGTAGTATAGGGGCTTTGGTGACAAAACGGATGGCACTGTGATAGACTACATCCAATTTGCTGAGTAGAGTGTTGGAGGCTATTTTGTAAATGACATCGCCGAAGTCAAGGATCGGTAGGATAGTCAGTTTTACGAGGGCATGTTTGGCAGCATGAGTGAAGGAGGCTTTGTTGCGAAATAGGAAGCCGATTCTAGATCTAACTTTTGATTGGAGATGCTTAATGTGAGTCTGGAAGGAGAGTTTACAGTCTAACCAGACACCTAGGTATTTGTAGTTGTTCACATACTCTAGGTCAGACCCGCCGAGAGTAGTGATTCTAGTCGGGTGGGCGGGTGCAAGCAGCGTTCGGTTGAAGAGCGTGCATTTAGTTTTACTAGTGTTTAAGAGCAGTTGGAGGCTACGGAAGGAGTGTTGTATGGCGTTGAAGCTTGTTTGGAGGTTTGTTAACACAGTGTCCAATGAAGGGCCAGATGTATACAAAATGGTGTCGTCCGCATAGAGGTGGATCCGAGCGCCACCAGCAGCAAGAGCGACATCATTGATATACACAGAGAATAGAGTCGGCCCGAGATTTGAACCCTGTGGCACCCCCATAGAGACGGCCAGAGGTCCAGACAACAGGCCCTCCGATTTGACACATTGAACTCTATCTGAGAAGTAGTTGGTGAACCAGGCAAGGCAGTCATTAGAGAAACCAAGGCTATTTAGTCTGCCAATAAGAATGCGGTGGTTGACAGAGTCGAAAGCCTTGGCCAGGTCGATGAAGACGGCTTCGCAGTACTGTCTTTTATCGATCGCGTTTATAATATCGTTTAGGACCTTGAGCGTGGCTGAGGTGCACCCATGACCAGCTCGGAAACCGGATTGCATAGCGGAGAAGGTACGGTGGGATTCGAAATGGTCGGTGATCTGTTTGTTAACTTGGCTTTCAAATACTTTCGAAAGGCAGGGCAGGATGGATATAGGTCTATAACAGTTTGGATCTAGAGTGTCACCCCCTTTGAAGAGGGGGATGACCGCTGCAGCTTTTCAATCTCTGGGGATCTCAGACGTTACGAAAGAGAGAGAGTAAAGTGGTTTCTTGCATCAAACAACACAACAACATTTTCAGTCACCTCCTTGTCTGAAGGACAAGTGGATAAACAGGTTAATGTCAAGCCCTGCATGTTTTTTTTCAAAAGTCTCATGGAATGTAGGCCTACATTGAACACCACACATTGGCTGCTACTGTAGGCTGAATGATAGAACAGCTACAGTGGGGAGAACAAGTATTTGATACACTGCCGATTTTGCAGGTTTTCCTACTTACAAAGCATGTAGAGGTCTGTAATTTGTATCATAGGTACACTTCAACTGTGAGAGACGGAATCTAAAACAAAAATCCAGAAAATCACATTGTATGATTTTTAACTAATTAATTTGCATTTTATTGCATGACATAAGTATTTGATACATCGGAAAAGCAGAACTAAATTTTTGGTACAGAAACCTTTGTTTGCAATTACAGAGATCATACGTTTCCTGTAGGTCTTGACCAGGTTTGCACACACTGCAGCAGGGATTTTGGCCCACTCCTCCATACAGACCTTCTCCAGATCCTTCAGGTTTCGGGGCTGTCGCTGGGCAATACGGACTTTCAGCTCCCTCCAAAGATTTTCTATTGGGTTCAGGTCTGGAGACTGGCTAGGCCACTCCAGGACCTTGAGATGCTTCTTACGGAGCCACTCCTTAGTTGCCCTGGCTGTGTGTTTCGGGTCGTTGTCATGCTGGAAGACCCAGCCACGATCCATCTTCAATGCTCTTACTGAGGGAAGGAGGTTGTTGGCCAAGATCTCGCGATACATGGCCCCATCCATCCTCCCCTCAATACGGTGCAGTCGTCCTGTCCCCTTTGCAGAAAAGCATCCCCAAAGAATGATGTTTCCACCTCCATGCTTCACGGTTGGGGTGGTGTTCTTGGGGTTGTACTCATCCTTCTTCTTCCTCCAAACACGGCGAGTGGAGTTTAGACCAAAAAGCTCTATTTTTGTCTCATCAGACCACATGACCTTCTCCCATTCCTCCTCTGGATCATCCAGATGGTCATTGGCAAACTTCAGACGGGCCTGGACATGCGCTGGCTTGAGCAGGGGGACCTTGCGTGCGCTGCAGGTTTTTAATCCATGACGGCGTAGTGTGTTACTAATGGTTTTCTTTGAGACTGTGGTCCCAGCTCTCTTCAGGTCATTCACCAGGTCCTGCCGTGTAGTTCTGGGCTGATCCCTCACCTTCCTCATGATCATTGATGCCCCACGAGGTGAGATCTTGCATGGAGCCCCAGACCGAGGGTGATTGACCGTCATCTTGAACTTCTTCCATTTTCTAATAATTGCGCCAACAGTTGTAGCCCATCCCAGCCTTGTGCAGGTCTACAATTTTATCCCTGATGTCCTTACACAGTTCTCTGGTCTTGGCCATTGTGGAGAGGTTGGAGTCTGTTTGATTGAGTGTGTGGACAAATCAAATCAAATCAAATGTTATTGGCCACATGCGCCGAATACAACAGGTGCAGACATTACAGTGAAATGCTTACTTACAGCCCTTAACCAACAGTGCATTTATTTTTAAAAATAAAACAACAACAAAAAAAGAGCAGAAGTAAAATAAAATAATGGTAGGGAGGCTATATATACAGGGGGGTACCGGTGCAGAGTCAATGTAAAGTGACTATGCATAAATAATTAACAGAGTAGCAGCAGCGTAAAAGGATGGGGTGGGGGGGCAGTGAAAATAGTCCGGGTAGCCATGATTAGCTGTTCAGGAGTCTTATGGCTTGGGGGTAGAAGCTGTTGAGAAGTCTTTTGGACTTAGACTTGGCACTCCGGTACCGCTTGCCGTGCGGTAGCAGAGAGAACAGTCTATGACTAGGGTGGCTGGAGTCTTTGACAATTTTGAGGGCTTTCCTCTGACACCGCCTGGTATAGAGGTCCTGGATGACAGGAAGCTTGGCCCCAGTGATGTACTGGGCCGTCCGCACTACCCTCTGTAGTGCCTTGCGGTCGGAGGCCAAGCAGTTGCCATATCAGGCGGTGATGCAACCAGTCAGGATGCTCTCGATGGTGCAGCTGTAGAATTTTTTGAGGATCTGAGGACCCATGCCAAATATTTTCAGTCTCCTGAGGGGGAATAGGCTTTGTCGTGCCCTCTTCACGACTGTCTTGGTGTGTTTGGACCATGATAGTTTGTTGGTGATGTGGACACCAAGGAACTTGAAGCTCTCAACCTGTTCCACTACAGCCCCGTCGATGAGAATGGGGGCGTGCTCAGTCCTCTTTTTTTTCCTGTAATCCACAATCATCTCATTTGTCTTGGTCACGTTGAGGGAGAGGTTGTTGTCCTGGCACCACACGGCCAGGTCTCTGACCTCCTCCCTATAGGCTGTCTCATCGTTGTCGGTGATCAGGCCTACCACTGTTGTGTCGTCGGCAAACTTAATGATGGTGTTGGAGTCGTGCCTGGCCATGCAGTCAGGTGTCTTTTATACAGGTAACGAGTTCAAACAGGTGCAGTTAATACAGGTAATGAGTGGAGAAAAGGAGGGCTTCTTAAAGAAAAACGAACAGGTCTGTGAGAGCCGGAATTCTTACTGGTTGGTAGGTGATCAAATACTTATGTCATGCAATAAAATGCAAATTAATTACTTAAAAATCATACAATGTGATTTTCTGGATTTTTGTTTTAGATTCCGTCTCTCACAGTTGAAGTGTACCTATGATAAAAATTACAGACCTCTACATGCTTTGTAAGTAGGAAAACCTGCAAAATCGGCAGTGTATCAAATACTTGTTCTCCCCACTGTATTTCCATGTTAAAATGTTATGGGATGCATTTTCTCCATTGTTTTTGATGGTAGCCCTTTCTGGTAGGCCTACATTATGATCAAATAGCCACAGTAGCCTACTTTGCCACTGTTAAAACTGTAAAGTGGGTACAGCCTCAGTGTTCACAGTAAACGCGCGCTGGAAGTTGCACCGAATTTTCACAACGTTCAAGTTTGCGCTCAGCAGACCTGAAATTTGCTCAGTGCCAAAAAACAGGGAACATTGCCCATAACATTATGCAGCCACCACTATGCTTCAAAATATCGACAGTGGTAGTCAGTAAAGTGTTGTATTGGATTTGCCCTAACATA
This sequence comes from Coregonus clupeaformis, assembly GCF_020615455.1. Classification (NCBI taxonomy): domain Eukaryota; kingdom Metazoa; phylum Chordata; class Actinopteri; order Salmoniformes; family Salmonidae; genus Coregonus; species Coregonus clupeaformis. Next base: position 47,619,682 of record NC_059204.1, on the reverse strand, counting down.
AAACTGTATTCAGGACGAAAAGTTAATTGCTTTGCCACATTTTTTGCAGTATTACTTTAGTGCATTTGTAAAGGATGTCACGCTGCTTGCTTAGCGAGTACCAGTACCTCACAAACACTGGTGACCGCCCTCCTCAAGTGTCTTAGCTAGCTAATGAGGCGACGGAAGCGGGACACTTAAGGCTGAGGAGTAAGTTTCACACGTCCCCATGTGTAACACCTTGTTGCAAACAGGATGCATGTTTTGGAATATTTTTTACAGGCTTCTGTACAGGCTTGCTTCTTTTCACTCAATTTGGTTAGTATTGTGGAGTAACTACAATGTTGCAGATCCATCCTCAGTTTTCACCTATCACAGCCATTAACTCTGTAACTGTTTTAAAGTCACCATTGGCCTCATGGTGAAATCCCTGAGCCGTTTCCTTCCTCTCCGGCAACTGAGTTTGAAAGGATGCCTGTACCTTTGTAGTGACTGGGTGTATTGATACACCATCCAAAGTGTAATTAATAACTTCACCATGCTCAAAGGGATATTCAATGTCTGCTTTATTTTTTATTTTTACCCATCTGCCAATAGGTGCCCTTCTTTGCAAGGCATTGAAAAACATTCCTGGTCTTTGTGGTTGAATCTGTGTTTGAAAATCACTGCTCGACTGAGGGACCTTACAGATAATTGTATGTGTTGGGTACAGAGATAAGGTAGTCATTCAAAAATCCTGTTAAACACTTATTGCACATGGAGTGAGGCCATGCAACTTATTAAGCAAATGTTTACTCCTAAACTTATTTAGGCTTGCCATAACAAAGGGGTTGAATACTTATTGACTCAAGACATTTCAGCTTTTTATTTTTAATTAATTTGTACACATTTCAAAAAACATAATTCCACTTTGACATTATGGGGTAGTGTGTACACCAGTGACAAAAAAATCTAAATGTTATACATTTTAAATTCAGGCTGTAACACAACTAAATGTGGAAAAAGTAAATGGGTGTGAATACTGTAGACTTACGTTGACCTAAAAGTCAGAAAATAGGCAGATACCAGGTTATCTACCTAGGGACATATTTGTATATATGAACATAATATTCTCTTAGTCATGTTTAACATCTGGATACTACAGGTTCTGATATAATTTGGGTATAACAAGGTTATATGGTTGATCTGCGAGCAAGACGAAATAGAAAGCTGACCTGAGGCAAATAAAATCTCCCACTATAAAGCACCTACTTCCATCAGTAAAATCCCTATTGCATAAAATAGGAACAATGTTATCTTTCCAGTTCATATAAAAATATAAGCTAAGGTCCCTGCAGGACTATTGCAAGAGATGATTGTAAAGACACTTGATGCGTAACTCAAGGAATATATATTTTTTTCCAAAATGTCTCCTAACAAACACACATTTTTCTCAGTTCAGGACAATGTGCAATCTACAATTGTGGGCTTGGGGGTGGGGTAGTCCAATGGATCTTTTTGATGGGGCAGTGGGGTGATTTATTGGTTCAGTGATCCATATTTCCCCCCAAAACCAGGGCTGCTATTTGCTGGGTCCTTTGAGAGTGTTGAAATAGTCTTTCAGAGTTTCCTCGATGTTGGGCACGCCAAAGTTTTGAGCTGCAAAGATGCCTGTGCAAGTCCCAAGGACCACGCCCAAAACCGCAGAGGATCGCAGCCTAGACACGACATACCCTGCCAAGAAGCCCTTAAGGAAAGGAGAGGCCAGCACACTGCCACCCTGGAACAACAAAATGTACAGTAACCCTCATGTTAGAAACAAACACAACACACAGGAATGGCGTTGCTCGTCTGAGTCTCATCTGACAGTTTGACAAGATGTATGGAAAACCTGTGCACTATGCATCCATGCACACAAACAGACTTGATCTATAGCCTAATAACTACAGAAAAGAGAGGGCTTGTATGAGGTCATGTTTGTGTGAAAACACAGCCTGAGGCTAGGGTGTCCAATCCAAAACACATATTTGACCAATTGGTAAAATAATATGTTAATTGTGTAGATAATCCTCTAAAAAAAACAATGGTCCAAACTTCATGTCTCCATCATCATACATTCAAATGCTATTGGAGTGTTTACCCTTGTACTCTTGTAGGATGGCCAGAATTAGGGTGACTAATTCAATGGAGGCCAGAGAAAAAAAGGGGTAAAAAAAAAATCTAGGCTGGGTTCCGTGCAAGAATTAAGGCTACTGGCTACCTGACAGGATCGCTTTTTCGTTGAACTTGTAATCTTTCTTCTCAAATCCGCAGGACATAAAAACAATAGAGGTAAGGTGGATATCGATTTGGATACATGACGTAGTATTTTCATATGTTAGTATACACTTTAAATATTAATTTGAAATTCCTGTTCTTTTTCGAAGATCTCTCACCAAAACAAGCGTTTCTTTGTGAAATGTCAACGGAGAACTGAGGGTATATCAAACATTTTATTTTCAAAGCCTTTTACTATTAATTCAGCTTGTGTCATGCTAATTTAGCTTTTTGCGACCCGCGGAAACAACTTTGAATACAAAGACCACAAAATGTAAAATCCTCAAAAGTTGTTACGAGAAACCTGCACCATTATGTCAACAGAGCTCGGTGCTTATAATCGCATGTATTAGGTTTACGAAATCCAACTTTTTGGATATAATGTTAATGATATGTTAGAGAAAGACCACACTGAGCGATTCAGAACATGAATTATCATATTTGTTTTGGTCAAATGTATTTTATAACATAAGGAAGTTTGTATTTCATCACCAAAGCGCGTTTTCACCCACTCCTATCATGGGTGGACACCCTACTTAGGCCTGTGTGTGTGTGTGTGTGTGTCAGGGTTTCCGTAAAAAAATGAATGAAAAGACAATAAATAAAATTGGCTCCGGCCAATTGTCCAGGAGAATAATAATAATAATTAAAAAATTGCGAAAATGCATTTTAGCCTATTAATTGATTGAAGTAGATGTAGCGCTTGAACTGATACTACAGCTTTACCTTAATGCTGGAGTGAAACCTGCTTTTATAAGCCCAATAATTGCGCAACAATTCTAAATTTAATTGCCTACTTAATTGTTTGAAACCTGAACATTTTACTACATATTATGAGGTATGTTTTTACCTTGCTTCAAAGAAATCTAGCCAAAATCCAACCAAAAGTGCAGCAGGCAATTATTTTATAAAGACTTCCATATGCCATTGAAATTATTAGCCTATTCTCTCATGTTCTATTGGTTTTCAAATGTCTTTCATTGTCCATTAGCCAAAGGCACAATCCTAGTCATGCTAGTTGTTGCATCTTTATCTCCCCTCTTTCTAAATCTCTAACAGATATTTTCATCTCTGTATCATGAAACCGCTCGTATGTGCGGTGCGCTTTTGCCAATGGTGTTTTCCCACTAATTGCATTATGGAACAAACATTAGCTAGTAGTCTACTTCCTTGTACGCATTGCTGCGCTTTAAATGTAAAATGTTAAGCTAAACGTTCTGATCTGTTGCCTGAGCCTCATTGCTTTTTAATGTTTTTTTGGATGTAGCCTAGGCCTAATGGTTGTATTAATTTGGGATCCATCTTCCCACAACTGTCCCAGAGTCTGTTTGGCTATTTCTTTCTCGCACAGAACGACAAGCTTAGCTGACCAACATAATAGGTAAATGTTTTTACTATGGGGGATAGTAGATTGACATTACTCCTCTTGTTGGCTGAGGAAAAGTAAATGTGGACAGTTATTCTAACATCATCAAATTGGCATTCGAATTCAGTAAGAAGGACACACGTCGTTGCATCCTCGAGTTGCATGTTCTGTTCAAATGAATTAGGCCTACCATAACCTAAATGTGATTTCAGTCATTCTGAGCACCGTGGGTGGACGCCCTAATCAGGTTAAGCACCCAATGCATATGGGTCCGGTACATTTCTTAAATGTCCAGTAAATTAAAATGCTGCCGGTCAAATGTCTGGCGCCATATTTTCGGAAACCCTGGTGTGTGTGTGTCGGACATCTGACTGCTCACCTGTGGGATCCCAGCCTGTACTTCCTTCTCCACACGCTTCTGAATGTCCTCTAGCTGGTCCTTGAGCTCTGCCAGGTCCTTTAGCTGTCTCAATGACTAGTAGTACATGTCAAAAGTAAATTTAGGACAGCAAGCAAGGCAAGTTATTGACACATATAAAACATGATTACAGTTGATATTTGAGTCTTATATTAATATGTGTTGATTTTTTTTCTAATCAATTATATCACGGCAACAGTAGTTATCAGTGTTCTAATCTAGACGTCTGATCTGCCACTAAATGTCCAATCAGGCTAAAGTCGTGCTTCAAATGGCCCCGCCCCTTTTGGGGCGATTTCAGTCAGGTTGAAAATCGCCCCAGAAGTCTCTCATAGACTCTCATGTAAAATCTTTTTTTTTCAAATATCAGAGCTTTCAATACAATCTCTATGGGTTCCGGGAGGGCTTGCACTTACGCGCTTTCGTCATACGTAACATAACCATGAACGTAACTAAGAAAAGAGCGGGTAGCAGCGTCAATCAATTCACGTACTACTGTCAAGATGGCTAGCGTTCAGTGCAACTCGATTGTCTCTTTGAAAGAAGTTCCTTTTTGTCAGCGAACAAATCAAGATAAATTGGCAACGAAACAATTAGGACCTCCCAGACCAAATTTAATAATTCAACAGGTTTCTACTAAAGGGGGAAAGTCCTACACCCGAGGATTTTCCAAAAATTGGTACGAACGAAAAACCTGGCTAGCAGGCTGCGATGTAGCTAATGCAGTCTTCTGCTACCCCTGCTTACTCTTTCACCCTGAAGGCGGCACGGCAGACAGCACCGCTTGGACAGCGACTGGTGTAACGGACATGCACCATCTTTCAGAAAAGATTAAGAAACATGAGCTGTCAAAGACCCACATGGATAGCTGTTTGAGATTGTCTGCTTTGGGGAGAGTGAACATTGCCACTCAACTGGATGAGGGATACAGGCTAGCTGTCCGCCGCCACAACGATGAGGTTAGCAAGAACCGCCACATCCTCAGCCGGCTAATCCAGTGTGTGAAGTTTTGCGGAGTGTTTGAGTTAGCTTGCGAGGCAAAGATGAAACTGAGGGCTCCACCAACCCTGGTATTTTTCTTGGACTTGTCAACTTTGTGGCACAATTAGATGAGGTGTTTTATGGAAATGCATATTGTTTATGCAGTGTTGAGGAATGTGAAAGAACACCCTTGATTATTTTTACTGTGATAACTTATTTTGCTTTTTTAAGCCAACACTTTTGAGATCAGTCAATAAATGCTTCTGGTATTGACTTATATGCTGCCCCTGTCTTCATGTTGTTGCTGGACATATCTTTTTTTAAATGTGTGTAGGTCACCTAAATCATCAGAAAAATTGCCCCCCCTGAGAATTTTTTCAGGAGCCGCGACTGGTCCAAAATATGTGTCCCAAAACAATAAAATATTCCATCCAAATCTAAATTCTTCCTGTTACTGAGTCACATTATATTGTCTACGAAATCCATTCCTCGGCTATACTAATGCTTGAATTTAGTTAACGTCTTGATCAACTATTGATTACTCTGGACTAGTGTGCAAAGCTTTGACTGTTCAAACAAAGATATGTATAACTAACCCAAGCTAGTTAATCTGTGTCGTTTTCAACGGGAGCAAATGAGGCATAGTAGGCCGAACAAGCAAGGAGGTGGGCAGAGCCAAGCACGAGCTAGAGAGATTCTATTGGCGCGATCAAGCATGTATTTGCATATTTCAGTTAGAGAACGCCTTTTCTGTGAAGTGCGCGTGTGCAATAACTCAATTAGCCCCTGCACTCCTTGTAAACAACGCCATTTTTTAAAACTTTGGCAAACGGTCACGTTTACAAAAATGTTGCCGGCCAATGGGCTTCCTCTCCTCACCATATTTGGTGGGGAGTTCAAATTCCAACCGGATGCTTCTGATTTATACATCTGGTGAAACATCGGTCTCCTTGTTCTATCCGTAGCTCAGTCAAGGAAAATTGGTATTCTACCGGTAAAAAATATGGCTTATAAGTATCGTGTTTCCAGTCTACATTCTCACAATAATATCCAGCACAATTGCTAGCTATACAGACTGCAACAGTCACCAATAGCCCAGCAGGTCAGGTTGCTATATGAATGTAATGTTTAGTAAACGTTAACTAGCTCGCATAGCTATGCTAGCTTGACAGTTTCTTAGCAAAAACATAAAGCTAGCAAGCTAAATAACGGTTAGTTGACTATCTACACGTAACGTTACCTACACCGAACATACCTACAACTATATAATAAGCAACTACTACAACCGCGAATACAAACTCGGATTTTTAACTCTCCATAGGCTAAAGTTTACGGCACTAACCTTGTCGTCCGCCATGTCTTTAACCAATGCTGGTGCTACTGATTTATCACTGGGCTCGATTTTCTTCCCTGCTGAAAGATGTGTGACTAACTCATGTGCCGAGTGCTGACTGTTTTTACTCGGCTTACTTTCTGGAGCGACATCGCTGTTATATGCATTCTTTACAATGTGACAATATCAATGCATTTTAAAACGTAGGTACTATCTTTATGACATGATTGGAATTGAGGCCAGTAGCGCTGTGCACCGGTAACACACAGTCACATGACACAGCAGGCGTAAAATTAGCTTTTTGTATTCGCAAGTAAAATAAACTGAATTGAAACAATGAATTAATTATAATCGGGCAGTCTTTTGGGGGATTACATGGGGAATATTTGCATAATGCTATGTAACTGAATGTCTAGAATTACAACAATATTCAAAATTCTAAGAGTTGGCCAAAATACGTGGCTCTGCCTGATACCGTCAGAGGAGCTTTGTACATCAAGAGGGGTTGTATTCCACACGCGAGCTGGGCGGTGCCACAGCAACTGAAGTGGAGGCTTCATACACTGCTCAAAAAAATAAAGGGAACACTTAAACAACACAATGTAACTCCAAGTCAATCACACTTCTGTGAAATCAAACTGTCCACCTAGGAAGCAACACTGATTGACAATACATTTCACATGCTGTTGTGCAAATGGAATAGACAACAGGTGGAAATTATAGGCAATTAGCAAGACACCCCCAATAAAGGACTGGTTTTGCAGGTGGTGACCACAGACCACTTCTCAGTTCCTATGCTTCCTGGCTGATGTTTTGGTCACTTTTGAATGCTGGCGGTGCTTTCACTCTAGTGGTAGCATGAGACGGAGTCTACAACCCACACAAGTGGCTCAGGTAGTCCAGCTCATCGAGGATGGCACATCAATGCGGGCTGTGGCAAGAAGGTTTGCTGTGTCTGTCAGTGTAGTGTCCAGAGCATGGAGGCGCTACCAAGAGACAGGCCAGTACATCAGGAGACGTGGAGGAGGCTGTAGGAGGGCAACAACCCAGCAGCAGGACTGCTACCTCCGCCTTTGTGCAAGGAGGAGCAGGAGGAGCACTGCCAGAGCCCTGCAAAATGACCTCCAGCAGGCCACAAATGTGCATGTGTCTGCTCAAACGGTCAGAAACAGACTCCATGAGGGTGGTATGAGGGCCCGATGTCCACAGGTGGGGGTTGTGCTTACAGCCCAACACCGTGCAGGATGTTTGGCATTTGCCAGAAAACACCAAGATTGGCAAATTCGCCACTGGCGCCCTGTGCTCTTCACAGATGAAAGTAGGTTCACACTGAGCACGTGACAGACGTGACAGAGTCTGGAGACGCCGTGGAGAACGTTCTGCTGCCTGCAACATCCTCCAGCATGACCGGTTTGGCGGTGGGTCAGTCATGGTGTGGGGTGGCATTTCTTTGGGGGGCCGCACAGCCCTCCATGTGCTCGCCAGAGGTAGCCTGACTGCCATTAGGTACCGAGATGAGAACCTCAGACCCCTTGTGAGACCATATGCTGGTGCGGTTGGCCCTGGGTTCCTCCTAATGCAAGACAATGCTAGACCTCATGTGGCTGGAGTGTGTCAGCAGTTCCTGCAAGAGGAAGGCATTGATGCTATGGACTGGCCCGCCCGTTCCCCAGACCTGAATCCAATTGAGCACATCTGGGACATCATGTCTCGCTCCATCCACCAACGCCACGTTGCACCACAGACTGTCCAGGAGTTGGCGGATGCTTTAGTCCAGGTCTGGGAGGAGATCCCTCAGGAGACCATCCGCCACCTCATCAGGAGCATGCCCAGGCGTTGTAGGGAGGTCATACAGGCACGTGGAGGCCACACACACTACTGAGCCTCATTTTGACTTGTTTTAAGGACATTACATCAAAGTTGGATCAGCCTGTAGTGTGGTTTTCCACTTTAATTTTGAGGGTGACTCCAAATCCAGACCTCCATGGGTTGATACATTTGATTTCCATTGATAATTTTTGTGATTTTGTTGTCAGCACATTCAACTATGTAAAGAAAAAAGTATTTAATAAGATTATTTCATTCATTCAGATCTAGGATGTGTTATTTTAGTGTTCCCTTTATTTTTTTGAGCAGTGTATATACATTCATTGAGTGGAGGTGAGAAGAGGATGATGCAAGCAGACTGAACGATGACGGGCTGAGCCATCAAATCAAATCAAATCACATTTTATTTGTCACATGCACCGAATACAACAGGTGTAGACCTTACCGTGAAATGCTTACTTACAAGCCGTTAACCAACAATACAGTTCACGAATTAGAGTTAAGAAAATATTTACTAAATAAACTAAAGTATAAAAATTAAAGGAAAAGTTACACAATAAAATAACAATAACGAGGCTATATACAGGGTGTACCGGTTCCGAGTCAATGTGCGGGGGTACAGGTTAGTCGAGGTAATTTGTACATGTAGGTAGGGGTAAAGTGACTATGTATAGATAATAAACAGCGAGTAGCAGCAGTGTAAAAACAAATGGCACAATGTAAATAGTCTGGGTGTCCATTTGATTAATTAATATGCAGCTGGGAGTTAGATTGTTTATGGATTTTACTGGCCATATGACAGATACAGTCATAGGCTCTCTATCTTACATCGCCTGAGCTTACTTACAACATAGCCCCTAACTTTTGCTCTGTTGATTTGTGGAGACCTCTGGTTGTACTGTGATAAGGATAATTTAACTGCCAGATTAATTTACATCATTTAGCAGATGCTCTTATCCAGATTGATTTAGTATAGTGAGTGCATACATTTTCATACTGGTCCCCGTGGGAATCGAACCCACAACCCTGGCGTTGCAAGCACCATGCTCTACCAACTGAACTACACACTACAATTACACTGCAACATTGCATCTAGGGAAAAGAGATGGGTTTAGAAAAGCTGCAGCAACAGACCTTGCCTTCAAGGAAGCCTGCCTATGAAACACCCTGCCTCCCCTAACACCTCAGCGTAGAGATGCAGCCATTAAGAAAGTGAAGATTTACATGAAATCATCCTGTATTCTGTAATGTTGCTGGCGTTGCTATAAAAAGCACTCCCAAAGTTGCCCTCTCATATATTTTTAAGAGTAGGGCTTGACAGATGCAGGTTCATTCTGAGGGACAGATTTATGTCACTAATCTTCCTGAGACACCCCCTTTACACAGAGAGGCATCCCATCCCATCTCGAATTGAATTGAATCCTATTACGACTCCCTTGCTACACAAATACTAGATAGGCTACACCAGTCGATTTCACTCTTTGAGAAAGCGTATTTGTTTCGGTTTGTCTATTATTGCCCTGTTATTGGCCTCCATATTACTGTAGTAATGTATTTCTTCTAGAAAAGCATGCTTTTTGGGTCTGTTTGCTGGTCTGCACTGTGCCTTTGTCCTTAGTGCCTTTTCTCTGCCTCGGCAGTCTTTAAGGCACAGAGAGAGAGAGAGAGCCAGGAAACAACCAGAGAGGGAGGGAGAGAAAGAGAGAGTGTGTGAGAAAGAGAGGTAAGGTGTGGAGGGAAAGAGGAGGGGGAGTGGCGGAAGCTGCAGGCATCACTGAGCACAATACAAAGAGAGTGAAACGAAAGGCAGCAGCAGTGTGACAAACAGCATCCCTCCAGCACAGATAAAGAGATAAGATTCGCAGGATAGAGAGAGAAAGAGATCATCAAGACAGGGAGGGAGAAGGGATTATTTATTTTTTTATTGCTTTTACTCAGAGAGTTCCGGACGGGGCTTGCACAGAGAGAAAGAGAGGGAGGAGAGAGAGTGACACAGAGAAAGAGTCAGACAGAGAAAGAGAGTGTGAATATTTGTAATCCTCTTGGCATGCGAGTGTGTCCCTGGACGCTTGGCGCTGTGTGCGGTTGTAGCGAGTGTGCGGGGAAGAGTTGTCCTGGCGGCATCAGGACATTTTGGACTGGAATGTGGTGCAGCTAAGCCAAGTGGCCAGGAAGGAAGGAACACCTCTCAGCATGCTGGGGAAGGATTACATGCTCGCCATCATCATAGTCAATTATGACGGTGAGTAAACACACAGACACCCACAGTCCTAGGCTCCTCCAGACCTTTTTCTCTCCTCATCCCTTGTTCCTCAGAGGGCGAGGAGGAGACGGCCGGCCGAGGAGGAGTAAGTACAGTAGGTGCTGGTCTGAGCTCATTATCTGATTCTCACTGGTAGACAGGCTCAACTACAGGTGCTGTGTCATGTAGGGCCGGCCAGGCATTCTGTCCCACACACTTTGAAGAGTGAACATGGAAATACATCATAATAATTTGGTGGGTGCTTATGTTTGTCCTGTTTCACAAATGTAAATGTGTTTTTTTCTCAGCTTGACGGCACGCGGATTCGAACTAGTGACCTTTCTGTTACTGGCCCAACAATCTAACCGCTAGGCCACCTGCCTGAAAACTTTGAAGGGTTATTAAGATTGAGTTAGGGGATTGTGTGTTTGTTGAGAGTTCAGGTGGTGAACTAGAGTGCTTCCATTAGACAAATAACATGTTGATCTATGGATCTTTTGTATTTAGCTTTGTATTAAAGGGATAGTTCACCCAAATTGCAAAATAACACATTGGTTTCCTTACCCTGTTAGCAGTCTATGGACAAGGTAAGACAGCAGATCATGCTTTGGTTTAGTTTCCCTGGCACTGTTTCCAAATGCTAACGTTTTAGCATTTGTGGCACAAATCCCATAGAGCTTGCCAGCTTGTAGTCCTAAAACCCGGAAATGAGATACCTCTAGTTCGTTCAGCCATCCCTATGGGGAAAATGAATGGAAAATAATAGGGTTTTGGGATAACTCCGAAAATAAGGTCTGAGGTTAACACAGGTTTAGGAGATCTTATACGTTTTGTTTTATGAGATAATATCAGTCAGTTAACCTGACCTTTAGGAATTATGAAGCATTTATGTGCTTTATGTGCTTGTTTAAAACAAATACATAAATGCTTCAAAATGTACAATGTGATGTTAGCTGATAAAGATTGTCTCATAGCACAAAACAAATAAGATCTCCTAAGCCTGTGTTTACAACAGACCTTATTTTCGGTATTTATCCAAAAACCCTCCAAAAACGTCATTCATTTTCCCATAGGCTTTGTCCAACGAACCATGGCGGAGTTAGTGCCTACAAATAAACTATTTCTCTCTATTCAAGTCATGGCACAAATCCAATTCAAGTCAATAGCATTTTTCGCGCATCATGTCCAAATCATTCGAAAGTATTTAACATTAATTGTGAAGCTCAACAAAGTCACTTATAGATGATTTGAACATGAAGCGCGATAAATGCTAAAATCAGTACCATGACTTGACTGGGAGTTGTTCCACAAATGCTAAAATGTTAGCATTTGGAAACAGTGCCAGGGAAACTAAACCAAAACATGGATTGCCGTTATACCTTGTCCATAGACTGCTTACAGGGTAAATATGATTGTTTAGATGAGTGTAGTCTCATTTTCTGTTCAATTGAGAGTGTTCCTCTCTCCCACACACAGTAAACGAAAACAAGCCTAGAGATTTTATTTATAGAGGTCAGGATGTGTTGTTCACCTTGGTGACTGTGTGGGTTGCCATGCGACTTGGTGTTGTCTTGGTAACTGTTGCTCTCCTGGTGTTAGGAGTGGCTGGTTTTGTTATGGAGAGCAATGCATACTACAGTAGGCAGTAGGCACAATGTTTAGTTGTAAGCACAAAGGAAAGTAGAGTCAATGGAGAGTCAATTATACATTTATTGACTAAAATGTTGATATTACCATTAATGATTTATTCTACAGTATAGTATTGTAGTAATGATGAATTAAATGTCAAATCCAATGCATATTATTGAGCAACAACAATGTTAATATCCTCTCAGTAGGCTATAGAAGGCGTGTCCCTTTGTTGTACCTTTTTCGTTATCAACTTTCATAAGCCAAAACACCACAGATTCCTCAAACAAAGCATCTGCCTTAACTGTGTATGTCATTGCTCCCAAAATAATTCCCCTCGAAAGAGGTGGAGGGAGAGAAATGGAGAGGTAGAGAGAGAGAAATGTAGAGGTAGAGAGAGAGAAATGGAGAGGTAGAGAGAGAGAAATGGAGAGGTAGAGAGAGAGAAATGTAGAGGTAGAGAGAGAGAAATGGAGAGGTAGAGAGCGGCATTCTTATGCTGGGCATGATACATGTAAACAGGGACACTGTGTGTCAGTAGTACAGTTTATTGGGAAACAGTACTGTCTAATGTTAGCATCGTATACACATTATCCTGCTGTGTTGGAGGGGGTTAGGGTGGGGAATGGAGTCTTAATAGCACCCCGCGCAACATAAAACTGGTCCCATATCTGTACAGTATGTGCTTTAACCAATTTATCTGACTTTCGTTGTCATGCCATCCATGTTTGGGTTGGGTTGGCACATAGGCTACAGATCTACGACTAGTCAAGGGGTGCGTGTCTGGTAGAAAAGGCTATAGCTGTCCTGCTCCCAGATTGAGAGCTGAATCCCAGATTGAAGTTGTGATCCACTCTGGCCCATAATCCGTCTGGCAGATAGAGCCCAGCTCTGACCTTGCACAGACGCACCACTGGGATTACTCTCTCTCCTCCAGATGTACTGTAGTCTCTCTCTCTCTCTCTCTCTCTCTCTCTCTCTCTCTCTCTCTCTCTCTCTCTCTCTCTCTCTCTCTCTCTCTCTCTCTCTCTCTCTCTCTCTCTCTCTCCTTTTCTACAGTTTATCATATTACTGTTATTTATAGTCTCTACTTAATTCTCTCTCTGCATAATGTAATTTGTTGTCTCACTTTCTCTTTGGCTCTAGTCTACAGCACGGGTGTTTTACATTGTTATAAACATATTAAACCTTTTTTCTTCTATTTTTAAGCATAGCTCTCATTTCTAAATCCCATTACGCCTCAATATTCCATTTGCTATGCTGTCCCAGTTACTCGTTCCCAATTCTCTAGTGTAAGGGGCAGTTCTGGGCAGAGAGAGCTACCACCCGACTGCAATCACTGCCATCATGACTGCTCAATTACAGCCTCGTGGGGAGCGCAATCTATGGCTCTGTCTTGATTGGCCATTTTGGAGTGCTTTGGTAACAGGCTCAGTCCAAACGTGTGTTGAGAGACTCAAGTGTGTATCTGTATCTAGAGTAGATTGGCCCTGATTTCTCTGGTCACTGGACCCATCAGTGATTTCTCTGGTCACTGGACCCATCAGTGATTTCTCTGGTCACTGGACCCATCAGTGATTTCTCTGGTCACTGGACCCATTAGTGATTTCTCTGGTCACTGGACCCATCAGTGACAATGACAAGGGGGGTGAGGACTGTACTGTACTCTTCCCCCATAAAAACACTGTGTCCCTACATTCACTTAGTCACAATGGAGACTTGAGGTATTTGAACGGGGTCCATAATTAAATAAAGCCTGCCAAAATCAATGTAACAAAATACTTGGGAACACCTCTCAAGTGCAGATTGGCACCAATGAGTAAAGGCAACTCTGACAAAGCTATGGCTGAGACCGCATGGTGGACTAGCTACTTTCTGCCTGTCACAGGAATAACAGTCACATTCATGCGCATGCATCGATCTAATGCACATGCACAGCAGCACACACAACAATATCACGCAAATGTCTGTTCCCCTGTTAGCTCATTGGATCAGCTGGTTTACAGCAGTAGTTGCTATAGGGACTGATCACGCGGTGCAGACTCTGGGATTCATTAATAATTCATTAACACCCTCTCCTGGAGGTTCACTGCTGTATGGTACAGATTCTGCTCTCTACTCCCAACACTAAATAATACTGTGAGTTGTGAACATTAGAGTAGCTTACCTTCTGTGCAATTGGAACATTATGCACTTTTTCACCTTACAGGTCAGTACAATCCATGGACAGAAGTAGTACTACAATGGAGGTTATAGTGGAGATCATTAAATATTTAGGTAGAAGAAAAGCCATGATATAGAGAATATTATTTATGATATACAGTAACTGGTTCAAAATAGCATGGTGATGGCATACATTACTTCAGAGATGACCATTTGAAATTACCAACCACAGACTTAGTTATTACTTCTCTGTATCATTGGTGTTGAGATAATACACTAATACGTCATGGACTTCATGAACTCCACTATTCAATAGAAAGCCCTCTGAGTATGGAAAGCCATTGGTGCTGAGACTGATTGTTCACTTTAAATTGTATGCCAAACAAAAAAACTTTTATTTCAAAGTTTAACAAACCATACAACTCTATGCACAAGGACTAGTTTTAACAATTTACACTGAACATTTTACACAAAAACACATTTACTGGAAGAACTGTGCAGATGCAAAGTTTGGTAAAATAATTTTGGTAAAATCTCTCTCAGTTTTTTATGTGACCACGTTTTCCAAAAACTCTGTTAAATAGAATTTGCCAGCTTGTAGTCTTAAAAAAACAGAAACTATTTACCTCTGGTTGGTTCAGACATTCCTATGAGCAAAATTAATGGGGAAAGAATAAGGTTTTGGGATAAACACAGAAATAAGGTCTGAGGTTAACACAGGCTTATTAGATCTGATACATTTTGTTCTATGAGATAATATCAGTCAGTTAGCATGACCTTTAGGAATGATGAAACCTTTATGTGCGTTATGTAAAAAAAAAAAATTGTATTACATCAATGCTTAAAAATTCACAAGAAGTGAATTTCCCCATAGGCGTTGTTCAACGAACCATGGCGGAGTTGGTGCCAAAAAAAAGACGCCATTACTATTGCTCTCTATATCTTCTCCGGATTAAGATTCAAAGATGTCTGCAGAAAGAATGGGGTGTCAGCTATGATATGACATCTTGACTTTGAAAAATCTGTTTTGTTTATTGAACTACAGTAACTGAAGTGGATTTACACCCGGTAACAGAATGATGGTAACAGAACAGCACAAATTTTTATTTTTATTTTTATTTTTATTTTTCACCTTTATTTAACCAGGTAAGCCAGTTGAGAACAGGTTCTCATTTACAACTGCGACCTGGCCAAGATAAAGCAAAGCAGTGCAATAAAAACAACACAGAGTTACATATGGGGTAAAAAACATAAAGTCAAAAATACAACAGAAAATATATATACAGTGTGTGCAAATGTAGCAAGTTATGGAGGTAAGGCAATAAATAGGCTATAGTGCAAAATAATTACAATAGTATTAACACTGGAATGCTAGATGTGCAAGAGATTATGTGCAAATAGAGATACTGGGGGTGCAAAAGAGCAAAATAAATAACAATATAGGGATGAGGTAGTTGGATGGGCTAATTTCAGATGGGCTGTGTACAGGTGCAGTGATCGGTAAGGTGCTCTGACAACTGATGCTTAAAGTTATTGAGGGAGATAAGAGTCTCCAGCTTCAGAGATTTTTGCAATTCGTTCCAGTCATTGGCAGCAGAGAACTGGAAGGAATGGCGGCCAAAGGAGGTGTTGGCTTTGGGAATGACCAGTGAGATATACCTGCTGGAGCGCAGACTACGGGTGGGTGCTGCTATGGTGACCAATGAGCTAAGATAAGGCGGGGATTTGCCTAGCAGTGATTTATAGATGGCCTGGAGCCAGTGGGTTTGACGACGAACATGTAGTGAGGACCAGCCAACAAGAGCGTACAGGTCACAGTGGTGGGTAGTGTATGGGGCTTTGGAGACAAAACGGATGGCACTGTGATAGACTACATCCAATTTGCTGAGTAGAGTGTTGGAGGCTATTTTGTAAATGACATCGCCGAAGTCAAGGATCGGTAGGATAGTCAGTTTTACGAGGGCATGTTTGGCAGCATGAGTGAAGGAGGCTTTGTTGCGAAATAGGAAGCCGTTTCTAGATTTAACTTTGGATTGGAGATTCTTTATGTGAGTCTGGAAGTTGAGTTTACAGTCTAACCAGACACCTAGGTATTTGTAGTTGTCCACATACTCTAGGTCAGACCCGTCGAGAGTGGTGATTCTAGTCGGGTGGGCGGGTGCCAGCAGCGTTCGATTGAAAAGCATGCATTTAGTTTTACTAGTGTTTAAGAGCAGTTGGAGGCTACTGAAGGAGTGTTGTATGGCATTGAAGCTCGTTTGGAGGTTTGTTAACACAGTGTCCAATGAAGGGCCAGATGTATACAAAATGGTGTCGTCTGCGTAGAGGTGGATCTGAGAGTCACCAGCAGCAAGAGCGACATCATTGATATACACGGAGAAAAGTGTCGGCCCAAGAATTGAACCCTGTGGCACCCCCATAGAGACTGCCATAGGTCCAGACAACAGGCCCTCCGATTTGACACACTGAACTCTATCTGAGAAGTAGTTGGTGAACCAGGCGAGGCAGTCATTTGAGAAACCAAGGCTATTTAGTCTGCCAATAAGAATGCGGTGGTTGACAGAGTCGAAAGCCTTGGCCAGGTCGATGAAGACGGCTGCACAGTACTGTCTATTATCAATCGCGGTTATAATATCGTTTAGGACCTTGAGCGTGGCTGAAGTGCACCCATGACCAGCTCGGAAACCGGATTGCATAGCGGAGAAGGTACGGTGGTATTCGAAATGGTCGGTGATCTGTTTGTTAACTTGGCTTTCAAATACTTTCGAAAGGCAGGGCAGGATGGATATAGGTCTGTAGCAGTTTGGATCTAGAGTGTCACCCCCTTTGAAGAGGGGGATGACCGCGGCAGCTTTCCAATCTCTGGGGATCTCAGACGTTATGAAAGAGAGGTTGAACAGACTAGTAATAGGGGTTGCGACAATTTCGGCGGCTAGTTTTAGAAAGATACAATACAATACAATACAGCACAGTACAGTAGAGTATAGTTCAGTACCGTACAGAATAGTATAATATAGTTCAGTACAGTACAGAAGAGTACAGTACAATACAGTACATTATAGTGTATTCAATTCTAGTGTGCTCTAATGTGTACTGTACTGAACTCTATTCTACTGTACAGGACTGTACTATACTCTACTCAACTTTACTGTATTGTACTCTACACTTATGTGCTCTGATGTACTGTACTGTACTGTGCTCTCCAAACTTGTCAAACATGGACATCTATGATTTGTTCAGATTTGGTCCTGACTGGACCAAATCGGAACCAATCATGGACATCTGTGTTTGGGCCAAATCAAGGCCGGTCCGAACCAGACCAAAAATCAACATCTGTGGACATTGAAATTAAAGCCAGCCGGACCGTACCAAAAAAAGGGAGGGAGGGGTTGTCCAGATTGTCTTCACTCTTGCTTTGACCACCAGACGACAGAAAGAGAAAGAAAACAGTTACAGTATGAGCTGGACATAACAGTATGCCAGTGGAAGGGAGGACTGTAGCAGGTGACCCAACTGTGGTTTGTGACTTCCCATTGTAGCCTATTCAATTGCAGTAATTCCGTTACAGACTTTTTGGGAAATTCTGTTACCAATATGGTAACAGAAAACGACGTTTTAGTCAATTAATAATTCATAAACCACATAGTAAAAACACTATGACTAATTGGTAGGTCTACCTTTACTTGTTACTTCTGTGAACCTCCCTTATCCTCCCTCCTCATGAGGGAGAGAAATTAGAAGATATCCTAAATATAAGTGGGGTTTTTGTAACAGAATGACAAGACACTAGGCAATATTTCTTAAACTTACAGAAGGCAAATAATTTCTCCAAAACTAAATATAAATGTATTTCTAATACCTTTTAAGATATTTTCTGGTCAATGTTTTCTAAGAACCCTTTGCAGTCTGTTTGACCAGAAATCAAAGCCTTTGCTTATTCTTAATATTTAGGATATACATTTTTGGAAAAATGTATATTTGCCTTAATTTCTCAAAGATATAGACTCGTAGCTTTCATTTGACACCAGATTTGACATGCTCCTATGAACTTCACATGTTAGTGCTCATGGGCTCCTTTTACATGGAAATGCCCCATTACAGATCCATGCAAACCGTAGACAAAGGCTATTTTGTGCACTGTGTCAACATCAAACTAGTTCAATCAATACTATTCGCTTACCATATGAATTAAATGCACAGCACATTTAATTTGTTATTGGAAATAATTTTACAGTTTAGACTGTACACTATACATGATAGATTTTCCCATTTCACCAAGCTTTTTTCTTTTAGTGGCTGTCCCCAAGTGTTCTTCATCACACGATGCTGACAGTACAAGAACTAGCCAGCCTAAAATACTAAAAATGTAATTTGGGCGGTCATTGCTTATGGCCTGTCAGCAGGAGACTTTGCTGCAGCCGATGGGGGAACAGAAGAATGTTCGATCGGCTCATGATGGATAGAGCCATTGCAACAGAGTCTCTCATAGCCTTCCATAGAGTCCAAAAGGGCTGGACATTCACTCTGTACAATTGACAGTCTGAGAGGTATGATGTTGCTATCTAGGAGAGGATTCGTGCCACTATCTTGGTGAATGGGGTCAGTTGCACGGAAGACGATGATTCACTATGTTTTAGCTTTCATATTGAGGTCTTGTGATATGAGGATTACCCATCATCAGCCCCGGTGTCAGGTTACATAATACCTAATAGCTTGACTTAAACTACAAACCCAACATAGGAGTAAGAACCCAGGGTAGTGGTAAGAACCCAGCATTAGGAGTAAGAACCCAGGGTAGCGGTAAGAACCCAGCATTGAGTAAGAACCGAACAGCATTAGGAGTAAGAACCCAGGGTAGCGGTAAGAACCCAGCATTAGGAGTAAGAACCCAGGGTAGCGGTAAGAACCCAGCATTAGGAGTAAGAACCCAGGGTAGCGGTAAGAACCCAGCATTAGGAGTAAGAACCCAGGGTAGCGGTAAGAACCCAGCATTAGGAGTAAGAACCCAGGGTAGCGGTAAGAACCAGCATTAGGAGTAAGAACCCAGGGTAGCGGTAAGAACCCAGCATTAGGAGTAAGAACCCAGGGTAGCGGTAAGAACCCAGCATTAGGAGCTGTCTCCCACCTTTGGAACAAGGATTCGGACTAGGCTACATCACATAGACTCAGAGCCTTTGTTCTGATCTCAAGGAGCGTAATTGGGAGTAAGACTCTACTCTAGTCTGGTATGACCAGTGACAACATCAGCCATTGTGATATACAGTAGTTGTTTGTGACAAGTATACTTAGTATTTAGTAGGCCTACTGGATTGGAATTGACAATTAACTTTTAAAGCAGAAAATATCAATTTCTTTCAAACTGTCATGCACGGATGCTAGTTCTTAGAATCCCTCCCCTGTATGACTCACTGGTTATAAAATCAATATTGGAAGAAGGCAGGCTACAGTAGGAGAACTCTGTGCCAAATTGTATCCTCTAGTGGCCTCGGTCTCAGGGCTTGGATGCGTTATAATTCTGCATACAGCTTCATCACGCCCCAGATATGCTGCACTTAACCATCAATCAGCCTGTAAAATGTATTGAATAGTAGTGCCATCCAAGCCCAGGAGACCTGCCTGCCTGCCTGCCTGCCTTCCCGCCTGCCTGCCTGCCCGCCTGCCTGCCTGCCTGCCTGTAGAACCCTCCATGAAGACTGAAGAGTTATGCCTCCATCTCTCTCTAACACTGCTGTCTCTTATTGATTTTCTCTCGCTGTAGCAGGGTTCAGCTGATCTGTTCCTGGGTATAATTTTCTCATGCTATCTATCCCAGGGATGCGTTGTGTTGTTTTTCATTGTCAGACACAGGTGTGACCAGGGTTAAACAGCCAGATGAATGGGGATGAGATGTATAAGGCATGAAATCGTGTCAAATTCATTTGAGTCATGCACACACAAATGACAGACCAGAATTAAATAAAGGTTTTTGCATGCTTGATTTAGCCTCTCTATTTTCATTCTGTGCCCCCAGGTTGAGGGTAACACAGAGCCACTGTGGCATTCTGCTGGGAGAGAGACACCCGTGCCCAGGCTGCCAGGCTACCTCGGCTGCGTCCCAAATGACACCCTATTCCATAAGTGGCCTGGTCAAAAGTAGTGCACTACAAAGGGAATAGGGTACCATTTGGGACACAGGCCTCGTGTCACTACTGACCCACTTCTTGCTTTCTCTCTCTCTTCTTTCATTTTTTACCACCGCTCTATTCAGCCAGCTCTCCCTTCGAGCAGAATTTGTCATTTCGTGAGTGAGTTACATATTAATTTGCCCTTTCAGAACACGAAGCTGTTCCATCACATACTCAGTGTTAGGAGAAAACAAAGGAGTCGAGCCTCAGACACTGTAGCTTTGCTAGCCAGCTGTGATGCAGAGCTGAATTCTGATCTGGCATTTGGCAGATTTAGCATGTTGCCAGATGATCTCACTAGGATCTGCTTTGCTTTCCTCCACCAATCTCGTGTGGCAGGGCTGTGGAGAGTAAGGTCAGCCGTGGGGCTTACATGGGCTTTAGATTGGGTGACGCTAATGCTAGATGCCGATGGGATGCAGCCCCCTGGGTACGATGGACCTCAAAGAGCTGTGTTTATGCTACAGCCAGCTGCCATTATGAACATAATGGAATATAGATATAGATATACAAATATAGATATGAAACTGCTGTTATTATCGTCCTCACCACTTAGTTCACATGACACCAGATGCCCTCTCCCCCGTACTATTGGTAATGAGTACTTATTCATTAAGCTTACTTACTTTCACCTCTCATCGTTGTGATCCCTGCCTGTTCTGTGTTCTTCAGACAACATCTGGAACGACCCGAGTCTTGATCTGGACTCTGACCTGCCGTCAGGGTGGCGCACCATCCGGGACAGCACTGGCACCTACTACTGGCACGTGCCTACAGGCACCACACAATGGCAGCACCCATCCTACAGCAATGAGGAGGACCAGCGTGCCATCAATGGCATTACTGCCACAGACCTCAAGGTTAGGGCTTCAACTTCTAAATACAGTTCAGTCTTTCTGTTTGACTTTGGCTCCTTTTATACTGAATGTGGTTCTATCAGAGAGGAAGGATCACACCTCTAATAATGTCTCATGTCCTCTTTTCCAGAGCCTGGAGGCTGGTGGCAGACGTGGATCAAGGACAAGGCTGACAGAGAGTCCAGTGGCCTCCATAAATGACAGGTACTCCTTCAAAATCCTATGCAGACCCACACCAACACTCATTGACCTCCACAAGCACTGTAGCCTTGTTACAAACTCGTAATGAGCACTTCGCATCACAATTAAGTTCTGTGACAAAGTTATTCTACAAGGTTAATGTGTTGATGAGGTACATTTGTATCACCTGCAGATCCGGATGCTTAGGGAGCTCTTTGAAATAAACTACATTGATTGATGGTGTAATCAAACGAGGGTTAGTGTGTGGGATGTATTCTCTCTCTTTGAATCTGTTTGATGGCAAAAGGGCTCATGATGGCTTCACTGGCCCAGGAATGTGGCAGACCACATATCCCTGTGCCTCCTGGAATACTACCCATTATGCCATTCTTTGTGTTCTGAGCAGATGCCGTATCTGTCCCCTGCCTGATAACGTCAGGAATGGATAAGGTCTTTGAAACGTCACGTGCAGATGGGACAACCATTAAGGTCCTAGTTCTGCACCAAACTACGTCATATCATTACAGTCCAGCCATTGTACCATAATCTGAATACATACAAGTGTTTACGGAACAAATGATGTACGATGTAGTGCCTGTGGATAAGTCTTAACCATCTGTCGCACAAACCAGTATTCTAGGGTTTATTTAGCATAAAGCAAGGTAAAACCTGTTTGGTCAAATGCATCTTAGATCACTTTAATGGTTGTTCATAGGTTCTTAAACATTATATATGGCTGCCTTGTCTTTACCATAAAGGGTAAAAGCACTCCACAATTCAATTATCAGGAGTTATTCTGGCAGCCCCTTGAGGGGCACTGTGTCCTGTAACATGTAGAGGTTGTTGAATACTCCAATAAACAAGGTCTCTGCTGCAGTGGTTATGTGTAAAATCAGGATGCATTTGACACAGGGGAGCTTAACGTTCTGTATGGACAGAGATTGTGGAGAATAGTGAAACTCAGCTCATTGGGCATATCATCAAGAAATTCATAGGTATTATAATGGACATAATCATGTCCCACTCTGCTTCACCAAAGAGTGCAATGGAAAGGGAGGGAGAGTCTTGACAGTGGGCTCCTGGTTGCAGGAATAGCAGCCACTTGTGATTGTCTCCAGTCAGCTGTATCAGAGGGGCTGACTGACCCCCTGAGTCAGTCAGCATGAGGTGATCAAACCAGCTCTCTGTTTGTTTTTGTCACCCACCGCTTACTCAACAGCTGTTTCCATCAGTGGCAGGCAAGGGCTTTATTTTCAAAGTCAAACACAAACAGATAAGGGAAGGACTAGATGATGACATATAACACAATATTCCACACAGCATCATCCAGGGCAGCAGGGAGGGATGCAGAAAACGCTACAGTGTCATTTGTGCTGTCGTCGTGGTAATCCTTCATGTCATTTGACTGTTCTGCTAATCTCCTACAGAGTCTCCTGGCAGGACGATTATTTCTGCACCAACAGGGATCCTGACTCCAAGGTAGAGTGGGCTTTGATGTCCAAATCCCTCTCCTTCTGTAGAATAGCATGTTCTGACCAATAACATCCATGAAACCAGATTTGTCCATTTATGTCAGTTTATTGTAAAAAAAAAAACACAAAACATATATTCTAGCTGATTCAGAACTATAACACTATTTGCCGTCATTTATTCTTTGAGGGTTAAAAGAGGACACCTTTTTTTTAATGTAAGCCCTGGTCGATAGTTGTTTGTTGTCCAGGCTAGGCAGCTCTTAGAGGAGTTTATAGACCATGCCCACTAAAAGGATCTGAGAGTTATCTCTTAAGTCAGTGAGGAGCAGTATTGATTGAAAGTCGATAAATACATTTCATGGATGCGTCATGCTGATATACTGTAGATACTGAAGACACTTAACCTTTTGTACTGTACATTATCTAAAAACCCTGCGTAATCTTAATCTGTGAGTGATTCATTTGAGACCTGTGAGGGTAAAACATATCCATGCACGTCTCTCTCTCTTACACTCTCCGTTTATTCCCTTTTCATTCTGCCTCCTCCTCCTCACCTCTACCATCCACTCCTCTCCGCTGCCTTCTGGGCCCTGTTGGCGTGGCGTGGTGTGGTTGTCTTGGTCAGTGTTTTGCCGTGCGCTCCCTGGGCTGGGTGGAGATCCCAGAGGAGGAGCTGACCCCGGGGAAGAGCAGTTTGGCTGTCAATAACTGCATCCAGCAGCTGTCCAGCAGCAAGGCTGAGGGCCGCGATGCACTAGGCGCCTGGGGAGAGGTAAGAGTAATACAGTAAAATTACTTGTTTATTAGGTTTTGTTTTAGTTTGGTCTATTTTGGCAAGCAGTACATGGGTCATTGTGCAATTGTTTATTGTGCATTTATCCTTCAAATTAAACCATTAGTAGCCTTGAGAACCCTCAGTACCTCAAACGACCTTGGGTTTGTTCCAGTACATGTGAGCTTGCAGCCTGCAGGCCAGATTACCCTTACTGCCACCATAAAGCCACCCACCGTAACCTGCCTCCCCCCCTGTCCTCTCTGACCTCTCCCAGGGCCAAGACATGATGATGGTGTTGAAGAAGGACACCCTTAGCCTGATGGACCCAGTGGACCACAGCCTTATCCACTGCCAACCTATCATCAACATCCGTGTGTGGGGCGTGGGATGCAACAACGGCAGGTGGGCCAACCTGGGGATGGTATGGGCAAATACCCCCAGTCCTCTCTCCCCTCTCTTTTTTATGGTCAGTGTTTATATAGTGTACATGTAATCTCGGTTAACCCAGAACGAAAATCCTGCGTAATTTGGTCAGCTGTGTGATTTATTTCTGGGCCCATAGGTGTTAGAAATTGGGAGTTCCGGTTTACGAAGTCTCCTCCCTCGCAAAAGTAAATTCTCAGCCAAAGCTAATTTCACCACACGCGCGAAGTTCACCCAATCCTGATATGTCCAAATAATCAGTGACGAAAACCCAAACACCGGAACTAGTACTGCTCATGATCCTATGCGTTCCATCCCGTCACGACAGATTCTTCGGTTTACGCGCAGAATCTGTCCACGAGAGATTAATATCTCCGTAGTTACATTCTGAAATACAGTATAATATGGTGAACTGACCAACTAAGCACAATGCTCTTGGGTTGTTAGGTCAGGAAAGACTGTGTTCAACGTTTTTGTTATTGTGTATAATTGATGACATGGAAATATTCCATTGACTGAAGAAAGGAAATTATATATATTATATTGTTTTTATATGGGCTGTACAGCCTTGGGTAAGGTTAGTTCTTCAGGGTCACAGACGTTTAAGGCCTATTGTAAAACACTGGGAGCTCATGTTGAGTGGATCTGAGGACAGCTATATTTGGCTACGCTCTTGCTGGAGAACATTCAGGCATTGACCTGATGTCAGGATCAGTGGTACTACATTTAAGTAGAATGTAATAGCCCCGAGGAGGAGACGTGACAATGGTAGAGAATGCGAAGGATTTGAAAAACCCAAGACTGAAACTACTGAAAATAAGTCAATATATAGGTGCAAAATTTTTACACACAGTAGGCTATATTGTATTATGATCATAGTTGTGAACCAATGCAACAGTTTTGTCTCATATGTGAAGTAGTTGTAATAATGAACTTTCTTTCTTTTTTAACTGCCACTCGTGAAAACAGAGACAGGTAATCACTCTCTTCTTGGTCAACTCATTTTCTGTTGACGTGCCATTTGTGACTTTGACAGCTTGCATCATGGTCTCAAGTACAGTGGGGAGAACAAGTATTTGATACACTGCCGATTTTGCAGGTTTCCCTACTTACAAAGCATGTAGAGGTCTGTAATTTTTATCATAGGTACACTTCAACTGTGAGAGACGGAATCTATGATCACATTGTATGATTTTTAAGTAATTAATTTGCATTTTATTGCATGACATAAGTATTTGATACATCAGAAAAGCATAACTTAATATTTGGTTCATAAACCTTTGTTTGCAATTACAGAGATCATACATTTCCTGTAGGTCTTGACCAGGTTTGCACACACTGCAGCAGGGATTTTGGCCCACTCCTCCATACAGACCTTCTCCAGATCCTTCAGGTTTTGGGGCTGTCGCTGGGAAATACGGACTTTCAGCACCCTCCAAAGATTTTCTATTGGGTTCAGGTCTGGAGACTGGCTAGCTCACTCCAGGACCTTGAGATGCTTCTTACGGAGCCACTCATTAGTTGCCCTGGCTGTGTGTTTCGGGTCGTTGTCATGCTGGAAGACCCAGCCACGACCCATCTTCAATGCTCTTACTGAGGGAAGGAGGTTGTTGGCCAAGATCTTGCGATAGATGGCCCTATCCATCCTCCCCTCAATACGGTGCAGTCGTCCTGTCCCCTTTGCAGAAAAGCATCCCCAAAGAATGATGTTTCCACCTCCATGCTTCACGGTTGGGATGGTGTTCTTGGGGTTGTACTCATCCTTCTTCTTCCTCCAAACACGGCGAGTGGAGTTTAGACCAAAAAGCTCTATTTTTGTCTCATCAGACCACATTACCTTCTCCCATTCCTCCTCTGGATCATCCAGATGGTCATTGGTAAACTTCAGATTATCCTGGACATGCACTGGCTTGAGCAGGGGGACCTTGCGTGCGCTGCTGGATCAGGTAAAAGTTAGCAGGTGGTAATACAGGTAATGAGTGGAGAACAGGAGGGCTTCTTAAAGAAAAACTAACAGGTCTGTGAGAGCCGGAATTCTTACTGGTTGGTAGGTGATCAAATACTTATGTCATGCAATAAAATGCAAATTAATTACTTAAAAATCATACAAATTACAGACCTCTACATGCTTTGTAAGTAGGAAAACCTACAAAATCGGCAGTGTATCAAATACTTGTTCTACCCACTGTATATGCTTGGTGCCTCAGTAGGTTCTGTGTAGTTTCTGTAGTCATCCTGTAGTGTCTCATCAATAATGTAACGTGCTTCTGCCGACATGTAATGTACTGTATGTGAATGCCTGCCCTGTTTCTCATGCATGTTCAAAGAAAGCCCTGTCCATTTATTTCTCGACTTGTAGCGACCCTTGTTTCTTATGCAATGTGCTGTTCTGTCCTTGTCTCACAACAAATGCCCACTCAGCGCTATCCCAGACTGTTGTCTTGCCAAATTATTACTGATGAAGATTGATCTATAAAGTGAGAATCATAATGGTATATCTACCTGAGGTAAATTCTGCTCAAACTCTGCATTTTAATTCATTAGAAGCCATAGTGATTGCATTCCTTTGAGAGCCAAGTGGAGGACGCATCAATGTGTAAATTAATCTAACAGGTTTTCTACCACAGTTGAATGGGCCTTTTTTTGATTAATGGACCAGGATAGATTGCTGGGTCGTGTCAAATTGATCAGCTCCCCCATGCCTCTGCCAAGTCGCACTCCTTTCTACTGTGCCAGCCAGTAAAGCTGCAAAGTCGCACCTGCCACTGTGACAAATACTCCCCATTCCTTCAGAAAGTATTCATGCCCCTTGCCTTATTCCACATTTTGTTGTGTTACAGCCTGAATTCAAAATGGATTAAATATGTATTTGTTCTCACCCATCTACACACAATACCCCATAATGACAAAGTGAAAACATGTTTTTACAAATTTTTACAAATTTAGATATTATTAACATGACATAAATCTTAGTAAAATATGTAGAATTGCAGGAAATTAGCTTTAAAACTGCCAAAATGTCTCTCCACCACAGGAGGCTGCTGATAGGAGAACGGCTCAATATAATGGCCGGAACGGAGCAAATGGAATGGCATCAAACACCTGGAAACCATGTGTATGATGTATTTGATACCAATACCACTAATTCGGCCCCAGTCATTACCACGAGTCTGTTCTCCCCAATTAAGGTGCCACCAACCTTCTGTGTTCTCCACCCCATGGTAAAATGGGTATAATTGCAAGAAATTAGCTGTAAAACTGCACATTTCTTCTCTCTGCCCCATGGCAAAATGAAAATGTTCTCTCCGCTGAAGTGTTTTGCCCGCTAGGTGGGGAGGCCCCCCAACCCAAAAGGCTATGTCTGTCATAAAATAGCTGTCATTCCACCCTGGACAGAATACAGAGGATTGTGCACGCACGCACACACACACACACACACACACACACACACACACACACTAGGCCTCAGATTAATGCTGTCAGATTCACTCTTTTTTTGTGGCGTGGTGGCGAGATGCTGTGTAGACAAGATCAGAGGACATGCCTAGTGGCCTGCGCTGACTGCCAATCTGTTTGAGTGTTTCCCTGAGGTTTAATATAGAGGATCCCATCCTACCGTTTGTGGGCCCACCGTCAATGCCAAAGGGAAGCCCATCTGTGATTGCCTCTTACTCGAGTGTTTTCCCTCAATAATTAAAAAGCTGCAGGTGTCTCAGTTCTTTTCCCAGGCATCGGCACATTCTGGTGCACCAGAGTTGTGGGCTATATAACAGCACTGTTGCTCGAGATCGTTTCAAGTGGTAAAACCCACAAAGGATGTTATAGAGAGAATTACACACATAAAGCCACATAAAGACATCAAACTGCAACCACTGAGCTATTTCCCAATTAGCAACTGCACACGGCTCACAGAACAGTTCTTTATGAACTAACTACTTGTCAGATACAGTGGGGGAAAAAAGTATTTAGTCAGCCACCAATTGTGCAAGTTCTCCCACTTAAAAAGATGAGAGAGGCCTGTAATTTTCATCATAGGGACACGTCAACGATGACAGACAAAATGAGATTTTTTTTCTCCAGAAAATCACATTGTAGGATTTTTAATGAATTTATTTGCAAATTATGGTGGAAAATAAGTATTTGGTCGATATCAAAAGTTTCTCAATACTTTGTTATATACACTTTGTTGGCAATGACACAGGTCAAACGTTTTCTGTAAGTCTTCACAAGGTTTTCACTCACTGTAGCTGGTATTTTTGGCCCATTCCTCCATGCAGATCTCCTCTAGAGCAGTGATGTTTTGGGGCTGTCGCTGGGCAACACGGACTTTCAAATCCCTCCAAAGATTTTCTATGGGGTTGAGATCTGGAGACTGGCTAGGCCACTCCAGGACCTTGAAATGCTTCTTACGAAGCCACTCCTTCGTTGCCCGGGCGGTGTGTTTGGGATCATTGTCATGCTGAAAGACCCAGCCACGTTTCATCTCCAATGCCCTTGCTGATGGAAGGAGGTTTTCACTCAAAATCTCACGATACATGGCCCCATTCATTCTTTCCTTTACACGGATCAGTCGTCCTGGTCTCTTTGCAGAAAAACAGCCCCAAAGCATGATGTTTCCACCCCCCATGCTTCACAGTAGGTATGGTGTTCTTTGGATGCAACTCAGCATTCTTTGTCCTCCAAACACGACGTGTTGAGTTTTTACCAAAAAAGTTCTATTTTGGTTTCATCTGACCATATGACATTCTCCCAATCCTCTTCTGGATCATCCAAATGCACTCTAGAAAACTTCAGACGGGCCTGGACATGTACTGGCTTAAGCAGGGGGACACGTCTGGCACTGCAGGATTTGAGTCCTTGGCGGCGTAGTGTGTTACTGATGGTAGGCTTTGTTACTTTGGTCCCAGCTCTCTGCAGGTCATTCACTAGGTCCCCCGTGTGGTTCTGGGATTTTTGCTCACCGTTCTTGTGATCATTTTGACCCCACGGGGTGAGATCTTGCGTGGAGCCCCAGATCGAGGGAGATTATCAGTGGTCTTGTATGTCTTCCATTTCCTAATAATTGCTCCCACAGTTGATTTCTTCAAACCAAGCTGCTTACCTATTTCAGATTCAGTCTTCCCAGCCTGGTGCAGGTCTACAGTTTTGTTTCTGGTGTCCTTTGACAGCTCTTTGGTCTTGGCCATAGTGGAGTTTGGAGTGTGACTGTTTGAGGTTGTGGACAGGTGTCTTTTATACTGATAACAAGTTCAAACAGGTGCCATTAATACAGGTAACGAGTGGAGGACAGAGGAGCCTCTTAAAGAAGAAGTTACAGGTCTGTGAGAGCTAGAAATCTTGCTTGTTTGTAGGTGACCAAATACTTATTTTCCACCATCATTTGCAAATAAATTCATAAAAAATCCTACAATGTGATTTTCTGGAGAAAAAAATTCTAAATTTGTCTGTCATAGTTGACGTGTACCTATGATGAAAATGACAGGCCTCTCTAATCTTTTTAAGTGGGAGAACTTGCAAATTGGTGGCTGACTAAATATTTTTTTTCCCCACTGTAGTTTACCCTACAATGTCAGTTGAGTAACTTTGCTCTGATATGTGATTATAGTATAGAATAGATCATGAATCTCTAGTCCCTTTCTGATATTAGAAATTGATGACAAGGCGACGCATTTCATGTCCTTGTTCCTTCAAGTCCTGAGAACAATGTCTGTCCATATGCATCACTGGTATTTATAGACCTGACATCTGACACGGCCTGCTCCTATCAGCTGCTGAGGGACAAAGCCTGAGGTCACAATGTGTTGGGCCAGAATGTAACTGATAGCAGCAATGTTAAAAGAGTCTGTGCTGTCTTCAGTGCTCAATTGCTTAGTCTTTTGATGATTATGCATTTTATCAAACCAACTGTTACATGATAGTGGCTGGTGCACCATTGGCTTTAATTCAGTGGGCAACGCAATCATGCAGTAGTTGTGCAGCAGAAAGAAGCAATAGTTTGATGTGTCACATGTATTCATTATGGCATTGAATTCCGTTCCATTCTCATTCATACTAATGTTATTATCTTTTCATACATACAGTACCAGATCACCAGATAAATTGTGAAGTCGTTAACTTCCCCACAAACCAGACATATAGATGCCCGTTCTCTGTGTTCATCTTTGATTTTGTGTTCTGTTCCTTTACAGAGATTTTGCCTTTGTGGCCAGTGACAAAGACACCTGTATGCTGAAGTGCCATGTGTTTCGTTGTAACGCCCCAGCAAAAACCATCGCCACGGCTTTGCATGAAATGTGCTCAAAGGTAACGAAAGGTTTCCAGCATAGGAAGTGGTTTAACGTCCCTTTTAGCCCACCATAGTAGTTTAGGTAAATTCTAGATTGAGCCAGTGTAAATGATGGCTGTGTGTGTGTCTAGATCATGGCAGAGAAGACCACTAGAAGCCCATCTATGGCCCGCTCCCTCACCATGGAGAGCATCTCCCCTGAGGACCTGCCACGCCAAGGTACGGTAGCCTGGCTGTGCTCAGAGCCCACAGAAACCTTCAGTTACAGTCTGTAGGGGTATTTCTGACTGGAGCAATGTGTAGTTTATACGCATTGTAAACTCCATAATATGGCAGAAATCATATGATTAATTTGATTCTTATTTTTGCTGCAGTGGACTTCCTGGATGCAATGAGGAAAAGGGTGCAGAAGTTTGAGGTGCAGTACATTGGAAACCTGCCCGTCTCCAGGGCGATGGGTAGGTGTACTGTATTATAATCTCATCTATTGATTTATTAAACTGGCAAAATACCATCAAACTTTTCATCTATTGATCTATTAAACTAGATACAAAAAAGAGCCAATGTCCTTGAGAGTCAACAGGGGAACAAAGGATCTGTAATATCTCATCACCAGATGTAGAGGATTAGACAGCAGCCAGGACTCACAGGCATGTTTAAAATTGGGGCTGGATCGTTACGAGACAGAGGACATCGTCTCCTTATCCTCAGCAAATACGGCGAGTCACGTTGTATGGCTAGCTAACTCTCAGGGTCACTGTGCAGTTGGCTGTCCCCAGGCGAGGCGTCGTCTCGCTGTATGTAACACAGCACTCTTTCAGAAAATAGAGGATTCATTACAGGATCCAAAACGGTAGCATCCATCAAGGTGCTGTTAGCTGGACCAGCTGACTGACCGACATAGAGCCTGGTCCCAGATGCTTTTGTCTGAGATATTATGGTCCACTGAGGTTTTTATTTAACCTTTAATTTGTTTTGGAGATTATTACACAAGTAAGGTGCAAAAAAACTAAAAGCAGATTAACGTAACTCAGTGGAGATTGAAGGGATCTCCAGAGTTAGCCATCCCTGAGACCGGGTCTGGTAGCTTGTACGTCTGTAGGTTAACAATGAACTAAGGTACGGCGGAAGTTTGTGCAAGAGGGCTTTATATACAAAAAGAGTGCAATGCATCGATCTACGAGACTTCTAAGAGGGCCAGTCTACTTTCTGATACAGATCCAATGGCTTCAATACAGTGGTAGCTGTATTCAGATAGACAATATCGCCATAATCTATAACCGGTACGAATGTCGACTGAATGATTTGCTTTCTGCTGTTTAACGAAAGGCATGACCTATTCCTATAAAGGAAGCCTATTTTAAGTCTTAACTTCTTAACATCAATATGCTTTGTTTAAAGATAGCTTTTCATCAATCCAGATAACATTTAAAAGGCGGCACACGATCAATGTGGGCACCAGCCAATGTATATATGCATAAATCATCAGACACATTTTTAAGCGTTTTGGAAAACAACAAATGCTTGGTTTTACCTGCATTAAGAACCAATTTCAGTTCAACGTAGGCTTGCTGCAATGCAATAAAGGCAGATTGTAGCTCCAAAATAGGTTTTCTTATTAATGATGACAAGCCATTAGTCGTCATTTGAGATTACACACCTGAGGTGATGATCGCATAGGTTCGCAATCACTGGAAGGACGTTTGATGATACCGTGTGGTACAATGAAGAAGAGTTGACGCTAGGAGCATTTCCTCTCAAAACAGGAGATGTAACCTTGGTTTTACAGTACTTTAGAAGTCACTGTGCTGTTACTGAAGCAGCTTTATTACGGGGCTGTATGTTTGATCCTCTGGCAGGTATGGAGGTGCTGAACCGGGCCATAGAGAGCATCATGAACACCTCAGACAGTGATGAGTGGGAACCTATCGTCATCCACATCTCTGATACTGTGCTGTCACTCTGGAAAGGAGAGGTGAGGATTGCTCAGGAAACCTGTAAATGCAGTGGTCAGACCAACCAATGAAATTATTAAATGTCTCTTTCTACCTGATTTTCTCTCTCTCTCTTACACTCTCTCTCCCTTTGTCTCTCTCTCCCTTTCTCTCTCTCTCTCGCTCTCTCTCTCTCTCTCTCTCTCCCTTTGTCTCTCCCTTTGTCTCTCTCTCTCCTTCTTTAACTTTCTTTTTTTCTCTCTCTCTCTCTCTCTCTCTCTCTCTCTCTCTCTCTCTCTCTCTCTCTCTCTCCCTTTCTCTCTCTCGCGCTCTCTCTCTCTCTCTCTCTCTCTCTCTCTCTCTGTCTCTCTCTCTCCCTTTGTCTCTCCCTTTGTCTCTCTCTCCTTCTTTAACTTTCTTTCTCTCTCTCTCTCTCTCTCTCTCTCTCTCTCTCTCTCTCTCTCTCTCTCTCTTTCTCTCTCTTACCTTCTCTGTGATTTCTCTTTCAGGATGGAGATGATCCCTTCTGGGAATGTCAAGTGCGTTACCTGACCTTTCTGGGTGTGGGCCATGACACACACACCTTTGCAGTGATAGTGGACGGCGGGACGCAGCGGTTTGAGTGTCATGTTTTCTGGTGTGAGCCAGACGCAGGGATCATCTCTGAGGCTGTGCAGGCTGCGTGCATGGTGAGTGACTAAGGGGTCACCCTGAGGCATGAAACACAGGGCTGGAGAACTAACATACAAAATGGCTTCTGTAGACACAGAGGTGAAGCTAGCATGAAAAATACTTGACTTTATACATGCT
Organism: Coregonus clupeaformis; assembly: GCF_020615455.1. Lineage (NCBI taxonomy): Eukaryota > Metazoa > Chordata > Actinopteri > Salmoniformes > Salmonidae > Coregonus > Coregonus clupeaformis. Next base: position 47,586,548 of record NC_059204.1, on the reverse strand, counting down.
ATCATGGCTGAATTATGAATATTTATTTTAATGGGAATTAGTAGATACTGGTAGAGAATGTAATAGAGCCATGACTCATGTATGGTATTTTTCTAACATGAAGGGAAACTAAGGTCACTGCTTAACATGGCTCCATTGTTCCCCCTGCAGGTCCAGTACCAGAAGTGCTTGGTGGCCCAGACTCCACCACCCAGGTCCAAAATGTGGCAGGCGGGTTCCAAGGTGAAGCGCGCCAACTCCATGGACGGCTTCACTTTCCCAGCTCCCCTTCACCAAGGACTCTCCCCACCCATGATTGGCTCCTCCACTGCTAAGAAGGGCATGCTGGCGTTTTTTGAGACTTTCAGAAATAAACAGTCAGCAGTTTCCACACCATAACACCCAGAGAGGGAGGGAGGCGGGAGGGAGCAAGCGAGGGAGCGAGTGAGTGAGGGAAGGGGACTTGGGTAAAGGGAGGTAGGGCAAATGAGTTTTAGGGGAAGGGTAGAATTTGTAGTTAGAGGGAGGAAAAGACAGATGTATAACCAGCCATTAGAATGTGAAGATTGAAGGCCAGCTGAGTTTCTATTTTACCAGCCAGTGATGACCATTATCTTAAACAAAACAAACTTGCAGCATTTCTGCTTCTACTGTGTTTCTGTGGGTATACAACATATCTCAACTAGGCTGGTTTGTGGTACAGTTTTAGAAAAGAACATTGAGGTGCTGTACTCTCACATTCCATACCTTTCTTGTCAAGGAAGAGATAGTTTAAGTCATTAAGATCTTGACTTGTACTTTTATGGCAAAATACCATCAAAAACACAACAATGACTCCCTGGTTCTAAGTGAAACATACAGTAGCAAAAAATATGGTGCAGTAATTGACTACTCTTTAATATAGTTTTCTGGGATTGAACATCAGCAAAATGTAACATTGACCTCATTCTTGTACAATCAATGTAGCTAGGTAGGTTGTATTAAATACTTATACTGTTCTTTCTAATAAATGTAAAAGGATCTTTATCTTCAGATATATTCATCACAGTGTGTCAATTTATAGTCTACAGTCCCTCTGACAGTTGACAACAAATACATTTCAAATGTGAGATTAGGCATCATTAAGATGGGATAGAAGATATCACACTATATGTTCCTCCATTATAAAAATTAGACATGGCAAAATTGAGAATCAGACCGATGAACATCCTAAGCCCCAGTTTGTCAACAGCAAATTAAGTCCAACCAGATCCGGGTTTAGGTACAACAATTTTGATGCAGCATACTCAGACAGAATCCCTTTAGCCAGGACTCAGGAGTGGCCCCATTCCCACAGTGGCCTTCAGATTAGAGTGAAGGAGAAGGTGTTTTAGTGCATGTTCTGTTCTGAAAAAAGTTTGTATTAGTACATACAGCACAAAAAGCTTTGAAAGTGTTGGAAAACAAAAACAATTCAGATTTAGAAAGGTATGGAGACAGTGCTATTTCAATCTAACATTTTCCTTGAAGTCCCCCAAAGCTCTACAGAAGCACTGCATGCTTTCGCACATGCTTGGGAATTAAATGCTTTGCTCAGGTACTTTACATGCTACTGGCAATGAAAAAGAAAGACTCACTCTCACAAGTAAAACTGAAAACACAAGTCAATGACTAAACTCTACATGCAACCAGTCCCCACCACTGAAAGCTTGTGTTATGTTGTTCCTATTGGAGGACACCCTATACAGCATTTTCACTTGTGGAAACACCAAAACACACTGAGTTGATATCACTTTTGTGATTCCCCAAAAAATACAGATTTATTTAAACTGCATGGAATTCAATATGTAAGGGGTTATCAACAGGGGGTTGAAAGGCACTTAGTTTAATGCATGCTGATTTTCAAAATCATTTGCGACAGTAGGCCCACAGTATGCTGTGAAACACTTGGGCACACAAAATAAATGGCACTTCAGAGAGGTCATGCTATATATTACTGATATGCAACAGCTCCTCTTCCCCCATTCTAAATATGGATTATATGAGAAAACAACTCAGGTCTCCTTATTAGTGGAAGGATCATGTCAAAGTTGGAAGAATGAAAAGGCAGAGCTTTGGTGTAAAATAACATGGATGGAGAAGTGAAATCCTTATTATCCAGGAGAACTTGGGAGAGGTAACATCATGAAATGGTAATGTAGCACCTTGAGATTATATATATATATATATATTTTGCTGTTTATACTACTAGTAAATACATATGTCTCATATATTTGCAGTATTTAGCACAAAAGAAAATAGGATGTCATGTAAATGCAAACATTTTAAAATTATGATTATTTCGCGCAGTTGTACCTAACTAGGTCCACATTGTGGTGGTCTGTGCTGGAATAATAAATTGCTTGTAAATCCTGTTCTCTGTTTTTTTTTGTGTTAGGTTAATCAAAGTTCAAGTTCAACTCCTCTTACAAAGAAAGAGCCTCTTATTTCAACATGAAGTCTCATTACCCAGAATCTGGGCACTCTGCTCTACATTAAGTCATCCACTGATTACTAGACCAGAAAAATTAACTAATTTCCTCCATTCTATTATATTCTATTCTATTGACCAACCGGACATGCGTCATGTCAATGTTCAACATCCTGTACACGTGTCCCGGAAAACAAGTCGATTTGTTGTTGTATATGAAAGAAGAAAAGAAGCCATGGAGGCTGAGGACTTTTACATCAAACCAGGTATTTTCTGTCCAATTGAATAGTTCTACTTTGTTTGTTTAGCGAGAAAAGTTAGCTAACGATAGACATGTTGGTGGTATCAGTTTACTGCAACTGTACTAGGGTGATAATGCAAGCTAGTTTGAAGACAAGCTAGCTAGCAGTAGCAATGTAGTTTGATAGTTATTTTGCTAGCTAACAAAGTTGTCAAAACATTTTGAAGATGCTTTTGCATAGACTTTATACTACCTCTTCACTTTCGTTATTTCCCCACTGCTTTATGACATCTAATTTGAGCATGACTACAGGTAACTAAAGGTATCACATTATGTTGGTCATGATTATAAACATAATCCGTTTTGCTGACCTGTCAGTACCGTCATGTTCATGTGTATGAATGAATGGCTGCTAACTAGTAGTTAGTAAATGGTAGGTATTTTAATATAAAACCCTCTCTGCCTTTGTTAAGGTAATCAGGAGCGGGGCTGGAATGACCCTCCACAGTTCTCCTATGGTTTGCAGACAGCAGCACAAGGTGGTCCCAAGAGGACCCCTCTCAACAAGAGAGTGCCCCCACCTCAACTCACAGGATCACCTTGTACGTTCTAGGCTATGGCAGAGAACTGGATATTGTACCATGAACATGTTTTGAATTCATTGATCTTTTGATTACTTTGATGTTTACTCAGGGGTTGTGAGATTGTCTTTCTTATGACTTTACTTTCCCTAGACTGTCAGAGCAGATAATGAATCATCCTGGTTCAATTTATCCACAGGTCCGGTCCCAGGAGCTTTTCCTTCCCCAACGGTTCCAATGACTCCTCCTACCAACCCACTGGCCCCTCCTCCATGTAGTTTGAACACGCCCCCTCGGCCATGTCCTGTCGCAGCCCCTCCTCTTGGTGGGATGATGAAGATGGCCACACCTCCACCAACTTGCCCAATGGTAGAGCACACAGACTCTGCCAGTAGCCAATCAGAAAGTGAGCCAGATGTCGACGATGTAGTCTCTCTTCTCAACTGGGCACTGACAGCTTGTAGACACACAGTCAAAGTAAGAATGATTTCTCTAGCTCTAAATCCCAGCCACAGTTGACAAACCATTTACAAATAGCATTTTGTATGTAGCTCTGTTATGGTGCAGTGCACTGGTTGAAATGACACCCACTGCTTTACTAACCAAAATGCTGAATGTTTTACATGTGCCCCTTGCAGAAACAGGTGTGTAATGATGTGGCGAAGCGCCTGAAGCTCTTTGAGGACATGTGGAAGTCTGGGAAGCTGTCACTTCCTGTTAGGCGAAGAATGAATGGACTGGTGCAAGGTAGGAGAACCTATTTAGTTTGATAGATGAGGTCATATTTCTACTGATGAACAATAAATGGGTCACCCACCATTTATATGAAACAAATGAGTCAAACAAATGTGGTTCAAAGGACCTTAACACGTCTGTGATGCTCCTGTCTTTATGCTCCTGTCAGAGTTGAAGAGTTGTAACTGGGATGCTGCTGATGAGATCCACCGGGCTCTGATAGTGGACCATGTTAACGAGGTCAGTCAGTGGATGGTGGGGGTCAAACGTCTCATCGCTGAAACACGCAACTTGAACCCAGATCTTCTGCACACACAGGAAGTAGACCAGAGTCTAGACACCAGCAGCACTGCTAACTCCGACTAGATCAATAATGACACTTTTGGAACTTTTCTATTAGGTTGTGGAACCATGAGGACTCTCGGTCGTCCATATGAAAGCCATTGAAATTCAACTTCTAGGCTAACTCTCTCTTTTGCTTTTGTATGCGGAGATTCCACATATTTTGACATGGGTTTCCCGTAGTTGTGCATATACATTTTTTGGGACCTTTTTATGAATTGCATTTGATTGCCGTGTATTGCTATTACCGAGCTCCACCAATTCTGACAATACAAAGATACCTTTATCCCTGTTTATGTCGAGATTGTTTACGTTTGATACAGCCTTTCCCTGTTGTCTTGTTTGGTTAAAGTGCTTATATCAGAAGTGTCAGTAATGGAACATTTATTTGGACCATTCTCTCTTCTAAATACTGTATAATCTCCCTTGGACAGCCTTGTAAACAGTATTTTACTGGAGCTAAGATAAAGGTTGCTTTAATCGTCCAATTGTACACAAGGTCCTATGTATTATTCCTGATGCATGAGAGAGCTTAATGGTTTAGCCTACAGTTTTCTATGACTTGTCACCTCCCATGTACTGTACATAATCACAAGAGCAATAACAATAAGAATGTTTTAAAGCCTGTGGTCTACTTGTGTTGACAGTGGCATTGCATTACATGTGTATCATACACGATAAGACCAAATAAATCTGATTTGTGTTGGAATTATTTCTAAAATATATATATATATATATGCAGCGGTAAGTTCATGTCATGAACTGTTATTTATATCGGTTCTGTAGTTAGACAATGAGGAAGTTCCATTCTTCCAGCTTTTCTGACTTGTCTACCTCCATGGAGATGGATGCAAGGAGAAGCCACCAATAGGTGGCGTCTTAGGCTTATTTTTCACTGATGACGGTGTTGTAGGGAGCTAGGATTTCTAGAGAAACTTGGGCACTTTATAGGAAGGGTGGACACATGAGATTTTATAGCGATAGATGACTAGCCACCATGAATGAGGTGTGGCTTTGTTTTGATCGTGCAAGGTCTGTGACAACAACAACACTGTTTATTGTTGCTAAGTAAGACGGTCATTGACGTGAACTCATTATGGATAATGTCATCACATTATCCATTATTGTCCCAGTCTACCCATAAAAGACTGGATCATGTTGGAGTAAGGTTTGAATGTTTCAATCAAGTCATGAAGCCATCTAAATCTCCCTTGTCATTGTTGTAGAAAAGTGGGTTTAAATGAGGAGAGTTTTTCCTCTTTCATTTACATTTACGTCATTTAGCAGACGCTCTTATCCAGAGCGACTTACAAATTGGTGCATTCACCTTATAGCCAGTGGGATAACCACTTTACAATGTTTTTTTTTTTTTGGTGGGGTTACTTTATCCTATCCTAGGTATTCCTTAAAGAAGTGGGGTTTCAAATGTCTCCGGAAGGTGGTGAGTGACTCCGCTGTCCTGGCGTCGTGAGGGAGCTTGTTCCACCATTGGGGTGCCAGAGCAGCGAACAGTTTTGACTGGGCTGAGCGGGAACTGTGCTTCCGCAGAGGTAGGGGAGCCAGCAGGCCAGAGGTGGATGAACGCAATGCCCTCGTTTGGGTGTAGGGACTGATCAGAGCCTGAAGGTACGGAGGTGCCGTTCCCCTCACAGCTCCGTAGGCAAGCACCATGGTCTTGTAGCAGATGCGAGCTTCAACTGGAAGCCAGTGGAGTGTGCGGAGGAGCGGGGTGACGTGAGAGAACTTGGGAAGGTTGAACACCAGACAGGCTGCGGCATTCTGGATGAGTTGTAGGGTTTTAATGGCACAGGCAGGGAGCCCAGCCAACAGCGAGTTGCAGTAATCCAGACGGGAGATGACAAGTGCCTGGATTAGGACCTGTGCCGCTTCCTGTGTAAGGCAGGGTCGTACTCTCCGAATGTTGTAGAGCATGAACCTACAGGATCGGGTCACCGACAGGGTGTTGTCCAGGGTCACGCCAAGGCTCTTCACACTCTGGGAGGAGGACACAGTGGAGTTGTCAACCGTGATGGCGAGATCAATTATGGAACGGGCAGTCCTTCCCCGGGAGGAAGAGCAGCTCCGTCTTGCCAAGGTTCAGCTTGAGGTGGTGATCCGTCAGACATGCAGAGATGCGATTCGCCACCTGAGATGCGATTCGCCACCTGGTTATCAGAAGGGGGAAAGGAGAAGATTAGTTGTGTGTCGTCTGCGTAGCAATGATAGGAGAGGCCATGTGAGGATATGACAGAGCCAAGTGACTTGGTGTATAGCGAGAATAGGAGGGTCTAGAACTGAGCCCTGGGGGACACCAGTGGTGAGAGCACGTGGTGCGGAGACAGCTTCTCGCCACGCCACTTGGTAGGAGCGACCGGTCAGGTAGGACGCAATCCAAGAGTGAGCCGCGCCGGAGATGCCCAGCTCAGAGAGGGTGGAGAGGAGGATCTGATGGTTCACAGTATCAAAGGCAGCAGACAGGTCTAGAAGGACAAGAGCAGAGGAGAGAGAGTTAGCTTTAGCAGTGCGGAGAGCCTCCGTGACACAGAGAAGAGCAGTCTCAGTTGAATGACCAGTCTTGAAACCTGACTGGTTTGGATCAAGAAGGTCATTCTGAGAGAGATAGCAAGAGAGTTGGCTAAAGACGGCACGCTCAATAGTTTTGGAGAGAAAAGAAAGAAGGGATACTGGTCTGTAGTTGTTGACATCAGAGGGATTGAGTGTTGGTTTTTTGAGAAGGGGTGCAACTCTCGCTCTCTTGAAGATGGAAGGGACATAGCCATCGGTCAAGGATGAGTTGATCAGCGAGGTGAGGTAAGGGAGAAGGTCACCGGAGATGGTCTGGAGAAGAGAGGAGGGGATAGGGTCAAGCGGGCAGGTTGTTGGGCGGCCGGCCGTCACAAGTCGCAAGATTTTATCTGGAGAGAGAGAGGGGAGAAAGAAGTCAAAGCATAGGGTAGGGCAGTGTGAGCAGGACCAGCAGTGTCATTTGACTTAACAAATGAGGATCGGATGTCGTCAACCTTCTTTTCAAAATGGTTGACAAAGTAATCCACAGAGAGGGAGTGGGGGGGAGGATTCAGCAGGGAGGAGGTGGCAAAGAGCTTCCTAGGGTTAGAGGCAGATGCTTGGAATTTAGAGTGGTAGAAAGTGGCCTTAGCAGCAGAAACAGATGAAGAAAATGTAGAGAGGAGGGAGTGAAAAGATGCCAGGTCCGCAGGGAGTCTAGTTTTCCTCCATTTCCGCTCGGCTGCCCGGAGCCCTGTTCTGTGAGCTCGCAATGAGTCATCAAGCCACGGAGCTGGAGGGGAGGACCGAGCCGGCCGGGAGGATAGGGGACATAGAGAGTCAAAGGATGCAGAAAGGGAGGAGAGGAGGGTTGTGGAAGCAGAATCAGGAGATTGGAGGGAGAAGGATTGAGCAGAGGGAAGAGATGATAGGATGGAAGAGGAGAGAGTAGCGGGAGAGAGAGAGCGAAGGTTGCGACGGCGCATTACCATCTGAGTAGGGGCAGAGTGAGTAGTGTTGGAGGAGAGCGAGAGAGAAAAGGATACAAAGTAGTGGTCGGAGACATGGAGGGGAGTTGCAGTGAGATTAGTAGAAGAACAGCATCTAGTAAAGATGAGGTCAAGGGTATTGCCTGCCTTGTGAGTAGGAGGGGACGGTGAGAGGGTGAGGTCAAAAGAGGAGAGGAGTGGAAAGAAGGAGGCAGAGAGAAATGAGTCAAAGGTAGACGTAGGGAGGTTGAAGTCCCCCAGAACTGTGAGGGGTGAGCCATCCTCAGGAAAGGAACTTATCAAGGCGTCAAGCTCATTGATGAACTCTCCAAGGGAACCTGGAGGGCGATAAATGACAAGGATGTTAAGCTTAAATGGGCTAGTGACTGTGACAGCATGGAATTCAAATGAGGAGATAGACAGATGGGTCGGGAAAAATAGAGAATGTCCACTTGGGAGAGATGAGGATTCCTGTGCCACCACCCCGCTGACCAGATGCTCTCGGGGTATGCGAGAACACATGGTCAGACGAGGAGAGAGCAGTAGGAGTAGCAGTGTTTTCAGTGGTAATCCATGTTTCCGTCAGCGCCAAGAAGTCGAGGGACTGGAGGGTAGCATAGGCTGAGATGAACTCTGCCTTGTTGGCAGCAGAACGGCAGTTCCAGAGGCTGCCTGAGACCTGGAACTCAAATCAAATCAAATCAAATCAAATTTTATTGGTCACATGCGCCGAATACAACAGGTCCAGACATTACAGTGAAATGCTTACTTACAGCCCTTAACCAACAGTGCATTAAAAAAAATAAAAATAAAAAATAAAAAAAAGTGTTGAGAAAAAAAAGAGCAGAAGTAAAATAAAGTGACAGTAGGGAGGCTATATATACAGGGGGGTACCGTTGCAGAGTCAATGTGCGGGGGCACCGGCTAGTTGAGGTAGTTGAGGTAATATGTACATGTGGGTAGAGTTAAAGTGACTATGCATAAATAATTAACAGAGTAGCAGCAGCGTAAAAAGGATGGGGTGGGGGGCAGTGCAAATAGTCCGGGTAGCCATGATTAGCTGTTCAGGAGTCTTATGGCTTGGGGGTAGAAGCTGTTGAGAAGTCTTTTGGACCTAGACTTGGCACTCCGGTACCGCTTGCCGTGCGGTAGCAGAGAGAACAGTCTATGACTAGGGTGGCTGGAGTCTTTGACAATTTTGAGGGCCTTCCTCTGACACCGCCTGGTATAGAGGTCCTGGATGGCAGGAAGCTTGGCCCCAGTGATGTACTGGGCCGTACGCACTACCCTCTGTAGTGCCTTGCGGTCGGAGGCCAAGCAGTTGCCATACCAGGCGGTGATGCAACCAGTCAGGATGCTCTCGATGGTGCAGCTGTAGAATTTTTTGAGGATCTGAGGACCCATGCCAAATCTTTTCAGTCTCCACGTGGGTGGTGCATGCAGGGACCACCAGATCTCCTGTGCTTGGTTTACAGCTGCTGATTTACGAATACAGTCTTGCTGGGAGAGCTTGGGTTGTGTATTGGGATTGCATGTTGGCAGGGTCGAGATTTTGTTTAGTAGAATCTATGTTTACTGATTCCCACACTATCTCTCTGTGGCACTGGAGCCAGATGGCTGAGGTAGGGCTATAATCATGTTACCTGTCTTCCTGGGAGCTGCAGCCCAACACTTCTCACTGATATCATCCCTACATTACCTCTATTGTGTACACATAAACAATGGTGTCTGTTTGGTGTACTGTAGTAAACTCTGTTGGCTAATCATGTAAGGCTGGCAGTATAATAGCTCTGGCAGCAAGTGCTGTCACAATGCCTTATGCCAAAGTCACTCCCTTTTTTTTTTTATTATTTGGTGAAAACATTGACATAAGAAATACAGGGAAGTGAACTTGAATGTAATGAAAGGAATGTGCATTTACAGTGTTGATTTCAACACATACTGTATAGTCTACAGTGCAAGCAGACTCTTGCTGTGGAGGTTGAGAAATGCTCTTGTGTTATTTAAGGGGCAATCTGCAGTTGGTACATCCATTTTTAGACAAATTAATAATGTATGCCTATTGATTATTGAAGAAAATAACTTATAGATGCCTCATGAGCTTAGTTGTCTTACCCCATCAGAACCCCAAATATAAGCTTGTTTAAATTCAATGAAATCTAAACAAACACGGTATAGCCTCAAAATGATAATTTTGATATTGTGGATGGTCAGTCCTTGTATCCACAGCTCTGGCCATGAATTTGAGAGTGTTTAAATGATCCCTGCCCCATCCCTCAGCTGTTTACCAAATCAGTGGCGGGGTGCCGTCTTTGTTAATGTTTGAACCAGTGCATCACAACTCCTTAAGTCCTGAGTGGCTGGGGGTTGGGGTGGGGGTTGGGGGGACGACGACTAGATACATAAAGTGCTTTCATTTCTAAACGGTTAAACAGATGAATGAAAATACCCTCAAATAAAAGGCGACATTCTATAGTCGCCTCATATGAAACATTTGATCTCAAATCCAAAATACTGGAGTATTGGGCCAAAAAACAAACATATCCTTCACTGTCCAAATACATATGGAGGGAGTGTATCTTCACTGACAAATAGCTTCAAGCAGAAGGGGGTACTATACAACATTTCCTTAGAGCGAAACAGACAGAGCTCCACAGGCTAGTTTCACAGAAATCAATAATATTTCCTAAAACATGGGTGTCTGTCTCAAGAGACCTCTGTGTTTGAACAGGTGGTGGAGGAAAGGAAATTGACAGGATATCCATAATTCTATTCCTCCTCAGCCCCATTTGGTTGTATATGTAAAGATACTGTGAGACTGATCGTCTCATGCTGTTGCTGCTGTGAACTGACTGAAGGAGAACCGACACCCAATCACAGTAATCCTGCTGGGCTATTAAACTCCCTCTCTCCGGACATGAGTGGCAAAGCAACAGTCACTCTCTCTCCCGCAGTGGTGGTGCCTGCTGAGGCCTCAATAAGCACTCATATATATATATATATACCCCTAGCAGCACTAATACACTTCCAGTAGCTTTATTGCTACATCTACATTTATAATTACATTTGAATGTAGACAGCTGGTTGCAATCTTAGGGCCTCTTTACACTACACTACTTTGATGACACAAACGAGGTCCAGGAGAGATACTTGGGTAAAGAGACAGATCTAGATTCAAATCTCTCTTTAAGTGATGTCTCCCACACTACCTCTGACTCAGAGGGGTTGGGTTAAATGTGGAAGACACATTTCGGGTTGAATGCGTTCAATTGTACCCCCTTTTCCCTTTCCCAATAATTACCTTAATTACCTAAAAGGGACACTTCAGGATTTTGGCAATGAGACCATTTTTAAGTCTCTGTGTCCAGTATAAAGGAAGTTAGAGGTAGTTTCGCTAGCCAATGCTAACTAGCGTTAGCACAATGACTGGAAGTCTATGGGTATCTTCTAGCGTGCTAGCAGATACCCATAGACTTCCAGGCATTGTGCAATGCTAGTTAGCAATTGTGCTAGCGCTAGTTAGCAACTTCCCTCAAACTGCACGCAGGATTTTAAAATATCCACCCATTTAATCACCCACTTATCCCCTTGTACTGCCTCTTTATACTTCTCTATGTCATTATTTTTCATGAGGTGAGAACTAGTGAATTAACTTGTCCAGCATCTCATAATGTGTATCAAAATCAAAGGTTGCTGCAATGAGTTGTTTATTCAGATGAATTAATGATGATTATTAAGACTTCACATTGCAGATTCAGACTTGAATATCCTGGCCAGGCATTACATAGTATCTTTACCACCATTTATGCCAAGAGGATTTAGGAAGAGCATCAAAGAGAACTGTGTTAGTCTATCCATTCCTCACCCTCAATAATAGCACCTGTTGATGGATTAATGAATAAGTAAGAGTTGTTGCTCCAGGTTTGAGAACAACACAAGGCAGGAAGAGAAAATTACATTTCATAAAATGATAGACACTTTATATAAGATTGAGGTGTAGCCTTGAAATTGAATGGCTTTTCCTTGTAGTGACATTCACAGTATTTAACCTTGTAAAAACAAAGCTATGTGACCTCTCCTCTAAGTAAACATATCACCCTTGATAAAAAGTGAAGTAAACCTTCCTGTCTAAAGGACTGTCTCTACTCTGTATGTATGAAACAAACTGTTTTGAATATCACAAACAAAAGCTACTATCACTCAGTTTAGCTATGCAGTCAAGTTTCTGTATAGAGGAATGAGCTGGTTTTGAGTACCAACTGTGGATGGCAGTTTCTACAGACACAAGCCAGAAGGGAATTAGATCTCTCTGCAATTGACCTCTATGTAGTGTGTTTATTGTTCCAAACACATATGGCGGGTATGAGGAATTTGAGACGAAGGTCCTGGATCCATTTCCACTGCAGGGGTGTGTGTTTTCATTGCCTTTCTTTTGTGATTGGAGAAGGTGTTGTGAACACATCACACACCATGGTGCTAGTCTGGTCTGGTTCCCATAGTCTGTTGCCAAACTCCCTGACATGCAACCAACCCAGCTAGCACATTTGGTTCGTTGGAAGTTGGGGGAACGTACATTTTTGGTTTCCCATTGGTTCTAGGAACGAAGCCATACGTTTCCTGACCATTAAAATGGGAAGTTTTGAGTGGTTCTGAGAATGTTTTACTATGGTTTCCTGAAAGTGTTCCTGGGAGGTTTTATTAATGTTCTGAGAATGGAAATTATAAGTTATTTGGAGGTTTTTTAGTAGCTTCCTTAAAACTTTCATTGAATGTTTCATTAAGACTTTTAATAACACCGCTAGCTTAGTTTGGGTTAACTGTTTTGAACTCCAAGCACAGATAAAAATTCATTTCCTTAGGCATTAATCATGCAAACACATTTATTTTATATTGTGGCAGTGCGTCAGTGAGATTCAAACCTATGATCTCCTGTTCTCTATCCATGGAATTAGTCCACTGCGCCACCAGGATGGAGCTAGCATGCCATTTATTTTACTCATACAAAACTGTTAATTTTTGGCTATTAAAACAGACCCCATTTTAAAGGAAACAAGCACTCATTAAGATCAGGTGTAGCCAATTAGTGGGTGCAGCCAACACACTTAACAAGATAGAGGATAAAGAGAGTTTTCTAACGTTCTCTGAACATTCAGAGAACATTACTTTAAATAGAACCATGAGGAAACCTGTAGGAAACGTTATGCTGAAGTTTTGAAATTCCTACAGAAGAACATTGTTTCTTACCATTCTTGGAACAATTTGAGAACATTACTTTAAATAGAACCTTGAGGAAACCTGGTGGAAACGTTATGCTGAAGTATTGAAATTCCCACAGGAGAACGTTGTTTCTTAACATTCTCTGAACTATTTGAGAACATTCCCAGTGTCAAACCAGTTGGAGAACATTCCTGGGACATTACCAAAAATACAATTAATTGTAACCATGTTTTAACTTTTAGGAAACGTTCTGTTAAAGTAATGAAATATCAAGAAAATTGTTATTTTGTCAAATTCCTTAAATGTGCTGAGAATGTTCCAAAGCCAAGCAACTATCCTGCACCATTCCCAGAAAGTTGTGGGAAGGTTGTATGCAAAATAACAATAGGACAACCACGCTCTCACCAAGCTCTAAGAAATATAGGGTTCTCAGAATGTTATGTGCTACCTGGGAATAACCCTTCTAACACACTCTTATCAAAAACACACCGTACACATTTACCAAAGCCAATCAAGTTTAATTTTAAATACAATACAAATATGATAAGACATTAAAAACACATACACTACATGGCCAAAGGTATGTGGACAGACCTTCAAATTAGTGGATTCAGCTATTTCAGTCACACCCGTTGCTGACCGGTGTATAAAATCGAGCACACAGCCATGCCATCTCCATAGACAAAGATTGGCAGCGGAATGGCCCGTACTGAAGAGCTCAGTGACTTTCAACGTGGCACCGTCATAGGATGCCACCTTTCCAACAAGTCAGTTCGTCACATTTCTGCCCTGCTAGAGCTGCCCCGGTCAACTGTAAGTGCTATTATTGTGACATGGAAATGTCTAGGAGCAACAACGGCTCAGCCGCGAAGTGGTAGGCCAAACAAGCTCACAGAATGGGAATGCCGAGTGCTGAAGCGCGTAGCAACCGTCTGTCCTCGGTTGCAACACTCATTACCGAGTTCCAAACTGCCTCTGGAAGCAAAGTCAGCACAAGAACTGTTCGTCGGGAGTTTCATGAAATGGTTCCCATGGCTGAGCAGCCGCACACAAGCCTAAGATCACCATGTGCGATTCCAAGCATCAGCTGGAGTGGTGTAAAGCTCGCCGCCATTGGACTCTGGAGCAGTGGAAACGCGTTCTCTGGAGTGATGAATCACGCTTCACCATCTGGGTTTGGCGGATGCCAGGAGAACGCTACCTGCCCAAATGCATAGTGCCAACTGTAAAGTTTGGTGGAGGAGGAATGATGGTCTGGGGCTGTTTTTCATGGTTTGGGCTAGGCCCCTTAGTTCCAGTGAAGGGAAATCTTAACGCTACAGCATACAATTACATTCTAACGATTCTGTGCTTCCAATTTTGTGGCAACAGTTTGGGGAAGGCCCTTTCCTGTTTCAGCATGACAATGCCCCCGTGCGCAAAGCGAGGTCCATACAGAGAGGGTTTGTCGAGA